>NC_132863.1:45350000-45950000 GCF_048164855.1 Canis lupus baileyi | reverse complement strand
AGCACCACACCCAGAAGGGCCGAGTGGGTGCCAGGACTCCCAGAATGACACCTGTCTCCAAGTCTGCTGCTGACAAACTCCATGACTTTGAGTAAGTCATTCAACTTCTCCAAGCCAAGTACTCTTGATCTAAGAAGTGGGGCTCATGTCCACTTTTTCAAAAAACTGGATAACACAGTAGATGTGATTGGCGTTGTGCACAGCAGGTACTCCATGTGCTAGTATTTTCCCCCTTAATCAAACAGAACTCCCCCACCTCCCTTCTGCAAGCTTAGTTCCCTGCATACATGTTTACCACGTCTACCAGGAGAAAAGTCTCTGCCCCATACCTGTTGGCCTCTTATAGTGGCATTTCCCACAGGCCACCACGCAGTGACCATTTAGGCTCCTGTGGCTCTCCTCCTCCTTAACTGTACCCCTCCCCCAACTTCTCGGTCTAAGTGCCACTGACAAAGCCCATCTTCATCCTTTGGCTTCTCAGGATCTTCCCACAGCCCCCAAGATGGCTGCAGAACCTAAACATTTGCTCTGCCCTAAATGCCTGTTCTTATCTGGGACAGAAGAATCAGGCACATTATTTTAAACTGGCCCTGACGCTGATTTTGCTTTTCCCAGCCAGCCGACGCTATCATTTTTCTAGCTTGCATCCTGTCCCTCACTGCATTTTGGCAGATAACATCTCTGGTTTCATTCTTACAGAAAGATTTGCTACGGGAACAGAGAAACACGTTACCTCTCAGAGCATGGCTCCGTGGCTTATCTGACAGACCCTCCAGCTCTCAGCTATTTTGGACACTGGAAAGCCAAATATGTGTGTAAATACGTCGTCCAAGGTCCACGCTCCCTTGTAAATCTCATTGAAAAATGCTACCCTTGGGTGATCAGTACAAGTGCTATAAATAGGATCTGTATCAAATACCTTTTTAGAATCTACTGTACATTTAGTTTTACAGACTCTTGGGCTAACATAATATTTCTAAACAATTCACACCTTCATTTTAATTAGGTCTATCATTGGAAAAAATGCTTACAAAGCCACAAATTTCCTATAGGTTGTTTTTATGTTTAGTCAAACATGGACTGCAGACCTGGTTTCTGACAGCCATTATGAACTGCAACAAATATTTTGACAAAAGCAACAGTGTTGTTAAGCACACAAGAGAATTACTGAACTGGGTCAGACCCAGTTTTATGTAGTATTTCTTTTTAACTATGTGCTTAAAGACAAATATATCATTAAGAACACAGAGTAAAAAAAAAAAAAAAGTTTGGTTTTTTTTTTTTTTAGCCTGACATCTTCTATATGCTTATCTCATGGGACATGTTACATACCTTTATGAAGAGTGATGATTTGCAGCCAATGATATTCCAACTCAAACACAATGACCTGGCCAGAAACAGAGAAGACATCCACAGTTCAAGAAGAGATCTGTGGGCTGCACCACCACCACCACCACCCGCACCCCTAGGAAAGAAGGGCTCACATACCCTCCCATTCCATGTAGGGAGTTTGCGACTCTGCTGAGAAGGTGTCTGAGGCATCTTCCACCATCCCCACTCTGCAGGAAGCATCTCAAACCACAGAGAGATGCTCCCTGCATCTTAGAAAATAAAGCAAAAGAGGATGGCTCCCCCATTGCTTGGCCTTTGAGTCAACTCTGTTTAACTGAGAAAAGCACCATTTTGAGCAGCATGGAGGAGACTCAAGCAGAGATGAAACCTGGGCTGGCTCCAAAATAGGAAGTACATTATTATCTATATATGACTTAATGTCACAGCAGCAGCCCTTAGAAAACAGGAAGAGATAGACACAGACAGGGGAAAAAACAGAGCCATAGTTCACATCTAATAATTGTGACTATTGATCTAACAACCCATAAACAGAGACTGCTCCCTGGAAATGATGGTGTACAGCCCCCTGCATTATAGGAGAGGTTTTTCAGGACAGGCTGGTAAGAATTGGAGCTAGTGTGGTCCTTTTCCTGGATGTGGAGCTGGAAAGAGTGTCTGCACAGCCTCCACCTGCACTCCTGGAGCTTCCCGAGGGCCCAGAACAAGCATTTCCCCCACAAGTGACGATGGCAGGAGACCTCACAAGGATCTCTGTGATGCTGATGCTCTCCCTACTTACAACTTTGATACTTTGTTCCACATGGAATTGTTTGCATTTGTTTTTATTTTTGACACACTGCAATCAACTATTAAACTGACGACTCCATCCTAGGTGCCTCTTAAGTTGTGTGCCCATGGTGAGTCCCCCTCTCAACCCACAACTTTGGAAGGCACAAACATGACAGTGATGGAGGATGAAAAATACAGTTGTTCTAAGTAATGAAGGCTGGGAGACAAATGGGGTACGCTAGTGGAAAGTAGTACATTCAAGAGAGAGACGAGGCGAACCAAATGCAACACTGGCAACACAGACCAGGTGCTACTAACTCCTTTAGGCCGGTGTCCCATTGCCCTGAACGTGCCACTTTTTCACTGGGAGAGGGAGGTGTCCGTGTCTCCCACTTTGCCATCAGTAATGTCCCGCTGGTTATGTGTCTAAGACTCGTGTTCAGCTAGGTTGGTTTAGGGGCTGAGTGATCTAGGCTTTGGAAGAACCAAATGATGCAGATGCACATGGCTTCCACTCCCTGTCTGTCTCCCTGGCATCAGTGAGTAGGCACCTCACTGGCTCTGCCTGAGCCACAGGGAGCATGCAGTTTTAAACAGGAAAGTGACTGATGCAGAGCCAACTTTGATGCAACTGGTCCACACAAGCAAGACAGAACTAAGTTGGCATGTGCAGCATGGCCACGCCTCAGTGTCTCCTCCCCTCCCCAAGACCCCCGGAATCTCCAGAACCCAGCAGCCACAAGTAAATACCTGCCTGGCACTGACATGACCTGCTCTGATTTGTTGGTACTTGTACCTCTTCTGTTGTTAAATATTATAAGAAACACTCCTGGCCACAAGAGACATACAAATGAAACCTTGCCAAAGCCCAGAGGAAGGGGGCTTCAGGAGCCTTCCTAGAGGAAAGGACAGATGAACTGAACTGGGCACTGCAGGATGTGTAAGAATCTGATGGGCAGAAGTGGCACTAAAAAGCAAGGTGGGACGGCTGGGAAACTCAGAGGGGCCAAAGATGACATCTGCATGCTCCACTGCCCCTGCAGGGAGAGGGCTCCAGGCAGCTGTGGATCGGGGGTGTGGAGGATACTGGAAACATAAGCTGGCAGGAGCGCACAAGACACCCGAGCTCTCATGGTGAAGATACGGGCCTTGCCTGCAGCCGGGGAGGGCCCCCAGCAGCCTGAGTGCTGCGGGAACGAAGGGCCAAAGCAGAAAGGTGTGAGGCTCCTCAGGGCACTGCTACCCCCCCCCCCCACCATTCTGTGAGGGGCCTGGCCCAAATGTGTCCCCCCCGCTTGGCTAAGGAGGCCCTCAAAGACAAATTTGTCTCTATATCCTAAGAGGACTTTGATTTGCCTTTTTTCTCCAAAGTCAGTCTGAACACACTTCATTAAGATAAATTAACGGAGGAGTTTCCTGTATAAGAGCTAAAACATTGATTAAAATACAATTAACACCAAAAACCCTTTGGAGTTGATTGAAAATAAATACATTGACAATGAATGATAAACAAAAGGTGATATAGCCATACAATGGACTATCATTAGGCAACAGAAAGGAAATGAAGTCCTGACACTGCTATCATGCAGATGACCCTTGAAAACGTTAGGCTAGGTAGGAGAAGGCAGCCACACAAGGCCACATGTTGTAGGCTTCCATCTATAGGAAATGTCCAGAACAGGTAACCCCACAAGGAGAGAAAGTGAGTCTGTGGTTGCCATGGGCTGGGAGAGTGGGGGGAATGACTGCTAATGGGTACACGGTTTATTTTGGGGGTGCTGAAAAATGTTCTGGGATCATAGTGGTGACTGCACAACTGTGTGAATATATTAAAAACCACTCAACTGTACACTTTCGAAGGATGGATTTCACAGTATGCGACTCACACCTCAATGTAACAATAATCACTCGTCAGCCAGGCTCTTGAGCACAGAACTCTCCAGAGTGGGTGCATCAGACAGCCAACGAGCTCGGCATGGGCAATTGTCACCAAAAAAACGAAAAAGAATATAATTTCCAAAGAATGGTGAACTTACTTTCTCCAGCCTTTTTTTCCCCAAGAAACAAACAGAAAAGATCTATCACTCCCTTGCCAGAGACAAGTTTCATTCGGCAACACTGCAGTCTTCCATGACAATTCTTGAAACAAAGCTAATACGTGCAGCTACAAGCAGCAGCAGCAGCAGCACTAGGAGGAGACGCCCGACACCCTGGGAGGCCCTGTGAGAACAAGCGGAACAATCACACACACACATTCCTGCTGAGAAGCTGTGGCCAGGAGTAGAATGATGCCCCGACTTTGGGATTCGGTCTCGGGACTTCCCCCAGTCCCTGAGTGTGCCATCCCATGGTAGAGAGAGGAAGGGAGAGGCCCTGGCTGCAGCTGGCCCCCTGCCACCCCAGACTGCCCGGGGACTGGCCAGCCTCCCCGGCAAACAGGGCACAAGGGAATCATTCCCACTGCCTCCTGAGTCAAGTCAGTAGCAGCTACCAGACTGCTCCCCACATCCTGCCCCCTGCTTTTCTTGGCCCCACCTCTGGTGGCTGTCTTCAAAGCACTGAGTGGACCCAGCACAGCACCTAGCACAGTGTCACAGCCCCAAAAGTATGCATTAAAGAATGAATGTTTGTCTGTTTCAACACAGTATGTGAAGAACCAAGGCCACACGAGGCCAAGCAAGACAGATGCCATCCCTTCTTCTCTGCACTCTCCCAAGATGGACACTCTTAGCAGAGCTCCTCTTCTGCAAGTGCACCCCCTTCTCAGGTCGTGTCCCCCATGTGTCACTTCCTCTCTGCCAGGCCTTCGAGCACACCCTTTTGCACACCCAGTGCAGCAGCACTGGGCACAGAGTAAGCCTTCAGTCAACA
This sequence comes from Canis lupus baileyi, assembly GCF_048164855.1. NCBI lineage: Eukaryota > Metazoa > Chordata > Mammalia > Carnivora > Canidae > Canis > Canis lupus. The sequence goes on along the minus strand of NC_132863.1, from coordinate 45,945,008 downwards.
TCCACTGAGGGACAAGCTCTATCAAATCCCTTGCTCCCTGGGCCAAACCCAGACCTTGCACCAACTTACAAACTCACAAACCAGGCGGGACCTGCCTGACATGGGAAAGCCTGAGGCTCCCAGCCACAATCTCTTTGCAAAGGCAGTGCTGTCGCTGCAGGCCTCTCTGGGAGTAGGAGCCAGGGGGCAGGGGGCGGTGGGACAGGTAGCTCTAGGGCTCCATTGCAGGGTGCCTTGGGGACATGTGCACTCGGATTCACATTCAACCCCGGTCCTCTGTGGGTTCGGCTCCCCTCAGAGTCCTCCCCATGCCATTCACTGTCGGAAGAGGTTTGCAATCATAATCCGTGTGTGCTGGGAAATGAGGTGTACCTGTCGAGCCCCTTCAGAAAGGTGCACTCCACAGATGTGTGACCTCGTGCTGACGGCTGCTGTTCTCATTTCTGTGCAGATAGAAAAGGGCCCCCCCGAAGGGTAATTGTGCGAGTGCCCCATGCAATTATCTGTCTGCACGTCCTCGGGGCCACTTAAACAATGTTTTTATTTAAAACATGATGCATCCAGCCAGTTTTTGATTATCCATGGTAATGGGGGTCAAGGATCAGCTGAATAATTGAAATGGAAACTTGATTCCCACTGAGAGCTTCCCTCTCCCCCACCTCCTTCCTTCCTTCCGCAGAGGAGAGAGGCGCTGTGGGCCCTTGGAAGGGGGCGCTGGGCTGGCGGGACCAGGACTCTGTGGCTGGCTTTCTGGGGGACAGGAACAACGCCCTTCCCTTCAGAGGGGCTGTGCCGGGAAGGGGCTGGACCACAGCGTCCCCTCAGCACCAAGCTGCATGGCACCTTTATTTATAGTTACAACAGATTTCTTCAAATTGACTTGCTTTTATCATTTAATGTATCCCAAACAGCATCATTATAATAGTAACAATGGATGTCATCCTCAGATATTTTTGTGACGTCCATTAAAATAACTCCCTAAGTGTTATGCCTTTTTAAAAGGGCCTGTAGAAAGATAGCAGCCAGAACTTCGAGATGATGTCCTGGTGACTCACAAGACAGTTTCCCCCAAACTGTCCTGCTTCCCCTCCCCGTGCAGTGGAAGCTATTTGGGAATAAATGCCCCCCTTCCCTGACCCTTTCCGGAACAGCTCCCATCACGCTGATGGTGATGGCTCCATCAAGCTGGCTCCCGCCTCGCACCGGCTGTGATTGCGGGCGTTGGGGGAAAGGTACAAAGCCTCCCAGGGCCCATTACACCCGATGTTCTCCCGCGGTAATTGCCAGCTGCCGTTCACATCCCCAAACCATCGCCCCTGGCTGCCTGAGTGACAGTCGAAAAGCGAGGGGAAGGCAGGGTGTTTTGTTTCCCTACAAATTGTATCCCTATTTAGGAAGACGTGATGTGGCTCTTGAGCACTTGGCTATCAGACTTTTAATCACAGAGTGTAAAAATGAAATCATTTCCAGCACCTGAAGTGATTTTGCTGGCGTCACCCACTGTTTTTGTAGATTAATTTTTTAGAGCAGAAAGAAAAAGCCTTACATTTCAGCTGTAACAAGAAAATCTGGTTTCTCCTCTCCCCAACACTTCCAGAAGTTTCTTATGTAAGGACTTTGTTTTTTATTTTTATTGTTTTAAAGGGAAGAGTTCACTGGTCCAGATGGGGAACAAAATGGCAAGGTTAAGACCCCACCACACCCCATTACTTGGGAGACTGGCTAATCAGTGTCTTTTGGATGTATTTACAAAAACAATATGTTTAAACATTTCAATAAACAGATTAAAACACAGATTTGTATATTAGCCTCTGCCAGATGCTTCTCCAAGCCAAGAATCCTTTTGTCCTTATGAAACCAAATGATGATTGTTCCTCGAATCCAAGGCCTGGCCTGAGAGACCCTGAGCCTTCCTGGAGATTTGGTTTTCTCTTCCTCTTGGTGGCCTCTGATCTCACGTTCTGGCTTTATTTCCCACTGTCCTAACCTCTGGGTGTGTTCTTACTGTAAGTTCCCCCAAAGCCTTTTTGGAAGGAAGTAGAGCTTGAGTTGTAAGTCACCCAATTTCCCGCCAAAGCCAGAGTCCACAGTCCCATCCACATCCAGAGGGAAGAGTTGGCATGACCTCAATATCATGCTTCCAGCAGCACAGGGACTTACAGCTCCCAACAGGACTTGCATTTAAGTGCTGGGAATTTCAGGGACTTTGATTTAAGCACTAGAAAAAACACACAACTTATCCATAATACCTTCCTCAGATTGCCCATCACTTCCTACCCTGCAGGAGAATCTGTTTAGCACATCTCTTAAGACCAGGCTTTAAAGATGAAGTCTTCCAATGTGGGAGAATTTGCCCACTCACTCAGGGTCCCTAACCCCTCTCCTACCATTCCCAATGGATGAGGGCTCCTGGAATTTAGAGATAAAGCTACTTCAGCAATCATGTAACCCAGCAACGTCAAGTTCAGGTACATATGCCTCCTGCCTGCCCCCCCGCCCCATGGCTACTTGGCCATGGCACGCTTCCCACAGAGCAAGGCCTCAAAAGCCTCTTTATTTGGACCTCTCGAAAATCATCCCCAGCAAGCTTCTGTACTTGAGCTTGAGATAAAACCAAGTGGCAAGGCAGCCCGAGTGGCTCAGTGGTTTAGCACTGCCTTCAGCCCAGGGCCTGATCCTGGAGACCTGGGATTGAGTCCCGCGTCAGGCTCCCTGTGTGGAGCCTGCTTCTCCCTCTGCCTGTGTCTCTGCCTCTCTCTCTGTCTCTCATGAATAAATAAATAATCTTAAAAAAAAATGGCGATCTCTGCATTTTAAAGATCAAAGAAGGGGAACCAGAACCCACCTCTCACTAGAGTGCACACCATTCACCACAACACCAAACCCTGGTTGCCACTATTTTTGTCATGGTGTTACCTGCACTTATATGTAGATACCGACACCTGCCCAGGTACTGTGCCTAGCCCTGTTTTTCTGACCACTAAAAGGTTTTCTGGCTTTGTCCAGTCTGTCCCTTCACTTCCCACTGCCTCAAGAGGGTTTTGTCTTCACTAAACAGCTCTTTAATCTTTTATGTGATGTATAATCAAGACAACTAGGGAGAAAATAAGGACAAGTCCAAACAGGCAGAAACTAACTCCAAAAAAGCAATGGAAAAAAAGAGACATTACTCCTCCCAGGTGCCTAGGAATTTGCATTCAACAGGTACATGCTCACCACATAGGTTCCAAATTCTGTTCTAGGTCAAAGGATTGGGAGAGAATAAAACAGGTAAGGTTCTTGCCCTCATGAGGCTGACATTCTAGTGAGAGACATCATTATAACTACGAAAACATATCAATGAGATGATCTCAGACAGAGATGAGTGTGATGAAGACAGAAAACTGAAGTGGTTTGATGAGAGGGTGAGGACAAGGGAAGGAAGAGCATCTTTGGGAAGAGACCTGAAATATAAGCAAGATTCAGCCATGAGGAAACAGGAGGGCACCGGCTTCCAGACAGAGGGAGTACTATGTACAAAGGCCCTGGGGCAAGCACTCCCTTGGCAGGTACCAGCAGAAGGCTAAGGGCATGCAGAGTAATAGCAAAGAGGAGAGAGATGGGAAGACAGGCCAGCGGGTAGGCAGATGACAGATGATGCAGAGCTTTTTAGGCCACAGGACAAATTTTATTCTAAGAAGCATCATACAAGGTATGGAGGTGGGGAAAGCAATTGAGAGAAATAGTAGGGTCAGAACAGGGGAAGGAACTTAACAGTCTCCATGGGAGAAACTGAATAGGAAAAGAAAGAAGAAATTTTATAAGTGCTACTGTGGATCACACTCCTACCTCCCAGGGCTGAAAAACTCCAAGCAAAAGACATGCATTCTCAAATCACTCACTGTTTTCTGCACGATCTGCTGCTCATAAAGCTGCTCTGAGACTAGACAATATAGGTGCCCATTATAAAGGGGTTAGATATGTATCCTATAGGATTTACCAATAGGTATGACCATGCATGTGGGCATCCTTGGACAAGTCCCAGCTCTGGATGCATGTTTCCTTGTCCCTGAATGGGAAGAATGGATCTAGACTGTTTAAATGTTCTCTCCTCTATGAGGCATGACCCAACTCACTCAAGCAGTGGGGACCTCCTCCACTTTCAGGGTCCCATGGCAGTGTGCACATCCTTCCTCAAACGCTCAGCACAGTGTGCTGTAATGACCAGTTTACACATCACTTTCTCTCACTAGACTATGCCCTTCTTGAAAATATGGACAAAAATTTAACTTTCTTAGCCTAGCCCCAAAGTGAATGGCTTGGTAAGCAATTGTTGACCAAGGCCTCCCAGCTGCATGGGGAGCTTTTTCATGAGAGTCCACTGCATGAAGAAACAGGGCAGTACATCCCTATCTAAGGCTATGCTGGCCCACGCATTTTCCCACAGAGTCCCTGACCCTCTCTAGCTCAGCAAAGTGGGGACACCCCACCTCTGACCTGCCCTTCACAGGGTGTGTTGGGGGGCCCTTGGGACAGTCAAACACGTCCATCCAGCCTCCCAATCAGGTCTTGGCAGCTGGGAGACCCAAGCTGTCTGGGCAGCATCCAGCACAATTAAGCTCTTCACCTTGTGGGCCTCTCTCAGTGAAGCAATCTGCTCCTCTTGCCAAGCCTTCTGCTCCCCGGGAAGTCCAGCCTGTGCAGATGTGCCTGGACTAGTGAGGAAAGCCAAGCAGAAATCAGCCCTGACCTCCTCCAAAGTCAGCCAATAGGTCTTGAGCATGCTTAACATCTTGTTGACTCCTTCCTGTTCTCCTTGGGTCCAGTTGCAGAGAATGTGGCTCAGAGGGGAAGAACTAAGAATGTGTGGGCCAGCAGCCAACGCACATGTTCTCCCAAGGAAGGTGCTGGGGAGGCAAGGACCAGGGGCATAAACTCAGGGTCAGGGTTTGCATGAGACCCTGCTCCAGGCGCTAAGCTGTGAGCCACTCAGCAGGCTGGAGATGACAATGGCAGCCCAGGAGAATTCTGGACAGACTGTACCATCACAATTGGTGAAAGCCATTACGTGCCTTCACCCTGGCCTACTCAAGGATCCACTCCCCACTCCACAGCCAGGGGGGATGGTTCCCAAACACACAATCACATCCTCCACCTCATGCTGATGACACCTCTTGGTGGTCCTTCGCTCCTGGAACCAGGCGATCTGCTCGGCCTTCACTGGCCTCTGCACATCCCTAGTACCTCCCCACACCTCTCATCCAGCGTCTACATCTCAGCCACACGGGCCATGCAGCTACTCATACTCCAGCCCATGTCACAGTACCCCCCAAACCTTTAGCTCTCAGCCAGTTCCCAGCTCCTGGCGGGAGCCTGCTGGCACACTCACACTCTGACCAAGTCAGACCTCTGTACTCACCACAGTTGTAACGAAAGGTTACATGTGTCATGACTTGCTAAATGGTGCAAACCCTAAAGGCCAGGGACCCTTCTACCCTGTCACCAGATGAGGTGGTTTCCCGACATGAGCGAGTAAACGGACGAATCCTCCACCCAAACCGAACAGCTCAAACCTCCACCTACTCCCCACACCTGCTTACACTGCTCCCTCAGCCTGGAATCCTCAAAGCTTACCGCTCATCTAAATCCAAATGTTACCTCCCCGACAGTGGCCTTGGGGGTTCTCCCAGCAGGAAGCGATGCCCTCAGCAGCACCTTCTCTGTAACATTTCTAGAGGCCTATCCTTACCCACCTCACACTAATGAATTTAGCTTGGTTTTCTGAATCCTAGGACTCTCAAATGTGAGAGCCTCATGCTTCATACTGCTGTGCCTCTTATAGCACCTGAGGTGGCACCCCACGCACAGCAATGACTAGTAATAGCCAAAACACAATGGGCAGTGGGCCAGCCACACCCTGGAGCCACGATGTCAGGTCAGCCGTCATCGTGCACACCATTTTACAGATGAGGAAAGGGAGGCTCACACAGGAGGCAACCTGACCCAAATACTCAGCCAGGCATCAACAAAGACACCACTCAGACCAAGGCCACGGGCCCCACCAGCATGCTTACTCATGAGACCAAGCTCCCCTCCCTCACCTAACAGGACAGGCAAGAGACAACCTGCTACCCACCAAAACCCCTGTGCTCAGAGCCCGTCTTGGAGAACAGCTCCCAGCACAAGGGGTTCAGCTGACACCAATCTTGAAGGCTAACCCTACTGACCCTGAGAGCACAAATCCCAAACTATCCCTGTTTTACTGGTGCACACCTCCACAAAGAACTTCTCAAGACAGTGCTCCCTCTTCAGAAAGTTTGTGCCAGGGATCAAGGTTTGGATACTGTCTATATTCAGTAGGCAGTGATTCATCTGGCCAGGTGGCAGAAGGTGGGAGTCGGTGGCATGCAGGGGTGAGTGAACCTGGCTGGCTATCTGTCTCGCTGCTAGGCAGGTTCCTTTACCTTCCAAAGGCTCTGTGTATCCACCTGTCCGTCAAGCTGGGACAATCATCACACAGGCACCTTCAGGGGGTGCTCATCAGAGGACAGGCTAAGACCTCCAACACCCAGCAATGTCAACAGTAGCATTACTGTTAGGGCTATTCTCATCAGTAATCTCTGGGGCTGGACATCTCAGCAGGAGGATGCCCAGGGAAAGGGGCTGCCTCCTGCCTCAGGAGAGGTCATCCCAGGAGACAGGAGCCATGCAGCTTGCTGGGTGTGCACAGCTCAAGGTGGCAAATCACGCACATGTCAACATGCTCCTCCAGCCTCACGCGTCCACCTCCACACCAGCCCCCTCGCATCCTCATCCGCACTGAGAGAGCACGTGTGTGCACTCACTCACGCACACACACGCCTCCTAGTCCCAGCCCACATGCACCTCGGGAACGTGGGCTTCACCGGGGGGCCAGCAGAGCCCAGCCAGGTACACCTGCCCTCCTGGAAACCCAGGGCAGCAGGGTCTGTGCTCACAGGGGTCCCATCAAGTAGGTGAGCCTATGAGGGGGCCAAGTGTATTTGCATATAATTTGCATGTGTTGACACAGCCTTCCCATCTCTGCACAGAGCACTTCCAAGCTAACCTGTTATTACTGCTCCTCCTAAGCCCGGTTTTTCTCAGCATTCGTGCTGCTTACCACCCACTGCCAGAAAGTACTATGCAGTGAGACGGGCCAAGAGCTGACTGTGAGTACCCGGCAAATCACACCAGCCACCCTGGGCCTCAGTTTCTCCCCTGAACAACAAATAGCAGCTCACCTTCATTGGGCAGACTCAAGGAGATCTTCCTGCACATAAAACGTTGGCGTATGCCTGCAGCTTAACACCCCCATAGTGCAGAAGGTTGTTTTACTGTTATCAGAGGGCCAGGAAGCAAGTCTGGATGGAGAAGTTGGCCCAACACTGCCCAGATGCAGTTCCTGAGCCTCAGTGATGGGTTCCCTGTGCTATGGTTAGTTACCAGTTGTAGCAAATATATAAAAATTCAGGATACCTCGTTAAATCTCAATAAAATGTTAGTATAAGCACTTAGTATAAGCATGTCCTGTCCAACATTTGGGATACATTCATACCAAAAATGTATCTGTTGCTTACCTGGAATTCAAATTTTAACTGAGGGGGCCTGTATTTTATCTGACAACACTACCTGGGACTTGAGGCTAACCACCTTCCGTTGTTACTAATATTATGTTTTCTCACCACTTTTAACTACACCCAGAGAACTCAGACTTTGTTTCCTCAGAGTCCAGTTTCCCAGTGTAGGGCAGGGAGAGCAGAGGTTACATGTGAGGTGAACCAAGAGCTGCTGAGGGGGAGGAAGGGGGAAGAAAGGGACATGTGTTTCCTAATTTAGTTAAAAATCTAAAATCTGTTCCTCTTTGGTTTCTGTGAGGAGCCCGGTGGTTATCACTGCAAACGTGAGGCCACGTTTCCTGTGGCGAAGGGTACGTGTGTTTGCATCAACAGGGCCCGTTTCTAGGGCTCCTCTCAGGATGTGAGGCCCATGGCAGGTCGCAGAGGAAGAGGGAGGGCATATGAGCAGGGGTTGCCTGGGAGGGAGGCTCTCTCTCCAGGGAGCCCCCAACCCCCATAGGATAAAAGCCTACTCCCCATAGCCCTTTGCCTAGCTTCCCCATCACATGCCACTTGACTGAGGCCCTTTGCAGAGCATAGAGGTGATCATATGTCCAATTCCTGATTTCTGCTCCAGGGTTGGCCTCAGCAGGAAAGGCCAGAGCTCAGGGAGTCCCACCTTTCACAGGGAGTCACCATCAAATGCAGGAAGCTCAGGTACAAAATGTGCATGGAGAGTGTGTGCTCTGTCTGCAGGGCTTCACAGTCTGACCCTCCAATGGCCTAAGCTCAAGCTTTTCCAGCTGGGGCATGTGTTCTTCTGGAATGCAGAGAGTGCCACAGAAGTACCACCTACTGACACTACAAGTAGGCATGTGCCACATCTGGGGATGACAATTTTCTTTCAAGAATTTTTTAGAGGCCAATGTTATTTTACAGAAAGATCAATGGATATACCATGGAGTGCCACGCAAAGTTTTCATATTTTTAGATAAAATGCAAAAAATAAAATGTCAAAGTTTTGGTTTCCTCCTCCATAAAGCAGTGATGGGGTGCACACCAGCCTCACAGAGCCACTGCAAGGACTGAAAAAAGAAATGCAGGTAAACCCTTTCCCTAGCAGAGCATCAGGGAAGAGTAGGATCTTTTCTAATTGGGACTCTGATTACCACTGAAACAGGACTCAATGGTTAAGATCTCTTCATCTGATCATGTATATCAGACTTCAATGTGCATAAAGGAATCATGAGGCAATCAAAGAACTCAAAGGTTTGAGGCACCAGATGAAAATTTCATTTGATTTTCTAATGGTATCCTCTGGTCAGGTCTCAAACAGGGCAAAAGTCTGAAATCCATCTGCCTTGTCTGCTATACTAAGATGGGCACTTATCTTGCACATCTGTGGCCACAGATATGGCCGGCCTATATGGGGCCAGAGATCGTTATTACCAATAGAGTGACCATTCACTGGTTCCCCCTTCTTGACCTCTTGCCTTAGCTGAATGCAAGTGTATCCAGCCCAGAACAATCCAACCATGCCTGCTGAGGATACCAGGCCAAAGATGCCTGGGTGAAGGATGTGGTCAGCAGTGTTCAAGGAGCATACTGTAGTCAGGAGGGCAGACACACACAACTAGATTGGTGAGCTCAGGACCCTTAAACCAGCCGAGTGGATGGAATGGTGAGGCCTCTTGGCATGATACCCAGGTCAGTGCCCTGCTTACTCTGCCCTCTGACCCTTCTTCTCAAGAAGTTCAGAAACTCAGTGGTGGCACTGCTTCTTCAGGACTGAAAACGGATTTGGCCAATGCTCATCCACACTGTTTCTCCACTCAACAGAGGCCAACCACGTGCCCTGGGAACTCTCTAAGCCTGCTCTGAGGAGACTGTCCATGCTCCTGTCTTGAATGGCTCAACCAAAAGTAATCTGTGAACTAAACAAAGACTACGCATCAGCCTTCACAAATGGTACTGAACAATAAGTAGTGACTTGGTCTGACTCTACGATAGCAGGAAAATATTCTGAATAATATAAGAGTATTTAAGGCATGTGTCTTCTCATTAGGTCCCATAATGTGTTCACACTTCCTGATTGATCTAATAATTGTTGCAAACGTACACAAACAGTTGTCCCAACAGCTCAAGTACCGTTTGGCCTTCCATTTCTCATTCCCGCCTCTTGCTCAAGCTGGCTGCTATCCTGTTACCACCTCAGAAAGCAAGGTGCCATGCTCACGGTAACTCCTGCATTTAAACCACTCTTCAGATTTACGGCCTCGGTTCTGAAACGTGAACAGGCTTTTTCAGGGTAATTAGCCTCACACACTATTTCAGCCAACATGTGATCAACCTAGCCCCATAATTAGTTCCTGCTAAAATATTACACTTTGTGTAAACTACACTGGAAGATGTTCCTCTACTTTGTCAAAATCAGTCTCATCAGGAGATCAGGGGGCCTCACTCTTCTTTCTGGTGGTAGAGTTGCCCCCAGAGCCATTTTTGTTTATCCAAGCCATGATCCAACATCTTTTTTTTTTTTTTTTTTTCCAATTTCAGCTTGTACAGCCTTTCCTTTTTGAAAAACAAAACATAGCAATCACAATTCTTCCTTGGCCAGTGGCCAGACATCCAAGGGCTGGAGCCAGGAGATTAACGGATACACCCAGAAAGGACAAGGTCAGAGAGCAGAACACTGTGGACACGTTTGTGTAGGAGACAGCCTCAGGAGAATGGGAGAGCGCCCATATATGAGGGTCGGCACCTCCCAGTTTGAATGACATGCTAAGGCCCTTCCAAACCAGTGGATGAAACATGCTTGTGACACTAATTAATGCCAGGCAAAATGTTAACAGCAGATCTTGGAAACTAAAAATAGACCTATTCCAACTGATTCATCCCCTGACTGCACAGATTTCGGAGGTTTTGTATCTGTCTCTCTTCTACATGTACGTTAGATTATGGCCTCTTTTCTCTCCCTCCATCTTTGTTGTTCTCCTCTCCTTCCTGTTGAGAGGTTTAAACCTTCCAGAAGAGATGTCCCCACTTGGCTACCCTCCGACCCACAAACATGCTTAATAAGCAAGGAAATCATTTCTTTTCCTGGCTCACATGGTCGGGAGCTATGTAATTTGTACTTAATATTTTCCATGCGGATGTTTCTGCCTGTTGCATCACACACACACAACTCTATAGCTTCGTTTCCGATTACGGTCCCTTCTATTTTAAACTTTGTTGATTTCTACTGGGAAGGAAGCCTATTTCATACAGATTAGCTGGACAGCTGGGTCTGATTGCTTCTGATGACTGGGCTTGGGGCCACTGGGGAAGCAGGTTTCCCAAAGCCCCTTGGATGGAGCCCCATTCCATACGGCCCCAAAAGAATCGGGTCAGTGCTCACTTCGGGGAGGAAGGGTCAGCAGCCTCGGGTGGAAATCAACAGGTCAAGCCCAATGCAGGATCAGACCTTATTCCACATCTCAGGCTTAGGAGGCTGTGCTGGAAGGTGGAGGAGGAGCGGGGAGGGGGACCAGAAGCCCCCTGGTTCAAAAGCTCTCACAGGGACCTGGGGGGGGGGGGGGGGGGCTTGTGTCAGAGATAACGACGTGTGCTTGGAAGGAAGCATCCATCATGCTTGCCTGATAGAATCACTCGGGAGGCAACAGACAAGGCTCAATGATTAAGGTCCCTTCATCTGGCCTTGCATCCCAGACCTCCAGGTGCATAAAGAAATCACAAAGACCTCTCTCACCTTCACGTGCTCAGTCCACAGGCAGGTGGGGGCTGCCGCGCTCTCCCGAACACCGGTGGCTCCGATGAGGCAGGAGTATTCTCCCTGCTAGTCCCATCTCTGCCTTTGCTTCTCTTTATGCCTTCTCTAGAGAAAACCGAGTGCTGGAAATGTAAAAAAAAAAAAAAAAAAAAAAAGTGTGTGTGTAGGGTGGTGGGTGTCGGGGAGGCGGGGGCGCGGCGGGGGGACGCCGGGGGGTAGGTGTGCAGCCTGCCCTGGTGTGGGTTCGGGTGTAATGGCCGACGCTGGGGAGATGGTTTGCCTGCTGAAGCTCAGTGCCACTGCAGCTCTGTGTGTGGGCGGCGGCAGCTACACGGCTGGGTTTCAAACCATTACACTGAACATTTGCAAACAGATAAAAAAACAAAACCATCCGGTACAAATGGAAACTTCTGTTTTCCCTGCTCTCCCCGCGCCGTCCCCTCGAGCGTCGGGGGAGCAGCGGGCGCGGGTGGGCGCACGGCCCTGGGCGCTCGGGGACGGCCCCGCCCCGCCCCGCCCCCGCACGCACGCACGCACGCACGCACGCACGCACGCCCGCGGCCGCCGACCCTCAAGCGCCCCGAAGGTCCCGGATGAACACGCGCCACCCCAGGGTCCCGCTCGGAAGCCAGCACCGGAAACCGGAAGGGGGGGTGGGGGCGTCCCCACCTGGCCCCCCCACGCTACCTGAGAACGGTGGCCGCGGGGCCGAGGCGCGCGCCCACGGCTGGGAGACCCCGTCCTCGAAGAACGGCCTGGGACGCTCCATGCGAAGACGGTCCCCCCCACTCCGGTCAAGGTACTTTGGCGACCGCTGTATCCGGTACCGCTCCGCTTCAGTCGCAGTGCACGTGAGCAGGCAAAGGCGCTGAGATGCGCGATGCCCGGCAACTAGGAACCCTGCTGCGCTCGCTTAAGCTGGCACTTCCAAAGCCGGCGACGCCTCAGCCCACAGGCCGCCATGGGCCTGAGGAGAGTCGCCACCCAGCACACCGCGCAGGCGCACGCACGCCACGCACGCACATACGCACGCACGCACATACGCACCCCGCACGTGCGCACTCGCGGCCGCGCGCTCCCGCCGTGGAGCCTTCGCCATGAAGGCCTCTGGGTGAGGAGATGCTGAGGGAGGCCGAGGCGGTGAGCCTGAGGCCGCGGTTCCGGCGGGACGGGAAACCCCGGGGGCGGGAAGGGGGGACCCCCCTCCTGGCTCCTCCCGCATCCCCCTCGCGGGGCGCCGTGGCGAGCTCCCCTCCCGCAGACCTCAGCCGGGCGGTGCAGAAAGGAGACGGGCGTGTCGGCTGCTCGAGAGTGTGGCGCTTAGGACGCAGAAAAGCAGCATGAAGGCGTCAACTCCTGGAGGTGAATTTGCGGGATGGAGGCTTCCGTGTTGCACGTGGCCGACGGGACGGGCAGGAGGGGAGAAGAGAAGATGGCGCGCTCTGCTGGACTGGGGGAGGCTTGGCCCGTCGGTGCCGGCAGACGCCGGCCCCACGGCCCCCCATGGATGGGCGTCGGGCAAGCCCTTTGAGCCCCAGCCCCTTCATCTCAAAACCGCTTTTAGCCAAGGATGATTCTGACCCCCGGGAAGTCCTCTTTGGTAGTCACGACGGGGCCATATTTGGCGTCCAGTAGGTAGCATCCGGGGATGCCGCTGAACCTCCTAAAATGCGCAGGGAGGCCCTAGAAGAGAATGACCCGGGTCAGCAGTGCAGCAGAAGCTGAGGCCCCAGACCAGGTAGGTGGACCCTCCAGCCCCCCTCCACGGGGCTCGAATGAGACACCACATGCGCTTCTGACTAAAGCAGAAGGCAATTGCAGCATGTTTGATAAGAAGGAGACTTCCATATCATTTAGGTGGCATTTAATTTCTTATTGGGCAACAAGATGGAAACAGATGGAAAGTAGAGTAAAAGCTCTCTGCTTCAGACCAAGATGAGAGAGAGCCTGACTGCCTTATAAACATTCCAAATTACACGATTTTTAGAAAAAAAAAAGAATAATAAGAAATGCCTCCCCTTGCTTAAGTACATCAGAGAACTTGAACTCTGTGTGAACAGAGTGAAATGAGTGTAGAAAGGCTTTAAAAAGCTTGCAAGCACTTCCACGGATAATCATTGGTAATTAGAGCATTTTATAGAATCCATTAAAGAGGCTTTAAACAAAGCCAAAATTATTTGTTGACCTTTCTTCTGAAGGAGGGTAACGGTCATGCTGACAACACTAATGTGTACAGCCTGGTTGGAGGTTTTCTTTTAAAGAAATCTTCAGCCAAGCTTGCGCTACGGTCTTAGGTACGTGGCAAATTATTAGAGACCAACAAAAAGAGAAAGTGAAATCAAAGTTCAAACTCCTGTTCCAGCTGATTTCCCAGCATCAGAAAGAAAAGCTGACCGTGCCTCATTCCGCGCCGCCATTCAGTGGGACCCTGAAGTAGGACTCAGAGTCCAGGCCCTGGAAATGACTTTCTTTTGACCAGCAGTGAAGTCCTAGGTGGCTGTGAACTCAGAAGAGGCAGGTAGGGCCAGGCCTGCTATGTTGGGAGCGAAGGAAGAAAGGGTGTGTGCAAGGCAATCGGTGCAGAGACCAGCGCTCTTGCAAAGAGGCTTTCGAGGAAGGAATGACAAGCCAAGTTTCTGACGTGGACAGTGCACTGGGCCCACATTACCAGTTACATCAGCTTCCTCCAGGAGCCAAAACAGAGAGGAAGGCCAGGCTGTTAGTTTTGACTTTCCTGTGCCTTCCTCGTTCACCTATCCACTCACCCAAACCAGGACAAGCAATAGTCATACATCTGAGAACTTCCTGTGCCAGCAATTTGTTTGGCCCTAGGAACAAATGGTGAAGGAAAAGCAAAGCATAGTCTGTGCCTTCATAGAGCTAATAGTCAGATGGAGTAAAGAGACAAAAATCAAAGAATTATGAAAAAAACACATCCAGTTCATTCAGTTAGTCATTGGCTGAGAATTTGAATCTCTTCTTTATACTAGGCACTATTCAAGGCACTATTACACATTCAAAGAATGTGTAAGCAAATTACTGTCAAGAATCACGATGAAAACAATAATTTCATGAAACTCTACCTGAAGAGTATCAGAAGCTCTAAAGCTGAGGCCACCTCTCTTTGTTAAAAGAGGATGGGAGGGGCCAAGTGTTAAAGGACCTACCCACCAAGGCTGGGTTAGTCAGGAGAGTAGCTTCTCATTTCGTGATGCATCATTATACAACTCCAGGTTCTATGCTACCCAAGGTCATCTTGCACTCCACAAATTCAGTGAACCCCAGCTTTGGAAACATACCCTTAAACATGGAGGTATTGTTGAAGAAAAAGAGGACCCAAACCATCCCAGCCATGGACTCGAGGTCTTACCAAGGGAAGAGGGCTCTTCAGAACCTAGGACAGTTCTGGAATGCCTGGTTGTCTAGTTCCCCACTCTTCCCTGCATGCTGCCAGGACAGAGGAGACACACCAGTGCTTCCTACCATGGGGAAAGGGTTACTCTGCACATCAATGTCTGCTGCTTTCTGTATGCCTTGCTCCCACATGTCTCTGCTTTTTCATAGTTTTCAGCCTATTCCCACTGCCAACTCTTTGACTCTTTTCCACTCTTTCCACCTGTGCCAAGAAAGAAACTGGTTCACTTAGTCTATACAAGGCCTCACAGTTGCTGAGAGTTTGCCCGTTAGGTTTACCCAGAAGCCACAAGCCATCTTACAGATGACTACTGTGGAGTCAGCCAGCCACCACTGAGTCAGCTCTAGACAATGGACTGAGTTTCTCCAAAGGGCACAGCCAGCATTCTATGGAGAGTCTCCCTCCCAACACAGTGGTCTGTAGGAGATGAGGGTCTGGACCAATCTGGTGGTCCCTGAGGTCATTTCACATGACCTACAGATGAATATTTTAAATTGTCATGGTTATGTTTTTATTCTACTGTGACTTAGTACAACTGCAGCTAAAAGATCAAACTCATGTGTTTCCCTTTTCAATAGATTTTAATAACTAATTCTTAAAATATCCATTTTATTGAAAGACTTATATGTAAACATAAATGAACTAGAATAGTTAAATGATTTTGAAAAAGAAAGGAATCACACTATCTAATTTTAAGACATGTATCTACAGTAATCAAGACTGTGCTATTGACGGAGATAAACACATAGATCAATAGAACAGGATAAAGAACCCTGAAATAGACCTATGCAAATATGCTTGACTAATTCTGGCAGAGGTGCAAAAGCAATTTAATGAAGGAAGGATAATCTTTTCAACAAATGATGCTGGAGCAATTGGATGTCTTAGGCAAAAAGAAAAGAGAAAAACTATCCTAAATCTCACACCTTACATGAAAAGTAACTTGGAATGGATCATAGATTTAAATGTCAATTATAAAACCATAAAACTTTTAGAAGAAAACATGGTACAGAAACTCAGGACCTAAGGTTAAAGCAAAAAGTTCTTAGATATGACACCAAAAATACAGTTCATAAAAGAAGAAAAAATTATATTTTATTAAAATTAGATCTGCTCTGCAGAAGACTCTGAAGAGAATGAAAAAGAAGCTTTATCGAACAAATGGTGTTTGAACAATTGGATATCCACATGCAAAAAAGAAGGGAGGGAGGAAGGAAGGAAGAAAAAGAAAGAAAAGAAAAAAGAGAAAGAGGGACACCTGGGTGGCTCAGTGGTTGAGCATCTGCCTTTGGCTCAGGGCATGATCCCAGGTCCCGGGATGGAGTCCCACATCAGGCTCACTGTGAGGAGCCTGCTTCTTCCTCTGCCTATGTCTCTGCCCCTCTCTTTGTGTTTCTCATGAATAAATAAATAAAATACTTTTTAAGAAGAAAGAAAAAAATCTAGACACAGACCTTACACTCTTCACAAAAATTAACTCAAGATAAATCACTGATCTAGGGGATCCCTGGGTGGCGCAGCGGTTTGGCGCCTGCCTTTGGCCCAGGGCGCGATCCTGGAGACCTGGGATCGAGTCCCACGTCGGGCTCCCGGTGCATGGAGCCTGCTTCTCCCTCTGCCTGTGTCTCTGCGCCTCTCTCTCTCTGTGACTATCATAAATAAATAAAAATTAAAAAAAAAAGATAAATCACTGATCTAAATGCAAAATGCAAAACTATAAAACTCCAGCAAAAGAACATAAGAGAATCCCTAGATGACCTTGGGTTTGGTGATAACCATGTAGATACAACACCAAAGGCACTATCCATGACAGAAATAACCAGTCAGCTAGACTTCATTAAAATTAAAAACTTTTTTTTTAATTAAAAACTTTTGCTCTGAGAAAGACAATGTCAAGGGAATGAGGAAATAAGCTACAGATAGGGAGAAAATATTTGTGAAAGACATCTGATAAAGACTTACCCAAAACATACAAAGAGTTCTTAAAACTCCTTCATCAAGATAAGAAGCTTTTGCACAGCAAAGGATACAGTCAACAAAACTCAAAGACAACCTACAGAATGGGAGAAGATATTTGCAAATGACATATCAGATAAAGGGCTAGTTTCCAAGATCTATAAAGAACTTATTAAACTCAACACCAAAGAAACAAACAATCCAATCATGAAATGGGCAAAAGACATGAACAGAAATCTCACAGAGGAAGACATAGACATGGCCAACATGCATATGAGAAAATGCTCTGCATCACTTGCCATCAGGGAAATACAAATCAAAACCACAATGAGATACCACCTCACACCAGTGAGAATGGGGAAAATTAACAAGGCAGGAAACCACAAATGTTGGAGAGGATGCGGAGAAAAGGGAACCCTCATACACTGTTGGTGGGAATGTGAACTGGTGCAGCCACTCTGGAAAACTGTGTGGAGGTTCCTCAAACAGTTAAAAATATACCTGCCCTACGACCCAGCAATTGCACTGTTGGGGATTTACCCCAAAGATACAAATGCAATGAAACGCCGGGACACCTGCACCCCGATGTTTATAGCAGCAATGGCCACGATAGCCAAACTGTGGAAGGAGCCTCGGTGTCCAACAAAAGATGAATGGATAAAGAAGATGTGGTTTGGGATCCCTGAGTGGCTCAGCGGTTTGGCACTTGCCTTTGGCCCAGGGTGCGATCCTGGAGTCCCAGGATCGAGTCCCACGTCGGGCTCCCGGTATGGAGCCTGCTTCTCCCTCTGCCTGTGTCTCTGCCTCTCTCTCTCTCTCTCTCCGTCTCTCTCTCTCTCTCTCTCTATCATAAATAAATCTTAAAAAAAAAAGATGTGGTTTATGTATACAATGGAATATTACTCAGCTATTAGAAATGACAAATACCCACCATTTGCTTCAACG
Source organism: Canis lupus baileyi (assembly GCF_048164855.1). Taxonomy (NCBI): domain Eukaryota; kingdom Metazoa; phylum Chordata; class Mammalia; order Carnivora; family Canidae; genus Canis; species Canis lupus. The sequence goes on along the minus strand of NC_132863.1, from coordinate 45,927,367 downwards.
TGGATGGAACTGGAGGGTATTATGCTGAGTGAAGTAAGTCAGTCGGAGAAGGACAAACATTATATGTTCTCATTCATTTGGGGAATATAAATAATAGTGAAAGGGAATATAAGGGAAGGGAGAAGAAATGTGTGGGAAATATCAGAAAGGGAGACAGAACGTAAAGACTGCTAACTCTGGGAAACGAACTAGGGGTGGTAGAAGGGGAGGAGGGCGGGGGGTGGGAGTGAATGGGTGATGGGCACTGGGGGTTATTCTGTATGTTAGTAAATTGAACACCAATAAAAAAGAAAAAAGAAAAAAGAAAAAAGAAAAAAAAAAACTCAATAGTAAGAAAACAAACAACCCAGGTGCCTGAGTGGCTCAGTCAGTTAGGTATCCGATTCGATCTCAGTTCAGGTCTTGATTTCAGGATTGTACATTCAAGCCCCGGGTTAGACTCCACGCTAAGCAAGGAACTTAATTTAAGAAAATAAAACAACGTAGTTAGAAAATGAATTAAAGACCTTAATACCTTACCAAAGAAGATCTACGATTGGCAAGTAGGCATATTAAAACATGCTAAAAAATAAATAAATAAAATAAAATAAAATAAAACATGCTAAATCTCCTATGTCAATAGGTAATTGCAAGTTAAAACAAGATGCTACTATTTATGTATTAGAATGGCCAAAACCTGGAACATTGACAATACCAAGTGCTGTCGAGGTTGTGGAGCAACAAGAACTCTCATTCATTACTGGTGGGAATGCAAAATGGTACAGCTACTCTACAAGACAGTTTGGCAGTTTTCTTTTTTTTTTAAGATTTATTTATTTATTTATGATAGACATAGAGAGAGAGGGAGGCAGAGACACAGGAGGAGGAAGAAGCAGGCTCCATGCCAAAAGCCCGACGTGGGACTCGATTCCGGGATTCCAGGGTCGCTGCCCTGGGCCAAAGGCAGGCGCTAAACCTCTGAGCCACCCAGGGATCCCCAGTTTGGCAGTTTCTTATGAAGTTAAACATACTCTTACGGATAACCCAGTAATCACACTTCTTGGTACCCAACAGAAAACTTAGGAAACTTATACCCACAAAAAAACCTGCACACGTATTTATAGCAGCTTTATTCATAATTGCTAAAATTTGGAAGCAACCAAAATGTCCCTCAGTAAGTGAATGAATAAGTAAACCATGGTATATCCAAACAATATATTATTTAGTGCTAACAAGAAATGAGCTTCAAGCCATGAAAAGACTACCCACTGTATGATTCCAACTATATGACATTTTAGAAATGGCAAAACTATAGAGACAGTAAAAAACAATAGAGGTTGCCAAGGGTTAGAGGGGAAGGGTGAATAGGTCGAGCGCAGCGGATTTTAAGGCATTGGAAATACTCGTTATAACACTATATTGATGGATGCATGTTCTACATTTGTCCAAGCCAGTAGAATACACAACACCAAGAGTGACCATATTATTAACTATAGACTTTAAGTGATGATGATGTATCAAAGTGGGTTCATCAGAACCTTAAACTGGTCTGAAAAATTGTCTTTATTTTTAAAACCTGTAAAAACTAAATGGTGTAAAAAAAATCCAATTAAAAAATGGGCATCAGACATGAACTGACACTCCACCCAGAGGACAAACAGACGGTCAAAAAGCACGTGAGAAGATGCCCAACACCATCAGGGAATGCAGACTAAAACCATCGCTGCACACCTATCAGAATAGCTAAAATAAAAAATACCAACAATACCAAATACTGGCAAAGAAGTAGATAAACTAGATCATCCACATGTGATCACCTGCATAAGAAATTGGACAATGAACATTTTGGCAGTTTCTTATGAAATCAAATGCACACTTATTAGACCACTTGGCAGTTGCACGTTTGGATATCTCTCCCTGAGAAATGAAAACTCATTTTCACACACCTGTCTATACATGTTTATAGATGCTTTATTTGTAATATCAACAACTGGGAACTACCCAGATGCCCTTCAATAAACTTATATGTACACCATGGAATACTGTTTAAAAAAAAACTGATACACACAACTTGGATGAATCTCAAGAGCATTGTGCTGAGGAGGGGAAGCCAATCATATGCACTGTGTGATTAATTTATGTAATACAAATGACAGAATCATAGAGATGAAAAATATATCAGTGGTTGCTGGGGGGTTAGGGACAGACAGTGAAGTGAGATTGCAAAAGGGCAACACAGGCAGCTGTATCTTGATAGTATCGACACAGGATAAAATTGCACAGGCATAGACACAAACACACGAATGCATGTGAACACTAGTGAAGTCTGAATGAGGTCTACTCTACAGCATAATTAATTGCATTGTAAATGTCACTTTCCTACTTTTGATATTGTACCAGAGTTATTAAGATGTTGCCATTGAAACGATGAAAAGTCAATAGCACTTCTCTACTATTTTTTAGTCTGTAATTATTGGAAAAGGGTTTCAAAAGAGAAAATATTAATTACATAATAATTATGGGTAATTCATGAATTCAAAAAAACTGGGGTAGCAACACAGACCCACCCAAGGTTCAGGAACAGATGTTCCTCTGGTGCCAATGGGCGTGGTCCAGCCCAGGGGCAGACAACCAGTGGAGGTCAGAGGCAAGACTAGCTCTTCTCCCCTAAGAAATGGCTGGGCAAATTTAAAATCACAGTGGCCTCTGAGTCCAAATGAGCCAACTTACTAAATGGCCAGAGGCCTTCTTTAAACTCAACTAAAATTGAATTGAATGACACAGCAGATGTCTTTGTGATAAGAGCAGCCTCAGACAGAAATACCACATTTCATCAACTCTAAGACACACAATTGCAAGAAGCACCATTATTTTTTGTTCCGCTATGAAAGAAAAATAAGCTGCCAATTAAACCATGACACAATGCTTTCTTATCACTTAGAATTTTTAATTTTACTTATTGAAAGAGTTCTTTGAGACTTAATTAGACAGATTTTTATCACATATTACTATTGTGCATACATAAAAATGAAAATACAAGGGAAATAAATTGGTTGTTATTCCTCAAACTTCTTTATACTGAGTCCAACTCTTCTGAATCACTTTTCAACTCAGACTCATCAATGTCTGGGTTTTTTCCACATTCTCTCATCCTCTGTGCATTCATCCATAGCACTGATGATGTAGCATTTCTTTAAAGAACCCATAAAAGGATTAAAAGTCATGAACACAGGGCTCTCAGCAGACTTTAAAGTTATATACCTTTTTTCTGCCTTTGTTCCCACTTCAGCAGTGTCACAAAACAGAAATGATTTGCTCAGACCCTTCACTCCATCCCTGCAGCCATGACATTCATAGAGGTTACAAGAGGGCTCACCATCCAATCCAAGATCTTCCAGTATGCTGACATTGGTCAGCTGTGTATCAGATACATGTGTTTGCTGCAGAAGGGAATGTCAGGCTTGGATGCTGGGTTTTTTCAGGTCCGTACAATGCACAGACAATTCAACTGTGTCACGGCCTTCATGACACTCTGTGGACCATAAGATCATTCTCATTTCAGAAATACTGTCCATGTGAAAAATGTTCATCTTAGAAATAATGAAATGCAATAAGTGGATAAATAAAATAATGTCAGATGGCCTTAAGTGCTATGAAGGAAATAAAATTTAAAAATATGACCAAGAATGGCTGTGAGGGAGGTAGACAAAGAGAACCCTTCTGAGGACAGGATATTTGAAAATAGTCTGAAAAATAAGCTATCAACCAAAGTAAAATGAGGAAGAAGTGTCCCAGACTGTATCTGCATGAGAAGATAGATTATGCCACAAAACAAAACAACCCCGAAGTCTTGGTTACATAAAGCAATAAAGTATAAGTTTCTAACTTATACTTCATATGCATACATACAGGGTAGACCAAAGTATCTTTCTCATTTTAAGACCCAAGGTTGATGGAGAAGCTGCTGTCTAGAAATCTCCAGTTGCCATGGCAAAAAGAAAGGAAGGGGGTAAATTCCACACAGGTTGTGAAATCTGCTACCCACAAATGACACATGTCCATCTGCCCATGTTACTTTAGTCAAAGCAAATTACTTGGGCTGCCTAACTTCCAGGGGACAGGAAGTGAAGCATAATCTACCATGTGCCTGTGAGAAGAACCAATCAAATTTAAGGAACAGCAATAATGGCCACATAGGCAGAGAGAAGAGCAAGCATAGATGCAGTGAGGTGCAAAGAAGCATGGGGATGGGGATGGAGAAGAGAGGAAGAAGGTCAGTATTACTGGAGAAGGGTAACAAGGGGGACAAGTGGCAGCAGAAGACAGCACCCTGGAAAGTGCATAAACCTGTCCTACAGCCCAACCATGCTCTAGTAACCACAACTTCATCCTATGACCTCAGATGCCTGTAGACAGAATTAAGCAACTAATTGTATAATGAGGTGGTTCAATTACACCTAATTTCCACAAATGCTTTTGTTGAGCAAACACTGTAATGCCAGAATGTGGTTTTCAATCATTTAATTAGTCTTCCAAAATGCTCCAAAATCGGTGTTAATCACAGTTTTAAAATAATACATGTAATGTATCCTTAAATACTTTACTGTGTCTCAGCATTAATCCTCCAATTAAATATATTGAGTAATTGATACATATTTAACACCTGGCACTTGGAATTTTGAAAATAATGCATTTCTAAAAGCAGGTAGCCAATGGGTAAAGTGCAAAATATAGGCCCTAGCAATTTTATTTGGGATGGCTAGGGACAGAGGGGCCTGGCTCTCAGTACTGGGGGGAGGGGGTGTGCAGAGATGAGGCAAGCCTTAAAGGGCTTGGGGCTTGGTGCAGTGTCAGAGAGATCCTATCCTAGAATAACACAGCTGCACCCAGGGGAACTTACAGGCACTGCCAGGCCCCTCCACCTGGCACTGGGTGACTGCAAATGTTCTGTGAGCACTCCTCCTATCTGCCTGGAGACTGCCAGGATGTGGCCGTGTTGGTGATGCTGCTGAAAACAAAAGGTTGCAAGCCACAGGTGGACTGTATCCTCACAACCCCACTCAACACAAGAATACTTTCCTGGCCTCTGCCTGACTGCTGGGAGCTAAAGGAAATGTCAGGGGGGTGGGGAGCAGTTGGGGACAGCAGCTTTGATATCGCCATAAAGTCAGAGCCACTAAAAGAATCAAAAAGCTGAGTTTGAGGTTGACCTCCCTTTACAGCCCAGAGATATCAAGTAACATCTCTGCCCTCTCAGTTCTTCATCCCAACTTCACCAGCAAACAGAAATAGTGAATTATCACATCTAATAGAAAAAAGTAGTGGAAAACACAAGATATTTTTATCTTGTATACTATGCTTCATTGATTCACTCCAAAGAAGGGTTTATTGGGAACATATGAAAGGCATATTAGCATGTATGACATGTCCACAATCTGGATACTGCTGTCTTGGGGTGGAAGTTTGCACTTTTATAATAGAGATCCAAAAATTACAGAGGCATAAGCAAGATGGATGTTTAGTTTTCTGCTATGTAACAGTCCCAACATTGGCAGTCCAGGGATGAATGGCAGATGCACAGTCAAAAACCCAGGCTTCTTTTAACTGGTTGGTCTGCCTCCCTGGCAGATGCCCCGCCCACACAATCCAAGATGATGCACCACCTCTTTTCATGGTGGACCTAGGGACAGGAGGTGGTCACACCCTTCCCCGTAAGGGCTTGACATGGAGAGTGTATAAACTCATTTCCTTTCACAACTCTTTGTCCAGAAGTTAGTCATAGGCCATTTCTAGCTCCAAGAAAAGATAGGAAGTTTCACTTTTATAGAGGTGACCAGGTGTTCAGCTATGAGACCGGAAAAGTGACATAGAGGTACAGCTTGCAAGCCTTGGCATGTTGCCCTCTGGGAGTTTGGAGTCGGCTGGAGTAAGAGAAGCAGATGGTTGAATTCCAACATGTCATCCTAGAATGGGCCACACACATCTTAGAATGGAAGCTCATGGGAGTGGGTAGTTTGGGGACCGAACTCAAGAGGGAGCTACAGTATCTACCGCAAAGGACAGTCACAGGTATAGCACCAACTCGAGTGCAAGACCCGCAGGGTGGGAGAAGGTAGCATGGGTTCCAGGGTCACAGAACACAGCTTGAGTCACGCCCCACCGCTTAGTTTCTGGGAGACCATGAAGGCAGAATTCCAAAGCTCTCCCCCAAGATTCCCGGCCTCCATTACTCAATCAAACAGGAGTCTATGCACCGTTGCAGACAGCCTTGAGGATTACCAAATTGGCTGAGACTTCAAAGAATTCTGGGACACCTGGGTGGCTCAGTCAGGTAAGTGTCTGACTCTTGACTTTAGCTCAGGTCATGATCTCAGGGTCCTGGGGTCCAGCCTCATGCTGGGCTCCCCACTCAGCCAGGAGTCTGCTTCTCTCCCTCTGCCCCTCCCCTTGCTCGTGCTCTCGCTTACAGGCTCTCTCTCTTTCTAAAGTAAATTATTCCTTAAAAAATGTATAGTTTTATGGTTTTATTAACACATATAACACGCACATAAGCTGTCTATTCATTTTCTCCGCTGTGCAGCCTGGCATTGGAATTGGTGACTCTGATGGCCAGCTGGACTGCTCTTTCCACAATGGCTTTGCCTCTTGGAGAATACGTTGTGAGCAGTCTCTGCATGGTAAGATCTGTTGCACATCAGCAGCACTTGAAGCTCTTTGACTTTGTGGACTTCCAGAAGCCACTGGGCAGCATGTGCTTTGTTTTCTTATTGCTCCCATAACCAGTGTTGGGCATCAAGATCTGGCCCTTGAATCTTCTGCACACCCTATTGTCAGTGCCTCTGGGTTTCTGCCAGTTGCACTTAATTTTGACACATCGATCTGACTGGTGCTGGATGAACTTCTTGGTCCTCTTTTTAACAATCTTGGGCTTCACCAGCGGTCTGAGGGCAGCCATGATGCGCAGTAATAGATGGCTGCTACCTCTAAAAAATTTTTTTAATTAAAAAAAAAGTATTCTGGATTATCTAGGTGAGGCGAATGTAATCACTGGATCCCTTCAAAGCAGAAGAGGAAGGCCAAGGTGCAGGGGAAGAAGTCAGGAGATAAAGCAGCAGGGAGGGAAAAGAGATTTGAAGCATGAGAAAGATGTAAGCACCAATGCTGGCATGAAGGGGGCCAGGAGCCAAAGAGTGTGGGTGGCCTCCAGAAGCTGAGGATGTCCCCCAACCCCCGCCCCCTGTCAATAAGAACGGGACTTCAGTCCTACATCCATGTGGAACTAAATTCTGCCAACAATCTGAATGAACTTAAAAGTGGGATCTTCCCCAGGACCCCCAGACAAGAACACAGCCCTGCCAACCCCTGGATTTCAGCAACCTGACACTGAGAGCAGAGGACCAGCTGACCCCAATGGACTGTGAGACAATAACTGTTTGCAGTTTTAAGCTGATAAATAGGTGGTCATTTGCTAATGGCAGCAATTGAAAACAAGGCCAGTGACCTTGGGCAAGTCTCTGCAGCTTTTTTTCCTCATGGGTCAGCAAGAAGACAACTAGTAGTCACTCCTGAAGGCTTGTAGGAGGCTGAAAGAAGGCAGTCCAGATGGTTGGTGTACAGGAAACAACCAATAAATGCTCCTGGGAGCAAACATGGGACGATTGTTATTCCCACCTCGGAGATCCCAAGGCATGGAGACACAAATTTCGGAAGTGGGCACTTTCCATGCAGTCTTATTCAATGCTTGCCACAACCCTATGAAGCAGTTACTCTTATTTGTCCCATTTGCAGAAGAGGAAACAAGCACAAAGCACCAAAGTATCAAGGTGATACACCTAATAAGAAAGCTGAGATTCCACCCAAGCCGTGGGGCTCTAGAGCTCTGAGAGCAGGGAGCCAGAGGCTCCACCCCAGCCCCATTGTACAGATGAGCAGAGAGAGGCTGGGAGTCAGTCTTTAGGGAGCCAAGCTCCACAAGAACAGCAGGTCTTGGGTTGAAACATGGATGACCACCTGCCTTCCAGGCATGGCCCACAGTAAAATTAGAGGTTTTCTCTCCTGCTTGCTGGGTTGCAGGGAAGCCTAGTGTCTTGCTGTTCAGGTTCCAAGAGCAGGCCGCCTGAAGACAAAAGTCACAAATTCTATCCATTTAAAGGCCAAAAGAGAGAAAAGTAGACAAAAAGTCCAATAGAGTTCCTCCATTATTCAGCAATCATTGGGCTCCTTCTGGATGCCAGCACCAGTTATTGGTGCTGGATTACATCACTCACTGAGCAAGCTGGGCACACTCCCTCTAAGGAGGTTAGGCAAGAAACAAGTAGATAATCAAGTGAGCAAATCTGATCATTGTGGATTAAGGGAACACTTCAGGCCTGGGTCTGTTGGCTACTGGTGCCACTACCCTCCAGGTATCACTGTCCATGTTGAAGGAGTTGGGGGTTCCCCAAAACCACTGAGAAGTTGGCATAGAGCTAACCCCAAGACATGCCCAAGGCATCTGTGGAAACCAGCGAGGAGAGTCTGGACTGCAGTCTGTCCCCATATCAGGGCCCCGATCTTCCTGCTGATTGTGAGCCACAATTCATTGCAGTGACCATGTAAACTCTGGAATCCAAGGACAAGCACAATGGAAGTCAGGCAGAGCCTAAAGGAAGAGAAGGAGATGTAAGGTCTCCGCCAGCATGGGCCCTGGGCACTAGCCTACCTCCTCTCTCAGCCCCATTTTCCAAGCTTTCAATGAAAGAACAAAGGGAGATAAGCTCTCAAGTCTCCTCCAGCTCCCAGCCTCTGACACGTGCTCACCCCTCACTCACCCAGCCTTGGTCTACCCTGCTGTGCACCCAGCCCTGCATTCATAGCTATAAACTGATGCTTTCGGTTCTCTCTTCCTGCTTGGCAACTGTCAAACCGAGCCACACATAGGGCCACCTGGACCGCCCATGGGCAGGGCTGTCTGGTTCTACATGGAGGTGCCTGTGTGCAGATCTGCGTTAGCATACATTGCTTTAAATCATCTTAAAAATTGACTTTGGGCAAGAGCTTGACAGGTGAGGTATGTTTTCCTACTGGAAAGACAAACAGAGCAACAACCCAAGGTGACCCCACAGAAGTCATGTGGGAAGAGAGATTGAATAGGCCCTAACAGATCAGTTGAGAAGCTTCCAGCTGCGGTTAGGAGCATAAGGGGCCCCTGTCAGGCCCTGGGGACCTCAGCAGAGCAGAACCTCCAAGCACCAGGGTTTTTCGCCTGGTTCACTGGGGCCTGTAAGGCGTGTCACCCTAACTGGCTCACCTTCTCCCAGTCAAGGCATACTTGAGATGGAGTGGAGGATTTGCAGAGGGTTTGAGGGAATTCACCAGTTTAGCCATCCAGTGGTTTACAAATAAGTATGAAAGGAACAATGAGCCCGAAGTTGGCAAAAATATTTCCAGAAAATATGCAAATATCCAAGGAATGGATGAAAAGATTCTTCACCTGGAGAAGAACATCAAGAGAAGATCTAGTGAAAAAAATAAAGAAAGAAAAATAAAGAAAAAAAAAGATCTAGTGAAAATGAACTCACAACATGGTAAAGTATTAGCAACGCTTGAGTTGCCAAAGGTGATGGAGACAGATATTCTCCTATCCCGCTGATGGGCACATACAACAGTCAAATTCTTGTGAAGTGCAGCTTGGCACAATTGGCATAGTGGTTAATCATCTAGGAATTTTTTTGCCCAACAACGTAATCAGACAGATTCACAATATGTGTATACAAGGTGGTTTGTCGAAACAAGAAAATGCCCCCCAACAACAACAAAAAAAATACTTAAATCCCCAACAAAAGACATCAGCCAGCTAAATTAAGGGACACACAATGAAATTCAGTGCAGTCATTTAAAATGCTGGTATAACTTTACATTTTTGACTTAGATGTCTCTATCACATCATTGGGTGGAAAAATAGCAAGTTAGAGAACAGCACACTATGATCTTCCCATTTATGCTAAATTGCTTGTATGGTGGGGCGTTTGTGTGTGTAGCGCAGTGAGATGCCACAGAAGACCGACCACAATGTTACCACTCCATGGAGGGAACTGGAGGGATTTTAATTTTCATCTTCCTGCCTTCCTGTGTGGTTTGAATTCTTTACAATGATCATGTATCACTTTTATAATCAGAAAAAAGTACAATAAAAATGGTTTCCATTTTAAAAAGAGCGAATTCAATGAGGCACAAAGAATGCAGGCGTTCTGAAGGCCCCTGCCATGCCTGGGTGGGAGATAAATCTGCCTCACGCCCCAGAGAGCAAGGAGTCTGCAAGGCCGTCCCTACCCACAGCAACACGTGCGGCCTCACACCTCCTGCTGCTGCACACACAGCCCCCTCACCCTCACCCCACTGGCAAAGCCCCACCCGTGCCACAGAGCACACCTCCCTTCTTTGCTCCGATGCCCAGAGGAGTACATGCACAGGGCTGGGAAGTGGACAGCCAGCAGGTGGGGGCCACCACTAGGGACGTTGTGCAGAGTGTAGAGCAGAGTGGGCAGCAGGAAGCCCGGGGCGGCGGGTGGGGGGGAGGGCAAAGCTTCGGGAGCCAGATAAACTGGCCGGCCGTGTGTCAGAGAGCAATGGGCTCCACCTCCTCTTCTGTCCAGTGAGATATGACGGTGCTTGCCTCATGCCGAGCTGATGCATGTGGGGGCTGAGCACAGCATCCGATGGCATGGACTTCACAGAGGGAATAAGCAGCATGAATCATCCTTGTTATTGGAACTGTGGTTCCTGCCTTCCGAAGAAACCAAGGCTCTGGCTAGAGGTGAACGTTAAGTATCTGGTGACCTTGAGCCTCAATGATCAGATTGCTAAGCATGAGGAGGGAGCCTCCGCCACTGACCCCAGACTGGGAAGCACCCCAAGCTGCTGCCAGGTTGGCCCTGGGAATGTAGCATTTCTTTACCCTCTCTCCTGCAGAAAAGAGCATTTTAAAAGGAAGCCCATTCAGAAGCTCATGTTTGCTGAGCACCTACTGTGCGCCACACACTTTCACACTCACTTCTTATGGGCCCCACAACAACCAGAGAGAGTGTTTCCAGTCCTCATGGCAGACAAGGAAGCTGTGGCACCCAGAGCTGAGTAACAGCCTCTGTCACACCAGGAGTAAATGTCAGACACAGGACACTGGGCCCCGCGTCTCAAAAGCAGAGATTTGGAAAACCACCCGTGAATCCCTGGACCTCCTGCTAGGAACCAACCGTAACCCATAAAACCCCAAAGTCATGGATGTTCCCCCACCCATGTGAATCTGAAGCATTTATTATTTCTGGGTTAATCCTGCTACCAGTAGCTTCCAACACCACTGACAAGTCCACGTGAAAGCACCTTGCATTTCAAAGATGCTCTTGTACATTCGGTGAGGCTCAAGTACAGAAACGTCCACAGGGCACGTTTATGAAGCCTGTCTCATGCATTAACAGAGGAAAGGAGCCAAAGGCCCCAAACTTATTTCCTGGCACTCACCCACTCATGAGTAGGATGGAAGGCGATGCATCAGGTGACTGCCCAGAGCGCCAGGGCCAAAACAGTTCAGCAGTTCAGGGCATCCTGGAAACTGAGGGGGCCTTTCACACTTCAAAACCCACACATCGTCCAACAGCTATAATGGTTCACATCCTGTCGGAAAAATACAAGGAGGGAACGAGCTCACGAAGCTGCCTGGCATTCTAACGGCCCTCCGTCTTCAATCACAGCAATTGCTGGGCAGGACAGGGAGGTAGTGTTAGAACCACATGAATCCACGTGTGATGAAATGAGGTAGAACTACACACGCATGCACAAGTGCGTGCAAACACAGGCAATACCTCCGTGTGGCTGCAGCCTGTTGATGGCCTTGCTCAAAGGTCAGTCTCCTGGTTTTGATGAATGCTATCATAGGCTCCACAAGTTGCCATCATTGGGGGAAGCAGGGTGAAGGGTCCACAGGAACTCTCTTTACTATCTTCATACCTTCTTGTGAGCCTAAAATTCTTTCAAAATAAAAAGTTGTTGAAAATACATCCAGAATCTGACCACTTCTTACTCCTTCACAGTTCGAGCTGCATCACTGCTTACCTGGTCACCCTGCTTCTGCCTTTGCAGGACACCCCAGGGGCCACCAACCTCTCAGGTGGACTGAAGGCCAGGTGCATCAGTAGCCACTGGCCTTATGTGGTCTCCTTGCTCTCGCTTCGGTTCATCGGCTCCCCAACAGCCACATGGCCCCCTTGGTTTCCCAACATCAGGACACGGTCCAGCCTGGCTCTCCTGTGGCGACTGCCTTCTCCTCCTCAGGATCTCAGAGGCCACCTTGTCAGAGAGGCCTCTTCTGACTCTTTATCTACAAGACTACTTCCAGGCCTGACAGAGGAAGGACATGGTGGAAGTGTCTTCTGGTAGGGGTGTCGGTGATACGGCTGCGTACACTGGCCAAAGCTCACCAAAGTGAACATGTTCAATCTGTGCAGTTCAGATCTGTACATAGTTTGACCTGTGCCTTATGTAATTACACCTAATTAAAAAGTGCAATTGCAGTGTTGAAGACTACTATTATAACTGTTCTATCACCCTATTTTCTTCGTGGCACTTGTCCCTCTCTCCATCTTTTCATGGAGCTGTTTACTTGCTTATCATCCTGACACACAGATGTACACAGGCACACCCTATGCACACACACGTAGCCAGCAGGCCTCCAGGACAGCAGAAGACACGTCTGGCCTATTCATACTGCATGCCCAGCATCTAGCTCAGGCTGGATATGATGAACAAATGTCTCCCATGCTTATGTCACTGTGGGTGCACAGCACAGTGTACTCACCAGGAGGGAGATGTCAACACCAGAGACCAGATGAGAAGAATCCAACAGAGAAGACTGAGAACCACCAGTGTGGTTGGTAGACCACTAAGAAAGAGCTGACCCTAGAAGACAAAGGAAAGATTTCCAGAAAGAGGGGGGACTAGACCACATCCTGCTGCTGGCTGAGGGTGGACCATGGAGTTGGCCCACCTGAAGCTCCCAGGGAGCATGAAAGGAGCCATGTCTTCCGGGTGTGCAATGAAGGCTGAACTTCACTGGGTTTGAAGAAAGATGGAGGACCAGGTGCAAAGGGAAACAGTCGGCTCTTTGAAGACGTTGCAGCTTCAAGGAGAACAGAGAAATGGGGTGGCAGTGAAAGAAGATATGGGGTCAAATTTCACCCCTGTTTTTCAAGATGATAGGAGTAACATCAGGTTATAAACAGCTTGTGGGGAAGGAGGATCAACGTGGCTGGAGAGTGTACACAGGCAGCAGCCAAGTGCGCACGCCCACGTGGGGTAGGTGGCTAGAGATGGGAACACAGACCGCTTAAGAAATTGCATTTCCTAAAGAAATCCATTACTTTTCAGCATAGGTAATGATTAGAAGTAACTTCTAACAAAGTGTGTTATGCCAGCCAGGGACATGTGCATCAGGGACACTCAATAAATATTTGTTGATGGATTGATTTTCAAGTACGGTTCCTGCTGAACTTGAACACACAAGGTTCATTTGTAATTGGAAGCATCTTGTTGCATCCACCTAGTGAGCCAAAAGTCCTTAAAAACAGTTTGCTCTCCATCTTGCTCCCACTCCAGCCAACCCTCAGCCTGGCCCCAATTTAAATTATCACTTCAAAATTGGTGAGGCCTGAATTAATGAGATTTTACTGCACTCATGGCTTTAGATTAAAATCAATGCTGTACCCAAATGCGAGTCGATGAAAAATGATTAGGGAAAGCAGAAACTAATAAACAGCTCACTCACATTTTTTTCCGGGAGATGATGGCCACGGCCCTCCATCTTCCTGACCGTCCCCCAGCTCCTTGGCATACCTGGGATGACACATCAGACCCCTCACACCAATACCTCTTACTTTGTCTTGGGGGGCAAATGCAAAGGGCTCCTCAGATTCTGGGGTGGGGAGCACGAATCACCTGCAGCCCCTCTCACAAAACCAGGACATTTACAATGCACCAATCTGCAATTAAGAGCAGCAGTCAAGCCCTGCATGATAGCTGAAATGTAAGTTAGTGTTGGGGTTATCTTGAGTCCCGAGAGGCCCTACAGCAGGCCAGGACCAAGGACGGCAAATCCAGGGTCCTGAATGGGACCTGAGTTCTTTCCCTCCCTCTGATCTTGCATCCCTGGAGCACTAGCTTCGTCCTCGGGCTGTCACTGTCAAGAGATGGCAGGTGCCATCTCAGGCATCACATCCAGTCCCAACAATCTCCAGTCAAAGAAAAGAGTCATGTCTGCCTGCATCTGTTTTTGAGAGGAGCCTTTTCCAGAAGCCCCCAGCAGACATCATCTAGTGCCTCAGCAGGCAGGCCCGGGACGCTTGCTCCCCCAAAAGCTAGCCCTGGTCAGAGGACTGGGATCTGCCAAGGCCGAAGGACTCTGCTCAGAGTTTAACCCCTGCCTGGGGATGGGAACACATCCCCCACCCAACAGAGCTTCTGCCAGCAAGGGAGCAAGGGTGAGGAGCAGTCGAGAGCAGTGTGAGCTATGGGGACAGCCATTACACACCAGACAGAGCCTCACAAGAGGGCCATCCCCTTCTACGGGGGGAAGCTGACGTTTGGAGGGAGGTGACTTCACTTGAGCCCCATCTTCTAACTCTAAGCTCCATGCTCCTTGGTCAGATGGGAAGCCCAGTGGAAGAAGAGGATGCCTCCAGACATGCTGTACCCAAGGAGGTCTCTGACCACAGGGCAGCACTGGCTGAGCTGCATCTAATCCCCAGCTGTGGGTTTAGAGTCAATAAAAGCCAGATCAAGTACCAATCATGGCTGTAGAGCCTGAATTATCACAGAAGTTGGATTGCTAACCCTGAGACAGATGGCGAGCCGGGTACACAAAAACAACCCTACATGGCATTGGAGGATGTTGCCAAGGGACAAAGAGGCGACAATTTTATTCAAAATCAGAATCTGTACCCAGCTGTGTTTCCAGCCCGCCTGTATGAACTGGAGGCCAGACAAGGCCACCGACACAGAAACCATTTTTCTTTGCCGATGGGGCCTGAGCGATGACCTGGAGGCTGACGTTATAGAACACAAACAGACAGCCCTGGGTCTGCCTCCCCCTCGGGGCCTTAGCAAAAGGCACAGCTATGGGAGGAAAGCTTATTTTTCCTGAGCTGTTGGATGACCTCCTGACGTTGCCACCAACACAGACTATTTTGCAGCAGACTCGCTCCCCTTCCTCACTTCCCACACCTGAGCCGACACCACTGACCTTCGTGGGGAGTGGACGGCACGCGCTCCTGGCACAAGGGAGGTCTGTGTTGCCAGCTCTTGCGTGCCCTGCCTAAGCTGGTTAGAAGTCAGCCTTCAATATCCTTTCAACTGGCACCCACTTCAAAGATGCTCTGCAGAGCCTCTTAATCTGGTTTATGTTCTGTGAGTGAGAAGCCCGATCAGAACCCAGAAGTGCTCTGGTGAGTGAATGCCCAGGTCAGAGACACTTGTTGGAGAGCGAGATCTCTCTGCTGCTTGCTGCTTACTGACCCCAGCACTTATGGGAAGCCCACTGCCCTGCCAGGCATTACTGGGGAGCCTACTCCCTCCCATGTCCACCCTGTCTTTGACCCCCTCATGTGCCACCACTGCCTTCTAGCCCCTCCCTCCACGCTGGGGTGCTGCACACGGGCTGCTGATACGATCTGCAAACCCACCCTCCACACAAACACCGCACACCAGGCGAGCCCTGCTTCCACAGCAGCTCAGCCTGCCCACCACCCAGTGGCGATCTCCTTAGACCTCTGAGGGTCCCTCCTGTCCATGATCACACCAGGCCATACAGAGAGACCCTCCTCATCCCTTAACAAGCTCTTACTTAGCTGGGATTGCTTAGGTTGGACAGGATGTGCCTCTGAATATGTAAGTGGTATTTGCCCACCATTTATTTGCCATACATAAGATTTCCATGCATGGTGATTTTCTCTCATTAACAGATGCCCCAAACTGCCTTCCTCTTGTTCTGTGTTAAACCCCACATCTGGGCCATCTGTGTGGCTGCTCGGTTCTGCAGGGCAGCTGCATATGGGAGGATGGAGATGTGCCAGGAGAGCTGGGCTTCAGCCCTCAGGCACACAGAAGCTTCCTGGGGACTTCAGGTGATGTCCTCCTTGACACAGTGAGACAATGAAGCTGTGTCGTCCTCCTGCCTGCCTGTGAGGAGGACATGGAAGCTTCTTGGAAGATTACCAGCTGTGACATCCAGCTGCAAGAGACAGATGAAGACAGTGGGCATCATAACACGCACCATCAAGCCTTCCGGGGGAAGAGTTGGGGTCCTGGTGGGCCTCCCCAGCGTTCCTTCCATGACTCGGAAGAGTAGAGACAGGGTAACATGATTATAGTAAAAATAAGAGCAAGCTGCTTATTGCAAACTCATTGCAGGCTGGACACCGTGCTTTTCATGCATGAGCTCACTGGTTACCCCCACCTTTGAGGCTGACCTCTCATAGAAAGGGTCTAGGAGGTCACCGGTTTATGTGGCATCACAAAGCTAGTAAACAGTGTCACAAGGACATGTACCCAGAGCTGACTGGCTCCTGGGCTGGAGCAGTCACCCACTGCACCAGGACCAAAATCCCAGCATCATGTGTAACCTGGAGCAGGCGTTTACCCTCTGTGAGCCTCAGTTTCCCTCTCTGCAGGAAGAGAGAATGAGCAAGGGAGCAGATGCTCTACGACCCCTTCCAGCTTGGGCAAACTCTAATTCCTGGAATGAAACTTGGTTGAGAGCAAATTGCAAACTCTTGAAGGCAGCACTTACTGACGGTGCTGCATGCTGCTCCTTGGCTGTGCAATTTCCTCCTGCTGCAGGAATGGGCCATGAAAAGAGAAGAGCCTCCTGTTGCTCACTTTATAGCCCCCCATTCAGCAGTGCTTGCTTCTAATAGACTGACAACTACATAGAGGCAAGTTGTGGTTTGGGGGAAAGCTTTGCCAGCTTAATTTCCCCCCTTTCCTGCTTCTTCCTATTTTCCCTCATTTCTCCCCCTAGTCTTTGCCTTACCAGACTCAGATTTTCAAACCTGTTGTCAAGGCAACACTAGGTTTCTCTCTTTGCACTCTGATGTCTCAATGGGGGTATCCATAGCAACAAGAATACCTTGCATTTTCAAAGTCAGTGACCTCCCAAAGCTTCGTGGGACGTGTGGAGATAAATTAGGGTTAGACTACTTTTTACCACAGCAACCAGTTTAGTGCCTAGCAAACCTAACCAATGACATCTGTAGCAGTTAGTGTTTGCTGCGTAACAAACAACCCTACAACTTGGTGGCTTGAAGCATCAGGCATTTGTCATTGCTCTAAAGGTCAGTTGAGGGTTGTTCCTGTCTCAGCCAGGCTCCCTCTCACGTCTGCAGGAAGCTGCAGGGGGGAGGGGTGGTACCCAGCCTACTTGTCTTGGCTGACCTCTCGAACTTATCTAGGGGTCATCTGGCCATAGACTGTTTAAGGATAGCCTCAGATAGGACAACCAGGCTCTCTTCTTCAGGGTTCCCCATCCTTCAATGAACCTAGGCTTTTTCACAAGGACACAGCAGGCTTTTGAGGTGGAAGGAGACACAGAGGGAGAGACCAGAAGCCTACAAAAACTCCCAAGGCCTAGGTTTGGAACTGGCATGAGATCACTTCCATCACACTCCATTGGCCAAAGCAAGACTTAATCCAGGCCAGACTCAAGGGGTAAAGCAATAGACTCTGCCTTTTGATGGGAGGGGCTGAAAAACCACATCACAAAGAATGTGGGTGGGTGGAGGGGAGAGGTGGAGAATTGTGACCATTTTTGTGAACAATCTACCACACATCCCTCCACATTTCTTGTGGAGAGATTCAGACACCACCTCGTGGCATTGATAGCCAAGAATCAGGCTCGGCACAGAGGAAATGGATTTCTTGGAATGCCCAAGTCTGCCAGCCCCCCTAGAAACAGCCCTGGACTCCCCTCCCCACAGGCATCTTAGCTCTAGTGTGGCTTCCATCTGTGCACATTATCAGTTTGCTTGATCCACATGGGCAAAGAATAGTATGTCCCAGCAGAAAAGAGAGATCCCGCCCTCAGAAAACAGACGTGAGTGCTGAACAGCCAAAATCAACAGGTGACTGTGGCAGACCCCAACCAGCCACCCGCAGCCAAGAGGTAGGAACCCATGCTGGTAGGAACCCATGCTGGGTCAATTTAGCAAGAGCAACAGAGTGGTTTCTCATTGGGTAAAACCTTTTCCCCTGTGAACCCCTGGCAGCCTTCAGAGCTCTATCAAAACTATTTTAAAAAGCAAACTCTAGAAATCTCAGCTTGCCCAATCTTAGCCCAGGAAAGCAGAAGCAGCTTTCCACTTTGCTGCAGGATTCTGCGTCTCACCTGGGGCTGGTGAAGGAAGCTGTGCTCCAGAGTGGTCCAGAATGAAGGATCACGACACACGTGGGGTTCCCCAACAGCCCAACAGGTGGTGAAAATCCCCTTCTAATGAGCGCTCACCATGCACCTAGGGCTGCCCTGACAACAAACATTAGCCTCCCATGCCTCAAGATTCTCTGGGTAGTAAGTGACCAAAGGCTCCCCAGACTAGGCTTACTTCAAAAGGGATTCATCAAGTCAGGGCTTAAGGTCAGGCTCAAGCAGGTGAGCTCAGATGTGATCGGGTTGGGGCTTTAAGGGATATCGGCAGCCTCATCTCTGTCCCTCCGATCAAGGACAAGATCCTTCCAAATACCACTTGATTCGTGAGACGTCATGGCCCCAATGTAGGAACCCCAACATCTTCCACTGTACCTAGCAAGTACTTAGAAATGGAGCTAGTGACCAAAAGATTGTGAGAAAGCAATCTCTCTTCTCAACTTGAAGACTATCCTGTCGGCTCCGGCGGAGGAGACACTGGGCAGGGCCACGCCGGAGGTGAGATGGCTTCTCCCGAGAGCCCCTCAGAGGCCAGGAGAGAGCTAACCCCCTTCTCAGAGTGGGGATCCACCGGCTCAGTCACCCATCACCCATCTCCCGCTCCCTGCTCCCTATGAGTCACTGAAATAAGTTTTTCTCCACCATTTGGCCTTCAAAAAGCAGACGCGCAGTGTCGCATTTCAGAATAAGCCATGCGCTGCAGCTTGAATCCCCTGGTGATTCATCCACTTTAAAATTCCCGCTTTCCTCCCACTCCATGAAATGTCAGGAGCACCATGTCACCACATAATCAATTCCCTAATCCCCGGTTTGAAAACCTATTCTTTACAAGGTGGTTGCTTTAAACAGGAGTGAAAACGAATGTCATAGTGTGGAGTCGTGACAGTGTGCGGAGGGAAAAAGTCGAAGATAGATGATTGATGGGGCTTTCTGGACACTTTCTTTTTATTATTATTTTTTTAAGGGAACTTGCACAATGCATCCAGGGGCAGTGACGATTAATTTACATTATTTCACTCGTGTGGAAAGCAGCAGCTGGAAATTGTCACCCAAAATAACCCCTGCCCGGCTTCGATTCTTATCCCAGACGTAATAAGAGAAATCCTAGTCTGATCTTTATTAATAAAGCAGCTTCTTATGAAATGTACTTCAGCTCAGCAAGTTCAACGGCTATGAAGTCAACCAAAAAGCGAGGTGTCAAAATTGATTTATCTCCTGTGTTTTTAACACTTTCAGATCATTTTATAATTCACAAATGTGCTGATTTTCCATGACGATGTCCTATTTTTGTCTAAATTTAATATGAGGAAATTGGGCTGATAAGGGAAGTCTGAGGCTCGGGGGCCTCCGGGGTCAGAGAGGGTATTATTGGCTATTTCAGCAAGTTGTTGCTTTTAACCTGGTTTAGAGCCTTTCCACCCCGGGGGATTTACTGGTTTGTTTCTGCGTGTTTGTTTGTTTGTTTGGTGCTACAGGTATACTTCACGTTTTATAATAACAGTTGTGAAGTCTCCACATTTGTGAATGACGTTGTGACTGTAGAACAGCCAAGATACTTATCTCCCAAGTTCCTACCTTGGCCCTGACCACATCCCCAGCAAAGTGTTTCCTGCACAGAAAAGGCTGTCGACAGCAGCCAGATGAATGAAATCTACTTAAAAATGCTCCTTTACCTTTCTAACAAGTGGTCCTTGAACCTGTAACTCTGGGTAATCCAGGTTCCCCACACTGAGTTTCCTTGAAGTGCCCCAAGAGTGGGCAGTCCACTTCTCAGGCTACAGGGAGAAAGCCTGAGCCCCGAGACCGACCTTCGGCCCATACAAGAGTGCTGCCGTTAATCACCTTCTCGGTATTTCTCAACATACTGTTCTCTACGTGCCAACACGTTGGGTTAAAATCATCGTTGAAAGGCATCGCTGTCAGAGACCAGGCTGGGATCAGGGCTGGCCGGATGGGAAGCCTCTCCAAGCCCCCTTCTCATCGCCCATGTCATAAATATTTTAGTGTGTGCTTCTTGTTTTACTCAATGTCCTCTAGACTGAAGAGGGGTCCAAATCCCGCACTTGGCAACGTAATGACTTTCAACAAGCCCGTGATCCACTTCCCCTTTCATCCGTCGGTGGCATCTGCCCCCACAGAGAGCTGGCACTCCAGCATCGAGAAGATCCAACATGACTGTTCTTCCGGCTAGAACAGAAAGCCTCTTATCAGTCCCCTGAAGTTGGCTTGAGGACCCTCTTCATGCAGATTGCATCTGAGCACCAACTCGGAAAGCCTCATGCCACATGGATGCCCAACATCCTCCGAGGATGTTCCGGAAGGAAAGTAACTTCTCTGGAACGTGGCCCAGAGCTATGCCCACTTACGGGCACTTAGCGGCCGGCTCAGGATGATCTTTCCTGGGTTGCAGAAGCCCTGAGATGACCTCAGAGGGGCTCGTGTCGCAGGAAGTAGCATATCTTGACATTTCACACCCTTTCTCACAAGGGCAGGACTTCAGAGGGAGAACGGGCCCTTGAGTGTGCAGATAACAATGAGATCTCTGCTCCTGGCAAGAAGTCACGTCCCCTCCGCGTCCTCTGGGAAGTGGAGAACAGAACAGGAGCAGAGGTCATCCACTGTAATAACCCCCAGAGTGAAGACCGGCGGGGGCCTGGGGGTGGTGTTAGGGCAAGAGGACAAGAGGACGCTAGCCCTTTGTGCAGACTCTCGCAAACCTCTCAGCCGTTCGTAAGAAAGATCTTGACCCCCTGCCACTCAGCAGAGGAAACCTTGAAAAGATGCCCCCTCCCCAGTCAAGACTTTCACCAATCATCTGCTTCTGGAAGGCACTCAAGCCTACTCTAGCTTTTTTTCCCCACAAGTAAATGAATTTAAAAGATTGCAGGTGCATTATCTCTACTAACAACAAAGACTTGGGTTTTTATCTGTTGTCAAGGCAACACTAGCAGTTTTCCCCCCTGGCTTCTTCATGCCTAGATTTATGTTTCCATAGTTACAAGAAACCCCTAGGTCTTCAAGGTAACATGAACTGGTCTACTAAAACTTTCAGGGGTGGGATTGCAGCTAATGGCAAAAACCGTGCCCGTAGGTGCATCTGTGTCTACGTGCTCAGCCTCACCAAGGGGCTGGACCTCAGCACCTCTCTCTGTTCTTCCTTGTCCTGTGCATCTCGAAGTGGCTCCCTTCTTGACCTGTGGGGTCAGCGCAGGAATCTGAAAAGTTAAAAGTTCATGTGGACCCCAGAAATGGAGATCCCTCAAACCACCAGACTGAATTTGTTAGACCCACTGCTGCCAAACCCACCGTGAAGAGCTCTGCAAAGTAAGAGTTACCCTTTGGGGCTGGACACAACAGTGGCCTGAGGACAGGGCAATTGGAGAAGCTCTGAGTGTCTGGAGCTGCAGAGGCACCTCGCCCCAAGATCTATAACATCATTTTCTAAGACCCACGATTTACCGTCTCCTCAGGATTAACTCACATGGAACTGACCTTCCGGATGTTTGTACAACTGGGCCCACGGTGTCTTGTTTAAGCCACTGGATTGATAAATCATTTCTTTACATCACTCTGTGGCATTGTTGGCCTTTCCCAAGGTTTTATTCCCCCGGGAATATTCTGGCGAATAGTTGGAGACTGTTGATCAGAGTATTAGAAGTAAAATGGCGTGTGGGTGTGGGTGTGTGCATGCATGCGTGTGTGTGTGTGTGTGTGTGTGTGTGGTAGGGAGTGGGAACCCACTGTGATGAATCAGTCATATTGCCAGAGAAAGAGGGATGTGGCCAAACTGAGAAGGAGAGACAGGGACCCTGAGTAGAGGTAACGTAGCCCAGTTAGGAAGCACTTCCTTGTCAACATCAACATCCTTACTGATGGCTGGTTGCCTCCCATCCATCTGAAGAAGGTACCGGGCAGGTGATACGCGGGACACAGAATCAGGACTCCCACCTGTATTAGTTTCTCAGGGCAGCCATAATGGATACCACAGCTGAGGGCCCGACCCAGCTGACCTGCATCCCCTCACGGCTCTGGAGGCTACAAGCCCAAAACCAACGCGCCCAGGGGACCCGGCTCCCTCTGAGGGCTCTGGGCCAGGATGGGTTCCACGCCCACCTCTGACCTTCAGGGGGTGGCCGGCACCCTCGGCGCTCCTTGGCTCGTGGCACCCTCACCCCCATCTCTGCCTCCACTGTCACAGGGCCTCCTTACCCCCCTGTCTCCACGTCTCCGTGTCTCTTCCCCTCTTCCTGGGGGAACACCAGACGCATTGCATTCAGGGCCTGGCCTGCTCCAGTGTGACCCCGTCTTAACTCTGCATCTGCAGTGACCCCACTGCCCAGCAAAGTCACATTCGAAGGTTCAGGGAAGGACATGAAGTTTGGAGGGACACCATCCAACCCAGGACAGGGATCAAGACTTCGGCCAGGGAATCTTCAGCCATCTCCCCACAAGGTCTCAGCTGAGCGACCCTTCCTCCAGGAAACCTCCTCTGACCTCCCCAGAGCCGAGGTAGCTGCCCCTCTGTGAGCTCTCGGAGCGCGCCGTTCTTCCCAGCATGGTGGCTGGGTGATGACTGTCCATCTGCTGCTCTAAACGCCCCCTCGTGTCAGAGGCCAGGGGGCTCCATTTGGCCCTCTCCCTGACCCCCACTCCTTGGGGTTAGGCCTCAGTGAACGTTGCCTGCCTCTGACTTTAAGTGACAGAAAAGCCAGACTCCTAAGTCGGCTCACACCTAAGGGGATTTATCTTCTCACTCGCCTGACAGGAAGTCCAAATTATAACATTTTAGTGGTTCAAAACTGGTGTAGGCTCAGGAAGTCAGGGCTTTGGCTCTGCTTGTGCCCTCCTCCTGGCTTAGCTTCAGTTTTAGGTGAGGAGCAAGATGGCGGCCTCGGTGCTAGACGACCACTTGTCCAGAAGGATATTTCCTAGGCTCTCCTGCTGTGCCAGGATGGGTCACATGTCCTTTGCTTAACCAGTTGCTGCCAAAGCCTGGTTCGATTCCTTCTAGGCTGTGAAGGAAAGATCTGTTCCAGACCTCTGTCCTGAGCTTGCACACAGCCATTTTCAGCTCATAGGGCGTTCTCCCCATATACCTATCGGGGTCCAGATTTCTTCCCCTTATAAAGATGCCAGTCGTATGGATTGGGGGCCCCCCTACTCCAGCATACCTTACCTAATGACATCTTAACTAATGACAGCTACAATGACCCTATTTCCAAACGAGGTCACATTCTAAGGTACTGAGGGTTAGGACTTCAACACATGAATATGCGGAACACAATTCAGTCCATGACACCAACTTTGATACTTTGGAGGAGAGGATGCCTGTTCCTCATTGAGCTCTAACCATGTGCCAGGCATAGGGCCAACATCCCAATCGCATGTCCTTGACAACATCCACTATCCCATGTCCTTTTACAGAGGAAACAACTGCCCCCGAGTAAGTTCCCTGATGTCACATATGGAATGAGTAGCCATGTGTGAACCTCAAGGCTGTTAAGTCCTGACATGAAAAGCTAGCTGAGGGCACCAGATAACACTGGATACATGACAGCATGATATAAGGACCAAAATGTTCTTGGAGCTTCACTGGAGAGAGATTATTTCAAGAGAAGGTAGTCGAGGAAGGCCTCACAGAGGAGGTAAGATCTGGGTTGGGCCTTAGAGAAAAGCAAAGCAAAGTTTTTTGTGCACTGGAACCCAATCAAGGAAATACAAAAATGAGCTGCCAGTTTTTTAATTATAAAAAAAAAAGATTTTATTTTTTAACTTTTACGATGGAAATGATCAAGCATATACCAAAGTTGAGACAATAATATAACAAGTCCCCATGTACCCACCCCCCAGATTCTGTAATTTTCGATACTGTGTCAATCTGTTTTTATCTACTCCTCTTTTGTCTGGACTCTTTGAGGCAAATCCCAGATAGGATATTATTTTACCTATCAATACTGTTAGATTATATCTTCATCAGTTGAAGACACTTTTTACGTAACCAACCAACGCAATTCTGCTCTCACAGCCAAGGACATTAACGAGATTATCATCTAATATCCAGGCAGATACATTTCTCTCATTATCTCAAGCATTTCTTTCCACAGCTCACTTACTGAATGAGGTTGCAGACACAGGGTACATTAGGGCATCTGACTGGTGTGTCTTTTACATTTCTCTTCATTAAAAAATCTCTCCTCCCCTCTCCCCCTGCCTTGTTTATTGGTGGGTTTTTGTTTTTGTTTTGGTGGGGGAGGTTGGCAGGTGGGGAGGGGTTGGGTTTTTGTTTTTGCTATTTTTTTGTTACCAGAAAGTAGGCCATTTGTTCTGTAGAAAATCACACATTCTGGGCTTAGCAGTCACTTCCTGGAGATGGTACCTCACTGTTCCCTTGCTCCTCATGCTCCTGAAAACTGGTTGTCAGCCCTGGAGGCTTGATTAACTTAAAAAAAGGGGGGAGAAACA
This sequence comes from Canis lupus baileyi, assembly GCF_048164855.1. NCBI lineage: Eukaryota > Metazoa > Chordata > Mammalia > Carnivora > Canidae > Canis > Canis lupus. The sequence continues at coordinate 45,902,484 of NC_132863.1, read as the reverse complement.
ACTATGAGCTTCTACTGTTATTTCCAATTCCGATTTTAAGATGACAAAGCTTTCCTTTGGGTTGTATATCTCTTTACTTTTAAACTGGAAATCTTGGTTCCTATAGATACTAACATAACCACCCCTTGCTTTAACCCACGTTATCCTTATAATAGCTTCAAAATAGCAATACCAATATTGCTACTGGAAATAAGACTTTTGAAAATGAGTTAAGATTTACTTATAGTTCCTTTTATCCTTAGGACATATTCCACTAGGGACAGAGGTCCAAAGGCTGTGTTTTAAAATCATTTGAAATAGGGCAGCCCAGGTGGCTCAGCGGTTTAGTTAGTGCTGCCTCCGGCCCACGGTGTGATCCTGGAGATCTGGGATGGAGTCTCACGTCGGGCTCACTGCATGGAGGCTGCTTCTCCCTCTGCCTGTGTCTCTGTCTCTCATGAATAAATAAATAAAATCTTTAAAAAATAAAAAAAATCATTTGAAATAATTCTTTTTTGTGTGTATGGTTGGGCACCGGTTTGATATTCCCTTAGAATCATTTATTTCAGTTTGCCGTCAATTTTTAGTGGTTTGTTTCTGATTTTTATTTTTAATTACTGTAAAATAAATGTAAGGTTCAAAAATCAATTCTGTAAAATCAAGCAGAAGCCTCATGTCCATTCCTGCCCCCGCACCCCCCAGCTCCTCACTTCTCACCCAGGCTCCCATATCGAGTAGTTTTTGGCTTATCGTTCCATTCTTTCTTTTGTTTTTTGTTTTTTTTTCTGAAAATGTAAGCATATATGTATCTGTTCTCCCCTTTCCTACACAAAAAGCAAAATACTATCCATGTTCCTCTGAATCTTGTGGGTTTTTTCCACTTAATATATACTGGAAGTCACTCCACATCAGTATGTAGAGATATTCGAGATAGATAGATAGACAGGTAGATAGACAGGTGGACACATAGATATCTCATACTCTACCGTTTGGATTTACCAGAATTTGTTGTGCAAGTCCCCTATTGGTGTCCATTACTACCTTTTTGCTCTTACAAATAGCATATCAAAAATTCTGTCTTGTGAAAAAAAACACACATTTTCATTGCTAGTTTATGGTTAAACTGAAGGAGGCTAGCAGGGAGAACTACACCAGTTTTTAACCACTAAAATGTTATAATTTGGACAAATTTGACAGTTGGTCAATGAGAGGCTGCTTGGTTTCGGGCAGCAGAACAGGTGGTGGTCTAGCTCAGAACCTGCACGTGCCACGACCCAGCCACAGGGCTCCGAGCGGGCACCTTGCCTTCGTGAGCTTCCAGTCCAGCACATGTAGTTCGGGATCACTACCCTCCTATGGGTAGTGCATCTTGTCCCAAGATTACATGAGATGTCCCACATGTAGCCCTGACGCCCCACTGCGTGCCTGGCAAACCTACATATTACTACCATCTTTTCTCCTGAACTTTCCAATGTTTCATCACAACTAGGAGATTGCAAATGAAGGAGGCTGTTCCAAGCAGAGGAACACCTGGAGTGCCATTAGGTCAACAGCTCATGCCCTTCGGCTGGCTGAAAGGGCTCCAGTAGGGGAGTGGTACAAGACTGGTGGATCTGTGCTCCCTGAAGGGGACTTCAACTGCTCCCCCTTGGGAAGCAGAAACACTAACACTGCTTCATTTGGCAGGAGCACGTCTAAATAAAGACTGACCTTGCCCTGTGATGATTTAGCTTTCAGAAGTCACCAGGCACCTCCATTCCCCCCTCGCCTTCTTTTGCTGACCAGTCAGAGCCAAAATGCTGAGTTAAGGAGGGCAGCTGTCTGTCCCCTGACCAGCTTCCAGGCCAAGCCACACTCATTCAGACCCTCACTGGAGCCTGTTCACCCACAGCCCTGACCTCAGAGCCGCCGAGGAGCTCTGGCTCAGGAGCACATAACTTGCCAAGAGAGAAGCTGATTCCTGCCAAGAAGGAACATCAAGTCATCACCTCGGCTGACCTCCATGAGAGCTGGCCTAAAGGAGGAGTCATCAGGAGAGGCTGGCCCAAGTCAGAGGAAACAGGTTTCAACTGGTTCTCCCGATCCTGCAACATACCTCTTGGGCTTTGAGCTGGGTCTTTGCAGTTTTTGAAGCTCCATGAGATCAAAAGGCCACTGCAAGCAGAGCACGGTCCCAGGCCCAAAGCAAAGGCAACAAAGCAACAAGAAAGAGTGTATTCATTAACACCAAGAAGTCATCCTGGTGGTTGAATCCCCAATATCTGCCCATCCTTAAATGACTAGTCCAAGCCAGGCATTGGCAGCAACTGGTTAAGCAAAGGACATGTGACCCATCCTGGCACAGCAGGAGAGCCTAGGAAATATCCTTCTGGACAAGTGGTCGTCTAGCACCGAGGCCGCCATCTTGCTCCTCACCTAAAACTGAAGCTAAGCCAGGAGGAGGGCACAAGCAGAGCCAAAGCCCTGACTTCCTGAGCCTACACCAGTTTTGAACCACTAAAATGTTATAATTTGGACTTCCTGTCAGGCGAGTGAGAAGATAAATCCCCTTAGGTGTGAGCCGACTTAGGAGTCTGGCTTTTCTGTCACTTAAAGTCAGAGGCAGGCAACGTTCACTGAGGCCTAACCCCAAGGAGTGGGGGTCAGGGAGAGGGCCAAATGGAGCCCCCTGGCCTCTGACACGAGGGGGCGTTTAGAGCAGCAGATGGACAGTCATCACCCAGCCACCATGCTGGGAAGAACGGCGCGCTCCGAGAGCTCACAGAGGGGCAGCTACCTCGGCTCTGGGGAGGTCAGAGGAGGTTTCCTGGAGGAAGGGTCGCTCAGCTGAGACCTTGTGGGGAGATGGCTGAAGATTCCCTAGCCGAAGTCTTGATCCCTGTCCTGGGTTGGATGGTGTCCCTTCAAACTTCATGTCCTTCCCTGAACCTTCGAATGTGACTTTGCTGGGCAGTGGGGTCACTGCAGATGCAGAGTTAAGACGGGGTCACACTGGAGCAGGCCAGGCCCTGAATGCAATGCGTCTGGTGTTCCCCCAGGAAGAGGGGAAGAGACACGGAGACGTGGAGACAGGGGGGTAAGGAGGCCCTGTGACAGTGGAGGCAGAGATGGGGGTGAGGGTGCCACGAGCCAAGGAGCGCCGAGGGTGCCGGCCACCCCCTGAAGGTCAGAGGTGGGCGTGGAACCCATCCTGGCCCAGAGCCCTCAGAGGGAGCCGGGTCCCCTGGGCGCGTTGGTTTTGGGCTTGTAGCCTCCAGAGCCGTGAGGGGATGCAGGTCAGCTGGGTCGGGCCCTCAGCTGTGGCGTCTTATGGCCGCCCACAGTCCCCCTCCACGTCGCACAGTATTTAGGCAGAGGAGGGAGGAAAGACGGCGTGTCCGTCTGAAAAACAAACGTTTCCCAGATTTCCCTCAGAGAGAGGCAGGCCCCGGCCCGCTTCTGGCCGAGAGACGCAGGAGCAGTCACGGGGCAGAGCTCCAGAAGCCTGTGCTCGCGCTCCCTTCCCTGCTCCGGCCCGAAGCAAACGCTCCGTCAGGGCAGCTGCCGGGCGTGTGGGGACAGCCTGGGAGCAAAGGTCACCGTGTGCCCTAACCTTGGGCCTCGGCCTCCTGAGCCGTCCCCCCTGGGCCTTCCCGGCCCGAGAAGGCAGGCCCGGCGCCAGGCTGCTCCTGCGGGACTCTGTGACCCTGTGACCCGAGGGCAGCCCCATCGCCGCCTGCTTCCAGGAGCGCAGACCCTTCGGCTCAGGGCGGGACCCCGGGGTCCCGGGATCGAGTCCCGCATCGGACTCCCCCGGGGAGCCTGCTTCTCCCTCGGCCTGTGTCTCTGCCTCTCTGTCTCGGGAATAAATAAAAACTAAAAAAAAAAAATAAAAATAAAAATAAAAAAAGACCTTGGGCGGCCGGCGCCTGAGGGGCGGGCTGGGGGCCAGGACCCGGGGGGGCTCTGGCCACCGGCTCGAGCCCCAGGCCCCAGAGCACCCACACCCCTCGGGATGGCGGCCGGGCAGGGGCAGGCTGCTCGGAGGGCCTGACCCCACCCCGACCCCCACCCGCAGCCTAAGGCCGCAGCCCACTCCCTGCGTGGTCCGGGGCTCCCCCCACCCAAGTCTCTGCAGGTGGGCGACTTGGCACCGCAGCCACCTCCTGTCTCCGGGCTCTGGAGGACGGAAGCGCGAGGCAGGGCGCCCTCAGAAGGCCCTCAGGGAGGCCCCGCCTGGCCCCCCCATCTTCTGGAAGGTGCTCCTCGGCTCCATCTCTCCAGTCTCTGCCTCTATGGTCACACAGCCTTCTGCCCGCCGTCCTCGTGTGTCAAATCCCCCCTTCGCACCTCTTGTAAGGACACCTGCCACTGGACTGGGGCCCTCTCTAAACCTAGAACATCTCATCTAGAGATCCCTCACTTAGTTACATCAACAGTTACATCAACGGTTGAATTAATTAATTATTAATTATTATTAATTAATTAGGAAATAAGGTCACAGGAACTGGGGATTGGGATGTGAGTACATCCTTTTAGGGGACATAATTCAACCCCCTTCACTCCCTCCTGCCCCCAGAAGTACTTCCCTCACCTCCCAAATAGGCTACTTACACCCCAGTCCACATCTTAGGCCTAACCTCAGGGTGAAGCCCAAACCTGGATGAGAAGCCGGGACATCTTGGAGATGGTGGAGAATTCCGATGTTTGTTCAGAGAGGAAGGATGCGTCCACGAGATGACAGGACCGGCTGAGGACCACAAATTAAAACTGATGAAAACCGAGTGTGTCCCATATATGAGATTCACAAGGCCTTTCCCTGTCATCTTTAATTAAGCCCTCCTTTGACCACTATGCCATCCTGAAGGCGGGGGATGCATGCACGTGTGTGCACGTGTGTGTGTAGGCACATGTGTGTTCATGGCCACTGTTTATGGAACATTCTCATGTACTTAACCTCCTCAATCCTGTGGCAACCCTGAGAAGCTCACCTGCCATTTATCCCCAGACACTCCCCCGAAGACTTGGGGTGATTCAAGCTTGGAGACGCAGCCCCTAAAACTGAGAGGAGCTGGAAAGAATAAGAAGCAGAGGAGTGAGGCAGGCAGCAGGATGTCAAGTACGACCACAGCTCTGGGAAACTGGACCAGTTAAACACAAAGAACGTTCTCTAAGCTTCCTGGAAACCAAGGCAAAAAGAGAAACAACTCTGATTGTCGCAGAGCTCTCATTGTCTAAGGAAGAAAAAATACGTATGTTTGCCAAGAAAAGCAAACTTTGTCCAAGGCCTAACTTTAAAGAGACCTTTATCCCCAAGGCTCTGAATAAGCGGCAAAGAATAACCTAACCCATGGTGCTTTTGATAACGATTCCTCAGAAAATGGCCTTTTCTGCTATCGGCGTGGATGACAGCTCAGAGCATGATGCTAAATCATGGTCGTGGCCTGCTCCTTTCTCATGAGCTCTCGGGGCTCTCGGAACGGACTGAGGAGCAGCCAGTCTGTCCCTGGGGGGCCAGCTCCTCCCAAACACCAGGCGGCTCAGCCAGGCTCTAGGCGGGCGGTGGAGACTCGCTGTGCCCTGCTGTGGCCCGACGGGCTCGGCTCTTTGTTCAGAGAAGACCTCATGCTCCAGACCAGGGGTTCTCGGACTTGACGAACCTGTCCAACTCATTCTTTATTTAGAGTTTCCAACTTTTATTTTGCCAGATAGAGACACCCTCTCCCCAAAATGTCCCATGCGTTCTACGGTCACCATTATTTCTTTTAAAGGGGAGACAGTTTTATACCAAGAACTCAGGTATCTCTTTAAATGGAATAAATCCAGGTTAATGAAAACCTCATGACCTTGTGCTTTTGTTAATCCTTGTTTCACCACGGACGTGAGAACTTGGTCTTGGACCAACATTTACAAAGCCCTCCCCACCACCCCCACCTCCACCCCCATCCCTACCCCCACCCCCTCACGCCTGGCTGAAGACAGCAAGGCTGGCAATTGGTTGAGGTCAAGTCAAAGCCTGATGTGTTCCTAGGTCCATGGGGAAGAATGGCCCCAGTGACCCCTCCCAATAGCCCCATCTTTGTGAAATCCTCTCCCCTTGAGACCTGTGACTTGCTTCTGACCCACAAAATATAGCCAAGGTGGTGGGAGGTCACTCCTTTGATTAGGTTATGCTATGTAAGTCCCATCCCGGCACACTAGAAAGAAAGACCCCTTGCCTCCTTGATGGAATGAGCAGCCACATGGAGGAAGCCCACGTGGCAGGTGGTCTTTGTGTCCTAGGGCTGCCATAATAAAATACCTCAAACAACAGCCATTTATTTATGTCTGTCTCTATATCCAAATTTCCCCTTCTCATAAGGACACAGTCATTGAATTAGGGCCCACCCTATATGTGACCTTATATTAACTTGATCATCTGCAACTGGCGGCTTCCAAGTAAGGTTCCATTCACACTTCCTGGGGAGTTGAGATTTGCAGACATGATTCAACTCATAACCACAAGGGGGCATCTTCTAGGACTTCAGAGCAGCCTCCCACCAACAGCCAGCAAAAAGCTGGGGCCTTAGTTCTAACCCCACAAGGAGGTGGATTTTGAATGCTGCCAACCACCACATGAGCTTATAAGAAGAGCCCAAACTCCAGAGGGAAACGGAGCCCCACCAACCACTTGATGGCAGCCATGCGAGATGCCTGAGTAGGGGCCCCAGGGAGCCCTGGCCAGACCCCTGCCCTACAGAAACTTTGAGATAATAAATGTATGTGTGGTGTTGAGCCATTGGACATGTGGCAATTTGCTATATAGCACAGAAAGCCAACCAGAAGGAGGGTCCAGCATCTTTGGGAGGAGGGCCACCATGTCTGATGCCCACGGGCAGTCAGTCTAAGGCCTTCCTTCTGGGATGTGTGTTGATGTGTCAGCAGTGGTAGCAAGTGGGTGGGCCACGGCGTCTCTACCTCACCCTATCTCCAATCCCCAGGGTGGGGAGAATCCAGAACCCAGATTTCACACTTACCCACTGTGGTCTTGACCGTAATGACCTTCTAAGCAAGAAGTAGAAGTTTGGTCCCTGTCTTGTGGGTGGAGCTCAATTATGGCACAGAAGGGATTCGGGCAAGTGAGAATCTAGTGTGTGGACTGCAGGAAAGCATTCTCCTCTTTACAGTACGGGGGTTCCTCTCTCCGAAGACGTTAGCACATCACTGGAACATCTTCTAGACCAGCAGATTGAAAGGAGTCTAAGGGAGGACCTGCGGGTAGACAAGGACTGTGGCCATTTCAGGTCACAGCAAATCCACCCCAGACAAAGTCTGATTTCACTGCCTCTGAGGTTTTCAAACTGCTGCTTAGCACTGTGATCCCTTCACCCTAGGCCTCCAAAACCCTAGGGAAGTAACAGTAACAGAAAGAAAGAAGAAAGAAAGAAAGAAAGAAAGAAAGAAAGAAAGAAAGAAAGAAAGAAAGAAAGAATTGAAGCCGACAATAAATCAAATCAAACTATAGCAGAAGGTTTGCAATAAGACCCAGAGAGGGGCAGCCCGGGTGGCTCAGCGGTTTAGCGCTGCCTTCGGCCCAGGGTGTGATCCTGGAGACCCGGGATCGAGTCCCGCGTCGAGCTCCCTGCATGGAGCCTGCTTCTCCCTTTGCCTGTGTCTCTGCCTCTCTGTGTGTGTGTCTCTCATGAATTAAAAAAAAAAAAAAAAAAGACCCAGAGAGAAGCGGAGGCCAGGATGAGGCACCTTGACTAATCATAAGTGCCCCCGTTCTCGTTAGGCTGACTGTCCAAGAACGCGTGTCCATCCACCAGGTGAGAATGTTCCACTCTTCAGAATTAAATCTCCGCATCAAGCCGATAGCCCGGTGTCCCAGGGTCCGGGCGAGCAGTGCTCCCCTCTGTCCTGGTGGGATCCGAGGCCGCCGGGAGGCCGGCCAAGGAAGGAGCCGTGGGGGCAGCCGGAGCCAGAGCCGGAGCCGGGATGCTCTGGGAGGGACGCCGGGGAGCCCACCGCATCCACGCAAGCGAGGCCCCGAGTGGTGGAAGGGGTTGGCCAGAGACATGCTTGCCAGCCTCGGTGGTCTCCAAGGCCCGGCCTGCCGCCTCGCCCAGTGCACTTTGCGGCCTTTCTGTTTTATTACAACAGGCTCCTGCAGCAAACACATACAAATGTAATACTCTCCGTCAGAATCCAGTTAGGCATCATCAGGCAAAACATTGTGATAAAGGCAGGGATGATTTATCTGCTGAAGGAAACTTCAAAGGGTGACAATCGCAGCCGCAGGTGCTCTCTGTGGGGCATGACTGGCAGGTTGGTTTTCACTTTCAATCAAGTTGGGATGGAAGTTGCAGGAAAGAGGAGGCTCCCCGAGGAGAGGAGCGAAAGGGACCAGGAAGCAGTCTCTTGGCCTCGGCAGGGCTGAGCTCTGCTGCCAGCAGCCTTGCCCGCTGAGGATGCTCGCTGCCTCCTCCGACCTGTGACAACCCGAAACGTCTCTACGTTGCCAGCTGTGCCCTGCAGGGCAGAGGTGGCCCTGGCCCAGAAGCAGCCGGTTCTGCTATTCCCCGGCTGCCTGACCTCAGACAAACCCTTCATCTCCCAGTCTCGCTTCCTCGAATGAAAGATCCTCGCAGCAGCCCTGAGCTCAGAACTTTCAAGAAGGTCAGGTTAGATCATGATGGGAAATCTACACTCAGAGCGCCGAAGTTCTAGGCGTGCCTCGGTGGCTCAGTGGCTGAGAGTCTGCCTTTGGCCCAGGGCGTGATCCTGGGGTCCTGGGATCAGAGTCCTGCATCAGGCTCCCCGCATGGAGCCTGCTTCTCCCTCTGTCTGTGTCTCTGCCTCTCCTTGTGTGTCTCTCTCGAATAAATAAGTAATTAATATTTTTTTAAATTTTTATTTATTTATGATAGTCACACAGAGAGAAGGGGGGGACAGAGACACAGGCAGAGGGAGAAGCAGGCTCCATGCACCGGGAGCCCGACGTGGGATTCGATCCCAGGTCTCCAGGATCGCGCCCTGGGCCAAAGGCAGGCACCAAACCGCTGCGCCACCCAGGGATCCCTTAAATAAGTAATTAAAAAAAAAAAAAAACTCTGAAGTTCTACATCCGTAGAGGTTATGGAAGGTCTATCACCCACCCCCTGAGCTTTTCATATCCAGACTTTTTCATTTTTATCCTAGAAGCAAACATGAGTTTCTAGAGGAGAGATCACACTTATTATTGATAGCAATAATTGCCCAGATTCCCATATCTAGTGACCCAAGGAATCCAAAGGGAACCAGATGTCGTGCTGTCTGTGGGCGGGGTGACTGTACTACAGGGCGGAAGCCCCCAAATCGTGAATCTGGTGGGAATTTATATACAGAGGCTACACACCGACCCCTCCGCTCTGAGAGAGAACCTCTGCTCCCCCATGGCTTATGATCCTTTGGAATATGCATAATTCCTTCAGAAATAGGAAGAGGGATGGGCAGCCCGGGAGGCTCAGCGGTTGCACGCTGCCTTGGGCCTGGAGCGTGATCCTGGGATCAAGTCCCGCGTCGGGCTTCTGCATGGAGCCTGCTTCTCCCTCTGCCTGTGTCTCTGCCTCTCTCTCACTCTCTCTGTGTGTCTCTCATGAATAAATGAATAAAATCTTAAAAAAAAAAAAGAAAAAAGAAATAGGAAGAGGGAATTCCCTCCCTCAGAATACAAGTATTTGGCTCTGGGGGTGAAAAGTTTTTTCCCAGCTTTATTGAGATATAATTGATACATAATGTTATATAAATGTAAAGTGTACAACATGATGTTTTGGTACAAGTATATATTTTAAAACGATTGTCACAATAAGCTTGATTATCACACTAACATCACTTCACATGGTTACATTAAAAAAAAAAAAAAGGTGTGTGTGGTGAGAACGTGTAGGATCTCCTCTCTTAGCAACTTTCAAGCACACAAACCAGTACGCCATCCATGAGGTCTCCAGAACTTGATCAGTTATAAGTAGAAGTTTGTACTCCTTGACCCGAGTCTCTCCATCGTCCCCACCTCCCAGGCTCTGACAACCACCAATTTACTCTTTGTCTCGGTGATTTTGGCCTTTTTAGATTCCACAGGTGACTGAAATATACAGTATTTGTCTCTCTCTGCCCGACTTCTTTCACTAAGCGTGATGCCCACAAGGCTCATCCATGTTGTTGCAAGTGGCAGGATTTCTTTCTTCTTTGTGGCTGAGTAATATTCTAGTGTGTACGTACGCCTCATTTTCTTTATTCAATCATCCATCAGCAGACACTTAGGTTGTTTCTGCTTGCTTTGCTATTGTGAATAACACGGCAACAAATGTTGGGATTTACAAACACCTGTACCCCATCCCAGGGATAAATCCCACTGGCTGTTGAATTCAGTTTCCCAGTATTTTGTTGGGGATTTTTGCATCTAGATTTGTCAGGGGTATTGGCCTGTTGTTTTCTCCACTTGCTGTGTTCTTGCCTGGCTTTGTGATTGGGGTAATGCTAATCTCATCAAAGGAGTTTAGAAGCATTCCCTTCTCTTTCATTTTTGGGATGGTTTGAGAAGAATTGGTGTTAATTCTTCTTTAAATGTTTCGTAGAATTCACCAGCAAAGCCATCTGGTCCTGGGCTTTTTTGGGGGGGAGGAGGTTTTTGATGACTAATTTGATCTCCATAGCTGTTATTGGCCTGTTCAAATTTTCTCTCTCGTCATGACTCAGTCTTGGGAGGCTGTATGTGTCTAGGAATCTATTCATTTCTTTCAGGTTATCCCATTTGCTGTCATATAATTGTCTAAAGTCTCTTACCATCCCTTATGTGTCTATAGCATCAGTTGAAACGTCTCCTCTTTCATTGATGATTTCATTTATTTGACTCCTCTCCCTTCTTCTTGTTAGTCTAATTAAACATTTGTCAATTTCATTGATATTGTGAAAAAACCAACTTGTGGTTTCATCGATTTTTTTCCTGTCTTTCCAGTCACTATTTAATTTATTTCCGCTCAATGTTTACTATTCCTTTCCTCTGCTAACTTTGACCCTAGTTCGCGCGTCTTTTTTTCTAGTTCCTTGAGGTACAAAGGTGTTTATTTGAGATTTTTCTTTTTGCCTCATATAGGCAGCTATTGCTATAAACTGTCCTTGTAGAATTTCTTTATGGCATCCCATAAGTTTTGGTATATTGTGCTTCTGTTCTTGCTTTATCTCGGGACTCTCTGATTTCCCTTTCAAGTTCTTCTTTGATCTATGGGTTGTTCAAGGGTGTGTTGTTTAATTTCCACGTACTTGTGAATGCTGCAGTTTGCCTCCTATGCGACCGATTTCTAGTTTCCTACCAGTGTGATCAGAAAAGAAATGTGGTATCTTGATATCTTGGTGGTATTTCTTAAATTTATTAACACATGTTTTGTAGCCTAACATATGATCTATCCCAGAGAATGCTCCCGGCGTGCTGGAGAGCCATGTGTATCCTGGATGGGATGGAACATTCTGTGGATGTCTGTTAGGTCCATTGGTCTATAGTATTGATTTTAATATCTCTTTAATGGGAGGCAGCGGCTCCAGGTTGAACACCTTTTAACTTCCAAAGCTTGTTTGTCAGCCCAAATGCCAGTAATGTTTGTTCTGATAGCTCCAACTGCATACAAACATGAAAATAATTTCTTGATGACACCTAGGCCAATAACACAGACCTCTTCTTTGGTGCCTCCCTCTCCTTCATCCAACTGGGCCCATGGTCTGTTCATCAACCTTCAAAGCATCTTTTGTATCTGCCCGTCCCACTTCATTCCCAGACACTTCCTTAGTTGCACTACCACCTTCTGCCCCGCGCCACTTACAACAGTGTCCTTAACATCTCGCTGACCCCCTCTCCTTGTTTAAGTCATCGGTCACCAAGGATCATGTTCGCCATTTTCTGAGACTTCCCATTGCCCTTCCCATTGCCGACATTGTTAATGTCGACCTGCATGCAGGAAATGGACCAATGATGCTACTCAGGATGGTTTTACATGGCGCACAGTTAAACAATTTTTTTATGGTTGTGTTTTCCTTTAACCCATTTGCCACTTTCACAACAGGTAATTCTGATCTTCCATTTGCAGCTGTGCTATGACACTTTCTTTTGAAAATAAATGCATGTGTTTACTGGCTGCCAAGAGGTGAGTTTATTTACATAGACATTCTAAATAAATAATTACATAGAAAGTTTGTAATTTCCACAAATATGACAAAATGTGTGAAAGACTGAAGTTCAGTGATCATTGGCCTACAATCCAGGGCAGAAACTCTTGGAAAGCCCTTTATGATCTAGAGCTTTCCTTCTTCCCTGACCTCACCGCCTGACACTCCCAGCTCATTGCCACTCCCTGCTTCACACACACCTTTTTTTTTCTAACATTTATTTATTTATTCATGAGATACACAGACTGACAAAGAGAGGCAGAGACACAGGCAGAGGGAGAAGCAGGCTCCCCGCAGAGAACCCGATGTGGGACTCGACCCCGGATCCTGGGATCACAACCTGAGCCGCCCGCTGAGCCACCCAGGTGTCCCTCACACACACTTCTCACTTCACATAAGGGAATGCTTGGGGTGGTCTTCTACTCAATACACTCACTGCCTCCCTGCTTTATTATAATGGACTTCTGAAAAGAACGGATGCAGATAGTATGTATCACCACCAAAAACTGTCTCAGACATGTCTGAATTTATTCATTTACTGTCTTCCCCACTAGAATATAAGTGCTATGACAGCAGACACCGGGTCTGTTTTCAGCACTGAATCCCCAGTACCTGGAAGCATGCCTGGCACAGAGGAGGTACTCATTAAATGTTGAATCTTCATGAACTTGTAGTTCCCAAACATGCCAAGCTGCTTCCCATTGGTATGACAGCCGAAAGTGCCATTTCCTCTGCTTAGAGTGCCCCCCCTTTACCCTTTTTGGCAAACTCCTGCTCATTCTTCAAGATCTTTTTCAGACATTACCTCCCCTGTGCAACCTCACAGTCAGGTGTACCCCCTTCCAGCTTCCATGGCACCGTGAATATACCTGATAGTCATAAAAACAATAGCCAAGATTTTTCGGAGCAGAGAAAGTACACTAAGCCCGGGGTTAAGTGCTTCACAGGGAGTAGCTAGGAATATCTCCATTTTATAGATAAGAACTCTGAGATTCAGAGAGGTTAAATCACATGCCCAAGGACCACAAAGATATTAATGACACAATCAGGATTTGAACCTACAAGTCAGGCTCTAGTACTCTCGGATACCCACAAAGGTAACTGGTTTTCCATACCACCAACCACCATGGCCAGTATATTACCACGGGGTAGTCACTGGTTTACTTCTCTCGGCTCCCTGTGCAACAGGAAGCTCCCCCAAAGGCAGAAGCCTTGTGTTACTTCTCTCTGTAACCTTATTGCTAGGACAAGGCTTGGTACACATGAGACAGACGATTGATGTTTGTGGAGTAATTAATTTTTATTTGATGACATCTCCTTGAGACTTCTTTTTTCATTTCCAAAACCAATATCAGCTTACAACTGAACCAAAACCAAAAACGTTCAGCAAGCACATTTATAACCATATGAGCACAAAGTTCTCAAAGTTATTTGCCATTCCTGATTTCATCCAAGGACGTCAAACACTGAGAATGTAAATGACGTCTGGATTGAAGTCAGAGAGGAGAATTCACTGGACTGAGGATGACAAACAAGCAAAAACAACAACAACAGTATAATCTGTCCCCAAGCACAGCATCCAAAATCAGACAGGAAAGGATTAGGTTTTACAGTTGACTTACCTGCCCAGAAATGCAGCCCCTAGCTGAATAGAAAGAAGAAACCAGGCTATTTACTCCTAAATATTTTTTAAAGACCAGATTTTCATCCTATAAAATATGGCAAGAAAAGATAACAAGTTGATTTTCCACTCTGGTAACTGAATTTGGAAAGAGAGAAACATTTATTTTTATCGGTTTCTCATTTGCTCATGATGGTGCTTTTGAAGCTGGTGGTAGGAGCTTGTAGATACCCAGTCACGAGGCACTGCACGTCCCCGGTCGCCATGAAACACCATGTGAAAATTGCAGTTATTCCGCTCTGCAGAATTCATATCACCTTGCCTCTAGAGAGCCCTAGGCAGCTCTCAAATTACATTTAAACACCAAATTAAAATTTTAACTATAAAAAATAAGGGGATAAACAAGAGAGAATCATATTATAATATTACATTGGTAAAAATATGTCTAGGAGAAGGAAGTGGATTTTCACGTTGCCATGATGCCCGATGTCATGTCCTTTCCATGGAGCCACAGGAAGCCTAAGGGACATGCAGCATCCATCTTCATCAGTGCCCTGGTCTCTCACGAACATTAATTAAGGACCCATGGATACCAGCCACTCTCCAAGTCAAGTCACAGGAGAGTAAATTCCTGTGCAAGTTTTTCTAATGGTGACTAATGCAGGCCTACAATTTCCTATTATCCAAAAGACATTTTACATGAGAATAGAAAAAGGCATCTGGCCAAGTTGAGTAGAGGCCAACCACGGATTTCACTTTTCATCCAGATGTTCTGGTTCCTGGGGCCGATGTCTTGTTGGGCAGTTGTGCCTGACAGGGGTTCCCTCTTCCATCTCAAGATCTTTCCCTTCTCTCGTTCCTCCAGCCCCTCTCTCCTTCCCAAAAGGCAGAGGCCGCAGAACTATTTCAAGCTATTGAGGTTTTTCAAGCAGCATTAGAAAAGATTGAAGGACACATTTAAAAGAGAATTTGGTCTCAGGACTGATTTATGTAAAATAATAAATGGTGCCACTTGGCTGTTTATAGAGTTAGAGATAAAATTAGATTCTAGATAATCCTTTCTTGTGCACATGGGGTAGCTCTGATGGATTACTGCCTTCATATGACTTAGAATAACAGTGGCTCATGGAAATTTACAAGGGCTTCCTTGAGAACACATTTCACAGCCACATCCAATAATTCCGAAGGGTATCTTGGGTCCCCCAAAATGACTCAGATTTAATTTGGGAACCATACTTGAAAAGAGTAAGCTGATGAAAAGTATTAGGTGCAATTTTAAAAAGTTACTTCTCTCTCCACAGCTAAGCAGAAAACATTGCTACCCAATTTCTCCCCTTCACTGACACATTTGCAGCCTGACCACTCTTAGGAAAATAAGCAAAAGGGGAGTAAGGAATGATTCTGGGGACTGGAGAGAGGAACATTTCATCAGCTGGCCAAGAAAAAAGGGGTTTGGATTTTAGGGATTTAGTTCCCTTGACCTTGACAGTTTTTGTAAGAGGTTGGAAATCAGACAGACCTGAGTGTCAACATCTACAAAGGCCTTAGTGTCCTCTTGACGTGGTCATCAGTTGCCCTCTGGCTACAGTCAGCTGTGTTGAATCCACTCGGGTATGTTAAACATACTCGTTGGGTAACTACTATTCCCATGGCACTTTCCTGGTGCTGGAGGTAAAAATGGAGATGGACTCAGTCTATGCTCAAAATCAGCCCATAAAGGAGGGTGCACATCGCTCTTATGGGGGGAAAGGTGGAGAGGATGCATCAGTTTGAAGCTAAACTGAGACCCGAAAGAGGGTAAGCTTGTCAGACAAAATTCTTGGGGTAGAGGTGGTGGGGGGGGTACAGAAGTAGTATGACTAGAGGCGAATTTAGGCGAAAAGTAGCAAGATATAGATGGCTGCAGTACAAACTGGCAGAGGGAGCAGCATGATCAATGAGACTGAGGAGGCAAGGAGGAGCCAGTTGATAAAAGTCCAGTCAGCCAGCCCTGAGAGGGAGCTTGGGCTTCACGGGAACAATGGCAGGTGACTATCTGCTGTGCACGTGAGAACGAGCACCCTCTGGAATGCAGAGTTTGGTGCACACGTGAAGACCCTTCCAGTCCCTTCCAATCATCTGGGTAACCTAGACCAGGATGGGAGATGAATGGAGAGGCTCCAGAGACATCTAAAAGGCACAGTCCACAGAACTGCTGACTCTGACAGGACAAAGAGATGGAAGGAGATGGTGAGTGAAGACGAAGCCCGGGTTTTGCCCCGACGAGGGGGAGAGGGATTTACTGAGGTGGGCACACAGGAGAGGCGGGTGTTACGGACAGATCCTGAGGCTGGTTTTGAGAAATGGGGTTTGCAGGTGTTCACAGGGCAGAGCCAGGTAAGGAGGAGCCTACTGCAACTGCAAGAGGCCCCTGCCCCCCCCCCCCAGCCCTGGGAGAGGAGCCTAAACCATCAGATAAACAGCTCAGTTCTTTTTTAAATTTTTTAAGATTTCATGTATTTATTCATGAGAGACACAGACAGAGGCAGAGGGAGAAGCAGGCTCCACGCAGGGAGCCCGATGTGGGACTCGATTCCGGGTCCCCAGGATCAAACCCTGAGCTGAACGCAGACACTCCACCACTGAGCCCCCCAGGTGCCCCTAAAGTGAAATTTTAAATGTGGAGTTAGTGTTACTGATTTTTTTTTTTATGCCATTGGATCTAAAACTTTTTTTTAACTATCAAGATGTGTGTGTAGTTGGAGGCGCAGGTGATTATCTGCCTTCGTACTCTCTGTGTACAATTTTTACTATGACTCTTACCCCGGAGTATTTATTTATGTTCTTTTTTTTTATGTTCTATTTCTTTTGTGTGCATATTAAATCTTCAACATCTGACGAGTGTGTGACACCTGAAACATCTCAGTTTGCACTAACCACATCCATGAAGGACAGCCCGGCGCCGGACCACCCGGACTTTCACGTCGGAGAGCTAGTTACAGCGATGACAGCCACCACGTAAGGGACGGGGCTGAGTACTTCCTGCGCCGGGTCGCACGGCAGGTAAGCGCACGATTCCTAGGCTTCAGTCCTGGCACCAGCACCTGCTACATGAGGCCAGTTCCTTTTTTTTTTTTTTTTTTTTGAAGTGTTATTTTTTTTTATAAATTTATTTTTTATTGGTGTTCAATTTGCCAACATATAGAATAACACCCAGTGCTCATCCCGTCAAGTGCCCCCTCAGTGCCCGTCACCCAGTCACCCCCACCCCCCGCCCTCCTCCCCTTCCACCACCCCTAGTTCGTGTCCCAGAGTTAGGAGTCTTTCATGTTCTGTCTCCCTTTCTGATACTTCCCACTCATTTTCTCTCATTTCCCCTTTATTCCCTTTCACTATTTTTTATATTCCCCAAATGAATGAGACCATATAATGTTTGTCCTTCTCAATTGACTTATTTCACTCAACATAATACGAGGCCAGTTCCTTAACAACTCTTGCCTCAGCTTCTTTTTTTTTTTTTAAGATTTTACTTATTTATTCATGAGAGACACAGAGAGAGAGAGAGAGAGAGAGAGGCAGAGACACAGGCAGAGTGAGAAGCAGGCCCCATGCAGGGAGCCCAACGCAGGACTCAATCCCGGAACCCCAGGATCACACCCTGGGTCAAAGGCAGGCGCTAAACCACTGAACCACCCAGGGATCCCCCTTGCCTCAGTTTCTTGTTGTGAAATGGAAATCATAATGCTAAGCTCCAAATACTTGTGTCCCCCCGAAATTCTTATGTTGAAACCTAACCCCCAAGGGAACAATATTAGGAGGTGAGGCCTTGGAGAGTGACTGGGTCTTGAAGGTGGAGTACTCAGGAGGGGGATGCGTAGCCTCACAAAAGAGGTTCCAGAGAGCTCCCCTGTTCCTTTTCAGCCTGTGAGGACACAGCGAGAAGCCTGTTTGCAATGTAAGAAGAGGGTTTTCTCCAGAACACAGCCCAGCTGGTGCCTTGATCTTGAACTTCCCCGCCTCTGGAACTGGGAAGCAATCTTCTGCTGTTCACAAGCATCCAGTTGATGGTATTTCATCACAGCAGCCCAAGCGGACTGAGACAGAGACTGGCATCCGCCACTAGGGGCTGTTGAGAGAAATGAATTGGGAATTACAGGTAAAGAGGTAAAGTGGCTGAACAGAGTCGGCCATGGTATGCGGTCTGTGATGTTGCCAGTACTCCTATCCCAAATCACACAGCTTCCAAGGAGGTTGATGTGCAAAAGTCAGAAAACTGTCTGTTGGATTTCCCTTTTTTTTTTTTTAAGATTTAATTTATTCATGAGAGACACAGAGAGGGAGGCAGAGACACAGGCAGAGGGAGAAGCAGGCTCACTGTGGGGACCCCGATGTGAGATTCAATCCCAGGACCCCGGCATCACGCCCTGAGCCGAACACAGACGCTCAACCCCAGAGTCACCGAGGTGCCCCTGTCCACTGGATTTCCAATGGGAAGTGCCTGGTGACCTACCAAGGGCAACTGATTTGAATGGTGGTAAAAACCAAAACCCGCCTGCTCAGTGAGAGTGTGGGCACAGGGAGGAAGTGAGGATCTCCAATTTCATTTGATGCCTGTGGTTCCTTTAAACCTCAGATCAGAAGCGCTCTTTGGGCACCTGCCTTATCTGTACACTTCGTGGCACACGAATTGAGCATCTGCAACTCACCCAAGCACCCAGAGCAATAACATTCCACAACACCTGGCAAATGCCACCAGAGAAGCCATGAGCCAGGAGAGGGCCAGGAGAGCGTAGAGGACAAACAACGGGGACTTCAGGTGTGTCCACCTGCAGATAAGAAGATGAGGAAGTTAGAGGCGAGGAAAATGAAAGAGAAGGAGGAAAGAGAAGTGTGGCTCCAAAGCTGAGTCCCAGCTCTCTGGCTCTCTCGGTGGGCTCAGCCTCTTATGCACGGTGCATCTCAGGAAAGACTTAACACGCTGAGAAATGAATACCTTTTTATTTATAAATAATTTTACTTTTACATAAAACCGCAAGAATAGTACAGAATTCCCAATATCCTTCCCCCCACCGGGCAAGTTACTAACCTTTTGCAGCATCCACTTTATCAGTCTCTGTCCATCAGAGCCATCTGAGGGTAAAGCGTATACACCGTATCCCTCTATCCCTGAACACCCCCATGCACATTTTCTAAGAGAAGGGACATTCTCCAGTATAATGACAATACAGTTATTACATTCAGGGAATTCCACATTAATAACATACTCTTATCTAATCTTCAGTTAGAAGGAGAAGTGAAAGACGGGGTGGAAATCAGGATGAAGAATGTGCTGTCGCTCCATATTCCGGTTTCACCAACTGTCTCAGCAATGTTTTTACAAGCAACTTTTTCCTGGCCCTGTATCCAATCCAATACCATGCCTTGCATCTAATGATGATATTGGACTGGATACCGGGTTATCCAGAAATAACAAACTTTCTCCTTATGAACCAGAACATGGACTTCAGCACTAAACATGCACTGGCCAGGTTCAAGGATGCTGGGAATGTAATTTAAATTAAGGTATCTTAGGAAGTAGCAGGGATGACCATGAGCTGCCATCTTACACCTGCGAGAATGGCTGGACTCAAAACCGTAAGAAACAACAAGTGGGAAGACTGGGTGGCTCAGTGGTTGAACATCTGCCTTTGGCTCAAGTCATGATCCTGGGGTTCTGGGATCAAGTCCTATATCAGGCTCCCCACAGGGAGCGTGCTTCTCCCTCTGCCTATGTCTCCGCTTCTCTCTATATATGTCTCTCACGATTAAATAAATGAAATCTTAAAAAAAAAAAAAAAAAAAAAAAAAAAAGAGGGCAGCCCCGGGTAGCTCAATGGTTTAGCGCCACCTTCAGCCCAGGGCATAATCCTGGGGACCCAGGATTGAGTCCCACATCAGGCTCCCAGCATAGAGCCTGCTTCTCTCTCTGCCTGTGTCTCTGCCTCTCTCTCTCTCCTTGTGTGTCTCTCATGAATACGTAAATAAATTTTGAAAAGAAAGAAATTTAGTTAAAAAAGAAGAAGAAAGGGATCCCTGGGTGGCGCAGCGGTTTGGCGCCTGCCTTTGGCCCAGGGCACGTTCCTGGAGACCCGGGATCGAATCCCAAATCGGGCTCCCGGTGCATGGAGCCTGCTTCTCCCTCTGCCTGTGTCTCTGCCTCTCTCTCTCTCTCTCTCTGTGTGTGACTATCATAAATAAATAAATAAAAAAAGAAAAAGAAAAAGAAACAATAAGTGTGGGCGAGGATGTGGAGAAAAAGGAACCCTCATGCACTGTTGGTGGGAATGCAAACTGGTGCAGTCACTGTGGTAAACAGTACGGAGGGTCCTCAAAAAAAAATTAAAGCTAGAAATACCATATGATCCAGTATTTCCAGTAATGGGTGTTTACCTAAAGAAAACAAAAACACTAATTTGGAAAGATATATGCACCCCTGTGTTTAATCACAACATTATTTCCAATAGCCAAGGTATGGAAGCAGCCCAAATGTCCATTGGTAGATGAATGAACAAAGAAGACATGGTATATATAATATATATGTGAACATTACTCAGCCATAAAAAAGAATGAAATCTTGCCATTTGCAATGATGTAGATGAATCTAGAGGGCATAATGCTGAGTGAAATAAGTCAGACAAAGACTGCTACCATATGATTTCATTCATATATCAAACTTAAGAAACAAACGAAGAAAAATAACAAACAACAACAACAAAAACCAGACTCTTAAATAGAGAATGCAAATGAGTGATTGCATAGGGGAGGGGGGTGTGAAATAGGGAAAGAAGATTAAGAAGTACAAATTTTCGGTTACAAAACAAGTAACAGAGATGAAAAACACAGCATAGGGAATATAGTCAGTACGACTGTAAACATGTTCGGTGGCAGACGGTGCTGCACGTACCAAGGTGAGCACTGAGTCATGTATAGAATTCTTGAATGGTTATGTTGTATGCCTGAACTTAAATAACTGTATGTTCATTATAATTCAATTTAGAAGAAAAAGAAAGAGTCTGGAATAAAAGATGAAGAAGAAGAAGAAGAAGAAGAAGAAGAAGAAGAAGAAGAAGAAGAAGAAGAAGAAGGAATAGCAGCATGTTAAGGAAGGGCTGAAAAGGGACGCCTGCGTGGCTCAGCAGCTGAGCGTCTGCCTTCGGCTCAGGGCGTGATCCTGGGGTCCGGGGATCAAGTCCCGCATCGGGCTCCCTGCATGGGGCCTGCTTCTCCCTCTGCCTGTGTCTCTGCCTCTGTGTGTGTGTGTGTCTCTCATGAATAAATAAATAAAAATCTTAAAAAAAAAAAAAAGGAAGGGCTGAGAAGGTGGAAAGAGGTACCAAAGGTATAAGTGAGCCTCTAGTGCTTGTAAACTGTTGCAAGCACAGAAGACAGTGCATGTCCATCCTAATGGTGCATGTCCATCCTTCGGAAGGTGCCTTAGATAACTCCACTCTTCAGGTAGATGGTATTCCCTGATGTCATCGAGTGACCTCTGTTCAGGTGCCACAGAGAGATTAGGGAAACAGAGCCAAGATGATAGTCTAAGGGAGAGGACAAACTACAAATCGATCATTTCAACACAAAGTGGTAAGTGACATGGATGACCTCTATGCACGCCTGCAGAATTGTTGTGTGCTGCTGGTTTATTTTATTCTAGATACTCAGAAACCTGAAAGCTCTTTGCATGAGTCTCAAGGTGTCAGTTCTATCAACTGTTTTACCCCACAGAACACTCACTTCTCCTTGTAGAGTTGCAAGAAGATTCTCTCCGTCACCTACCCAGCTGTGTGTCCTAATAACCCTATAAGAGCCCAAATTTCTCTTCTTCTTTAGGCCTTTTTTGGTGAAATCTCCCTCTTTGTATCAATTCCATTTGGATCAGGCTCTTTGAGTTTCAAAAATCTAGACCTATTCCACCTAGCTCAAATAGAGAGGGCAAATAGCGGTGCAGCCCCCTCAACAGCAGTGGAATGCCAGAGAACATCCTAGGACAGCTGCATCACGGAACTGGATGGCTCCAAAGAGCAATATGAACTGTAGGAGTCGAGGGCAGGTGTCCAAAAGCACAGACTGGTGGCCAGAGCAGGGTCATACTAGGTTGCAAACTGTAGTTTCATTGTTTAAATAATTTTCCTTTATCTCTTGAGAAACCAGAAAATCATTAGTAATGCTTTGCTTTTAGAGAAGAACATTATTTTTTTTATTTTTTTTATTTATTTATGATAGTCACACAGAGAGAGAGAGAGAGAGAGAGAGAGAGAGAGGGAGGCAGAGACACAGGCAGAGGGAGAAGCAGGCCCCATGCACCAGGAGCCCGACGTGGGATTCGATTCCGGGTCTCCAGGATCGCGCCCTGGGCCAAAGGCAGGCGCCAAACCACTGCACCACCCAGGGATCCCCTAGAGAAGAACATTATTAAAGAAATAGATCAGCTCATGTCCTATATATTTTAGATTGCACACAAGTAACTGAGTATGTCAGAATGTATCTCATGGTGGAATTTACCTCTGCCTTCTTTGAAGGGTGTGCTCTCTTGGTGAATCATCAGGACAAAAGAAGCTGACTCCTGATGCACCTGCTGGCACTCCAGGTCCACTCACCTGAAACCAGTGTTACCTTGCAGCAAGGTGCTAGGGAAAAATAAATTAAAAATATAAAACATCAACACTCTGCATGTTAAATAGCGTCCATATGAATAATATAATAGGGTATCATTTACCCTAGCATTATTTGTTAGATGTTTTACAGTAATTTTTCAGAAAACTAAAGTTTGTAGTATAAAAGCAAAACTTAACAAATAACTAGCATTCGGGGAGGATCAACCTTGAAAGGGCATGAGAAAAACTTGTCGTGGGAAAGAAAATGTTATATCTTGACTGTGGTCCTGGCTACATGACTATATATATTTGTCAAAAGTCATAGCACTAAATACTTTTACAGAGTGAATTTTACGATACACAAGTTAAACCTCAAGAAACCTGACTCTTAAAAAGGTGGGGGATGGGGAATAGGACAGTATGAAATTGCGAAGAAGGTGAGAAGACAACCTACACAATGAGGGGAAATATTTTGAAATCTTGTATCTGATAAGAGTCAAGCATCCAGAATATATAAAGAATTTTTACAACTACAAAAAGACAACTAAGTTTAAAAATGGGGGGGAAAAAGGAAAATAAATAAATAAATAAATAAATAAATAAATAAATAAATAAAAAATAGGGGGGAAACTGGTAGTCCCTAAAAAAATTAAACACAGAATGACCACATGACCCAGCAATTCCACTCCTAGGTATGCACGTGAAAGAATTGAAAACAGGTGCTTAAACAAAATTTTGTACGTGAAGAGGAGTGACAAATACCAGCTTCTAGTTATGGAATGAATAAGTCACGGGAATAAAAGGTGCAGCATAGGGAATATGGTCAATGGTATTGTCACAGCTTTGCAAGGTGGCACTATGGTGAGCATATGGAGAGAGCATATAGCATTGTCGACTCACTATGGTGTGTGCTCAACACATGTGACACTGTCAACTAGACTCAAACAAATAAATAAAATATGTTTTTAAATAAAGTAAATAATTCACACATGAATTTTTATATCAGCACTATTCACAGCAGCCCACAGGTGGAAACAGCCCAAATGCCCAATGATAGGGGAATAGATACACAAAGTGTGTTGTATCCAAACAAGGGAGTAATATCAGCCATAAAAAGGCATGATGTCCTGACATGCTCCAACATGAATGAACCTCAAAATGATGCTGAGTAAAAAATCCAGGCACAAAAGGTCACATATTATTTGATTCCATTTGTATGAAATGTTCAGAATTTTATTAATTTTTTAAGATTATTTATTTGAGAGAGAGAGAGAGAGAGATGGAGCATGAGCAGGAGGGGCAGAGGCAGAGGAAGAGAGAATGTCAAGCAGACTCCACGCTGAGCATGGGGGCCAATGCAGGACTCGATCTCACGACCCTGAGATCAAGACTTGAGCCGAAGCCCAGAGTCAATGCTTAACCAGCTCTGCCACCCAGGGGCCCCTCCAGACTTTTAAATAACCATAAAGACAGAATACAATTGTGGTTGCCAAGCCTGGAGGGAATGAAAAATGAAGAGTGACTATTTGACGGGCATGGAGTTTCTTCTGGTGATGATGACAATGTTTTGGAACTAGGTGGCATGGTGGTTGCACAGCACTGTGAATGTACTATCACTGAATTACTTTAACATGGTTAATTTTGTTATGTGAATTTCCACCTCAAAAGCAAAAAAAAAAAAACAAAAAAAAAAACTTTTAAGGAAAATGATTAGCATTATTGATAAAAGTCTTTCCAAAATGTATTATGCTGCTCCCAGCTTTTTTTCTTGTAGCTTAAAGTCAAAAAATGTACTGGGAGACACCATGGGGGTGTCTATCGGAGCCCATTCCAGAATTCTGAGCTACCAGAGCAGGTCATCAATAACATGTTTGCCTAAGGACTCATGAGGCCTGTTGGGAGAAATAGTTAAAGGAATCTTGAGCCCTCAGTGCCCCCTGGGTCATGGAGGGACTTTCAAGAAAGGGGACCAGATCCCCAACAGACACATGAAAAGATGCTCAACATCCCTGATGATCAGGGAAATGCAAATCAAAACTACAATGAGATACCACCTCACACCTGTTGAATGGATAAAGTCAAAAATACAGGAAATGAGGTGTTGGCAAGGATGTGGAGAAAGGGGAACCCTCATGCCTGGTGGTAGGAGCGCAAACTGGTGCAGCCACTGAGGAAGAGTATGGAGGTTCCTCAAAAAGTTAAAAATAGAATGATCCTATGATCCCAGAATTGCACTACTGGGTATTTGCCCCCCAAAAATACAAAAATACTAATTCAAAGGGATATATACACCCTTAAGTTTATCATCACAGCATTATTTATAATAGTCAAATCATGGAAGCAGCCCAAGTGTCCATCAGTAGATGAATGGATAAAGAATAATTGGTGTATATACGATGGCATATTACTCAGGCAAAAAAAAAAAAAAAAAAAAAAGAATGAAATCTTGCCATTTGCAATGACGTGGATGGAGGAGGGTATAATGCTAAGTGAAATGTATCAGAGAAAGGCAAATACCACGTGATTTCACTCAAATGTGGAATTTAAGAAACAAAACAAATGAACAAAGACACAAAGAGACCCAAAGAGGGACATCTGGGTGGCTCAGTGGTGGAGCATCTGCCTTTGGCTCAGGTAGTGATCCCAGGGTGCCAGGATCGAGTCCCGCATCGGGCTCCTGCAGGGAGCCTGCTTCTCCCTCTGCCTCTCTCTCTCTCTCTCTAATGAATAAGTAAATAAAATATTTTAAAGAGAGAGAGAGAGACCCAAAGAATAGACTCTTAACTCTAGAGAACACACTGCTGGTTCCCAGGGAAGGTGGGTGAGTGAGGGTGGGAGAAATAGGTAATGGGATGAAGGAGGGCACCTGCCATGATGAGCACCCAGTGATGTGTGGAAGTGCTAAATCTCTATATTACACACCTGAAACTAATATAACACTGTTAACTATCCTGGAATTAAAATTCAAAACTTAAAAAATAAAAAAGAAAGGGGACCAGATCCCCTAAAGCTTCTTACCACGTCTGTGACATTCACGAGGCAGAACATCCTCCCTAAGTTTGAAAGTCTCTACACTCCTGAGCACTGACCCGACATCCAGATTGTGTTTTAAACTGCAGTGTTTGTAAACCTTAATTAATTAGTTAGTTAATTGGGCTGGCTGGCTGGCTCAGCAGTTGAGTGTCTGCCTTTGGCTCAGGGTGTGATCCCGGGGTCCCAGGATCGAGTCCCACATCCGGCTCCCTGCATGGAGCCTGTGTGTGTGGGTCTCTCTCTCTCTTTCTCTCTCTCTGTCTTTCATGAATAAATAAATAAAATCTTTTTTATTTTTTTATAAAATATTTTTTAAAAATTAGTTAATTAGGGGATCCCTGAGTGGCTCAGCGGTTTAGCGCCTGCCTTTGGCCCAGTGCGCAGTCCTGGAGTCCCGGGATCGAGTCCCACATTGGGCTCCCTGCGTGGGGCCTGCTTCTCCCTCTGCCTGTGTCTCTGCCCTTCTCTCTCTCTTTCTCTCTCTATCATGAATAAATAAATAAATAAATCTTTTTTAAAAATTAGTTAATTAATTAAAAACTGCAGTGGTTATGGTCCTAGACAGCACCCCTCAACTGTCCTCTGAGCTGACCCTTGGGAATTTGTTGCAAGTAACATGGTGAAAGGAATGAAAGAACTTTAAAAGCTGTGTTTCCTGTCGGGTGGTGAGCAAAGGTCCAGGAGAGCTCCAAAGCCAGATCACCCAAGGCAGGTGAAGAGAAACGCATGTACTGCTAGAGGCAAAGCCAATCCCCGAGGCTGGCCATGGGGCAGTGAGACAGAAGCTGTCACTGGTCCCCACTCCGCACTCTGAAGCAGAGGAGACACCACAAGAACACCCCAGAACCAAGCCACCAAAAGCCTAATAAAGTGAGGAGACACCAGGGGCCACAAAACCACATGGTCAGAATGACATCCAGCAGGCAAGCGGGAAGCCCAAGGCAAGCAGGGCCAAGTGGGAAGATCCACTTTTGCCCACAACCTTGTCTTACCCAAGGCTCTGGGGGTCCAGCGAAGTTAGAATCCCTCAAGACAAATTTCCCCCCAAAAGTGTCAGTTCATCGATTGTCAGCAGCCTGGAAAGAGAGCGCCTCGTTCAACCTCTGGGCTGCGCTTGCCCCTCTACGTTCAACTGGGATGAAGACTCTGGAGAAATGTCCATCCCTGCTGCTCAGCCCAGAGACGGGAAGACAAATCAAGATTCAGAAGGCTTATCCCGGGGTCAAAATGGACCAACATGAGGGAGAAGTGTAACAGGAGTGAACGTAAAGAGCTGGATTTCCTTATTGCTATCATTTTTTTAATCCAATGAAAGAAAGGGTAATAGGAGCTCGGGAAGTGGTGCAAAGTGCACCCCCACGGGCCAGGCATGGCTCCTCTGTGCTAGTCCTGCAAAGGAGCCACAGGAAGACCGAAGCCCGAGATCAGGGAGTCTGCTCAAGGTCACGGGGTGCTGGTAGAGGCAAAGCTGACCTTGGTCCCCAGAACTCCAAAATACACTCTGCTGTTTTCCACCAACACGTCCCCATGGTGTGAGCCTGAACCAGAGCACAATTCGTGTCTGAAAGGGTTGGGGATCCACTTGACTCGAGGCTTTTAAAGCCGGTGTAGACTGAAGGCTACATCAATTAAAACACAGGGCCCCACGTTGAGGGGCCATAATCATCCCAAAGGACATCAAGCGTCCACTGGTGCATGTGAGGGCCAGGCCTGAGGGGGAACCGAGAGCCTCAGAGCGGATTCATCACTTTCTGGGTGTCTCTAAAGTTTCTGAGTTGAATCCTAAATCCAGGAATCTTATCCGACTGGAACCGCCCCTGGGGAAATCTTAGAAACGAGGCGCCCCCTGGTGGCCCTCTTGACCAGGGACAATGGCCCATTCCAGAGCATTCTACTCAACGACTGAAGTGCCCCACGCAATTCATTTCATCTTTTTTTAACTCATGGTTTAATCACTGAGGTTATTTTCCTCTTAACCCTGATAACCAACGTCTTATATTTCAGAGTATTTTATTATATACTTCTTGCAATTGCATCCCAAGTTCAAAAACCAGTAGCGCGACCTGTGGAATTAAAATTTTGGCTCTTCACCATGAGTTTCTCAGAAGAAAAATTTTTAAAAAGCAAAGGGAACGCAACCCCATCTCCCACACAGCATAGGACTTTGCCTGCTTTATTTCAATTAACATTGTCGTGATGCCTTTGACAGGAACGTTTACTTCAGAGAAGGACACTTCCAAGGGAGGTTAATCACTTCCTCTAAGTATCCAGTGTCATCTTCGCAGCCCAAGTAGTATCTTATTATTTATATTACCCATTGTACGTCCTATTTATTCTCTGCCTCATTTATTTTTATGAAAATAACTTGCAGAGTATTTAGTTCTGATGAATGATTCTGCTTATTTGCTTTTGAGCATTGATCAGCCACAAGTTCTAAAACAAACATGTAATTTATTTTGAGTGTAGAAAAGTAAAGAGAAGCAAAATTAATTAATTTGCCAATTCACTACCATTGGTGAATCTTAAAGTACATATAAATCATCACAATTCTGAGTGACTCTATAAGCCAGGGGTCGGCAAACCTTTGCATAAAGGGCCAGGAAGGAAATAGTAGAGATTTTGCAAGGCCTGATCATCTCTGCCACTGCTACTAAACTCCGCTGTTGCAGCATAAAAGCTTGAAGACAATATGTAAACAAATGCATATGGCTGTATTCCAATAAAACTTTATTTACAAAACCAAGTGGTGGGCCAGATTTGGCTTGCAGGCCATAATCTGCTAATCCTGACTACAGTGACCAGGTTTTTTTTCCCCCCATTGGTGCCTTCCATTTCAGGAAACACCTGTAGAATATACAAACTTAGAATGTCTCATGATAATATGGAGTTCACGATTCTATTCCTACCACACGAGTATTTATTTGGAGCTTTCTTGATTATTTATTTACAATATTTATAAAGAAATTAATTAAACCTTAAAATTATAATTGCCTCTTAAATAAGTCACATCAGTCACATACCTTGTCCTATGGTACCTGTCACCTCTATAATTTATTAGCAAAAATTTACCCATTTTTTTGTTATTAATTGGCTAGCCTCTGAACAAACATTAAAATCATGAAACTATCATTCTCTTTTACTTATGGGGACTCTCCATACTCGTTACTCTCCCAGCCATAGTCTGGTCATCATTTCAAAGCTTAAGACAAATACATGTTTTTTATATTTTCATTCTAATGTCTGTCTTGTTCTATATAAAACCTCCTAAAGAATCGTACAAATTTTATTAGAAGGCTTATAAGCTTTCTGGTTGATATATGCTTACTTTATTCACGTTTAATTTAATTAGCAGTTTGAAGGAAGTGCTGTAAAATCAGATTTAGTGTTTTTATGCCATTTGAAATTTGTTTCCTATCTATTTCATAACACAAGGAATCAAGGAACTTATTTTTGAAAGCAGTGTATATAGCCAATTTTGATATTTTAAAAAATTGTCTAGAGGATAAGACCCCCCCAAAATCAAGATTTGTGTCTTTTGATTTACCTTTTTAATGTTAGGTTGGTGGATTTTTATCAGAATCTTCATTTATACAGGAAATTTTCATTTTGAACGATGCTTTTCCCTCATAATACATCAAAATGTCTCTACTTTGGACTTAGGCACTGCAAAGTGACTCAATATCTTTATAAATCTTGCAGGTGGAGTAGGAAAGTAATTTGTGTCTCAAGTAGATTCATTTTTGATGCAACTATGCCTCACTCTGTGCCCAGGAACGTTCCATCTCACTACTCTTGGACCTGAGAACTGTCAACTGTGGTACAATGATCCCACTAGGGATCCAGAAGACACCAGCATAGAATATCTTGTTCCAAGGGTTCTGGTTTTCAACATCAATGATACTTCACCGGGAGAAACTTGAAAGTGAAGAGAAAAAAGGTAGTTTGCTCCATCTATGAGTAAACCTAATGTTACAACACAGGCCTCTACTCCCACGATAGGTTAGAATTATATTTTCATCCTATGTCCATAACTTCTAAAGCTGATTATGCAGCCCATGAATGTCCTATAGAAGGAAAAGAGTTCTGGAACTTACCATCTTTGCATCTCTACACGGCAACTATTCTTTGGTTTCCTAGAGTTAAATGAGGGTGATTGGTTAGTCAACTCAGTATTTCAAGGGAAGCCAAAAAGGAAGGTTAAAATCTAATGAGAAGCTGGCATTTAGGGCCACCTGAGTAGCTCAGTGGTGGAAAAACTGCCTTTGGCTCAGGTCGTGATCCCGGGGTCCTGGGATTGAGTCCCACATCGGGCTCCCCACAGGGAAACTGCTTCCCCCTCTGCCTGTGTCACTGCCTCTGTGTATCTCTCATGAATAAATAAGTAAAATCTTAAAAAGAAGAAGAAGCAGCTGGCATTTGTCATAGGCCCATTAAGTCTCAGTATCTATAATTAATTTCATAACCAGCAAAAGGCATGGGTGCCACCAAGAGACCCAATAATGTCTGCCATAGAAGACGCAGATAAAACTCTACCATTTGGTTTTTTCTGCTTTTCGGCCATTAGAACAAAGATTTTTCCACTTCCTTTTGCAATGCCTTACAAATGTAGAGTCAGATGAAATGATATATTACCCAGAAAGGAACATTAAAAATTGTAGCTGTTTCATTTGGGTTTTGGGATTTTTTTTTAATAGTATGAAACCTGTTGGGTGCACAGCTGCAAATCCACATGTTCCAGTGGGGCTGGATGCTTCTTCAGGCCACAATCTCTGCCAACACTTGTCTGGAAATCCAGCCAGGGCCTCAGCCCCTCTTCTCTCAGGGTGGGTATTGGTTTTGGCTGAGATTTGGCACCATCTAGCCAGTTTCCAGCATCGCAGGTGAAGCAATTAATGTACATTTCTTTAAAACATGGAATTTTAAATGATTTTAATGAAGAAATATACCCCCTGAGCCTCAGTATTGTCCAGACTCCCATTTCGACCCTGCCTTCACGACGTTTGCCATGTCCCTATATCATCTCTCCCACTAGTCACTTTATATTTTCCCCACAGCAGACTTATTGATTTTTCCTAAATAAATTCATTTTAAAAGGAAACTCCCTGGGATCCCTGGGTGGTGCAGCGGTTTGGCGCCTGCCTTTGGCCCAGGGTGCGATCCTGGAGACCCGGGATCGAATCCCACGTCAGGCTCCCGGTGCATGGGGCCTGCTTCTCCCTCTGCCTGTGTCTCTGCCTCTCTCTCTCTCTCTCTCTCTCTGTGACTATCATAAATAAATAAATAAATAAAATTAAAAAAAAAAAAAAAAAAAAAAAGGAAACTCCCTGAATGGAAAAAAAACAGTTCCACTCACCTGGAGCAGAGAGCTGCTGAGTGAGATGCCTAAGTAACTGTGGGGCGTCCATGCCCACAGAATCCACTGTGAACTTTTCCTATTCTTCTCCCCTCCCGCCTTGCCCCAGATCACACTGCTTGGGGTTCGACAAGATGAAAACACTGGGGGATCCCTGGGTGGCTCAATGGTTTGGCACCTGCCTTTGGCCTAGGGCATGATCCTGCAGTCCCGGGATCGAGTCCCACATCAGGCTCCCGGCATGGAGCCTGCTTCTCCCTCCTCCTGTGTCTCTGCCTCTTTCTCTCTCTCTCTCTCTCTCTCTCTATCATAAATAAGTAAATAAATCTTTAAAAAAAAAAAAAAAGATGAAAATACCCCATCATTCTGATTAGAAGCCACCATTTGAGTGATTCTCTGGGGTGGGTCTGATGGTGACACCAGGGCCCTCTTCGCGGCTCTGGGCTGCCTTTGGTCGCAGGGCCCCCAAAGTCCCAGCCAGCGTTCTGGAAAGCCTGCTCCATTTGCCCTATTGAGGGGCCACGTCCTCCCTCCACCTCGGCTGAGCGCCATCCTGGGGCCCTAGCCCCCCGTAGGCCTGCAGCCTCTCTGTGACTCTGCTCGCCCCAGCACCTCTGTCCTGACCTTGTCATGGTCTAAAATACTCTCCCCCCCAATTCTCCTCTCCACTTGGAAACAAGCTCACGCATGCCCTGCACCCCAAGCCTCTTGTAGAGAGAAGTCAGACACGGGGCCTCCAAAGCCTGGTCGCAGTCTCAGCCCAGCCCTCCCCACCTGACCAAGGCGTTCCCAGGAAGACCCCCCCTTCCTAAATACCAAGTGCCCTGGCCTAACCTCTTTTGATCACTTGACCCTGGGAGCGGTGCCCTCCCAAAGCGCTCTCAGTTGGCTGAATGTTTAGGAAGGAACTCGGGGAGGAAGTCCCCGAGGACCTACCTTCCTCCTCACCATTCTCCTCTCCCCTCTCACCCTTGGCAAGCAGGTGTGACCTCCAGGAGTCACTACGTGTGCCCTCAAGCAAGTTATTGAAACCCCTTGGACTTCAATTTTCTCATCTAGAAAGTGAGGACAATGGTGGATAGATCGATGGACCATTCCAAGGGGGGAACCACTCGGTGCGTGCACAGTGCTCGGAACAGTGCTCAGAATGTGGTAGGTGTTCAGTGTCAGCTCACAGCCATCTGCCATTTGGTAACGTGCAAGCCTGCACAGCCAGCGCTTGACCCTGGGGGAGTCTCTAGTGTGCATTTCCAGATTCACTCAGGCTCCTCCTCGAGCTGATACTCAAGCGCCTGCTGTATGCCATTGCTGTTCCTGGCACCAGGCGTCCCACGGGTGACCCAAGGGCGAGACCAAGGGCTATCAGTGCACCAGGCACTGGGCTCCTGGCCTGGACTATGGTGGCTCCTCCTCAAAGCCTTGTTAAGGGGGCAGATATCAGGCTCCGCTCATAAAAATGAAAACCAGATGTGATCAAAGGAGAACCTTCATGATAACGATTAGTAACATCTAGACAAATAATTGCAGATACAGACAGAAGCTTAAAGTTACTCTGGAGTGACCCTGTACAGGCAGAAAAACTGAAATTTTCAAAATGCATCGAAAGAGTTCATTCTGTCATAGAATAATGTAGTCTTTGGTTTAGTAATGTTATTGCTGGTCATGTGGTTTCTCTGTGTTATGTTTGCATTTTTATCGAGTTTTCTTAAAGCATGAAAATGTAGATATTTTCATTCGGGTGGCTTTCTTTAAATGGCTATGTGAAAACAGTAGAACAATGGTAAATAAAATGTCATATTTTATTTCATCCTGGTTAAATTGATCACATTTTTATATACTTCGTGAATAAGAGAACAAGCTGCCTTAATGATGTTAAGTAAATTATATCTTTATTAAAGGAATATTTAAATGCAGTATGTGGGTTTATTTTCTTAATATGATATTTCTGGTAAGCATATTTCTTTTGAGTGCATTCAAAAGTCATGTAACGCAATTGTGTTACTGTAATCGCCTCAATATCATCTCAACTAAAAGGTTTAAGTCTTTGAGCAGAAGCACAGTGGAGCACTCTGGAGATCCTAACTTGTTTGTTCAGCACAATATAACCGGCTTTTCACTGTGCTGTGATGTTTCACAGGACATAATTTGCTCAGTAATACAAATGAGCTTATGGAAAAATTATTCTGGGCATTCCTGGGTTGTATGGCGGCGCTCTGTGACTCCTGGACTTAATCCTAATGTTTGACTCCTGTTCTTATTATATTACCTGTACATTTTTTTTCTTCTAAACAGCTTAAACAGTCTTTCTTTTCTTTAATTAAGTAAGCTCTGCGCCCAGCGTAGGGCTTGAACTCATGACCCCAAGATCAAGAATCACATGCTCCAGCGACTGAGCCAGCCAGGCGCCCCTGGACATTTTTTCCTTAATACAAAGTATTACACGCTATTTATGAGATATTTGGAAATACAGATAAGAAAAGAGTTAAATCAACCAGAATCCTACCACATAATCCCCTAAATCCACCAAGAACCATCACTGTTAGTGGTTTTGTGTATAATCATATATACATATATATGCACAAGTGCAATTAATTCCTATATCTACTATTTTCTTACCTACTTTTACACTTTTTTCCCCACTAAATATATCGTGAACATTTTCCCTTAGCATGAGATATTTTTCTCCATCACCATTCTTTTTATACTGAGGAAAAATTCACATAACATAAAGTTAACAGTTAACCTCTTGAAAGTGAGCAGTTCAGGGGCATTTAATACAAGACAATGCGAGGTGCAGTCATCCCCTCTGGTTCCAAACCATTCTCATTACCCTAAAGGAAACACTGGACCTTTGATCCGTCACACACACACACACACCCCGCCCCGTTCCCTCTTCCTGCCAGCCCCTGGTAACCAACTGGTCTGTTTTCTATGTCTATGGACTTACCTGTTCCAGATATTTCATGAAAACAGAATCACTCAATGTGCGACCTTTTGTGTCCGGCTGCTTGCACGGAGTGTCATGTTTTTCAGGTTCATCCCTGTTGTAGCATGTGTCGTTCCTTTTGACAGCTGAACAGTATCCCGTTGTATGGCTAGACCACGTTTTGTGTGTCCATTCTTCTGCTGATAAACATTTGGGTTGTTTTCCCCTTTGGGCAATTGTGAGCAATACTGCTATGACCAAGCATAGAATAACATAGAATTGTTGGGTTGTACAGTAATTCTAGGTTTAACTTTTTAAAAAAACCACCCAACTGTTTTCTACGGTGGCTAACCCATTGTACATTCCCACCGGCAATATCTGAAGATTCCAGTTTCTCCAGCCCTTACCAAAATCTGTTATTTTCTGACTTTTTGGTGATGGCCAACCTCATGGGCTTGAAGTGGTATCTCATTGTGACTCGGATCTCTACAAGTCTCCCAGCCTCACAGTTTATGCCTGCCTCTCATGTCCTGGTATATGATTGACTTTCCTAGTGCTCTGATGGTGGACACTTAATTAATAATTTTCCACTTTTATAAACAATGCTGGAGTGAATAACCCCCTGGCACAATCTTCACACAAATTCATTATTATATCTTGAATATAATATATATAATATATATCCCTCAAAGTGGACTCCTTGGAGCAAAAATAAAGCTAAGGATTTAGACATGTATCGACAAATTGCCTTCAAGAAATTTTGACTCAAATTTACACTTCCTGTCATATCTGACCTTTTCTAAGTCACTCATTCCTGCCAAAATATGTAATAGGCTTTAAAAAAAAACCTCACTACCTGCATTAAAACCTGCCAGAACTGAGCCTACATAAATCTTTGTCATTTATTTGCACATGTGGATTTTTCTCTACCATTTGGCTAAAAAGGACAACCAGCTTAAACTTTAAAACGTATTTGAGCAATATTACAACTTCTCAAATGTACATGAAAAGCCCTTTTTCGAGACAGCTCAATTTATAAACAGTCAAAGGTAACCATCGGGTTATTCAGTTTAATGATTTGACTCATTGTTTTGATTAAATCCTAAGACTAGGCATTTCGTTTGTACAGCCCAATTGCCACTCCCTGAAAATTTATTGTTCCTATTCCTTTGAGACATCTGTTCTTCCCTCTGCCGTGTGACCATCAAATGTCAGGCTGCTTTAATCTTTTGTTAAGATGATGACAGTTTATGTGTGTATCACCATTAGGGCCATAGAGTGCCTTTTTGGTGATGGCCTAATTTCCCTTTATGGAATGTAAAGTACGATTACTCATGGTATTGATGACTTGCGTCACTATTTACCAAAGAAATACCATCTCGTGCACCTTGGAAGTCCTACATATAATTAGAATTTGAAGAAAAACATATCCTATGAGCAAGATGAATGGCAATTTTAATTTTTTAAGTATTTGCTTTTGTTATTTCTAGGATATGATGAATAAATCACACCGTGGGAATTTGGATGTACCCACTTCCAAAAAAAACTTAACCCTGAATTGGTGGTATTTTTTACAGCATGTTATTTTATCTGAATAGTATTCAATCTTTCTGGGACATGACTTAAAACCGATATGGCATAAATAAGATAAGGCCCTATTTTGAAAGGAAAGGGTCACTGGGGTTCCAGGAGTGCGCAGAGGCACAGAGTCAAGCGAACTATTTAGAAACATTAAAATAACGAATTCACAAAGACTGCGAGAAAGTGAAAGGTATTAAGGGGGATTTTTTAACCTAGATGCAAGTCACAGACAATCATTATGATCCTAATGAGCAAATCATTTCTGCCCTAGGGAGAGAATTTTTTATTTTGTGTGAGAAAACAAAATGATTTATAACTCATGCTCCCAATATATGAACACGCTTTGGGATGTATCCACTTAAGAGTGTCACAGATGGTCTTTATCTCCCAGTGTGAACCAGGTAGAGGCATCACATACGAGAGCATTTATTACACAGCTCATCAGTTTCAACTACTGGGACCTAATTAATAACTCTCTAGTTAATAACTAATTTTCTGATTTCTATTCTAAAACAGTTCCCTCCTTATTAGTATTGAAATAAAGAACAACTTTGACTCTTTATATTTCAGTTTCATTAAATGTTTCAAGTTTCTAGGATTTTGTATTGTTAATGCAGAATCTGTCACTTATATTAAATTGTTACTTAAGCTGTTTCTACTCACACAAACCATTTAGATTTTTTTTTAGATAAATGTATTCAGAAAAAGCTCACATGTTTTTGAAGAGTTGGTTCGACTCGCTTTAAAAAAACATGGTTGATAAAATCAAAATTTCCTCCCTAACCTAATGGACACTGCTGTCTCCACTGCCCTCTCATCCCCCTCCTCCTCCTCCTCCTTCTCCTCCTCGTGCTCTTCCTCCTTTCTCCCCTTTTCTTCTCTTCCTCTCTTCTTCTCCTTCTCCCCTCTTCCTCCTGATTTTCCTACTGCAGCTCCTCCTCCTCCTGCTCCTCCTGTCCTTCCTCCTTCCTCTCTTCCTCTCTTCCTCCCTCCACTTCTCCACTCTGATAACACCCTTCATATCTTGGTGAAATTCTCCATTGTGAGGTCCTTGCCTCCCAGAAAGGAACTGAGGCAGGATGCAGACGTGCCCCCTCCCTATTTCCCAGCAGCCAAAATACAGCACACACCTAGTCCCAGCTGACTGACCATTCCTGTCCATGGATTTCCATTTTTACAGAGTGACCCTAAGTAACAGGTTGTTAGGCACGATGGCAGCAGTTAGGAGCCAAGGGGTGGCAATGGCAGGTGCACAGACAGGTGTCAGTGGGGGAGGTTCCTTGTAGTGTGATCTCGGTGTTCTGGGCTTCCCGCTCCTGCACTTCTTGCTCACTTTCCAAGACTGTTTTTGCCAGCCTTCTCCGTGGTTCTGTGCACTGTTGATGTCCTTCCCATAAATTCCTCTTCTTTGAAGTTAATCAGAATCGATTTCTGTAGTTGGTAATCAGAACTCTTGATTGATGTGGTGTATGTCTCTGCTTAAACTTGAGATACAAATCTTGGGCTTATCACTGATTGAATCTATTAATAGAGAATAAATTTGAAATTCAAATTCAATAAGTATTTGTTGAGGAATCATTCTGTTTAAGGTATTATTCTGAGGAATGAAGAAAGGCTAAAGATA
The DNA here is from genome assembly GCF_048164855.1 of Canis lupus baileyi. Lineage (NCBI taxonomy): Eukaryota > Metazoa > Chordata > Mammalia > Carnivora > Canidae > Canis > Canis lupus. The sequence continues at coordinate 45,865,599 of NC_132863.1, read as the reverse complement.
TTGTCAATTTTTTTTTCTTCGAACCCAAAATCTAGTGAGGATACGTACCTCTGTTCACACTACAGGGCAGACCACACAGTTCTACAGTTGAGGTAGAAACCAAACCTATGGGCCTGCAGGAAAGAGAACGTCACTCCCCCTTGACTGACCCAGACTCCAGGGAAGAGATGAAGCCTGAGTCGGACCGCACCTCTGCAGGTGTATCAGAAACTATCACCATATTTTCTTGTCTGGGATACCCCATGAGCTCTCAGCACATCACCATCCTAGATAAGAAAATGTGGTGAAGCCATGAAAATATCAATGATTCTATTAAATATATATATATATTTAATTCCATTAAAACATATATTTAATGATATCCATTAAAAATATATATCAATGATTCCATTAAAAAACATATTTAATATCAATAATTCCATCAATACATATATACTTAACTGGTTTACAGGTAGATCTTTCTCACCATGGGATGAAGGTTGAATGGACCATTCTTGTGCCATTAACTCTTTTTTCCAGGTAGCATTGACATTATTTTGAAAGTTCTCGGAATCTCCCAAAATCTAAACACTCTTTGCCAAGCTTTACCAGCTCCAAAACATAAAATAATAACATTTTAAAACACATAAATAAAAGAATCAGAATATATAAAACATGAGTTTGGTTACAACTGTCCTGTACTTTTGGGCCATATACATCTCATTCCAGCTGACCACATTTCAACAAGGTAAAAATGAAGCCATTTCTTTACTTAACTTCCTATAACAAAGGACAGAAATAGTTTGGAATAACTTGCAAATCGTTACCATATGTTACATAGACCAAGAGGAGATACTTGATATTCTCTAATCAAAATTTTGAAATTCTGTATTTAAAATTTACTTGCTTGGAAAATTTAGATTTCTTTTGTGTAAATAAAAAAGTAACATTTAAATGTTTGCTTTAAAGAAGTACCCCCCCCCACCCCAACTGAGAATGGGCATGCGAATCCAGACACAAGGTAAAATGATAGAAAGCAGGACCTGGGAGTCACAAAGACCCGGGTTCTAACCCAAGTGTCTCCACTTACCAGCCATGTGAACTTCCTACTTTACAGATGGCAAAGCTGAGGCTCAGAAGGGTCAGGGACCTACCGGCTGACAGATGGAGAGGCCCAGCAGAAACCAAAGCAGTCTGACCCAGATCCTGTGGTCCTCCCATGTGATAGTCACAACGGTGCTGGAGCTTGCTTCTGACTTGTGTACTCCTATTGGGTTTAAAGGATAAAGGGACAAATTGAGACTGCCCACTGCCCCTGTGACATTTTACACAGTATAACTGGAAAAAAAAAGCCACATTGGGGTGGGGGGGATAGTCCTCCTCTTTTCTTCAACTGTGGCTTCCAGTTCTCCCTAGCTCAGTAATGGCACTGCCAGTAGCACAAGTCAGAACCCTGCACCATCCGTGATGCCTCCCTCACCCCCAGGGCAGCTGTGTACAGGTGTTCAAGTCGTGCACTGCACCACATCTAAAGAGGTGCCACTCACATTGTGGAGTAACTTACATAAGAACAAGCAGGTGGCACAGAGATTCCAGGTCTACCAGGCAAGTTGTGGCACAGCAAAGGATAGACCCCTCCTGGGAAAGAACACACCTGCACACGCTAAGGGGCATGTGTACGCACATACGCTCTCAGGGCTGCTCTCATCCCTACTGCACTCGGCACCCCACACCCTCACCTGACTTGAGTCTGACTTGGCATCCTCCTGAGGAGCAGAGGGAGATGGGGGGGATGAGGGGGAGAAGAAGAGAGAACAGGGTTCCTGCTGACTCGGACCCCCTAGGTCCTCACACAGCCTCGGGCCTCCAACCTCCACTCCCTTCCCTGAAAATGCCTCCTCCTGCTGGCAGGAGGAGGCCAGATCTGCTCCATCCTTCAGATCTCAGGGTAAGTGTCACCTCCTCAGGTGCCCAACCCGATCTGTGCCAATGAGCATCCCCCTCGCCCTCCACCCCCTCGCTTCCCCCTGACCCATCACGCTCTGCAATTAACGAAGGACTTGCTTATTCTGAAACTTTCTCTCCTGCTACCCGAGTCCACTCTGTAATGCCAGGTGCTATTTCGTTTTTGTTCTATGCTCTCATTGGCACATAGTGGGTTCTAGGCAATTACTGGCCCAATGTACAGATGATGGTATTAGAACTCTAGAAAACTAGAAGAATCAGATCTTAGGAGATGCTTACCACTCCTCAGGACTTTGCAATTCCTCCCCAGAAGTTTCCTTTGGGGGAAAAATTAATGGGTGCTCTCCTCACAAGGCCAAAGGGCTTATAATGACAGTGAAGCTCAAGGATATGAATACAGGACTTGAAATAAAAGCTAACCTGCTAACCTCCCTCCATGAGTCTCTCTCCTCTTTTAGAAATGAAGACAAAATGCAAAGAGTCCTCAGTCTGTTTCTGAAGTGCTCCCCTTTGAAGTTCTGTTGTGCAAGTAATATCTCCATCTTCCATACTGGCAGAGGAAGCTGCGACGGAGGGGGTCTGACTTTCCGTAAAGGTGTTGCAAATTAGTAAGTAGAACACGGTTGCGAGCTGGTAAGTGTGAATCAGTCTCAATTATTTAGGGCTCTATTTTTCTGTTCTGAGACCCTCTCCTTGAAAAGACACCAAAGTGAAAAATCCATTGTACAATCTCCTCGGGCTCTGTGGGAGCAGGAAGAGATGAAACAAATAATATCGACATTTCTCACACCTTGTTTTTTAAGAAATACAGTATTCTTCAATTATCCAAAATGTCTCGAATGTACTTGGAGAATAAATGAGGCCATTTTCAAAATTATAGGTGAATAAAGAGCGTTCCTTTTTCATCAGAGCTTGACAATAGAGCCTGCATTTTAAAAGATTTTTAAATGCATCCCATAGCATTCTGTTCAAGTTACGAAAGCCGTGCCCGTGGAGCTTCCAGATGGAGCTAGGTCATCGAGTGCATTACCCTGGGACAGTATCTATCGCTTGTTCGGATGACTGATAGCTTGATCATCACCAATTTTTTATGGTCAAGATAACTCTCTGCAAAGCATAGGTTGGGTCAATTTTTGTTATTATGGAAACTCTATTTGAAACTCCAGTGTCAGCGTTATTATGAGTCAGCCAGGTTGGATACTTTGTTTCAACAAGTGCTATGAGTCATTTGAAATTATGTATCATTCATAAGCAGAAAACTTTTTAAATTCTGTTGTATCCCACCTACCTGTGACATTTTGATTCTCTATAGAGTGGGAAAAAAACAGTATACATTGTAATTTGGTGTCTATTTTTCAGGTAATTGACTTAATAAGTTGAAATGAAATCGTGCGCCTCCCAGTTTACATAAGAGATGTGAGACTAAGCACTAACTTTCTGAGGCTAGCATCAAAGTTCAGCGTGGTAGTTCTAAAAGTTGTCTTTTTTTTTTTTTCCTTTCCCTTCAGGGTGCGAAAGCTGGGAAGAGATCCCGCAAGTTTTTCTATCTCAGGAGCGCTGCAGAGTTGATCAGAATCGAGTACGTTTCATAAACGTGTACTGCATTTTAGGCACAAAAGCATGTCTTTGGAGGACTCACATTTGCTAAGATGCACCGGGTGGAGCCGTCCCGCGTACCGTGCCAAGCAAGCTCCACGGGCATGCTCCGTGGCCCTTCATTTTAATGCATCTCAGGCTTCCCACCGGCGCACTGATGCACCGCTTTGCTGCAACTGCCTTGATTTGTATTCTCATTCTTTAAGAATTCATGGGATCAAATCACGATGCCTTCCAGGCACGAGAAAAAGAAGTCCACTTTTTCAGGAGAGTACGTCTGAGCTCACCTGAGTGGCCCTTTGCTTGTTTCCGGGGGGTAGAAAGATGCACACGTCACCTTCATTTGCTCCACGTTACCAAGTTTGCATTTGTGTCTGTGCATCGCATCACTGTTCCTATCAGCTCCGCAGAGCCTCCCCTGCCTCTTGCGCTTCAAAACGTAGATGTTCATTCCTGGACCCTCGTTTTTTTGCTCTTTGCAAACCTGTGCTTGCTCCCTGACCAGAGAGCTGCATTTTGTAAGCTCATCTTTCCCTGCCCTTACGCCTCCCATTTCGCCTCCTCAAGAAAGAGATTTATGAACTCCTAATAGCAATTCCACATACACAACAGATTGCTATGAAATTCCATTTATGCCTTGTTTTTCTGAAAGTAGCAATATCAAGCAATGCAGAAGAGCAGGCCCTCTGTGGCCAAGTAATAAGAAATTCCTCTAAGCCTGAAATCACCCTGTTTGGAAGAAGCGCCTAAGTGAAATCAGAGAAAAAAGGACATTATTTGACCAGTCTGGGTAACCAGGTTGTGGGGGAGGTGGGCAAAATGGCTTGAAGCAGGAAGAGTAGGATTTATTTCCTGGCTAAAAACCTAGGACAGAAAACAAAACAAAACAAAACAAAACAAAAAAACCCTATGGCAGAGTAAAAAGTAACTTTGAAGTTACATCTCATTAATTAATGCTCCCTCCTGCCCACCCCCCCACACACACTGGCATCGCCAGATCCCCATCCTCTGGAGGCTGTGATCTGTGCCACAGACTGTCAACTACCTTCCAGTTTACTCTGAGTAACCCCCCCAACCGCCCCCTTCACGTCGTTGGTCGTGGGCACCCCTGGCTGCCAATCCACGAGAGTGGCTTTTTCCTACACTATAGAAAGGGGGTTTCTGGAAGCTCCACACAGGAGACTTTGCAGCAGTGGGCACCAGAGCCAACATTTAAGCAGCAGACAAAGGGAGACAAAGTTGTAAAGAGGCAGAGAAGCCAGCGTGTGCTTCTAGGGTCTGGGTCTCAGGAGTTAAGCCCAAAAGAGGGGCCGGGGGCCTGGGGACTGTTCATTCCCTGGGGCTGCAAGGCACAGAGTACAGCAAAGGGGGTGGCTGAAAACCCCAGAAATTTATTTATTTATGAGCTCACAGTTCTGGAGACCCCAAGCACTTGGCCTTCCTTGGCTTCTAGAAGTATCTTTCCAATGTCTTCTTCTCCCTGCACATCTAGTTCACGTGGAGTCTTCCTCTCTACCTAAATGACTTCATCCTGACTCAATGGCATCTACAAAGACCTTATTTCCAAATAAGCTCACATTCCTAGGTACGGGGGGCTAGGACTTCGACCTACGTTTTGAGAAGACACAATTCAACCCACAACAAGTACTTTGGGGAAAAGCATGGGATTTAGGGTCTGGACACCTGAGAGGTGAGAGTAATCTCACAGGTGAAGCCAGGATTGGAACCAGGTTGAAGTGAGCCAGGCACTCACCTGGACACAACATATAAAGAGGCATCAAAACCTCAGTAAATGAGGTCAAGAATAGTTTAAGGCAAGATATTTTAAAATAAAAAATAATGCAAAAAAAAATTCAGGATGAACAAAAACACTACCACTTGAAAGACAGGATCGGTTTTGTTGATTTTCCCTGGAGCCAGAGGGTCCAGGGTGCTTCTGTACTGTTCCCAACCGGCTGAGGCCCTTGAGCTGGTCAGATGAAGGCCTGGAATTGCCAGGGGCCATTTTTGCCACAACGTGGAGAGCACAGGTGGAGGAGGAGACTAGGGAGCCAAGGAAGAGCCCAGAGGTAAAGAGAAATCATGTCCCTGCCATGTTGGAGCTCCTGAATCCAGCCCTGCCTCCTTCTACTGCTTCCTTTGTAATGACAGATGCAGATCCCCCCTTTCCAGAACAAGACTCAGAAACTGTGTGGACTGGCTATCGCAGGAAGCTGACCACCATGTATCATATTTTCTGTAAGAAATGAAAAACCCTTAAAAATCACCTCTGGGGATATAGCCCATTTCTACATGGGGCGGGGGGGACTTCTCCTATCTTCCAACCGCGTCATTTATTTTTACTGTGTCAGGCTTCCTGCTATTGCAAGAATCCTTTCTCCACCCTCTTTGCGTCTCCTGCTCCTTGGAGGGACCGCAGGATTAACAGCCCCCCCCACCCCCCCAAGTGGTTTCATGACAGCTGCAAGGACTTTTTGTTTGCTCAGAACATCGGCTGCACATATAAATCTTTCCATCCATTTAGTCCTTAACTGCATAATTTTCTAATCTTTGCAAGCAGACTAAAAATGAATTCCATAAATTCACCGAGGTCAAAGTTTACGTCCCAGTATATTTTTTCCCCATAGCACCAGAATGAGAACTGGACGTCTAGAAGCTTCTCAGTAAATCTTTTTGTTTGGTTAGGAACTGGAGCTTTGGGTTTTTTTTTTTTTTTTTTGCAAGATATGTGCTCTAAAACAACATACGACCCAACGTTTATAAACCAAATCACTTGCACAAGAATCCCAAAGCCCTGTTGTTCAAGTGAATAATAACCCCCTGGCTTCTATTTGATGCACATCTAAGTGTTCGCCTGGTGCTCCGTGAGCAGCCTATACCTGTATTGGAGTGACTTCCACGAATGTTTTAGACATTTTCCAAAACTAATTGTAGAACGTGAGTCGAGAGGATTTATTGTTTATTCTCCACGGTAGCTTGCTTCCATCAAATATTTTAACTGAGAACTTTTCTGAAAGCAGGTTTGGTCTCCCAACATGTTCTTCAAAGGAGCCTAAAACATTTACTTCCTCGTTTTATCATCTGGGGTATTAGAACAAAGAGCCAAAAGTTTCCCTGTATCCTGGGAATCTGCCGGACACTTCCACTGGCACATGCTCTTGAGGATGTATCAGAAGGGAAAAAATAAAATCACATGCAACCATTCTTGTTTAATCTTTTAGAAGCCTTGGGAAAATTATAATTTTTGAATAGGAGGCTATGAGAAGTTGGTTCAGGTGGGAGTTTGACAGTTTCTGATTCATTTGTTATTTGGGAAAAATAAGCTATGTGTCACAGGGGGGAGCTGGGGAGTGTACAAAGGGTAGAAAGCCGGCAGTGAGGGGGCCCATCACCGAGCAAGAGCTCGGGCTCTCCTGCAGCCCGTTCCGCAGGGGCAACGAGGGGAGATGGAAAAGTACCTGTGGCATTTGTCGAAGTCAGATGCTCTTAAGAACCAGGGACCTGCAAGGGGCACAAGCACCTTTCAGGGGCTAGTGTTTATGCTATTCCACCTGACACAGGGAGCAGTGATTCCGTCTCCCAGGGCTGCTGTCAGAAGGTACACACACACCGGGTGCCTCCAATGACATAAATGCATCGCCCTGCAGTCCCCGATGCTGGAAGGCCCAGATGAAGATGCCGGCAGGGCCACCCTCCCTCTGCAGGCAGGAGGGAAAGATCGGGCCTAGGCCTCTCCTCCAGCCTGCAGAGTTTTGCTGGCAACCTTTAGCTCTCCTTGGCTGGTACAGCCATCGGGCCCCTCTGCCTTCATCGTCACGTAACCTTCTCCCTCTGTGTGCACCCGTGTCCGTGTCCAAACTTCCCCCTTGTGGGGCATGTTGGTTTAGGGCTGACCCTAATGACCTCATCTAAACTTGACCATCTCAAAAAAAAAAAAAAAAAAAAATTTCCAAATCAGGCCACATTCACGGGGGGGGGGGGGGGGGGGCATAATTTAACCCGTTGCAGTGGGCCAACTTTTTTCTATAAAGGGTCAAACAGTAAGTACGTGAGGTCTTAGTGGCCAAGGGGTCTCTGCTACAACTACCCCACACACACAGTTACAGCAGGCAGGTGGCCATGCACCACATGCAGGCAAAGGGGAGGGGCTCCGTGCCAACACTCGTTTATTCATGGACGATGAGAATTGAATCCCATCTAATTTTCACATGTCACAAAGTACCAACCCTCTTTTGATGTTTCCCAACCATCTGAAAACACAGGCAGCCTCCTTAGCCCACGGGCCGCCCCGAAAGGCAGCTGGCTGGATTTGGTCCCGGGGCCACATTCTGTCCATCTGTGCTTCAGAGCAGGGGCATGCCTTCCTCCCGCAGGATTTGTCTCACGGAGGTCTACGGATTCCAAAACATGCCTGTGGCAAATGAGGAAGCGACAATCTAATCCCTGTCTGTTGTGTGCCAGCAAAACAATTCTCAGAGACAGTCCTGGGCTGGCAGCAGCCTTGACAACCTTTTAAGAAGGGAGAATCAGGAGAAGCCTCTGAATGCTCAGAAAATTGAGACGCTGGAGACAGCATTGAAAACCCAGGAAATAAACACCCCACTCGGGTTAAAAGAATGGTTCATCATGTTTCCCGTCAGGTAGCTGAAAATGTTTGGGGAGAAACGCATGATATCTTCCATTGAAATGCCATTCCCAGACAGCAGTGTCTGGAATGAACAGAAAATCGAAACAAGTCATTAAATGGCCATCAGAAATCTCTTATGTGAAAAGAATTTTTGCAAGTTTGATACCCTGTGTTTGAGCCTCTAATGAGAGCAATAAATGAAGAGCTTCCTTGCTTCTTGGGTTCTAGGGGTGAGAGAGGAAGACGCCCCACCCCCACCACCCCGTCTGGGTTTAAAGGCATGTTGCCTCCTCTGGGGTCCAATCTGGGCTGAGAGAACACGGAGACTGAGTCAGATTGTCACCGCCTGACACCCCCCCCTCCCCGCCCCCAGCTGGCCCCTGCCCCCGTTTCCATTCACCAAGATTACTAAACTGCTTGCTGACGTATGTAACAGCCTGGACATGCAGGAGAGATTTTAACAAGTCTGTGTTCCTTGATCCACCTGGAGAGCTCATTGAATACTTGACTTTTATCATATTTGGCGTCATGGGGAGACCAGATATCAACTGCCAAATTTTGAAACGATAACATTTTAATAAGAAGATCTTGATCAGAATAATTTTCCATCAGTCTTGAGGTTTCCAAGCAATTATGTCCCATTTTATTTACAGCCGATGTCAGTAATAATTTAGGGAGACCATCCGGATCCTAAAGCTGCGGTTCTCAGCAACTGAAAAAAAGAGATTAGACTGAGCATCTGAGCATTTTTTAAGGAAAGAAAGAGGTGAGATCCTTTCAGAATGATTTAATATCCAAATAAAAAATCTCTCCTAACATAGCTATCTTTCTTATTGAGAGAGAACTTACAGACAGTACAGGGCCCAAGGGAAGGGCTGGGGAGCCCCTTTAGCTCACTCACATCACTGCTCAGGCTGGGAACAAGGGCCTAGGGACCCCTCAGGCCACTGCCGCTCAACACTGTTGGGACCGTGGCCAGGCCGAGCAGCTTTTTGATACATTCAAATTCACTTTCAAATATCTCAGCTTCTCATCCATTTGCTCCCCGTTTGGCTCTTTTCGTTAGCTTATTAAGCACAGTTGTTTCGAAGCACCTTCTGCTCACTGCAGTGCCTGGGTCCCCTCTGTCCCCTCTGTCCCCTCTGTCCACTTGCATTGTTTCTTTGATCTCCTTGCTCATCGCAGGTGGAGTTTCTTGTTTTGTCTTTCACCGGGCTATTTCTTTTTTTTTTTTTTTTTAAGATTTTATTTATTTATTCATGAGAGACACAGAGAGAGGCAGAAACACAGGCAGAGGGAGAAGCAGGCTCCATACAGGGAGCCCGATGCGGGACTCGATCCCAGGTCCCCCGGATCGCCCTGGGCCAAAGGCGGCGCTAAACCGCTGAGCCACCCAGGGATCCCCATCACCGGGTTATTTCTTAGCATATGACAGATATTGTGGGCAATCCTTGGCAGAGTCTCTGGATTATGTGACTTTCTTCTAAAACATGGCTCTCAAGATATTTCTAATTAATATTTTATACTCGTGGAGGTAAAAGCATGACTCCATCACGCCAGTAGGATATCTGAGTGGTTACTTATTCTGAGCCGGCATCTTTGTTGTTTATCCTTTAGCAATATTAAAGGTTGAAAATTTTCATCTAATAAATAGAACCAATTGTTCAAAATAGCTTGGAAAGGATGCAAGCCTGTTATGGGTTTGGTTTAAAAAAAAAAAAAAAACTCTTTTTAAATCATTCTAACTCATTGCAGACTCCAACTTGTTTCATTATAATAGCTATTTATCATAAATATGTTTTATGTTTCTGAAATCCCTTTGAAAGAAAAGGGCAAAGACTCTCCTCTACAGTGGGACACAGAATGTGGCTTCCCTCTGAGAAGTCATGAGATTTCATTTGAGGAAACAATTATCTTTTTCGTCCCCCTAGACCATTATAAATCAGCTTGCTGGTAATTAGAGAATCAGAGGCGTAATGTCCAGTCAATACAGTCAGATTCTTTACCTTCTTTGATATCCAGGTAATTGTCTCTTAAAAATGTAATGCAGCCTAAAGTTTTTTTTTTATGTTTCATACTCATCATTTTGTAATCTCAACCGAGGTTTCCTTGATAAATTTGTGCCTCTATCAGTAAGGATGGGGCTGGATTTTCCCTGCAACCATTTGTTACCAGCCTTTACTGATATAAATTATTCCAACTATACCCAACAGCACAAATTAATACTTGTCGCTGTCCCTCATTTGCAGCTTATGGATACTACTAGGAGCAGTGGGGAGAAAAGAAAAGGTAAAATAAAATGTGCTTATTTTCTGTATCCCTTTGCCAGCACACTATTTAATACTACATTGATGTTTTGTCATATGGATAAAATGTACCTGAAATGAACCCAGAAAAATCCAGTGGGCCTCATTAAAACCGTGTTTCCACCTTCATCTTACAATTTATGACAACATCTTGATAATATGTAAAGACTAACAACAGAAACTGAAATTAACTTGTTTTTGCTTTCGAGTTGCTTCAGGTTATCTTTTTTTTAATAGGCCCTCTAGCCTCTCCTGTACTGTTTATCATTTTAAAAATTAGAGCTAGCTAATTTTATCAGGAGACTAAAATTTAAAACTATCCTTTAAAGCAATACGGTGTTTAATTATTGGCCTGGCTTGGTTTTTATAAATAGAGCATTTTTTATTCAGTAGGTAAATCCTATTTTTTGCACTCATTACCACAAGCTTGGGAATTACTAAAAGAAGCAAAAACCCTAATTCCCACAGGTGATTGTTTTTATTATTAGTGTTACAGAATTGATTTTTGAGTTTAGAGCTACTGATGTGGCCTGACTAGTTATTTGGAATTTATTAAACGCCAGCTGCGTGTCCAGCTTTGGTGCTGTTTAAATATGATGTTTGTGATTATATGCTCATATGGGAGCATCCACTCAAGAACTTAGCTACCTCATCACGCAGATCTGACAAAGGCCTTCCTTGGGGGGGGGGGTGGGGGGGAGGGAGTGGGGGGTTTGGAGCAGTTAACTCATACATTTCTATTTTCCATCAAAAGATGGAAACCAATTAAATTAATTAAAGCTGGTACTGCTCAAGACAGGTTGACTCTCTGGCATATGTGAATAAACCACCTGGGCGTTCAAGTCTGGGCACGTTATGTAATCACAAAACATACTTGGATCCGTTTTTCTTTGGGGTTCACTTGGAAGCTTGAGCTTCCTACCCACTGACACCCTGACCCCACGGGATTGCTAGTAAGGATGCGCCAGACCTGTGTCACCTGTCCCAAAGCAGGAACCTGCCATCCCACCTGCTCAGGTTACCGCGATGGGGAAGGGGCCGGGCTCTTCGCTACCCCACCCCCCCACGACAACCCCACATCCCTGGGCTGTTCCTGCGTCCCCCCTGACGGCTGCTGCTGAGCTCCTGGATACCTAAGGCGCTTGGGTCTATTTCGATCCGGCTTGAGGTCGAGGATAAATTACTGGTAGGAAGCAGGATGACCTTCCATCGCCCGCTTGTTTTCTCCCCGTCGGATCATTTTGATTCACAGAGCATTTCACTATTTTTAAAGACTGGCTCGGGGCCTGACGTCAGGGTCCCTGACCCGCGCGCCCCCACCCGCCCCCCGCGGTGACTCAGCCGCAGCCCCGCCCCCGCCTGCGGAGGACTCGAGCCCCGGCCCCGCCAGGCACCCACCCAAGGGAGGGGTACGGGAGGGAGGATGCTGGGGGCGCTGCGGGGCCTCTGAGCCCGGGGGGAAACCGAGGCAAGGGCCTGCAGAGCTCCTCGCACCCCCACCCCGCCGATTGCCTGCAGGTCCCGTCTTTTCCCACCCAAACTGGAGGTTGGGGGCGGGGGGCGGGGGATGGGGAGGTGATGGGGAGGGTGCATCTCAGAGTCCTGTCTTCAGTCGGGTTTTTCTGTGTCGCTTTGTTTATCCTGCTGCACCGAAAAGGGAGGTTATGCCTATTACCTTGGTGGTGTCAGATTTGCAGTTATGCATATTATATGTAATCATTCTAAAGTGATTTTGTTCCATTTGGGCCTTTTAGTGTAAAGGGGTGGAAGGGGGGGGATAAAAGTCTGCTCACATTGTTTGCCTTGGGAAATCTGTCAACTTCCCAATTCCATCTAAAAATGGGAGCTAGGTTCTCTGCAGATTTTACACATGGTAACACAGTACCTTCCCCATTAGGAACACAGTGATAGCTTTCTGCCAAATAACGCTGTCTGCTGGTTTTCCCTCCACCATTCGCCCCATAGCCCAAAACTCTTCTTCCTGTTTAAAATTACCCAGCTTTAATGTTCTAGGAGTTGATCTGGGTGAAGGTTAAGCAGATGGATAGGTGTGTAAGGATTCATTGAGAGTGCGCTCAAGTGCACTTTACTCTTTGTAAGTTACACTTCAGAAAAAAAAAAAGACATTGAATAAGATTACCTATTTTTTTTCTCTCTGTACAACCACCATTTTCTTCCTCGTTGTGATTTTATTGCATACCTAATATTTCAAATCATTAAAGGAATTTTTTTTTCTACTTCATCCAGAATTCCCCCCGTCCCCCACCCCCCCCCCCGCCACCTCTGTAATAAAAATGTTTGTTTTCAATATCTGCTTTCACTTTGAACATGTAGTTGTAACTGGGAAGTATATGCAAATTTGCATTCTGTTTTTGTTCCCCAGGTAATATTATATCAAATATCTTTCTGTCTTTCCTGATCCTCATAATTTTCCATTTTAATGGCTGCAGACTCTTCCCCCTGAGTGATTACAACACTGTTTGCTCAGCCACTCCTCTTGTATTGGGCATTTAGGGGACTTCTGATTATTCATTAAAACAATTGCCCTCCTCCTGTAAACATTTATGCATGCATTCGTCCATCCATCCAATGGGTGGAATATTAATTTGAGCCCCTGTTCTGTGCAGAGGGCACAGAAAAGGAATACAAATGTGAAACCTCCCTTGAGGAGCGCTGGGAGCACACTGCACCACACCATCAGAACTGCTAATGAGAGCTTGTTTGTGTTTGTTGACACTGGCAGCACGATCACCACAGGATCGTCCCCGGATGCAGGTCCAGTTGGACACGGAATGGCTAACTGGGCTTGCCTTATTCACCCAGTGTGGCCCGCATCTAGATCAGCAGCACCCTGTGACTGCTGGACTGGACCTCAATAGTTGAGTGAAAGAATACATGTGTTATCTGATTTCTTTATTCCAAGGAACTTGTGAGATAGGTATTATTTTTCTCATGTTCCAGATAAGGAAACTGAGGCTCATGCACAAAGGTACCAAGTGCCATTGGAAATGCAGGGCTTCTCAGTTCGCATGCGCACCATTGCTTTTAACCTTCACTGCCACCCTGTGAGGTACATCTTTGCAAATGAGGAAACTGAGGGACAGAGAGTAAACAATATTCCCAGGATCACTCAGCTTGAAAATAATAGAATCTGGATCCAAACCTAGAATTTCTGGCTCAACATTCCATATCCTCTTCATGAACTACAGTTTTTCTCAGATGTAAGATTATAAAGAGGCAGAAACATTTTTATTATTCGATTTTTCATATTGCCCATATATTCTTTTTATTTCTGATTGAAAGAAAATTATTACATGTAGCAACACGGTTATCAGTGTAACTAAAGCCGTACTAGCAATAGGCATTATCTTTTTTAAGATTTTATTTTATTTTGGGACGCACGAGTGGCCCAGTGGTTCAGCATCTGCCTTCGGCTTGGGGTGTAATCCTGGGGCCCTGGGATTGAGTCCCACATCAGGGTCCCCAGAGGGAGCCTGGTTCTCCCTCTGCCTGTGTCTCTGCCTCTCTCTGTGTGTCTTCCATGAATAAATAAAATCGTTTTTAAAAAGATTTTATTTTATTTTTATTTCTTAGGATTTTATTTTTTAATCTTGACACCTAACCTGGGGCTTGAACTCAGGACCCCAAGATCAAGAGCTGCACGCTTGACCAACTGAGCTAGCCAGGCACCCCAATCTTTTAAAACATTTTTGCTAATGTGAACTGTTTTAACAGCACCTAAAACTATCTTACTTAGCATTTCTTTAATTCATATGGAAACCTAACACTTCTTCTGACGTTTGTTTACTCTCCACACTTGTATATATTGTCCACTTGTGAACTTTGTCCCTTTGTTTATTGGATTCTTCATTTTATTGGTATATTGAGGTGGCTTCTCTAAATATTAACCTTTTGTCACATTTGACTCCCACAGTTTTTTTCCTAGATAATTGTCTCCTTTTTGATTTTGTTAATTTTCAATTTATGAAAGTGGTATACACAGCCTAATAGTCTAATGTTCAGGTTCCTGTATTGCTTCAGCCTTAAAGTTGTATCCCTCTTCTAAATATCTGGTTAGAATCAGATACCTTTTGTGTAATATACTAATCCATCCAGAGTTCAATATAGTGTAGAATATGGATCTAAAGTGTATTTCCCAATTTCCTAATTTAAGCCAGGGTTAGATTAAGTTTACACCCCCCTGTACAGTGGCACCTGGTGAGAATGGCCAGCATCTGTTGCCCATATCATACTGTTGCTAATATCTGGGACCTTACTTAGAATGTTACCCATACCATATATTAAATTATTCATTCGTTCATCACATTTTTGTGACACTTTAACACAGAGATAAAATTCATTTCATGAATTTATTTCTAGCTTTTGTTCCCTACTCTTTTGATTTATTTTTCTACACCACTTGGGTAATCTTTTCATTATTATAGATTTATAACATAATTTTATATCTGACACGATAGAATAAAATATTGTGGCATCTTATACAATTTGGGGAAGCTTGTACAATTTGGGTGATAGAGAAATATAGGGGAAATATATTTACTTTTGTAAAGCTTACAAAAACTATGAGAACTTAAATTATTTCATTAGCTTCGTGGTAAATCTCTGCCATCTGGGTTAGTTTCCACTTATTTACATTGTTTATATATTTTTTAAAGATTTTTTTTATTAAAGATTTTATTTATTTATTTATTCATGAGAGACACAATGAGAGAGAGGCAGAAACACAGGCAGAGAGAGAAGCAGATTCCATGCAGGGAGCCCGATGTGGGACACGATCCCTGGACTCCAGGATCATACCCTGGGTGAAAGGCAGGCACTCAACCGCTGAGCCACCCAGGCATCCCAAATTGTTTATATATATTTTTGGTTTTTGTTTATATTTTTATGGTCTTTTTATCCTAATGAATTTTATAATTATTTTCTTCGGTTGTTTCATTTGTTTGTTCTATTTAACATTGCCTAGGGATTTTAATTCAACTTGGGAAGAACTATCATCCTTGGAAAATTTATTCTCTTTTAGAACATAGCATTGCTCTACATTCGATTGTCTTCTTCTGTACTTCCCAGTAAATTTTTCATTGTTATTCATAGACTATTTCTTGTTAAGTTTATTCTTAAGTAATAAATGTATAATTAATTTTCTTGTTGTGATTTCTTCCTTGTTATAATTAATGAAGCAGCAATGCTGGTACATTTGAATGCTATTAATAAATGCTATTAATTGTAGACATGTCTTATATTTGACATTTTGCAGGTTTATTTATACTTTTTATCACCTGAAATGGGATGTTTTTATTTCTGTGGGCCCAACTTGTATTCTTATATCTTAATTTTGATTCTTAATTTATTGAACAGATATTCCAAAACAATATTACACTAAGGCAACACCCTAATTTTATTCTGCTTTTATGTCTCTAGAGTTGTCCATTGACTAAAACATTGTCTCTTGATTTAAAAAAATAATTCCATAATATTTTGAGAAAATATACTTTAAAACCTTTCTTTAAAAAATATGTACTTGGAATATATGTCAATTTTTCTAAAATTACTTTTTGGCATTTATGGGAATGACTATATATGTATGGCTTTTATTTAATTCACTATTTGTTGTCTTATAACACTTTGTCATTGAACCATCCTTGCATTTCAGGGATACATTTTTTTTTTTTAAGATTTATTTATTTACTTATTCAGAGAGAGCGAGAGAGAGACAGAGACACAGGCAGAGGGAGAAGCAGGCTCCGCACAGGAAGCCCAATGTAGGACTCGATCCTGGGTCTCCAGGATCACACCCCGGGCTGCAGGCGGTGCTAAACTGCTGCGCCACCAGGGCTGCTCATTCAGGGATACATTTAACTCCATAATGCAATGCCTATTTGATAAAGTTTTATTTAAGATTTTCCCATCTGTTTTCATGACATTTACTGCTTGTATGGAGTGCTTATCCTTATCAGAAATGTATTAAGTGTTTCTCTGCCAGGAATACTTTTTGTAACATAGTATTATCTGTTTCTTTATTTTTTTATTTTTTTAAAAAATTTACTCATGAGAAACACAGAGAAAGAGAGGAAGAGACATAGGCAGAGAGAGAAGCAGGCTCCATGCAGGGAGCCCGATGCGGGACTTGATTCCAGGACTCTAGGATCATGCTCTGGGCCAAAGGCAGATGCTTAACCACTGAGTCACCCAGGCGTCCCTAGTAATGTCTATTTCTTAAAGTATTTTTAAAAATTCACTGAGATTCAGAGATTTTTGTCTTGAAATTGTAGTAGCTTTTTATGAATTTCTGATTTTTCTCTGCTGTTATCAATCTATAAAGATTTACTTTGCTTTGCATTAACTTTAGGAATTTTTATTTTGAATGAAATTATCCATTTCTTTTAAAATTATAAGTACATAGCATACTTATAGTTATTTCTTATAGTGATTTCGATACATTTCTATTTTCATTCTAATATCTATTTTTATGTGTTATTTAGTTTTTATCTATTAGATTTCTCAGAATTTTGTCTATATTGGGATCCCTGGGTGGCGCAGCGGTTTGGCGCCTGCCTTTGGCCCAGGGCGTGATCCTGGAGACCCGGGATCGAATCCTACATCGGGCTCCCGGTGCATGGAGCCTGCTTCTCCCTCTGCCTGTGTCTCTGCCTCTCTCTCTCTCTCACTATCATAAATAAATTTTAAAAAAAATTAAAAAAAAAAGAAGTTTGTCTATATTAATAAAGTTTAAAGAATCAGCTCTTACTTTTATTGACTTTATTACATTCCAATTTATGACTTTACCTTTTTAATTTTTTTTTATTTATGATAGTCACACAGAGAGAGAGAGAGAGAGAGAGAGAGAGGCAGAGACATAGGCAGAGGGAGAAGCAGGCTCCATGCACCGGGAGCCCGATGTAGGATTCGATCCCGGGTCTCCAGGATTGCGTCCTGGGCCAAAGGCAGGCGCTAAACCGCTGCGCCACCCAGGGTTCCCTATCTTTTTATTTCTTTGTGTTTGTTACTCCTTGAGATATTATATGGAATTATTTATTGATTTTCTGTTTTTAATTTTAACAATAAAACATTTAAAGCTTTTATTAACATTTTCTCTAACCATTGATTTTGACATATACTATATTAATGATAACATACAATTTCTAATTGTCTGTTATTGAGTTCTTGATTTTCCCATTGTATCAGCTGCTCTTTAGGAAATTATTTCAGAATATCAGAATAGGGCGGCTCTGGTGGCTCAGTGGTTTAGCACCACCTTCAGCCCAGGGCATGATCCTGGAGACCTGGGATCAAGTCCCACGTTGGGCTCCCTGCATGGAACCTGCTTCTCCCTCTGCCTGTGTCTCTGCCTCTCTCTCTCTGTCTCTGTCTCTCATGAATAAATAAATAAAATATTTTAAAAATACATATATATCTGAATGACTTACAATTTTTTTTGTCTGTTCTTAAGGCTTTTAATTTCAGTTTTTGTATTTTGGTTACAATGTAGCCAATAAAACCTCTGATGAAGTTTATTCATTGAATTTTATGTAAACTAGGAAGTGATAAGATTGGTACATGTTCTTCAAGTAATTCCAAAGACATTATACCTCATGTATAGACTACAGAATTTTGTTTACTTTACTTGCCATAGTTTTGATTATAAGGAACTTAATGCTCCCCTATATATGAATTTTTGCTAGTTTCTGCAGGAAGTTCTTACATTCTTTGCTTTGTGTGTTTTGTTGCTATGTTATTAGGTGCCTATACATTGACAGTTATTATATCTTAAGTGTGTACAGTGTTTATCTTTGTATAACTGCCCATGTATTTCACTTAATATGTTTTTTCTTGAATTATTTGATATCACTATTGTACCCCTTGCTTTCCTATATTTATTGCCATTGCCATATCTTTATGGAAACTTTTAATTTTAAGTTGTCTTTGTGACTTTTTTTAAGCCTTTTAAAAAATATTTTATTTATTTATTCATGAGAGAAGGGGAGAGAGGCAGAGACACAGGCAGAGGGAGATGCAGGCTCCGGCTCAACGTGGGACTCAATACCAGGTCTCCAGGATCATGCCCCAGGCCGAAGACGGTGCTAAACCGCTGGGCCACCAGGGCTGCCCCTTTGTGACTTTTTATGTTACTCATGAGCACAGCTGTTGAAATATCTTTTAGAATCCCTTTTGAGCATCTTTACCTTTTAGAGGAATCTCCACATGTTGTTTTTCTTCTTGTTTTAGTTTCATTATTTTTCCTTCTCGAAAAGTTTTTAAACTTTTGGTTGAATTTGATTTATGTGAATGATCATTTTCATAGCTGATATTTTCCTTTCTTTGAAGCCACTTTATAAGCATTTTAAAAGAGTTAAAAGGAAGAGGATCCCTGGTCCTCTCTATATCATCATTCCAAAAGAGCACAGCATTATCTAACGGAATTTAACCATTTCAAGTTTCCAAATCCCCCTATCACCACCACAAATAGCTCTCTTTTTCTATTTGCATTATGTTTCCTTGAGTTCTATGGCTGTTAATTTATCTTCCATCAAATGCTGACACAATACTTTTAGCTATAATCTTAATATTTTAAGTTTTCCATTCAAGTTCTTTTTTGTCCCCCAAAAATGCTGTATACAAAATCATCTTACTTTCCCTTCAATTCTTCTATACAACTCCACAACTTTCTGTCCTTTTTTTGAAATTTCAATAAACTATAGCATTTTATTAATTCTATTTCATGAAGAACTTTGAGGGGGAAAAAAAACGTTCCAAAGCCAAATCTTTCTTGTTAATGAACCCTTTATAAAATATCCTGTCTCTAAAGGTCACTATTATTCTTGCTCCAATTATAGTAGTAGTGTTCACATAAATCATCAAACTATTACCTCCGTTTTTTTTCTAGTACTTTCTCAACTATTCTGATGGAAAATTTGTCCTAAGTAAATGATAAGCATAATTCAAGCCCTTCTCCATTTAGCACCAATTTCTTAAAAATGTCACACTTACTTTTAACAAGTATAATAAATACCAATATTAGATGAACTCTTTTTAAAACCAGTTTTGTAACTGGTAGTTTTGAGGTATTACTTATCCACTAGTAGTATGTGTAGTAGTGAGAAATGAAAAAATGTGGGAGATGGATAGCAAGGAAGAGAGGAGATAAATAGTAATCAGGATGAAGAACTGTAAGATTAATAAACAAACTATTCTTTATTAATACCGGAATTTCCAGCATTGGTGCACCCCCTACTGACTGAAGTCCAAATGAGTCTGTTTTAAAATATCATTTAATGTACATCGTAAGTCAATCAACTTACTCAGGAAGAGTTTTTACTGTCTTCCCAAGAAACTTTACTGTATCTTCATTGGCTATAGAGTAACAACTCAATAACATGTAACTCAAAGCCACTCAACATCTGAAAGAAATCAATTTATTTATTAACTAACAGACACTCATTAAGCACCTAATAGAAACTTGGGAAGCGGGGCACCTGGGTGGCTCAGTCAGTTAAGTATCTGCCTTCCACTCAGGTCATGATCTCAGGGTCCTGAGATCCAGCTCTGCCTCTGGCTTCCTGCTCAGCAGAAAGTCTGCTTCTCTTCCTCTGCTCCTCTTCCCCTCCACCTTAACCTTTCAAATAAAAAAATAAAATCGTTTTAAAAAAAAAAAGAAAAGAGAAACTTGGGAATATATATAAATGACCAACACAGGATTCCTGCATCTCAGGAATCTCAGAGGAGATAGACAACTACATAAGAGCATCTGAGCCTCATCTCCTACTCCTCCACATGCCCCACATCAGCTATGACAAAACACACTTGCAGTCTCCAAATTGGCCATGCAGTGAACTTTCACACACCCTTAAAAATACCCACCCTCTACTTTCTCCCTAGAATTTCCTCCTACCTCTTCCCTCTTCTTGAAAGACTACATTTTTTTTCCTTTATGATCCAACCAACAAATCATTCTTTGAACAGTTGAGTTTTTCCAATTCTATATTGTTACAAGTAATTCCAAGATCTAGATCTTTGCCCAAATTCCTGGATATTTTGTTACAGTAGATTCTTTAGTTGAGAATCACAATGACAAAGAGGAATGTTTAAGGTTCTGAATAGTATTGCTAAATTACAATACTATTGTAGATTGTACCAATTCATACTTTTTTTTTTTTTTTAAGATTTATTGATTTATTGGGCAGCCCCGATGGCTCAACAGTTTAGCGCCACCTTCAGCTCAGGGAGTGATCCTGGAGACCCGGGATCAAGTCCCATGTCGGGCTCTCTGCATGGAGCCTGCTTTTCCCTCTGCCTCTGTCTCTGCCTCTCTCTCTCTCTGGGTCTCTCATGAATAAATAAATAAAATCTTTAAAAAAGATTCTGTCATGAATAAATAAATAAAATCTTAAAAAAAAAGATTGATTGATTTATTCATGAGAGACACACACACAGAGAGGGGCAGAGACGTAGGCAGAGGGAGAAGCAGGCTCTTTCAGGAGCCCGATGCCGGACTCGATCCCAGATCCGGGGATCACAACCAGAGCCAAAGGCAACCACCCAACCACTGAGCCACCCAGGCATCCCCCAATTTATACTTTCAACAGAAGTGTATGAAAGTGCCTGTTTCATTTCACACTCACCAACTCTGAATAAGAGCTCTATTTTACTTATTGTTAATTTAATAGACCAAACATGGTATACTATTTTCATTTACATTTGTTGGACCACCGGTATAGTTGAACATTTTTCACATCCATTAACAATTTGCACTTTTTCTACCAAGTGTCTGTTCATCATATTTTTGTTTTCTTTTTCTTTTTAAAAAATATTTTATTTACTTATTCTTGAGAGACAGAGAGAGAGAGAGAGAGAGAGAGAGAGAGAGGCAGAGACACAGACAGAGGGAGAAGCAGGCTCCATGCAGGGAGCCCAGTGTGGGACTCCATCCTGGGTCTCCAGGATTACGCCCTGGGCCGAACAAAGGCAGGCGCTAAACCATTAAGCCACCCGGGCTACCAGGTATTTTTATTTTCTAATGGGTTTTAGTGACTTTTTAATAGTTTGTATGAGTTTCTTAACATATTAAGAAAATTATCTCTTCATCATATTTGTGGTAGATACTTTCACACACTTTCCTTTTAATTTTGTTTCTTGTGTTTTCCATGTTTGTGAATCAGTCTTATTTATTCAGTTGAGTCTGTGTGAATAATCAGATTTTTAATATTTATCTCTTTAGTTAATCTAGAATTGGTTTAGGTATATAGCCTGAGATAATATGACTTTCTGGCGTTTTCCCCAAATACTTAATACACCATCCCAGAACCATTTGTTTGCTGATCTATCCTTTCCCCTTGGCTTTGAAATGCCAGTTTAAGTTAAATGATAAAGTATTATATATCCTAAGATTAATTTTAAAACCACCCATTTCTTTCTACACATTTTTGTCCAGTGTCTATTTTTTAAACATTTTATTTTTTAATATTCTATTTGCCCTGTACACTACTTTAGCTACTATAACTGGATAATATGTTGTAATATTTGATAGATCAAATTTCCTTCTTTGCCTTTTTTTTTTTTCCAGTGAGCTCCACACCCAGTGTGGATCCAGTTTAGGGCTGGATCTCACAACCCTGAGATCATGACCAGAGCCAAAATCAAAAGTCAGAGCTGAACCTACTTAGCCACCCAGGAGCCCCCCTGTTTGCCTTTTCAAAACTTTCTTGGCTATTCTCACTCATTTCTTGTTTCAAATGAACATTGAAATTGCTTTACCAGGTATAACTGTGACAAAAAAGTATCCTATTGGGATTTTGATTGGAATTTCATTAAACTAATTTGGAGGAAATTGACATATCAAAACATTCAATCTTCCTGCCCAAGAGCATGGTACATCTTCCTTTATTCAAATTTCCTGTTACATTTCTCTGAAATTTTTATGATTCTCCTCATATAGGCCCTATGTACCTCTTGTTAAGATTTCTTACTAGGTATCTCATATTTTGGGTTATTTTGAATGAAAATTTTCCATCATTGCTTATAAATGATCTTTGCTGGTATGAAAGAAAGCTATTGATTTTTGTATTTTTCAATTAATTTTAAATAAAACTTTAAAGGTTCTATATTAGCTTTTCAAATAAATCACAATCACCCCAAGTAAAATTTTAGTAGCTATACAACCAGTTCTATGTGATGATAAATCCTGTTAAAAATATCCAAATGTATCTGTGCTGAGATACCAGTTGGTCGATGTAAATAACTGAAATTATCTGAGGATTTCATCTTATTCAGAGTTATTGTCAATGCCATTGGAAGAAATCAGAAACCTCTGGAATTACTTCTTACAGAAGGCTTTTTCAACACTATTACTCTCAGTGACAAGACAACTCAGAAAAGAAAAAAGCCTGGATATACAGATACAGTTTTACTTCACTGCATTCCCCAAATTGTCAACACGCAGGTTCTGGTGCCTCTGTTTCCCCATCTGCTAGGTGTCTGAAGTGTTTGGAAGAAAGGCCCAAGTGACTATAATTTCATGATGACAGCTCAGCCTGCAAGTACTCATAAACATTTTCATTGTTGTTCAAAGTAACATACAGGCCATAAAATGGGACGTTTTCTGTTGGAGCCAATGCTGCACTGTGCAGTCTCAGCCTCCAAGAAAATCTCCTTTCCTCCCTCCCACAGTCATTAGAGTACATGGGGTTGTCAAATATTTCTCTGATGAAAAATGGGAGTGGCAGGAGCAGGGTGGATGTCGGTAGGTCTCAGCATTAAACAAACTTGCAGCACGAGACTAGAGCAGGATGCAGGGCCGCCTGGCTATCTTCCCATCAATCACTCAGGCACATCTTCTAATAGGGCCGCGCACTGATTTACTAAGGACATATGGCTCAGCATTTTCTTCCCGGCCTTAGGCCCAGGCAAACAGCTGTTCTTTCAAATGAAGGCAGTTTGGGCGGTGGGCACATCCCTCCCTCCAGGCCTGCGCTGAGCCACCAGCTGGGCTCCTGCCCCTGCTTCAATCTCTGAGACTTACCCGCAGAGCTGCTGGGGGCAAGGCACAGGCTCGGGCACCTGCTGGTTCTCCCCCAGGACGTGTGTGTTCTCTCCAGCTTACGGACCTCCGTGTTGTGCCTTCCAAGTTCCCAATTCCGAGAATTGTCCAGTTTCATAAGCTTGTCTATGTTCTTGTTGGCCCCATTCATAAATAAGATGTGGCATCACCTAATGCTGGGGTTTGACTTTCTATCATGCCTTTATTCACTCAACACTTGCTTTTGGAGCAGCTACTTGATGCCTGGCACTGTGCTCAGCCTCTGCCAGGCAGAGGACATACAGCTGTGAGGGAGATAAACCTTCCTTCTGGAGTGTTCCCTCTGTCCAGCACTCTCACCAGGACTAAGACCAAACCCCTGGATTCTTGCAAGCCTCTGCATCCTTCTGATCCTAAATGCTGGGGTTTAGTTTGCTCTATAGTCTAGAATGGCATGAGTTCAGTTTATACTTCATGGAAACATCACTTGGCAAATTTCCAACATGATCTTGGATGTGAATAGACCTCCTGTCCTCTCAGTCGGTCAAGAAGCACCCAGAAAGATAGAAAGGCCACGCTCTTTTGTTCTGTTTTATCTCATTTTGTTTAAGACAAGGGAGGAGAGGGGAGTCGATATCTCTTACAGCATCTCTTCCTAAAGATTTCCCAACGTGATGCTCAGGTGCATAAAGGCCGTGCTTACACGTTGCCAGCAAGGCTGGCCACCCAATGTTCTGGTTTCCATCTTGGATGCCAACAATCCCATTTAGTCTCCTGCTCATTAACTACCTGAATCAACCAGTCTGGATATGTCATAGCGACACAAAAGGCAATAGACTCTTAGGTGGGTGGAGGAGAGCTACCTGCTGGGGCCCAGGCGCTTGCTGCCTGTATTGTTGACCCTCGGGTCTTTGGAAAAATACCATCCGAATATTCCTGTTGGACCTGTGTTCAAGAACCTTCTACCCACGTGCCTGTAAGCTCCTTCATGTACTCTGCACCGTGGGAGCTGAGTGAGTCTTGATGAGAAACGAATGTAATTTTTTTGAAAGGACCAGACCAGCTCTTACAAGCTGGTTCATGGCAAACAACTGACTTTTCTCCTGCCTTCCCACCCTTTTGTGCTGGATTCTAATACAATTTGTACCATATACACAAAATGTCACACTTTTGCGGAATGGGCCTCTCGAGAAGACCATAATACTGGGTGTTATCCTATATGTTGGCAAATTGCATTTAAGTACAGTTTTTAAAAAGAGAGAGAGAGAGAGAGAGGAGACCATAATAAAGGAAAAGTTGACTCCCCCAAATTCTCTGAATGCCCAGCAGTTGAAGACAGTGCGGCACCCCCGCCCGCCCCACCTCGCACAGGAGGAAGGGTGGCTTGGCAGGTCACGCTGTGTGACCGGTGGGAACAGTAGCCCCGGGTTCCTTCCTGGGCAGAGACTCACACCTGCCAGTGCGAGAATCTGCGTGATGGGCCCGGGCCGCCTTGGAGAAAGACCAGATCTTTCTGGACCTCGCACTACTGCCCGCCACTCATTACCGAATGGGATGGAGCCCGGGGGTTTGATCGGTTGAAAGCCTCGCCAGCCGAACAGCTTTCAGGAAGCGGGTTGTGGCTGTAATTGCTCTTTCCCTCCGCGTTCACGCTGTTGGCCACTGAAATGTTATACCCGAAAGGTCATCAAGATAAAGTCAAGCAAGAACAGGCCACACAAAAAGGAGCTGTCTGATTCCGACCCAGGCCAATCCGCAGCTGCATTTGTAATTCCCTGTTTCCAAGGTCCCCCGTGGATGGGGGTACTTGGAAGGGGAGCCCCCTACAAGGCCTCATCTGTTTCTGAATTGGTCCATTTGCCTCCAGCAAAGAGAGAGAACTAATTTGCCTCCAGCAAAATGCAGGAGATTGCCAAGCTCCACAGACAGCAAAAAGCCAGGCTCTGTCTCCTTTCACAAACCTAATTATGCCTCACAGAAAGAGGGTGAATCTCCGCGCAGATTGTACCCCCTTCTCCCTTTTTTGATACAAGGGGCAAGGAGTTAATTTGCTATTTGGGCCACGGTCACCGAACAACAGGCCACTGTCTGGGTGACTTCAAATAAGAAATGTCATTTACCAGGGTTTAAAAAAAAGAAAGAAAGAAAAAGGGAAAAGGCTCCTAAATATGTCCACGCGAACGTTGCTGTGAGGCCTCCGTGGTCTCCAGGCCTCGGGCGTGAGGCCAGCGCCCCTCCTCCACCTTCCCGTGTCCTGGACGTGCTAACGGGGACCAAGCAAAGTGCATTAGGCCAACGTGACCGGGCTGCAGAGGCTGCCCATCGCAGGGCACGAGTGCAATGGGGACGTTCCTGTCCTCCCGGGAAGGCCCTCTGGCCGGGCTGCGGACCTTTGTGCGGACCGCCCGAGCAAGGCCAAGTTGTGTCCAGCCGAGGGTGGTGTTCTTTTCCACCTCGACGGCCTGGTCGCAGGGCGGCCACTAACAGGACAAATAGATCCGGCTTGAAGATCCTTCATGTCTCAGGATAAGCAGTTACTGGAAAAAGTCCTCCCAGGAGAAGAGATTCGTTTCTTAAGATAGGAGTTTGGGCATACTTAGGAGCCTTTTCCTTTTTCTTTTTTTCTTTTTTTTTTAAACCCTGGTAAAAACTTGGTTAGACACCTAGGCCAACAAGAGGTGGGGGAAATCATACGGATAGGAAGTTCTGTGCAGGGCAGCCCTGGTGGCTCAGTGGCTTAGCACCGCCTTTGGCCCAGGGTGTGATCCTGGAGACCCGGGATCGAGTCCCACATTGGGCTCCGTGCATGGAGCTTGCTTCTCCCTCTGCCTGTGTCTCTGCCTGTGTCTCTGCCTCTCTCTCTCTCTCTCTGTGTCTCATGAATAAATAAATAAAATCTTTAAAAAAAAAAAAAAAAGGGAAGTTCTGTGCAATTACCCAAAATCCTTGCTCGTTAATGGGAACAAAATCGAATTTGACTCAAGACACTTCCCAATTAGAAGTAACGTGAGATCCCTGAACTGGCAAGGCCCCTGGGGTCCCCGAGACCGTGGATGCCTCCTATTCTCTCCCCTGTCCCCCACCCCAAGTGCCAGTGGAGCCCCCCACACCATGGAGGCTGCAGGACGTTGGAGCCTTGCAGGCCGCTCCTCTCTGACCCATCCTGTGGCCAGACAGACTCTGGCTCTCTGTTGGGTGAGGGCTGCTCGGGTCACCAAGCAGAAAAGCTGAAAGTGTGTGCACGCCTTGCCAGAGATGCCTTGAACTCCCCTCCCCTCCCTCTGCCTCTGCCTTTCCTGCTTCTCACTGCAGGGGCCTCCCATGTCTCCTAACTGTGCCTCTGTGTCCTTCTGATCCCGGAGGGGTCAGAAAGCCCTCATCCTCAGTGTATAATTGGTGCCCAATTAGCCCACTGAATCCACCTAAAACCAACACCAAAATTTCATAGTAAATAGTGAAAAACAAAAAGTGTGGCTGAGGCTTCGTCCTGAAAAATGAAATACAAAATGACCATAGTCAGTTTTTATACACGCACATGCACCTATATACATATGCATATATGCAGTGGTACATATACGCACGAATATATATTTACATATATTACGAGATACATGTGCAGCTTAGGCTAAAACTGTTAACTCTGTGCGTATTCTTATCATACAGAATGAATCAAGTGCTGGATTTTTTTAAAAAAAGATTTTATTTATTTATTCATTAGAGACACACAGGGAGAGGCAGAGACACAGGCAGAGGGAGAAGCAGGCTCCCTGCGGGGGAGGCAGAACTCAATCCCAGGACCCTGGGATCATGCCCTGAGCCAAAGGCAGACGCTCAACCATTGAGCCACCCAGGTGCCCCACAAGTGCTAGTTTTTACCACAGTCTTTTTCCACCAGACCAAGAACAGCACCACACAATCCATTTGGATTTCACAGCTTGATCACAGGATTGGAGACCCTTACAGAAATATTCAGTGAGTTGATTTGTTTTCCCATGAGTGGCTCCCAGTCCCTAGCTATTGAAATGATTGCCTTAGAATTGGTTTTGTCTTCGAGATCTATCCCTTGTTGGTTTTCTCTTCTCAGTTGTAAACTGCCTCAATTCCCACAGAGTCACCCCCTGGTGATTCGGTCTATGATGGAGGAGGTCTCTAGCATCACCCTCTCGTACACTGACCAGAGCGTGCATCTTCTCCTAAAGTTTCCATTTCACTTTTGTGGTGCATTTTCAGCCACGAACAACCAGTGAGAGATGAACCAGCAAACACTAGGGCCCCACAGGTGAGGATCTAGGCCAGTGTTCTCAGCATCAAGTTTGTAACAAGTATTTGGTTCCGTAATGAGTATCTTCATGTTTTGATAATTCCTGCTCCCCTGTGCAACCACATTAGAGCAAGGACTCAAAAAAATGAAAAGTTAGATAAGAGGTTCCCAGTCCCTCTAATGCAGAGGCCACTATAGTTTAAATGTCTGTATCCCCCCACCTCGACCCCCCCAACCCCCCGCCAACACAATTGATATGCTGAAATCTTAATGCCCAGCATGATGGTATGAGCAGGTGGGCCTTGGGGAGATGCTTAAGTCATAAAAGTGGAGTCCTCCCAAATGGGATTACTGCTCTAATAAAAGAGACCCAAGAGAACTCCCTTGGCCCTGCCCTTCTGCCACAGGATGCAGCAAGAAGTCACGATCTGAACATGCTGATGTCCTGGTCTCAGACTTCCAGCCTCCAGAACAGTGAGAATAAGCCATTGTGTATAAGCCACCCAGCCTGTGATATTTTGTTACAGTAGCCCAAGCAGACTAAGTTGTATAGACACTCACACACACACACACACACACACACACACACACACAGTACAATATATGGTGTCTATTAAATGCCAACAGGAGCACCAAAGCAGAAGCAAAGCGCTGTGCCAAGCTCGGGAAGAGGCATGTCAGTGAGGTACTCAGAGGAGTGGAGTATTTGCTCAGTCTCAAGATGTGAGTAAGACTCTTCAAGGCAAGCAAGGGGAAGTGCATTCTGGGCAGAGAACACCATGTACAAAGTTCAAGGGTGTGGA
This sequence comes from Canis lupus baileyi, assembly GCF_048164855.1. Classification (NCBI taxonomy): domain Eukaryota; kingdom Metazoa; phylum Chordata; class Mammalia; order Carnivora; family Canidae; genus Canis; species Canis lupus. The sequence goes on along the minus strand of NC_132863.1, from coordinate 45,837,032 downwards.
AATGTGGGGCCTACTGGGGACAGTGAGTAACTGATGCAGCCAAAGGGTTTAGTTGAGTTGGGGGATGGAAGGACAAACGATGGAGTCCAGACAGGAAGACTGGGCCAGATTCTAAGGGCCTGGTAGTCACAGCCCAGGGTTTCCACACTGCCACACTACTGACATTTGGGGTGAGGTACCTCTTTGTCACAAGGGACTGTCTCCATCCTGGGCACCACAGGGTGTTAGCAGTGTTCCTGGCTCCCGCCTGCTAGGTGCCAGGAGCAGCCCCTCCCTGTGCATGACAGCCAAAGAGGTCTCCAGACACGATCACACATCCCCTGGAGGAAATCGCCCCGGTTGCGAACCACTGGAGTAGTATAAGCTCCGTGTGGATAGGGATGGCCTCAAACAGATGATCTGAGGCCATTTGTTGAGTGAATAAAGGAGCAAAGGCAAACAGATTAGAGAAAGAACACACTCTCTGAGTGCAGATGAAATACAGAGGATTCATGGGAATGAATGGCATTCTTTTAAAGAATTCCATTTCTTTTAAAGAGAAATGGAGGCAAGTGGGGGAAGTTGACAGTGAATTCAGAGATAAAGGTCATTGCCAAGAGGTTCAGAGGAAAAGGTGGGTTTGCAATTTGCAGAGGATGGATAAGAGTCCGAAAAATATAGAGAAAGCTTGGAGATGAACCCCAAAGTGAGGCATCCCCTCTCCTAGAGGACATGAAAGACAGCAGGAGCCCACAGGCCTACTGTTTTAATAGTTAGGAATTAGCATATATTTTTTTTTTTAAAAAATACTAATTTTCTATTGACAGTAACTCTGTAAGTGTCTTTGCAAGGAAGCTGATGGGAAAAAAAAAAACTAAGTAATAATGGGACAGGTTAGATAGGGCAAATTGTGAAGATGGCACGTGAATGACTAAAGTTTGGAAGGACATGAAAGGAGCCGGGGCTGAGCTGCCGTTGAAGCACGTGACCTCATCCACCTGTTCTGCCAGGCCTGTCTCTGGACCCCACTATCAGCAGTTGCCAGCAGCCTCATGCTCTGCCATGGAGCCTGCTCCAGGGACTGCAGTTCACAGCCTTGGTCTCTTTGCTCCAAATGTCCAACCTTCACTTTAAGTGTCTTCTAGTTATTTCTTGACTTGTGCTTTGCATCCTCAACTGGAAGTTCCTTGATGGTTGGAATCACACCTACATTCTTCCCTCCCTCACCCCACCCTCCATCCCGAGGCACAGGGAAGGGTGTGGAGAGACCCAGGGATTGGGTGTCATCCCCGCAGCAAGTGCCACCAGGGCCAGTCATCTACTTTGTATCGAGTCAAAGTAATGACCTGCTAATAATTTCCCTGTTTCTGGGACAGGCACAGTCAGTGATACATTTCTTAGGTATTTAAAAACCAGTCATTTGTTTCCTCTGTGTGTTTTTAAGTGAGTCTCTGACAGATAATCTACGTAAAGGTCTTGCTCTCCAAATCCAAGTACCAGGTGGTATTACTTCTACCTTGGGGAAACACATAGAAAAGATACCTGGGTTCTGAATCTCCATCCTTCCATGCCCCTGCCCCCATCACTTACTCCAGATGCAGCAAGTAAAATCAATAGACTGATACAGTCTGATACAAAATCATTTTCATGATTTTGAAAAACAGGTATCTTGAATTAGAGGGAAGAATAGCAATCTCTAAAATAAACAGAATAGGAATCCTGGAGCTCCAGGAATAGCAGGGACAGGCTGTACTGTGCTGTCGGGTCCTGAACCAGTGTTTTAAACACCCGGCAACATTAACTTCACATCTTAATCAAGGCTGAGCCACTCTTTAAAGCATTACCTCCCCAAGAATTCACTCCAAGTACCACAGGGCTTTTTTTTTTTAAGTCCTAGGTACCACAAATTGCACTTAGCAACTACCCAACCATATTATTTCCTTCCTGCCTAATGTAATTTTTCTGTTTTTCTATATAAAGGACTTCAGCTATTTAAAAAAAATATATCCTCCCTCTTAAATTAACCTGGCTTTTATTTGTTTTTAACAATCAAATGAGCTAAGAGCAAGAATGAGGCAGTGCCTCTAACTGGCTTCTAAGTAACCAGATGTAAAGATTTTGCTCCATAGCCATCATTTAAAATGGCAAATTGTTCTGTTAGGGACAAGGACAGGAGGGGTGGAAGAGGAGGGAGGGCGGAACCTGAAAACTAGGCCCTGCACTTTGTCCACTGGACAAGGCTCACCTGCATATGACGTCACATGGCATTCCTGCCTGCCCTCACTTCTTAGTCATTCACTCACTTATGCAACCAATAATTATTGTGTAGGTATGGGGAGGTCATTGAAGAAGTCTGGCAAGAGCCTCACCCTTGAGGGCTTGCAGTCTAGTGGAGTTAAACAGATAAACTAGATGACTTCAGTAATTCGCTCATTCCACAAACAATTTTTATTTTTCAATAAGTAATCATTGAACCTTTACTATATACCAGGTATTAAGAATCATTTATTGAGCAAAACGGCCAAGATCATCACCTTCAAGGACTTACATTCAAGTGGAAGTTAAATAAACAAGACTATCTCAGAGGGTGATGCATGCTGAGAAAAATGCAATGGAATGTTGTGATGGAGGAACTAGGACTTGGAGGATCTCTATAGTAGGGTGATGAAGGAATCTTTCTCTTGGGGTGACATCTGAGATAAGACCCATCTACAAACTCAGCACCATGAAGTTTTCACTTCTGTTCCAACTAGCACCCATGCTTCCTAAGTACACCCTTCATTTGGGCACCCATCACACAGTCTGATGTTAGTTTCTCTGTGTCTGTATGTCTTCTGCCCACCCAAGGTCATAATTGCTGGGAGGACAAGAGGAAGGAGTACAGAGCTGATTAGCTAGTTGGTTGACTGGATGACTTTGGGGTCCCCATAGTCCAGTCCAGGTTGAGACAGGAGGTGGCTGGCTGGTTGGTTGGTTGGTTGGTTGGTTGATTGGATGACTTTGAGGCCCCTACAGTCCAGGTTGAGACAGAAGGTGGCTGGCTGGTTGGTTGGTTGGTTGGTTGGTTGGTTGACTGGATGACTCTGGGGCCCCTATAGTCCAGGCTGAGACGGGAGGTGGCTGGTTGGTTTATTGGTTGGTTGATTGGATGACTCTGGGGCCCTCACAGTCCAGGTTGAGACAGGAGGTGGCTGGCTGGTTGGTTGGATGACTTTGGGGCCCTGACAATCTCAATAGAGAGAAGAGGTGGCTGGTTAGTTGGTTGGATGACTTCAGGGGCCCCCCAGTCCCAGTAGAGAGAAGAGGTGGCTGGTTGGGTGATTGGCTGACTCTGGGGCCTCACAGTCCAGGCCGAGACAGGAGGGGGCCGGCTGGTTGTCTGGCTGACTTTGGGGCCCCCACAGCCCCAACAGAGACAGGAGGTGGCTGGCTGGCTGGCTGGTTGGATGACTTTGAGGCCCCTACAGTCCAGGCTGAGACAGAAGGTGGCTGGCTGGCTGGTTGGTTGGGTGATTGCATGACTCTGGGGCCCTCACAGTCCAGGTTGAGACAGGAGGGGGCTGGCTGGTTGGTTGGATGACTTTGGGGCCCCCATAGTCCAGTCCAGGTTGAGACAGGAGGTGGCTGGCTGGTTGGTTGGTTGGTTGGTTGGTTGGTTGATTGGATGACTTTGAGGCCCCTACAGTCCAGGTTGAGACAGAAGGTGGCTGGCTGGTTGGTTGGTTGGTTGGTTGGTTGGTTGACTGGATGACTCTGGGGCCCCTATAGTCCAGGCTGAGACGGGAGGTGGCTGGTTGGTTTATTGGTTGGTTGATTGGATGACTCTGGGGCCCTCACAGTCCAGGTTGAGACAGGAGGTGGCTGGCTGGTTGGTTGGATGACTTTGGGGCCCTGACAATCTCAATAGAGAGAAGAGGTGGCTGGTTAGTTGGTTGGATGACTTCAGGGGCCCCCCAGTCCCAGTAGAGAGAAGAGGTGGCTGGTTGGGTGATTGGCTGACTCTGGGGCCTCACAGTCCAGGCCGAGACAGGAGGGGGCCGGCTGGTTGTCTGGCTGACTTTGGGGCCCCCACAGCCCCAACAGAGACAGGAGGTGGCTGGCTGGCTGGCTGGCTGGTTGGATGACTTTGAGGCCCCTACAGTCCAGGCTGAGACAGAAGGTGGCTGGCTGGCTGGTTGGTTGGGTGATTGCATGACTCTGGGGCCCTCACAGTCCAGGTTGAGACAGGAGGGGGCTGGCTGGTTGGTTGGTTGGTTGGTTGGTTGACTGGATGACTCTGGGGCCCCTATAGTCCAGGCTGAGACAGGAGGTGGCTGGGTGGTTTATTGGTTGGTTGATTGGATGACTCTGGGGCCCTCACAGTCCAGGTTGAGACAGGAGGGGGCTGGCTGGTTGGTTGGATGACTTTGGGGCCCCGACCATCTCAATAGAGAGAAGAGGCGGCTGGTTAGTTGGTTGGATGACTTCAGGGGCCCCCCAGTCCCACCAGAGAGAAGGGGTGGCTGGTTGGGTGATTGGCTGACCCTGGGGCCTCACAGTCCAGGATGAGACAGGAGGGGGCTGGTTGGTTGGTTGGATGCCTCTGAGGGCCCTACAGTCCATGCTGAGATAGCAGGCGGCTGGTTGGTCGTCTGGATGACTTCAGGGCCCCCACAGCCCCAACAGAGGCAGGAGGGGGCCGGCTGGTGGTCCGGCCGACGTTGAGGCCCTACGGCCCAGGCCGAGAGGGAGGGGGCGGGCTGGCCGCCCGATTGCACTCTGGGGCCCGACAGTCCATGTTAAGACAAGCAGCCGCACGGCAGGGCCCGGGTGCAGGCGGGTCTGCTGCCGCCCTCGGCCGCCCGCGGGGCCTAGCAGGGCAGGAGCGCGCGAGCCGGCGGCTGGGCCCGGCCCAACTCTGCGCAGAGGTCAGCGCTCCCCGCGCTCCCCGCGCTCCCCGCGCCGCCCGCGAGGGGGCGGGCAGCCGGCCGCGTGCCGCGCCTGCGCAGCACAGCGCAGCGCCTACACCGGCGGCCCCGGGCGCTGCCCCCGAACTGCGCCGGCGCGTTGCGCCCGGCGCTAAGGGGCGGGGCCTCGTTGCGCCGCGCGCCGGGCTGGGGCGACACCCGGACGGGATAGGGCGTGAGGCCGCGCGTCGGGACGTCCCTGGCGTCGGGCCCCACGGCGCGTGCGCGGTGCGCGGTGCGCGGCCGGCGGGGCGGCTGCGGGGGCGGGGCGGGGGCAAGTGTGGCTTTTTTGCCTCATTGTCCCCTAGCGCCGCCCGGACGCCGCGCGGGCCGCCGGCACCATGAAGATCTGGACTTCAGAGCACGTCTTTGAGTAAGTTTGGGGCGGGGGGCGGGGCGGCGGGGCGCACGGGGCAGGCGCGGGGTGGGCGGGCCGTTTTGGCGAGGCCGGGGCGCCCCTCAGGAAGCTTCCAGGCGCCGGGCCTGGTGGGGGCGGGGCGGGACCCGGAGCCCAGGTGGGGGAGGGGGGACCCGGAGCCCAGGTGGAGGGACGGGGACCTGAAGTCCAAGTGGGGGAGGGGCGGGGGCCCGAGCCCAGGTGGGGGAGGGGGGACCCGGAGCCCAGGTGGGGGGGCGGGGACCTGAAGTCCAAGTGGGGGAGGGGCGGGGGCCCGAGTCCAGGTGGGGAAGGGGGACCCGGAGCCCAGGTGGGGGAGGGGCGGGGACCGGAAGTCTAGGTGGGGGAGGGGCGGGGACCCGAAATCTGCGGCCCAGGCTCCCCCCCGCCCCCCGAGACGGCCTGGGACCTCCGCCCCGCCGCCCGGGCTGGGGGGGGGGGTCGGCACGCGGTCGTCGGCCGTGCCCGGGGAGGGAGGCCCGTGCGTGTCACCTCCGGCCGCGCGGTCCCCGCCGAGCCACGGGCGGCGTCGCGTGCGGTGCCTGCGGGGTGAGCCGGGGTGCGGGTCCGGTTCCCCGAGCCCCGCGACCTTGGGCCTCCCCATGTTGCGGGGACGGGACCCCTCCTGCTGGCTCGGCGCTCCGCCCGCGGGGAACAGCCGTGCAGCCGCGCGGACCAGCAGCTGCGGCGTTTGGGGCGCTAAGAAGCGGTTAATCCGTTTAAGTTACTCCGGGGAAGCAGCCTCCACTTGAAAGCCGCCCTCGGCCTCCGCTCTGTTGCCCTTGACATTTGAGTCCGTTTTTGAGCCGTCTGCTCCGTCCCGCCCATCTCGCTGCTCTTGCCACACTGGTTTAGTTTTTATAGCTTTGCAGTATGTTTTAGTCTGACCATTTGATTAAAAAAAAAAAAAAAGAAAACAAAACAAAACCATGTTTCCAAGGGCAGTTTCAAAAGAAGTTGGAAGCTTTTTCCGTATTCAGTGAATCAGGCCCCATCCAGGAGGGTCCTGGGAAGTATGATGTTAACCTCGGGGAAGATTCCTTTTTTTCCCTAATGCTTTCACTAATGCTTACAGTCTTTGGGGGTAAAAAAAAAAAAAGACTCTAAATTTGCAATCTTTCTCTTTACCCGGTTGCAGTCTTTACTACTATGTTTCGGCCCTCGGGATCATGGATGGTGTCTTGCTGGCAGTCCTCTTGTGGATTTCGGTGCTTCAGAAGTTCTTTAAACTTGATTACCACCTCTTAGAACTTGATTCTGCGGCACTTGGGTGGCTCAGTGGTTGAGGGCTGCCTTGGGTTCAGGTGGTGATCGATCCGCATCAGGGAGGTCCTGGGTTTGAGTTTGGCATCAGGGTCCCCACAGGGAGCCTGCTTCTCCCTCTGCCTATGACTGCCTCTTTCTCTCTCTCATGAATAAATAAATCTTTTTTTTTTTTTTTTAAGATTTTATTTGTTTATTCATGAGAGACACAGAGAGGCAGAGACGCAGGTAGAAGGAGAAGCAGGCTCCATCCCGGGACCCCGGATCACACCCTGGGCTGAAGGCAGGCGCTAAACCGCTGAGCCACCCAGGGATTCCCCAATAAATAAAATCTTTAAAAACAAAAACAACTTGATTCTGTCTTCCTGACACACTTCTCCCTGCCACCGCTGTCTCCATTCCTTCTGCTTTTAAGTGTTTTCCTCTCTTCCCCTTCATTGTAAATGTTTAAGAAGATTCTGTTAATGGGCTTCTTGTCTTGGATCTCATCAGTGATTCTTAATCTTCTTGCTATACGTCTCTCTGAGATTTGGTGAAAGCTCTGGGATCCTCCTCCCAGAAGACAGACTTTAAACAAATGCTAGACGTGTCCTGGGAGAAGCAGCTCCAATCCCGATTCTCCCAAGTAATCTGGGCTGTTCAATCAGGGTCCCAGCTAATACATACTTATGACACCCAAATCTGTATCATGGGCTCCAGCCTCTCTTGAACTTCAGATCCTTATTTTCAGGTCTTACCAGACATCTCTGCTTACATGTCCTATGGGCTCTTCAAACTCGGTCCTGAAATGGAAGTTACCATCTCCATTCCCAAATCTTAACCATTGTCAAGTGTTTCCTATCTTTTTTTTTTTTTTTTAAGTGTTACCTATCTTAAGGATGCTGCTGTGTGCAACATCAAAGTCCTCATTCAGTGGCTTCCCCGTATTTGTCCAGCACTTCCTTCTGAGGCTTCACATATAGTTGGCATCCAAGTGGAGCCATTCATGGATTCCCTTAACAAATAGGAATAGAGCCCTATGTGCCAGGGCTCTTTGAAATGGTTACATATTGGTAGATTAATCAAGATGTTGTTGCTGCCTGGCTGGAGTTAAGTGTATCTAAATGTCTACCCACCTCACTTTATAGGTGAAGATATTGGGCAGTTGGGTAAGATTTCCTTCTGCCCTTTGGTGCCATTCTGAGTGTCTTCCAGCGTCAGGTCTTTTCACATGACTTCATTAGTGGGGTTCAGATTAATTGCTGGAAGACTGTTAATGTGCATCCTGTGTAATGTTTGAGCTGATTGTGTTTCATGAAGCAGTCTTAGTTCAAGTTAAGTCAACACCAGTGTTTTTGAGTTGGCTCAGAGAAGGACTATATTACAAATAATACATAACCACTCCGAAGCCATGTGCAATTATTAATTTTTTAGAGGGGATGGGGAAAAGAGATAAGTGCAAGGAAGCCAGCTAACCGTGGTATATGACTAGATGGAGACAGGGACAGGGTTCATCTGATTTTCATTTTAGATAGTTGCCTTGGTAACAATCTGAGTGCTCGGCCTGTATCACTTCTATTTGTGGGGACTGTTTAGATTTATGAAGTAGCTCCCCTTATATAGCTGCATTGATTGCTGAATAAGGCTTGAGATTAAAAACAGAATGAGGTTCATTTATATAATAGCAAAAATGAAAACATTAAAAATAATGTCTATTTTTAATGGACTGGTTGTCCAAGGTTCTGGGAAATGAATGGTGTTGAGATTTTCCTTCTATTGGCAAGAAGTAGTTGTCAGGCTTAGTTCTCTGAAAAGTTGAACTGGATTAATGGCCTACCTATTTTGCTTTTAGAAAAATAAAAAGTAATGCTGTGTGGTTTATCGGTAAATGTGGTTTGAAACATTATCTCCAGATCTTTTTTTCCTTTCAACGAAGACAAGAGCGCAGATAGGGTAGCATCAGACTGCAGGTGGGCTCAATCACGTCTAATACGCATTGTCCTTAATAAGGAGCTCTTTTGAAAAGGATGGCTTTTGTACCAGCATCTTATTCACACAAGTTGTGAACAAATGTACATCACATTTTGAATCATCCAAGCACACGGGCTTTTTCAAGAAGATAATATTAAGAGAGAATGTTAGAAAAGAGTATATTAAGAGCGCCTTAAAAATACTTTATGATATTGAGTGACCTTTTCAAAACAAATCAGAATCACTCCTTTGGGAAAAGCCATGGATAAAGATTGGAGGGGCCACTGTTATTTATTACCTTAACATAGAGAAAAAATATTTTAATTTATAGTATTTAAATCAATAATACTTTGGGTCTTTTTGTAATCCCTAATAAAAGAATTTATGGTGTCTGTAAGTTCTACTTTTGTTACATCTTTATAGCTTTTTGGAACTTGGACCAGACAAAACAACAAATGGTATAATAATAACAATTTTTCCTGTTTGTTTTTGTAGAACATATTTTTTTAAAATACATTTTTATGAATCCATGGTTCTTAGAAACAATTTACATGTGAAAGTGAACATGAGTAAATAGGAAAGATTATTTAAGAAACTGTACTCTAAAAAAAAAAAAACTGTACTCTAACGCATTATAGGCTATTTATATCTCTATAAACCTCAGTTGTACCATAAAGCCTGCATGCTGAGAAAACACAGAATTCTATATATGTTCAAAATGTAGATTGAGCTCCCCAAATCATTTTTTAGTCAGGGTTTTAGAAAAATAATTTTCCCTAGTTAAATTAATTAAGCTTCAACTATAAAGAATGATTTGAAGGGTTATAAAAACGGTATAATTTATATGCATATTTTTCAAATATTTGGTTTTTGGTTCATGTCGGCAGCCACCCATGGGAAACTGTTACGACAGCTGCAATGCAGAAATACCCAAACCCTATGAACCCAAGTGTGGTTGGAGTTGATGTGTTGGACAGACATATAGATCCCTCTGGAAAGTTGCACAGCCATAGACTTCTCAGCACAGAGTGGGGACTGCCTTCCATTGTGAAATCTGTAAGTGTGTCTTTATTCCTGTGGAAATGTGACTGCTGTAGAGAAGTTTTCTAAACCACATTATAATTTCAAATAGGTTGTGGGAGCCGATTCTGAATGTCATTTTTGCATCAGTTCAAATTGTATTATAATAAACTTGAGTTATGAGTGTATAATGAATTGGAAATATTATTACAGTCTTCATGAAGGCGCCTGATAAAACCTTCTGAAGGAAGCCAGCTAATGCTCTGTAATCTAAAAGGAGTTCTGTTCTGCTTTTCCTGCTTTTGCCAACCACTCCAGGCCAGTAGTGAGATCTGGAGGCTGGGGGCTGGTGGTGATGGTTAGCTGACAGTGGCTGTGGTCCATGGTGGGTCGTGACACTAAGTGAGAGTGTACTCTCAGACTCAGCTAGGCCACAGTCGTTCCGAGGTTTGAGTCTCCTCCCCATACATTTAAAAACAGAATTCTATTCAGTTACATGTGAGCAGGCTTTAATGAGCCAATTTAACCAGCAAGACACTGGAGTGCCAGATGATTACAATGTGAGAGAACTCTGGTATAATAAGCAGACTCCCGTTTCTTTCTCCTTGGGGAAGGGAGGTCCACTCAGAAAACTAAAGGACACATTTTTCAACAGAAGTGTCCTAATTGCTTTGTATGCACAAATGCCTGCGTTGGATAGCAGGGACACAGAAATAAGCAAGGTCAGGGGGGCTGGCTTGAAGTCCAAGCACAGCAGTGACCCTGGACGGGATGCATTATCCTCCCTCATGAGATCGTCGTTTTTCTGTCTGGACAACGAAGCCGCAGCACCCTCTCCCTCAGACTGCTCTAGGAAAATATTGACAGATATTCCCGAGCTCTCCTTTCTCCAGATGCCATGTTTACCCAAATATTCTGATTTCCATATTTCAGGCTCAGTGCTCCGTTGTCACACCTTGGCGGTTTCAGTGTCTGTTTTATACGGCACGCGTTCTCCCCGGGCTGGTCGCTAATTGCCTCTGGGAAGGGTTTTTGTATCTGGCAGTCTCATCTCATTCATGGTGTGTGAATTCCTGTTACCCTCAGACGGTCCTCATTTCTGACCTTTGTCTGATTCCTTCTGTCTTTTATGAAACAGATTTTTTAGTTCAAGATATTAACACATTTTTACCTTCAAATAAAATATTGATACGCTTGCTAAGAAATCCCTCCTCCTCTGATTACTAATTGTGAACGTTTTATTTAGCTTATTGGCGCGGCAAGAACTAAAACATACGTGCAGGAACATTCTGTAGTTGATCCTGTAGAGAAGACAATGGAACTTAAATCTACTAATGTAAGTTTTGGCTCCCATTTGTTTTGATTTTAAACTAATAGCTTTTTTTTTTTTTGTCTCTTTTATGGTTGATGTACAGGTGAATATTTACTCTTCACTGTAGCTTAAGAAATCAATGATTATATGTTGTATTGTCTTTTCCTGTTTGCAGCTTAGCCTCACTGCTCCAGTGAGGCTCCTTATTGTTTCCAGGGGACAGCACACAATAAAATGAATTTGGGATCATGTGCACATTCTTACTGTAATGCTTTTGTCATATTCATTATTTTTATAATAAAAAGGAAGCAGTGAATAGTGAAATTTAAGTTCTGTTTTTGCAATAATATCAAAGCGGTTTATTTGTATAATTACCTAGCATGATTTTGGTTTGTGAATTAATTTCATAAGTGTTTTTCATCTTCGTTCCAAAGTGATTGGAGTTTTTTTTTTCTTTTTTTTTCATTCTGTAGATTTCATTTACAAATATGGTTTCAGTAGATGAAAGACTTATATACAAACCACATCCTCAGGACCCAGAAAAGTGAGTAAAAAATGTTTTGACAAACTTCTTTTACCAGATGTTTTAATTTTTTTATCATATGTTTCTTAAAAAATGAAAGGTCATTCTGAAACGATGTGAATGTATCGTATTCCAGAACTGTTTTGACTCAAGAAGCCATAATCAGTGTGAAAGGAGTCAGTCTTAGCAGTTACCTTGAAGGACTGATGGCGAGCACGATATCTTCAAATGCTAATAAAGTAAGTGAGGCTGCTCCCTGATCCTTATTCAAGGGTTTCCTGTCTTGGAAGAGCTTAGTACCAAGCGTGTGTTTGTCCTGGCAAACAGACTCTCAACCACGATGCAGTGAGAATTCATACAGGCAGTTTCTTGCATAGGCTCTGGGAGCTGGAACCCCTGGATTTATGTGCAAGCCGTAACTCTTCCGGCCTTTCAACCTTGGACAATTAAGTTAACTTTTTCTGTGTCTCAGAACTTTTCTGTGTTTCCCCGTCTGTGAAGTGAAGATCAGTCAGCCATCTTGCTAGGTTGGGCATGAATCGCAAATGAGAAGACCTGAAAAGCATGAGAGAAGTACTTGGTGATGTCACTGTGTACTGTTGTTTAAGATGCCAGTTCTCAGCCTTTTTCATTATCCTCTCTGCCCTGCAACCCAACCCGCAGGTCCATTTTAGACATTCTTTTTCTCTAACGGCCACCAGCACATGAAAGTATTTAACACCATGGAGAGATGAATGAAAGGGTGAAGGTGTACTTTGTACATTAAAAGAGTGAGGATTTTTTTTTTTTTTTTTTTTTTTTTTTACATCTCCCCACCTCTGATATTTGCCCCCTTGGAGAATGCAGGATATAAAACAATTTAAGTTTCAAGAAAGAGATACTTAATGCATTCTAGTCTAACACGTTTAATGGAATTATTCAGCACTGCAAAGATACTTACAGATGTCTTCTCTATTAGTGCTAGGCTAGACTAGGGACTAGCAGGTAACAAAACAAGTATGGTCCCTGCCCTCGTGGAATTAAGAGGAAGTCGACGTTAATCACGTCATTAGGAAAGGAAGAGTACAAAGAGATGCAAGTATTTCATAAGTGTTGAGTGCTGAATGAGGGACACATCGGCTGTGAGGGATGTGCTGGGAAGCCTGTGGCGGAGGGGCTGCATGTGCAAAGGCCCTGAGAGAGGAAGCAGGAAATACTCCTCCTTTCTTCAAGAACCTGCATAAAGTACCAGGAGAGACTGGTTGAAGAGGGAATCGGGGACCAGATCTTTCAGCACCTTATCCAGGATTTTGGTTTAAAATAATGGACTAAAAGAGACCTGTGGGTGGCTCAGCAGTTGAGCGTCTGCTTTTGGCTCCAGGTGTGGTTCTGGAGTCCCAGGATTGAGTCCTGCACTGGGCTTCCTACATGGAGCCTGCTTCTCCCTTTGCCTGTGTCTCTGTCTTTCTGTGTGTGTGTCTCATGAATAAATAAATACAATCTTTAAGTAAATAAATAAAATAATGGGCCAAAAAAATGGGTTTGACCTTTTGACCCCACCCCAAAGGGACCACTCTAACCTGAAATAAAATGATGATCATCATTGAATCGTGGAATCTTTTGAAAACATCCTCTGAATGCAAAATAAAAATGAGTTTTTAGATCAATCCAGTTGCCCAAGGCATTCAATATTTGGTAAGTAATATTAAAGTAAAAAAAAAAAAAAGCAAGGACAAGAACAATCCATCCTGATGAGGTTTAGTTATACTTGTAAATGCTCCTTGTTATTTCCGGATGTGCCATTCATTGGATATGTGCCTCTGCTCTCACTTGGTAACAATCAATGTGTTGGATTTTTTTTTTTTTAAGGGCCGAGAAGCAATGGAATGGGTGATACATAAATTAAATGCTGAGATCGAAGAATTGGCGGCTTCGGCGAGAGGGAGCATAAGGACGCCGATGGCAGCGGCAGCGTTTGTAGAGAAATGAGGCTGAAAATTGGTGCTCCACATCCACTCCCCAGGTCTCTGCAAACCGGCAGTATATTTATTTGTTATTTAAAAAATAAAACTGTATTTTAGGTAGAGGGTTTTTTTTTTTTAATAAGCTGAAGAAAAGCTATAGGACTTCTGATCAAAACACAGAGGTATAGGATTTCTAAATAAAAGGGATCATCTGAAGTATTGTTTGAAATGACCATCTGATTTTGAGGATTCCAGTATTTTGTGAAAATTGAACAGTTTTTGAAAAGTACTTGGAAAATCATATTGGCATATTAAATCTCCTTTAAGGTAGAATGGTAAAGCTTTTCATGCATTGTGAACTCTACCTGGCTTTGGACCAACCTCAGAACAAAGCAGAGCCACCTAAATACATAGAATTACCCTGCTGCAATAAACTGCAAGAGCTTGCACAAGGGAATGCTCTCTAAAAGGAGAAATTATATAGTTTGAAAAGACATATTGTATAAAATAACTTGCTCTGCTATAAACCACCATTAAAAACCAGTGTTTTGTTTTGGTACTTATATTTTCGGAGTGAAAATTATCCCTAAAATAATCTATAATTCCCAACAACCACAAAAAAGTATTTTAATGTATAAAAGTACTGTATTAATTTGCCAAAATTTTGGAACTTAGGAAAGGTACTACCTTCCTCAGATTTGTACTTTATGACTTAGTATGCTTATACCGTGGGCTGGTGATGTTCACTGAAAAAATAAAGTCATTACCGGAATTTTGCAGCACTCTAAACTTAAACAGAAGAACAGCTGTTCACATCTTTTAGCATTTCACATTTGCCTAACTTATAAATTGCCATGTGTCAGAATCATGGCTCTGGAATTGCTAAAGCATGATATGTCAGGTTATTTGAATATAATTACTTTTTGAAGTAATTGTGACCACAAAACATCTTTTTTACATGAAGAGCTGTATGTCATTTGAAATTACTCAAATGATGTCTTTCTGAAGCATAAATCCCAGGTACTTAGTGTTTTTAATAATACGGTGCAACTGCGGGGGGTTGGGGGCGGTGGGGAAGAAAAAAAGAATAATAATGAGAGAAGCAGCATTGACCTAAGCCAACCACTATGTGAAGTGCTTTGCAGCTTATCCTTACGGGAAATCAGTTATTTTGGATGCTAAGGGCAGCTGCAATCTGAAAAATAATCCAGTAAATGTATTTCATATTTTGTAGCAGGCAGTTACCAACCAGGAAATAATATCTTTGATATTTGCAGTTGTTGCATACGGAGTATTTTTGTTAAAAGGTGATTAGCTCTTGCCTTTATTTTACAGTGCTTCATGTAATAAACTCACCGGGTTTCCTGTAAAAGAAACCAGTTAGTATATGTACATAAACCATAGAAATAATATACCAAACTATTTAAAAATTAGTGTTTCTACTTAAAATGTTGTTTAGCTTAAAACTTCTTAGGACATTTGTAAAAGCAACTTCAATGAGGTTTTTGATTATTTTTTGTAACCGGAGATGGTTTTTACAAATGAAATAACGTTTCAATTAAACAAAACATTGCAAAATATTGATCTTTGATAAAAAGTTTACTTGTATAATTTCTGTAAAATTATACTTGTTCTAAAAAAAGGTGTAACGCCCTAATGATAAAAAGATTTCTAAGCAAATTTTTATCCTGTTTGATTTTTTTTTTTACTCTGATCTAATGACAAAACTCCAGAAGTTCTCATTTTCCGCTGTGGTTGAGTAGCCGGCAGTTTGCGGCTCTTCCCTGACGTTTAGCTCGCGGGAGCCGTGGATTCGGGAGGCCCGGGCGGCCGGGGCATCTCACCCTGCCTAGCGTTAAAGACGGAAGCTGTTCTGTTCCTTCGCGAGAACCTTCCTGGTCCCTGAAAACTGCCCTCGGAACTGTGGCGTGCCCGTGTGCCCCGCGGCCCTGGCGCCCCCTGCCCCACCCCCACCCCCACCCCCACCCCCACCCCCACCCCCACCCCCGCCCTCTGGCCCCGGGGGCGCACGTCGGGGCGGCCCCCGCAGCGCACGCGCGCGCCGTCAGGGCCGGGATTCGCTCGGGCCGCTGCCCCGGGGCGGGGGGGGGGGGCAGCCCGCGCCGCCCTCGGCTGCCCTCCCGCCCCCGCCGCCCCGCCGGGGTACTACGGAAGCCCGCGGGGTACACCGGGGCTCCCGCGGAGCCAATCGGGGGGCGCGGCCGGCCGGCCCGCCCGGGGATTGGCACCCGAGGCCCCGGCCGCGCGCCCCCATTGGCTCCCGGCGTCGGGGGGATTCCGCGGCGGGGCAGCAGGGGCTGCTTGGGAGGGCGGGCGGGGCAAGAGGCGGTGAGATTGGCAGGTCCGGAGTCCCGCCTCTTCCGGTTCCCAAGCCTGACCTTCCTGTCGCTGGGCCGCGCGCAGAGCCGACATTGAGGCGTCCTCGCGATTCGACCCGACGCGCCCGCGCTCGCGACATCATGGTGGCGTACTGGCGACAGGCTGGACTCAGGTAGACCCGCGCTTCGGGGGTGCGGGGGGCCGGCGGCGCGGCCCGGGGTCGGAGGTCACGGCGGGGGTCGGGGCCGCGGCGGCGGGGGGAGGGGAGCGCGGGCCCAAGATGGCGGCGGGGGGCGGGGGAGCCTCGAGCCCCTGCGGGGACCCCGCTGACCCCCGTCGGCGAGAGCAGTGGAGGCCGCCGGAGCTCCCGCTTGCGGCCCGCGCGACCACGCGACCTGCGGGGCCGAGGGGGGGGGTCCCCGCCTTCACACCTGTGGCTTCGTGCACCCGCTGCCATGTGAGCTGACCGGGTGGCACCGCGGGCACTTGCGCGACACGGAGCAGCCGGAGGCCCGGCCCCGGGGACGATGACGGCGGGCGCCGAGGGAGACCCAGGCCCCAGGCGCGGGGCGGGTTACTGAGCACCTGCTCTGACAGGTGCGGTGCCCCCCCTTCCCCCGCCCCCCAGCGGGGCTCGCATCGTTATCCTCCTGGTTGATTCTCTCGCGTCTACAGGTGCATAAGCTCTCCGGAAGGATGGAGCAGCCTGAAGGTCAGCCCAATTAGTCAGAGCCTGAGGAGGCATTGAAATGCCTGCCTCTGGCCCAAAAAAACAAATCTGAAACCTAAGAAAATAGACAGCAGCACTCCTTCCCCCCTCCCCCCTTTCCTGTTTTCAAAAAGTGTAAAAAGTGAGCTGACATTTTTTGGAAAATAAGATGTTGATGGGAGTCCATCTACCAAACAGGAAGCAGGCTGTTAGATGTTTTGTTAGAATTGAGGATGTTCTGTAAGGACTTTTCAGTTTCATTTAGAAACCTTAATTGGGAAGTGTCATCAGTGGCAGACTTGTAGAACAAAATCCAATATTCTCTCAAGAAAACCTTGAAGTAATCAGAGGAAGAACTATTGAATTCAAAATAGTTTTCTTCCTCTTAATTACATATACTTTATCTTGTAAGAATAGCATAAAGAAAAAAAACTTAAGTAAAAAAAAAAAGGTGGGGGGAAATACTTATAGCCTCTCATAACATTTTGCTCTACTTCCTGTACTGTGGGATTTTTCTTTTCTTTTTTTTTTTTTTTATTTATTTACGATAGTCACACAGAGAGAGAGAGATGCAGAGATATAGGCAGAGGGAGAAGCAGGCTCCATGCACCGGGAGCCCGACGTGGGATTCGATCCCGGGTCTCCAGGATCGCGCCCTGGGCCAAAGGCAGGCGCCAAACCACTGCACCACCCAGGGATCCCGGATTTTTCTTTTTTAAAATCATTATGTATCTTTTACTTTAACATGTACTAAAGAGGGAAGATGGTACAAGGAAGAAAAACCAAAGATTACCCATCCTAATGTCAATTAAGACTTAGGTACATTTCTTTCTGGTCTTTTTCTCTGTGTAGATTGCTTCTGGCACGGATCATTTTTCAATCCAGTTCTACAATAATGTACAATCTAACCAAAATTAAGTATAGGAAGAAAAAAAAAGTAATACCAATTTGGTCGGATCATTGAACATTAATTTTATGTTATCTTTTACTTCCAGCTACATCCGATACTCCCAGATCTGTGCAAAAGCAGTGAGAGAGGCACTGAAGACAGAATTCAAAGCAAATGCCGAGAAGACTTCCGGCAGCACCGTAAAAATTGTGAAAGTGAAAAAGGAGTAATCTGTAAGTTACTAATTTGTTAGAGAAGACTTGCATCTTGTTTTTAGAGTACCTTCAAAACAAAGTAATCTTAGTTTTGAATTCTGACCGTTTTTTTGGTCAATCAGTACATTCAGATGTTATTTAGCAGGGTAATAATTTAAAGCATACAGGTGATAGGATTCCTGTGGCATCATAAAAGAATCTTGTTTCGGGCCCTGACAAGCAGAAGTAATTGGCACATTGATTTTCAGCTCATTTAGCAGTGCTTAGGTAGAGAGCCATCTTATTTTAATTAAACCTGTTTCATTTGTCTGCACAACATCAAATAATTTGGAGGATAAACTCCCCACTTTTTGTAATTGCTGTCGGAGTTACATAACAGTTCAGGGGCATGACAAATTGCGGTTCTTTGCGTCTTTATTCCCCCACATCTGCTAATGTTCTCACAAATGACTGCTTCCTGAACATGACGGCTACAAGCACAGGCAAGGGTCCTGTGATTTTATCAAGCAGTAACATCTGCAAGACCCTGCAGTGACAACTGTTTTTGCTAAATTTCTGATTCTTTCGAAGGCCTTGGTTCATCTTTCTTCTCCAGAGATACGGGACATGTAGAGTGAATTCTGTGCAATAACAGTTTTGTACAGTTGATAAATTCTGACTCTTCGTTCCCAACTACCGAAGTGATTTGATCTCCAAACTTCTTCTTGACGTTGTTATTTCAAAGATAAGCAAGGCAAATAACCAGAGAGATGTTTTTCAGATTTAATTTTCTTGTTTGGCTTTAAAAAAGGCATCAGACCTGCAGTAGCAAGGAAATGTGATCAATATGAATCCTTTGGCAGCTTGTGGTTATGAGCAATTTTACTTATTGGAGCTGTCTCCCCTAAGCACTTTTCATTTCCATTTTGAATTAGTAAATATTTTATTATGAGTCTGGAGATGCGGTGTTTTGAATGTAGCCCTTTTTCTAGGGGCTCTCTGTCTCATCTCATAATTCTAAGTAATGAGACCTGGTTTTATCTTGCATTGTTTTGTTTTAACAACGAGCTAGCTGAGAAAATCACTGAGACCCTGCAGCAGAGCCGAGCCAAACTCTGCATCAAGCTACCTTGACCTTGTGATGTCCTTGGGATCAGGAAATGGTGTCCAGCTACAGTAAACAAAATAGAACAGCAAAACTGCTCTCCATATGCCCTGCAGGGGATGCTCCCAGCCCAGGAGCACAGGGGGCTTTTAGTGTCTTTTTAAAGGCAGAGTAGTTTCTTTATTGCCAGGAGTGTACTTGGTCCTGCTTAGGAGGGAAGAGTCCCCCGTTCAGTCAGGGCCATGCAGGTGAACCAGCACTTCTAACAGCCAAGAGCCAAGAGTCAGCATCAGCCATGCAAAGTGACGCCAGAGTTATACAGTTCGTGACAAGGAAGTCCTTGCCCATGTTCATGTTGCATTTTTAAGAAAACACAAAAGACTAGCAACTGGTGCATTTTCTTCTTTCCTCCTAGACCCTGACTAAAGCTTGAAATGCTACATTTTCCGAGGTGAAGATGTGTGGGTACATGTTATGGCAGATTGAAAACGATATCCCTTCATGGAAAAAAAAAAAATCCCTGTCTTGTCCTAGGTTGACAATGCCAATAAATTAAAGTATGGTTCACTCTCACTGTTGGTTTTTGTTTTCCTTTGGACTTTTTATTCATAGGAACCATGTACTGCTGCAGGATTAGGACCTTGCAAACCAGAGTTTCTTATGGTGGGGGGAGGCAGATTTAGTATCTCATGAGCAGAGGGAAACAGAAAAGATGTTTTAAATGTCTCAGGATAGAAAGTTCTCTTTTTCATGGTATCAATTGACAAAATTAGCCTCTTGTTGAGGCTCTCACTGTCCCTTATCTTTGAATTGCAGAAGGCACGGCAGAGTGGTGGACGGGTTTTTATCCACTGGCCTCATTCTCCTGTGCAGCTTCCTTAGCCAGTAGTCTAAATGACAATAATTACTAAAAGCATAGATTAGAGGGGAAAAGTACTAAATTGTGGTCTTCACTTTTTATCATACACTTAAAACCTGTGGAGAACTGCTCCTGTCGGGATTTAAGCAAGAAATGTGCTTCACGTTGTTTTGTAAATGAATCTCTGTCCTGGGAGTGCTCCTCTTGGGAGATGGAGCAGAGCCATTCAGTACATTGCTCATCAAGTTGATGGCCGAGCTGTAGTTAAATCTTTAAAACTTGCCTGCAGGTCTCGGGCATGAGGAAGGCAACTGCTCTGTGGTGTTTGCACAGTGACTAGCTTCTTCATTAAATACTCAGGCGTGAAGACTTGTTGCAAGTGTTTTGTTTTTATCTTCCTTTGAAACTTGGAAGCACTCAGCTGAGTAAAACACCCACTGCAAAGTTAACTGCTTGATTTTTAACTGTTTTGGAGAATGGAGAAATAAATTTGAACAGGAAATTTTGAAACACTGTTCAGCTTCTATGCCAGGACCAGTTCTCACCATGGTACTTAAGCTAACAATAAGATGTGGGGGCCACTGAGCAGTGCTGAGGAGGAGCCCAAGAAAATGCTTTTGTTCTGCCTTCTGCAGGCGATTTCCTGCCCCGGGACACTTGACCTGTAGGTTTTATTTAATTCTTGGCCCAGGACATGCAAGGAGGAGCTTCTGGATGAGTGTGAGAGCTGGGCCACTGGGCGGTAGCCACTTGAGGGTCCCGTGAACTCTTTGCCTGGGCTGATCTGCTGTCCTGAGGTCAGGGCACCTCAGTTGCCAGCACTTCGGTTCCCAAGATCAAGGTCCTAGGAAGCATCTTTCATTACAGGATAGAAATAAATGGATCCCAAGGCTGTCAGGCCTTTTTCATAGACGAACAAAGCTGATGGGCAAAGGGCTGAATTCTTTCCAGCTGAGTAACTAGAGAGAAGTCATCTCCGGGAGAGTGGCAGATGGGGTAATTAAGGTGAGACTTAGGGATGGGGGCTGGTGATAGGGAACTGGGTAAAGTAACCGAATAAAAGACAAGTTTACTACCCAACGAAGATTCTTCAAGCCTCTTTCTCTGTGATTAAAAATCCTGAACTGATACTGGGATAAAGTAAACTCCTGTATCCAGGCCAGCTGGCAGGACTACTGTGTCCAGACAACCAGGGGACCCTGATTAGACCTGTGGATATTTCACTAACTAGTTGAGTGATTTTCGAGGGAGTCCTTAATCTCTGCTCATGCAGGGTTCTTGTGGGTAAAGTGAAGGAACCGGACAAGGTCTGAAATCCTGATCCCGTGTCTCTGCCTCTGAGACCAGTGTCGCCATGGCAACCATACCACTAAAGAAATAGGCTCAAAATCTGAGGGGACAGATTTCTTTTGGTTTCTAGTGGGTTTTTTTGTTTGTGTGTGTGTGTGTGTGTGTGTGTGTGCGCGCGCGCGTTTTAATCTATTTCTACCATACAAAAGAGTAGGATGGTGAGATACATTTTGAAATATTTTTAACTACTCAAATTAATCAGTCTGGGCGGTTAGGCTCCAAGAAAAGGAATTTATTTAGTCTGAAATAAAGCAATTTAGCCATTTAAAATTGAATTTCCTTGTACTTTAATGATTACTATTGAGCAAACAAAAATCTTGACAGTAATATAAATCAGCAGGTTTTTTTTTTCTTTTTTAATTTAGATCTGTATTCTTCCTTGTATCTATTTGATTGCCTTTTTAGATTGGAGAAGGAAAGTGCTAGAGGAAGCATATATAAATTCTTATAACTTCAAAGGTCATAAGTCTTTTTAGTTTCTAAGAAGTTATGAACTTCAAACAGCATAGGTACAGTTTCCTAATAAATATACTTTTGGTTTTAGTGCTTGAACCACAAGTAGAAAGTGTTTAAAACTTTTTTTTTTAAGTGTTGTAGGTAAAAGGCTTGTGAAGCTGATTAGCAGAACCTCATTTTCTCCCCATACAGATTTGGTGTAGTTATATCACAATGCATACATGAGGAGTGATGTTTCTCAGCATGAGCAGCCAGTGTTGTGCAGCCACCTGCTAACCTTATTGCAGATTACCAACACGAATCGGGAAACCAGAGCCTAGTTGGTTGCAAGTAAATATTTCCTGCAGGGAGGGTCAGAGCCTCTTCCATTGCTGACTACCCATGGATCAAATAGGATAGCTCAGTGGTAATTCTAGAAGGCCATTAAGACCCTTATGGCCCTGGAAGGGATGGCTGTGCTGTATGTCAGAAATAGGTAAACTGTAATTAAAAAGTTATGGATGATTTGATTACACTCCTGTGTATTTGGTCCTGTTGTAATGTGAGCAGATTAAACTCTGGTAATGGCTAAAGCTGTGTCATCATGCAAACATTTATGGCAACTTCTGCAAATTAATTTGAACTGTAAAAGTTCCCTAATGAGCTCACGTCCTCCACAAGGAGGAAGGACACTGCAGCGGGCGGCTGCTGAATTCCTGCATTTGAATGGTTGCCCAGCACACCGGGTGCCCTTTCTGAAAGAGCAGAGGCTACAGAGCGCTTTCAGAAAGTGTTTACTGAATGAAAGTGAAAAGGGCATTTTGAAATAGCCTTTACAAGGAAAACTGAAGATGGTGATTAATGAATTCCCAGAATCCAACACTCATAAGAAACTATCTCAACACACACATTAAAAGCTAGCTATTCAGAAATAAAGATCAGAGGATTGGAGTTGGTGAGTTTTGCCTGTTGTTTGGGGGAGGGAGGTTGGCCAGGTATTTTGATGAAAAGCATTGCCACTTTTTTTTTCCTCCCATTTTCCCTTTCCAGTTAGTACGCTGACGTGCACACAAGGTCTACACAATTCACTAGTGGATGCTGACTCACTTGCCTTGGCTGCACAGCTCCCCACGTACCAATTAGTCACCTGGCTCTTCTGGAGGCCAGCAAGTACCAGGAGGTAGGATGCTGGGCAGCACACATGACAGAACCTAGGGTAAGACTCTTAGCAAGGGTGCCAAGCAAGGGTGGCAGGGTGCTTGTCAGCACCATGAAAGGGTGGAGAGCACATGCCGCACACCCGGAGTCTTGGTGTCTGGTAGGGAGCTGTGCGTGCAGTGACTACCCAATCAACATTGTTAAACAAAGGCAGTGCTTCGCAACAAATTCACTTTGCTATTAAAAACCAGTTAATAGAGTTTGCACAGGAGTATGGAAGTCTCAAAGGTTAGCGAATGCCAGCGGGAGGCCCCAGTGCCCCCAGCTCCCACCTGGGCCCTGTCTCCGGGATGCGCATGTGATCATTGGGGCGGACAGGAACCCTGCAGGGACCCTGCTTAGGCCTCACGCGGCCTCACCAGGTACCTGGGGCCCGTCTTCCGGCTCCATTTCTGCCTCCCCCACGGCCTCTGCGTCCTCCTCCTCCTCAGCGGCTTTGGCGTCCTGGAGCTGCTGATACTCGGACACCAGGTCATGGATGTTGCTCTCGGCCTCGGCAAACTCGCCCACGTCCATGCCCTCGCTGGTGTACCAGTGCACAAACGCCCTCCTGCGGAACATGGCCGAGAAGTGCTCAGCCACGCGGCTGAAGAGCTCCTGCACTGCCGTGCTGTTGCCCATGAAGGTGGCGGCCATGCTCAGACCCGGCGGCGGGATGTCGCAGACGGCCACCTTGACATTGTTGGGGATCCAGTCCACGAAGCAGCTGCTGTGCCGGGTCTGCACGGTCAGCATCTGCTCGTCCACCTCCCTGGTGGACATGCGGCCCCGGAAGATGCAGGCCACGGTCAGGTAGCGGCCGCGGCGCGGGTCGCAGGCAGCCATGGCGTTGCGCGCGTCGAACACCTGCTGCGTGAGCTCGGCCACCGTGAGTGCGCGGTACTGCTGGCCGCCGCGGCTAGTGAGCGGCGCGAAGCCGGGCATGAAGAAGTGCAGGCGTGGGAAGGGCACCATGTTCACGGCCAGCTTGCGCAGGTCGGCGTTGAGCTGGCCCGGGAAGCGCAGGGACGTGGTGATGCCGCTCATGGTCAGGGACACCAGGTGGTTGAGGTCGCTGTAGCTGGGTGCCGCCAGCTTGAGCGTGCGGACGCAGATGTCGTAGAGCGCCTCATTGTCGATGCAGAAGCAGGCGTCGGCGTGCTGCGCCAGCTGCTGCAGGGACAGCACGGCGTTGTATGGCTCCACCACCGTGTCCGACACCTTGGGCGACGGCAGGACGCTGAAGGCGTTCAGGATGCGGTCGGGGAAGTCCTCACGAATCCTGCTCAGCAGCAGCGTGCCCATGCCCGCGCCCGTGCCGCCGCCCAGTGAGTGCACCAGCTGGAAGCCCTGCAGGCAGTCGCAGGCCTCGCTGGCGCTGCGCACGGCGTCCAGCACGCTCTCGGCCAGCTCGGCGCCCTCCGTGTAGTGGCCCTTGGCCCAATTGTTGCCAGCCCCAGAGTTACCTGCGCAGGGAGAGGCCTGTAACCAGGCTGCCTGGGTGTCGGGGTTGGGGGGGGGTGGGGGGCAGATACTGGGGGACCCTTGCAGGAAAACCTACTGTAGATGAAGCTGTCTGGATGAAAGAGCGCTCCCAGTTTGCTGGATCGGATGCTATCCATCGTCCCAGGCTCCAGGTCCACCAGCAGCGCCCGAGGCACATATTTCTTACCTGTGTAGAAAAATAAGAAGAAGTCAGCAAACTGTTGTTTTTCTAATAGTTAATGTTTCATCAAAATAGAACCTTGTGATACCAGTCAGGAAAAAGCTATCCTAGAAGACAGACATTCAGAGTGATATCCTTGACCCCAACAACGAGTGCTCAAGTCTATAAAATACCTTCAAAATACTTTGTCCGTCATGTTCTGTTTTGTTTTGTCGTCGTGCCCATGATGGAGATTATGCCCCTGCTGGAAGTGTCTCCGGGTTTTCATTTAAAAACTAAACAGGAAAGTTGGTGCTTGGCAGCAGGCGTTAAGACACATGCACCCCCACCCCACCCCGTGACTTCATCGGGGGTCCTTCCTTGCCGTGGATGGGACTTGGGGATCCGCTGCACCGGGGATTTCACGGCTCTGCCTAGACATCACTCTGACGCTCTGTTCCCCAGGCCCTCGTCTGACCGCGTCCCTGGGGCAGGTGACCATTGCTACCAGAGCACAGGGTCCTACCGTGGGCCTCGTTGTAGTACACGCTGATCCTCTCCAGCTGCAAAGCACAGTCCCCGCAGTAGCCGCCCACTGAGTTGATCCCGTGCTCATCGCCAATCACCTCCCAGAACTGAAAGCAGCAGGAGGGGAAGTCAGTACAGAGGGACCCCCAGTAAAGGGCAGGTAGGCACCTGGGAGCCAGCAGGTTGACCAGAGAGACAGGAAGAGGGTGCTCCTGGGCCTGCCTGGAGCCGTCTGTCTGGCCTCTCCTTTCCCAGACGTTCTTTTAGGCCCATTTTGTCAATGCCCACTGCACAGTGTAATTTGCTCTTGCCTCTACTAAACATGAATATGAAGACTGTGTTTTATACCCACCTGAATGCCTTAAATAAAATGCCAACACATAAAATATTAAATTGGATTTTGCTCCTATTAAATGGAGGCCGTCATATACATTAAACCTGTCGTTTTACAATTTCACATCAGACAGGGTATCTGTAATTTCACCTTACAGTGCTTCGAGCTAGTAAAGTATAGATCCCATTAAATGAAAATGGACTGAATTCTTATCTGATTTTACAATAATTCCTCCTTCACTTGGGGATTTATTTTCATGCAGTTTTCCAAAAAGCCCATAACTAGGACATCCAGGCACGGCTTTTAGCAGTGTGCATTTTTCATGATCAGGTGTGCACACAATTCAAGATTATGCACAACTCCTGCAACTATTTGAAACACATGACACTTTCAATCACACATACAGTATTTATTAATATAGCTGTGTGCAGAGCTCTTAATATGGAAACAGTTACTGAGATAGCCCCTTTCATTGCCCTAGAGAAGGACATATTCAAGTGCAATGAAAATATATTCATTTATGTTAAAATCCCCAAGGGTGTTTTCCTAGCCCTATCTTATAAGTGATGGCTGTGCCCTGGCCGGGGTCTCATTAACCAGACTCTATTTTATAGTAATTTACCAGCACTGTTCAGGGGCTGAAGGAATAAATAAATTTAAGTTCTATGACACCACCAACTAAGTATGGCCCCAAATAATAAGTAGTCACTAGGGCTCTAACGTTACACCAGAAGACATGATGGTGCGTTAAGAGCGGAGGCCCTATCTCGACCCTGCACTTCCTCTCTGAGCCTGGCTCCAGATTATCTACCCACTTCAGAGGGCAGGGCTGGGGCCTCCCACTTCTCTGTGTTTGACTTAGGAAAGTCTCATCAGCGTGGTGTGGAAAGATGGCAACTTCGTCTCCGGCAGTGATATTCTTTGCCCCAGCTTTTAAATAGCTGCATTAGGGACGCCTGGGTGGCTCAGCGGTTGAGCGTCTGCCTTTGGCCCAGGTCGTGATCCTGGAGTCCACGGATCGAGTCCCACATCCAGCTCCCTGCATGGAGCCTGCTTCTCCCTCTGCCTCTGTCTCTCTGTGTCTCTCATGAATAAATAAATAAAATCTAAAAAATAAATAAATAAAAAATAAACAGCTGCATTAGAAGACTAGTTCTTCCTAGCTGCATTATTCACAATCACTAAAAGGTGGAAACAGCCTATGTGTCCATGGACAGATGAGTAGATAAAATGTGGTGTATCCACACAAGGAACTATTATTTAGCCATAAAAAAGGAAGATTTGGACACAGGCTGCAACGTGGTTGAGCCTTGAGGACATAATACTCCGTGAGATAAGCCAGACACAGAATGGCAGATACTGTATGATGTCACTTTTATGAGGTTCCTAAATAAGTTCAAATTCTGGGGCACCCGGATGGCAGAGTTGTTTGCACGTTCGACTTTTTTTTTTTTTTAAGATTTTATTTATTTATTCATGAGACACAGAGAGAGAGGCAGAGACACAGGCAGAGGGAGAAGCAGGGTCCTCACAGGGAGCCTGATGTGGGACTCAGTCCCAGGACCCCGGGATCATGCCCTGAGCCAAAGACAGATGCTTCACCACTGAGCCACCCAGGCGTCCCTGGACCTTCGACTCTTGATTTGGGTTCTGGTCATGATCTCAGGGTGGCAGGATCGAGCCCTGCATTGGGCTCCATACTGGGCGTGGAGACTGCCAGAGACTCCCTCTCCCTCTGTGCCCCCACCCTGCTCACACACATTCTCTAAATAAATATGAATTTTTTTAAAAAGTTCAAATTCTTAGCTAGTAGAAGGATGGGTGCCTAGGGCTGGGGGAGGGGAAATGGGGAGTTAGTATATAATGGGAACAGAGTTTCAGTTTTGCAAAAGGAAAAGCAATTTGGAGATTGGAAGCACAACACCGTGAATATGCTTAACACTAGTGAACTGTACACTTAAAAATGATTAAGATGGTGGGTCGCCTGTGGCTCAGTCAGTTAAGCGTCTGGTCATGATCCAGGGTTCCTGGGATCGAGCTCCACATTGTCAGGCTCCTTTTTCAGTGGGGAGTCTGCTTCTCCCTCTCCCTCTGCCACTCCTCCTGCTTGTGCTCTCAGTCTCTCTAATAAATAAAATATATTCTTTAAATGATTAAGATGGTAAATTTTAGGGATGCCTGGGTGGCTCAGGGGTTGAGCATCTGCCTTCAGTTCAGGTCATGATCGAGTCCCACATCGGGCTCCCTGCAGGGAGCCTGCTTCTCCCTCTGCCTGTGTCTCTGCCTCCCTCTCAGTGTCTCTCATGAGTAAATAAATAAAATCTTCAAAAAATGGTAAATATTATACTGTGTATGTTTTACCACAATTGTTTTAACTTCTAATGCAATTAATTTTCTTAAGATTTGTTTATTTTTATTTATTTATTTTAGAGAGAGAGAGAGGCATGGGTTGGCAGAGGAAGAGAAGTTTCCAAGCATATTCCCTGCTGGGTACGGAGCCCACACAGGCTCCATCCTACGACCCCTGAGATCACAACCTGAGCCAAAACCAAGAGTGGGACCCTTAACCGACTGAGCCACCCAGGTGCCCCAATGCAATTTAATTTGTAACGCAGTTCATACTAGTGAGACTAATTTCAAAATGGCAAAGGAAACAATGAGATGGTTGTTAACACAGTACAACTGTGTAAAATTGGGGTTAAAATTTAGGTTGGAGGCCTGTTGGGCTGTGTCATCTCTTAGTTAGCCACCGACTCAGGCACTTTGTACAAAAGTTTAGGTGAGGACACACTCATTTATATTCCTGGGAGTGTATTTTAATTATTTCTGCTACTAAAACATTTAGGTTTACCTCATTAGTCTTCTTTTGCTTACTAAATGGAACAGATGTGGATCTTTTTAAACTTTGTAACATAAACAAGAGAAGAGAGGCAAAGGCATCTTCGTGATATGGTGTAAAAAGTTGCCCAACAAACTTTAGGCAACTGTTTTGAGACAAATTACTGTCTTTAGATACAAAAGTCGTAGGTCACAGGTCATAAAAGTAAACATGGTGTACCTGCAAGTGGCGGCGAGATAACATGAATTCAGTTAACCCTTGCAGCCTGTGCCATCAGCTGTGTCCCCTTCACCATGGGCTTTGTTTAATTAAGCCAAGTATTCAGCAAGTGCAGGCCATCTGCTGGACTTGCTGCCTTGCCTGCTGACCTGGGATACTTCGTTTGTGGGCCACACCCGGGGCCTGCAGGGAAAGCTAGTCCCGGGAATCAAGCTCTTACCTTGGCTCCAATCTGGTTGCCACACTGGCCAATCTGAATATGTACGATTTCACGCATCCTGGCTTTGTGTCCAAGTGTAGGGTCTTCACGGAATCCTGGGTCTCTGGGAGAGCCGCCCTGCACTGGTGAGCACCCAACACGGCTCTGGTCACCACACTGATGGAACCAGCTGACCAAGAGGCCCGACTGCTACTCTTCTGCTCTCTGCCTGTCATCCTGGTGGAGGGGGTGTTTCTTCCTCTCCCAACACAGAATATCGCCCAGTCACTTCCTAGAGTTCAAGACCAAAGGCTGCCTTTGTTCACAGTGCCTGGAGGCCTAGCACGAGATGTGGGCCTTGCCGTGGTGGACACTGACCTGTGGGCTCCCTGCTGGGGGGGCTCATGATATGACAAGGGAGCCACAGCTCCCAGCTCATGGGGTGACCAGACCACCTCCAGAGAGCTTTCCCTGACCAAGCCAGCAGTATCATGAGGAATCCTTTGTCTCAACCCATCACTTGACAGGGGAGGCCACCGTATCCAGAGCATGAAGTGACTTCACCGTAGTCCCGCAGCCAGCGAGACATGCCCCTCCCTGGCCTTCAGAACCGGCCATGGCTCCCAGGGTCTCCAGCTGTCTTTCCTCAGGAGTGGTCAGACAGCCACTGAGCTGCCCTTCAGGGAGACATGGGTGGACATTTTTACTTTACATTGTCTAATGATAACAGAAGAAAAAAATTAATTAGTATTTATAATAGGAAAAGGCTAATGAGAGAAAGTTTCCTTTGAACTTGGCGAGAATTGTAAAGGCAACGAGTGATCTTCAGAGTTTGGGGAAGCGCTGTCAAGAGGCACAATCTCAATTCCAGATTCCAGGCTCACCATCGAGGCCTTTCCCAGCGTGACCCCACGCTTCCTCTCCAGCCCCTCTCCCGGGCTTTGGTCCTCAGAAAGCGGCCCTGTCAGGGCTCACGATGCCGCCACACTGGGCCACCAGGCTCGTGGCCACCTGCCCTCCCCTGCCACGCACGTTCACACCGGCGTGGCTCTTCCCCTGCCCTGCATGCCGAAGCCCCTGGGGCAGCAGCGGACAACCACACCGGGGGGCACCTGCGTCCTCAGACCCCCTCTCCAGTGTTGGCCGAGCTCCCAAGGTCCCCGCTCTCGGAACAGCTACACACAGGGACCTGCTGTGTGCTGGGCTCGCAGCAGGAGCCGGGGATGTGGAAATGAAGGAGACCCGTGCGGGGGCCCTGAGCCGATGGAGGAGCTCTCGGTGGCGGACACTGGCCCCTGGACCCGGATTCAAAGGCAGGACGGAAGGTATCAGACCCTCCCTGGACACTCTCTCCCCTGCCTCCCACCGGCAGGTGACCTTGGCGGAAGGGTCGGTCCTGCCTGGGCCCGAGCCCCACCCAGACCCGCAGCTCCTAAACCCTGCGTACTGTGCACAAACCTGGCAAGGCCCAAGGTGGGAGGTCAGTGGTAAGGACAGGAAAGTCACTAACTGCTTTGTAGGAGGGGACTTTGGGCTGCAAAACAGCCCCTACTTCTCCCAAAGGAGCTGAGCCACAACGTAGGAGGAGCTGGAATCCCTCAGGAGAAATCAGACGTGGAGAAGGACTTTGCCCCGTGGGTGCCAGCACAGGCCTGCTTGTCCTGCACTGTCTAGTGACCTCACGGGCCATGTGCCATGTGCGGACCGAGAGCTCCGGGTGACCCTCGGTCAGATCCCGGCCCCGCCGAGAAGCTGCGGTAAGGGACACTAGCAGGACAGCTAAGAAACCTGAATACAGACCATGTAGACCGAGTAACCACATTGTATCCACCGTGTATTTCCTGAATTCGATCCTGGCCTAACGGTTACACAAATGGAAATTCTTGTTTTCCCGAGAAACTACAAAACGTTCAGGGTCAGGAGTCACCTTGCCCCCAGCTTACTGGCAAACAGTTGGGCAACCACGGTAACAATGTGATAAATGTCGAGAGACAGGTTAAACAAATGTGGCAAAATGTTAACAATTGGTGAATCTTTGCAAACTAAGTACAAGATTAATACTCTTGCAACATCTCTAAGGTTGGAATGTTTTTCTACTCCCAGCTGAATGACCACATGATTGCAGATGCTTCTGGTCCAAACCTTGCCACCCCCGAAGGTAAAGAGAAGAAAGTGCAATTTCGAGAGGAGGAAATTTGCATGTACTTAGCATTTTTTCACACGTTAAAAAAAATACATACACAGAATCAACCCTTCAGCTCCCCTAGAAGTTGCCTACCTTCCCTCCTGCGCTCTTCCCTCTGACCCCTCACCTGCCCTCCCCACCCTCCCCTGCTGGCGGGACCTCAGAACTCCAAGGCAGACCCCCCCACCCCCACCCCCGGTCCCGCAGCAGCCCGGTGGGAGCTCCCCGCGGGCCCCAGCCCCCTGGTTTTCAGCGGGTTTGCAGCTTATCCTCTGCTGCATCTCCCGTCCCGAGGGCCTGACACGGGGAGGGCCTCAGTGAGCGTTTGTGGAGGCGCCCGGGCCGGGCTCTCCGAGCAGCCTTGCTGAGGGCGGCAACTTTTCCTAAAGCCAATAATGTACTTATTCACGAGGCTGTCCCAATGGTGAGGTGGGAGCACGGCGCCTGAGGCCTCGCGTCCCGGGCCCCTGAGCGGTGGTCTAGGCTGAAAGTCTAGACTGTTCCAAGAAGGCTGGATGTCAGGAAGGGGCTGTCGATGAGCGACCGCACGCGCTATTCCGGGAAGCCGTGGCTGGCGGCGCTGAAAGGGGCCGCGTTGGCCGGGCCGAGGCGCAGCTGTGACCCGCCTGTGTTCATTCGTCGGGGCCCTCCCGAACCTCGCCCGGGAGCACATTCCTCTTGGTCATCTCCGTTTGCTCAGGGAGGGGAAAGACCAGCTCTCCAGATGGGCGCTTAAAAGGTTTTTCTGTTAATGGGGCGGTTGGCAAAAAAGAAGGGGGGACCATGTTTGCTTTGATTCCCGGCTCCGGGCGGTGTTGACTCAGTCTGGGCGGCTCTGCTGAGCTTTGGCCACCGCGAGGGGCGGGGCCGTCGGGCCGGAGGCTTGGTGGCACCAGGCCCCTCCTCCCGAAACCTCAACTTCCCCAGCTGTAAAATGGGACGATGGTCCTGAGACCCAGGCTTGCGGGAAGACAGAGACGCAGGGGCCGACCCCCAGCACCCCTTCGCGGGTGCGGTTTCTCACATGGGCTCGGTGGGACGGAAGCAGATGTGTGCACAGCACCTGGGAGCTGGGTGCCGACTGGGTGTCGGGGCCCCAGGGGCTGTGCACCGGGGACTGAGCTGTGTGGATGGAGCAGGGGAAGGCGGTCGCTGTGATGGGCAGTCCGCCCCGTCTCCGCTCCGTCTCCACGCCGTTGCCCCCGTGTTTGCCAAGCCAGCCCCCCCGGGGAAGGAGCTCCCCTCTGACCACCAGCTTAGCAAAAGCCAGGGGACTGGTGGATGTGCGAGCCTCTCTCCGACCAATAGAAACGGCCCTTCCTGGGATGCAGGTGAGCAGTGTCCCTGGAGGGCGTCCCCCATGTTCCGTCCTCCCGCCAGGCCCAAGGGATTGGAAGTGGCCGTTGGTGATGAGTGATGGGCCCCTCCTCTCCCCACAAGGAAGGGCAGTGACGGCTCAGGGCCGAGCGTTAGTGAGCATGGCCCAAGAGGGCAGAAGGCTGGAGCGGGGCCCCCCTGAGCGTGCACCATGCCCATGACGAGGCCCAGGGACGATCAAATACCCCCAGGCCGGCCCTTAGCTGAAGCACCCTCTGTCCCCTGGTGGCCGTAGCCATCAGTCCACCAGAAGATGCGGCGATGGCAAGCCTTTTCCTGCATGACACTTGGCTCTATTATGGGCACAGAACTAAGATGATAAGAAAAACCAAGTGTCACCCAGAAACCCCCAATCGGCTGCTTCCAGACTTCCCCCAGGAGGTGTCCCTCGGCGGTCAGATGGAGGCCCCCCCCCCCATCCGCTGGGCAAATGAAATGTAATTAGGAGAAAAACAGAAGACTCAGAGATTTCATTGATTTCCTCCGCCCCTGATCCTTCCACTTCTGAGCGCGTTGAAGTTCCTTGAATAACTCCAAGAAGATTGTTGAATTATAGTGTTTGCTTGTGATTCAGAAGGAGAAAATTTTTCCAAATGTCTTAGCAAGAAACTGACAT
Source organism: Canis lupus baileyi (assembly GCF_048164855.1). NCBI lineage: Eukaryota > Metazoa > Chordata > Mammalia > Carnivora > Canidae > Canis > Canis lupus. Next base: position 45,804,679 of record NC_132863.1, on the reverse strand, counting down.
CTGAGGGGCCATTATGAGTGAGTCAGCGGGTGTGGGCAGATCATCAGATGAACCGAGTTCTACTTTCTTGTACTCTGCCTCGCTGTGTGCTCTCTTACTGTACAAGAAAGTTCTGGGAGGATGAATAAGTAAGCAGAGGAGAGAAGGACCAGGTTGACGCTGCTGGTTTTCACCAAGCAGGGCTGACCGGCCACCTGGGGAGGCCAGACCTCGGCCCCCTCCAGCGCTGCAACCTGCTGGGCGACCCGGGCTCCCTTCCAGCCTCGGGGCCACACAATGTGACCGCGGTGCCACCTCTCCAGGGACGCGGGGAGTCCGCATCCTGGACTGTGGCGTCTCTGGTTTCCAGGAGGAAGCACACAGGCGCACGCTGGCCCCCCAACTGCTGTGATTCCGAGGTGTCTGGACACAACCTTCTCAAGCGCATCTCTCGCCTCTCCCAAGGTGTGCAGTTCCTGATAAGCAACGTGCCGGGGCAGGAACAGAGATAAGCAGGGGACGGTTCAATACCTGGAGCTGAAATCAAACAAAAATGTAGACTTTTTCAAGCCCCATGTTTGTCCAAGAACCCTCTGTTGTAAAGTCTCAGAAATCCATTCGTTTACCCAACCAATATTGGCTGAGTCCGATTTAGGGGCTCCGGGGACCTGGGAGGAGTGGGAGGTTTGCAGAGACGGGACAGCACCAAGCCCTGCCCGCTGGCCTTGGCCAAGTTCTCTGCGGCTTCAAATGCATGGTGTCCTCGGGCCTGTCCTCCAGCGAAGGGACAAGGCTCACGGGTCTTCGGACACTGACATCCAGGGTACGCTATGAGGAGTCAGGAAGCAGGCTGGCCAGTGGCCTCCAGCTGGGCACCCGGAGCATCCGGACCGCTCAGCTCGCCTTCCTCGTCACCTCTGGCCTATAAGGGGGTTGGCCTAGCGGCCCCCACCTCCCGGGCCCATAACCCCATGCGTCCACTGTCACCGCCTCTCTGGGAGCATCCCTGCCTGGTCATCAGCAACTCTCCCCTCCGGGACCACAGCAGCCCCTACCTGCCCCCTGCTCTTGCCTCCTTCCATTTCACCCTCCCAGTGGTCACAAGAGAGATCTTATGAAGTGAAAATCAGACATCGTCCCAGTCAGACGTCGTCCCCTACCTTCTGGGAAACTAGCTGCAAGCAGGGTACAGTCAACCCCTCAGCCCTCTTGCCACTGCTGATGTGTTGGGTTCAGATCTCTGATGGGAAGACACCTGTCAGGGCACAGAGGGGGTGAGGTGTAGGCCTCCCCTGGGGAAGGAGGGACGGGGAGGTGGGCAGAAAGGTCAGGCTGTGTGGGAGGTGTGGGCTGGGCTGGGCTGCAGTGCTCCAGGCAGTGGGCCCTGCAGCTGGGAGGTCGGGAAGGGGCGTTGAGGGTCCTGTTTGCTCCCGGGTGACTTCACCCCTGCCTACCTCCTGGCCAGCCATCCCTGCTGCCATGCTCCCCATCGCTTCTTCCGGCTGGTCAGGCCTACCAATGTGTATGTATTCCTTTTTTTTTTTTTTTTTTTTTTTTTAAGATTTTATTTAGTTATTCCTGAGAGACACATGGAGAGACGCAGAGACGCAGGCAGAGGGAGGAGCTCCCTAAGGGGAGCCCAATGCGGGACTCGATCCCTCAACTGGGATCACACCCTGAGCCGAAGGCAGACACTCCACCAGTGAGCCACCCAGGCGTCCCTGTGTATGTATTTCAAGGCCTTTGCACCCATTCTTCCTTCTGTTTTAAAAGTTCAGCACTTTCCATGGCTATGTCCTCATCATTCAATCCCAACCCCTTGGAGAGCTGTGAGGACCGTCCTAGACCTGGAGCTCTAGGCCCTGGAGGGCGCCCTGTCTCTCGCAGGCCCCGTGGGACTCATCACTGCTGTGTCCCCAGGGCGGGGACAGTGGTCTGGCACAAACCAGGTGCCCAACAAATACTTGCCGACCACCTGACTATAGAGACAGAGCAGATTCGATCAGGTGAGCGAGCAAGACCCCTCCGGTCACGGGCCAGCTCCTGAGCGGGCTCCATGTCACATGCCCAGCGGTGACCCACGTGTCCTGAAGGTGATGCTAGCAGGTCAGCCCCACAAATGTGACCCCAGGAAGCCACGTTTCCCCCCAGGCGTTCACGTGCAGCCGAGAGAGGGGAGGATGGCACTGGGGACAGCGGCGGGATGGCCTGTGTGCCCCCCTCTGTAGTCCGCCGGGGGTTCGCTGCAGAGGCGTCTGCAAAGTGACAGGCGCGTGGCCGGCAAGGCAGCCACGGCACCCCGCAAAGCCGGGCTTGCCCACGGAGCGCCGGCGGAGGCCCCCAAAACAAACGCCGTATCCAGGATGTGGCCAAACTCAGGAAGGCAGAACAAGAGGCAGAGTGTCCACAGCTCGCGTGGGAGCCAGACGCATGGCACGAAGGAGAGAAAGGGTCTTGAGGCAACCGCACAGTAAACCAAAACTCATCCCGTGCACTCTTCGGGTAGCGAGCGGGCCGCCGGCCCCACTGCGAAGCACGCGTGTCCGTGTCCCCACGAGGGGAGAAATCGCTCTTACCTTCAGGAATGAGTAGGCTTCTGGGTTGGGGCCGGGGCGGGGGTGGGCCGCGAGCGTGCCCGGGCACTTCAGGGGCTAAACCGTGAGGGAGGGTGACACCTGCGCCCCCGGGCCTCCTGCCTGTTGACCCAAGGTCTCTCCACCTCCCTGCAGCCGGTCTCCCCACCTGTAAAGGGGGTGAGAGCACCTGACTCGGCCGCTCAGGCTTGTGCCCAGAACCAGATGAGAGAGCAGACGCCTCCCGGAGTGGAGAGCCTTCTAGAACGCCATCGCCTCTGCCTTGAAGCACCAGGGCGCAGGTATGACTCCGTTAGTTACATCCAGAAGGGGGGCCTCAGGCGCAAGGTCGGTCCCGGGGTCAGAACCCCATGGTGGACTCTGGAGAGCCCTGAGCCCCCCAACGTCTGTTAGATGCGGCTCCAGACTCTGCCCGCGGCCAAGGAGCTGGGGGGCAGGGGCGGGCCCAGGCTGTGGTCTGGGGGCCCGATCGGAGCCGCCCGAGCCCAGGCCACACACAGAAACCAGTGCTTTTCCTCCAAACGTGGCGGGCGGGGGGCGGGGGGGGGGGAGGAGGGATGGGAGGGTGGCCCCGCCAGGCATGTCCTCCCACTGGGCCCTGGGGAAACTTCCAGGGCCGCTGGCGCTGGGCCCTCAGCGGAGCCCGGAGCCCCGAGGCCGGCCTGCTCCACTCCGAGACCACGGCCCCGGCCCCTGCGGCAGGGAGAGAGAGCCCGGGCCCACAGGCGGGGGAGACCTCACTTCCTCCTCGGCGCCTTGAAATGTATGGTGTTAAATGGGCACCTGGGTGGCATGGCAGTTGGGCATCTGCCTTTGGCCCAGGGTGTGACCCTGGGGTCCCGGGATCGAGTCCCGCGTCAGGCTCCCCGTAGGGAGCCTGCTTCTCCCTCTGCCTCTGTCTCTGCCCCTCTCTCTGGGTCTCTCATGGATAAATAAATAAAAACCTTAAAAAAAAATAAATGTCCAACTCCCTCCCCTCCCCCTGGCTGCGCTTTCCATCCTCGTCTGAGTGCGAGTTGCTTCCCAGTCAGGAGGATCCCGGTGAGCGCAGGGTCAGCTCTGTTCAGACCTGAACATCCCCGGCCCTCCCGGCACCTGCTTCTGACCTCCTGCGCGCAGTGCTGGGATTTATGGGAGAGATGCACTTGGTGGGGCCGATGAACGCAGTATCTGGTCTTTGCAGTTTCTGGCTCACAAGTCCCTAAACCTTTGGAATTTTGAAAGCGGTAAAGGGCGATAAAGGTGGGTATTTATTTATTTATTTATTTATTTATTTATATTTTTTAATGTTTTTATTTTTTTTAAAAGAAGGCTCCATGCCCAGCATGGAGCCCAAGGCGAAGCTTGAACTCGAGACCTGGAGATGGAGACCTGAGCTGAGATCAGACACTCAGCCGGCTGAGACCCCGCAGGCGCCCCTAGGTGTCTTGTTATGTTAAAGAGGCCACGGTGGACCCCACCCCAAGGCAGGGGCTGGTAGCCCCCAGGTCCATCTTGTGACTAGTTGGTTGCAATTTCTAGTCCCTTCTCCAGACCTCCCCTGAGAGGGGAGGGAGGCACCTGGAGAGAGAGCCTCAAACTCCACACCCTTCCACATTCCTTGCTCTATCTCTTCATCTGGCTGTTGATTCTTATCCTGTAATAGGCTGGTAAATGTGTTTCCTGAGTTCTGTGCGACGCTCTGCAAACTAATTGAGGGTAAGGAAGGGGCCTTCAGAACCTCCCATCTGGAGTCGATGGGTCAGAAGCACAAGTTACAGCCTGGAGCTCACGACTGGCCTCTGATGGGGGGGCAGCCTCGTAGGGCCGAGCCCTTACCTTGTGCCAGCTGCTGCCAGGCGATGTCAGGACTGAGTGCAATTCTCAGACACCCGCTGGGTGCTTGGGGCGAGGGGATGGGACCCAAATCTCATGCTGGGAGTGGGTCAAGGGACCTTTAGAGATAACCCCTCTGTCTGACCCTGGCCCAGAGAGGCCTCTTGATCAGTCAAGCCCCGCAAAGAATTTGCAGGGCTTGGAGTAAAATGAAAATGAAGGCCACGTGCAGGTCCCCATCCACACTGGCTTGGGGATCTGAGTACAGGGTCTATACCCAGGGCGTCTTCAGAGCAGCCCGTTCTCCCAGTGGCTGTATGTGGTATCGAGGAGCAGGGACTCCTGTCCCCCCTCTAAGACTGTCCCGGCTGGAGTGAGAATAGAATGACCTGACGCAGAGTAACAGGAGAGGATCAAACTTAATTTCCTACAGATGGGGAATCCACACAGACAGAAATTCCCAAGACGGTCGGTGAAAATGAGGTGACTGGGACATCCCAAATGACAGGGACAGCGTCGGGGACGGGGTCTGGGCCCGAGAGCGGAGGAACGCAGTTCACAGGGCGCCACGGAGAGCGGGGCTCCGTAACTAGACGTCTGTCCCCCACGGAGGGGCCGCTCGGATCAAGTCTGTCTCTGCGAGTAACCCCCGTCCTGGGAAAGGCTCCCAGTTTAGGTGCTTGTGTGGAGGTGCGGGAGGGGCCGGAGTTTCTCTGGAGCCTGCAGCTCCGAGTCACCTTCATGCCAAGTGGCCATCTCGGGGTGACCTGCCCTCGGCCCCTACAGTAGAAAAGCTTGTAAGTCAGCACATTTTCACCCAATATTAGGGATGAGGCCCCAGACCTCACGGCCCAGCCATCGAGGGGAAGCCTGAGTGAGCCCTCCTCGTCCCTTGTTGGGAAACCCGTGGTTGGCCTTTGCACCTTCTGGGCCCTGACAGTCTGTGGGTGCACGAGGCCCCCCAACAGTATGTGTCACTCACGATGTTGTGTGACCTCTCTGGCTGTTCCCAAGCGATGATGAGCTCTTAGCTTTTTCCTTAGCGGGTACCAGAAGTCCACCTTTTAGGAAGACACCCCCCCACACACACCCGGCGACGTGAGAGGGACAGTGCACCGGCTTTCTTCCCCACGTGGGTGACCTGAGTCATGTAGCTGACCTGAGGTGGAACGGGAAGTCTGGCCCAGGGGCTTCACACCCAGAGCGGGGCAGAGGGCTCTGAGGCCAGGCCCCGGGCACCCGCTGGGGCAAAGCTGGAGGGCCCCCACCCCCGCTCCAGCGTGAGTGCTGCCCTGCAGGATCGGGCGGCGCCCAGCCCACCCCCACGATGAACTGTCTGGGACTGAGGGTTACAGGAGCCGCTGTTCGGGAAGATAAAAGACACATCGTGGGTAAAGCGCGGGTCTGCTCGTGGCCCCGGCCATGCTTCACGGGGCTCAGCTTCTGGACTGGTGAACAGGGCCCGGGCCCCGACGGCACCTCTGGGCAGGCCTCCCGGCGCGGCTGGGACCGCAGGGCCACCGCAGGGCCCCCCAGGGGGCTCGCGGGAATTGCAGGAAGCCCACGGGCATCTTCCTTGGGGATTGCCAGCTGGGCGCGGGCCTCGGGGGAGGCCCATTCCTGGGCAGGAGAGCGCCGCGAGCTCCGGAGGCCCCTGGAGCACAGCCCGGCCTGGTGGCCTCGCAGGTGGCTGCCACTCACGAGGGGCAGGAGGGGGACACACTTAAGTCAGTCCTAAACCCAGGCCGGGGGACCCACTTCTGCTTCGGCTTCCCCTCTCTGCCCGAGCCGTCGGGGCCGCGGGGGCGCCTTCCCAGCTTCTGGGCGAGTCGGGCTGTAGTTAGGCTCCCGAGCCAGAGAAGTTCCCCCCGGGCCGAAGCTAGCCCGGCCCCTCCCGCTCCGGGGGCAGCCCCGCTGGGGGCGGCGGCAGGTGCTCGCCCGGGGCCGGGCCGGGCCGGGCGGGCGGCGGGGCGGGGCGGGGCGGGGGTGCGGCCCGCCCCGGGGTGGGTCAGGGCGCGGCCACCTTAAGGCCCAGCGGGGCGGGGCGGGCGGGCGAGGCCGGAGCCATGGCGCCGTCCGGGCCGCTGCTGCGGCTGCTGCTGCTCGGGCTGCTGGCGGGCGCGCCGGCCGCGGCCTCCCTCCTGCGGGCCCGGGGCTGCCGGCGGCCCCTGCGGGCGGACCAGCTGTCGGGGCTGGGGCGCAGGTGGGCGGCTCTCGGGGCTCGGACCGCGGGGCCCAGGGCCGGGCCGGCCTCCCTGACCTCCCGGGGCAAAGCCCGCAATGCGCTTGGCCGCTCCCTGCGACCTGCCGCGGCCGGGCCTCGCCTGGGGCCTCGGGGGCGTTGCGGGGCGGCCTGGGGCCTGCTGCTTCCTGCGTCCCTCTCATCCTGGGGGTGGGCTCCCCTGCTGGCAGAGGGGTCCCCTGGTGATGGAGGGGCTCCCCTGATGACAGAGGGGTCCCCTGGTGATGGAGGGGTCCCCTGGTGATGGAGAGGCTCCCCTGATGACAGAGGGGTCCCCTGGTGATGGAGGGGCTCCCCTGCTGACGGAGGGGTCCCCTGGTGACCGAGGGGCTCACCACCCGCTCTCACTTGGGGGAGGGCAGCGGGCACTGACCCTGTCGGCCGGTCTCTTCCAGGACGTACCCCCGGCCTCATGAGTACCTGTCCCCGTCGGACCTGCCCAAGAGCTGGGACTGGCGCAACGTGAACGGAGTCAACTACGCCAGCGCCACCAGGAACCAGCACATCCCCCAGTACTGCGGCTCCTGCTGGGCCCACGGCAGCACCAGCGCCATGGCGGGTAGGCCGCCGCCCACGGCCCCCCTGACGCGGCCACCGAGGCCTGACCGACGGCCCCCGGGCGGCCCGTGACCCTGTGCCCGGCCCGGCGCGCAGTGGGAGGCGTCTGGGCCTCGCCGGCGGGGGGCGGCGGACCCGTGCCCGCTGCCGCTCCTCACCGACCCGGGAGGGCCTGCCCGGGGCCCGAAGCCTGTGGCCCCAGCCACTTGGGGTCAAACCAGAAGGGCCAACTCGCCCAACCCCCTGCCAGGGCTGGGGACAGGGAAGTGAAACTGCTTTTCAGCCGCAGTTAATGTTTGAGCTGCAGGCCGGTCCCGGGCCTGGGATATTGAGACCGGCTGGTTTTCCCCTCTGGAGGGCTGAGGGGCGGGGGTGGGGAGATGTCGCCCTGCCTTGGCCTCCTGGCAGGGCGTGGGAGGGGCTCGGCCAGCCCCAGTGGCCGCCCAGGGGTCCAGCCGCCTGCAGGGCACCCGAATTCCACGGCAGAAGGGACTCTCCGGGTGGGAGTCTGGCCCCGGGAGGGCAGAGGACCACCGCCCCCTCCCTGGTGGGTAGCTCCCGGGGCAGGCCTGGTATGGTCTGTGGCCTCATAGTAAGTGGATTAAGAGCAGGGTGGCTCCATCGAGGCCTCCGAGCTGCCCCGTGACTGTTCCCATTTTGCAGATGTGGGAACTGAGGTCCAGGGCAAGGAGGTCAGGAGACTCAGCCGCGGGAGGGCCACCCAGGGGGCTGGACCTGGGGCCGGGACCTCTGCTGGGCTGTCTCTAGGATGAGGGGTGGAGGGTGGGGCCTGGACGCCAGGGCTGGCAGCTGTAGCTGGGGCGTGTGCTGGGGCCTCCCTGGTGGCCCTGCCCTGGCTCCCTTCTGGGGATGAGCGAGGAGACCCTGGGGCCGGAGCGTAACTCCGGACCCTTAGGGGAAGAGGGGGAAGGGGCAGATAGGCTGAGGCCCCGTGTTGAGGTGTGAGAGGAGCGCCCTTGGGGAGGCCCCGGCCGAGTGGGCCTCGACGCCCAGGGTCAGGGTGGAGGCGAGGGCCCCTGCGGAGCCCAAAGAGGGCCTCGTGGGGTGGGGGAGGGACGCGTCCGTCCTTGGGCCCCGGCCGGGGTTCCATGGGCAGGTGGTCACCCCTGCACGCTTCCGGGGTGGCCCCTCTCCTGGGCAGACGACTGCGGCTCCTCTTCTCCTCCAACCGCTAACGTTCTCCCCGGCGGCAGAGCCAGGCTTCCTCTTTCACGGAGAAAGTAGAAGCACCGAGGGGACTTCCGTGGCCCCGCGGCCACCAACCCGCACTCCTGGGCCCCGCCCCCGGGCAGGTGCGTGCTGGCAGGAGCCCCGAGCAGGAGCCCCGAGCCGCGAGAGCCCGTGCCCGCGGGGCCATCTGCCCTCAGGGGGCTGTCCCACCCCGCCCCCCACGCTCCGGGCTGCCTGGGCCCGGCCCCGCCATCTGCTTTCCAGCCCCTAGTCCCCCCAGCGGAGCCTCCGAGCATCGGGTCCCCGGCTTCGCCTTCATCTGCCCCCCGCCGGCCCCGGGCCTCTGCCTGGAGGCTGCTCACGCCCGTGCGCGGGCTTCGGGCCTGGGGGGCAGCACCGGGCGGTGGCTGCGGGGAAGGGCGGGGGGCGCCCCGGGCCCAGGGCAGGAGGCGCCTCCACCGTGGAGCGGCCAGGCCACCCGCTGCCTCCACGGAGGGGCCGAGGCTGGGGAAGCAGGCGGCCGCGTTGGCAGCTTCGCCAGAGGGGACGGGAGGGCACGCGAGCGAGGCTGCGCTGGGCCGAAGGCAGAAAGGGGCCACGGGCGGGAGCGGAACCCGGGGGCGAGGGGAGCCGCACTGCGCAGCCCCGGCCGCCTTTCCGTGGGGGCGCGGCCCTGGCGCTCCTTGCTGCTGCTTCAAGAAAGGCAGGTCCACGCGGCCTTGGGGAGGGGGCGGGGTCACGCCCCTATTGTCCCAGGAGGTGGGTTGGGGCGCACAGAGATGAGGGAGCTGCCTTTGAGTTTCCCAGTGAAGTTTGGGAGAGGCAGGCGGGGCTGGGGCCCTGGTGACGGGGTCCCCGCGGGCCGGGAGCGAGCGGGCAGTGGGGCCTCGGGTCCCGCGACAGCAGGCGTCTCTCCGGAGTGGGGATCCCTGCCCAGCCGCGGCGCCTAAGGACACCCGGACCCATGGAGGCGAAGCGATGTAGGAAGCGTGAGGATGGAGAACCTGCGTCGGGGAAGTGACCTCCCGGGGCTCAGCGGCCAGGGCCAGGCTGCAGTTAGGGACGGCGGCCCACGCGCTCAGGCGGCTGATCGTGAGCACCTCCTGTGTGTCCCCCACGGCGTTTGGGCGCAGGGGCTACGGCCCGGGGAGCCCCGGGGAGTGGTGAGCAGGTGCCCTGGAGTGTGTGGACAGGCCAGGGGCCCGAGGACAGGGCAGGGCAGCCACCTGCAGCCAGCCAAGGGGCAGGAGTGGCCAGGCCCCGGGGAACAATGAGGAAGGGGTGGCGGGCTGGGGGGGCCATTGCCCGTGATTGGCGGTGAGCTCCAGAAGGCCCAGGCTGGCCAGAGGAGTGCAAGTGGAGCAGCAAGGAGCACACGGGCCTGGGTGATGACACCGGGGACATGGGGGGGGCACCCCGGGGGGCACGACTGTCCCGTTCCAGGCTTGGTCCTCGGGGCCGGCCCCAGTTCTTGTCCTGCCAGCCCTCCAGCAGGTGCTTCCAGAGCCCCCGCAGCCTGGCGGTGTGGACAGACGGTCCGTGCCTGGAGGGGCCGGGCAGTGGGGGGAGTGGGGGGTGCGTGCTGACCAGGTGTGGGTGCTGCCCTTGCAGACAGGATCAACATCAAGAGGAAGGGAGCCTGGCCCTCCACCCTGCTGTCCGTGCAGCACGTCCTCGACTGCGCCAACGCGGGCTCCTGTGAGGGCGGCAATGACCTGCCGGTGTGGAGCTACGCCCACGAGCACGGCATCCCGGACGAGACCTGCAACAACTACCAGGCTAAGGACCAGGGTAGGCTCCTGCCCACCCCCAGCGCCCTCCTCCCGGGGACGGAGCTACCCGGAGCCCGGGTGACCCCCCACTTCTCCCGCTCTGAGGCCGGGGTGTACAGGGGGCACGGAGGTGGGCGCCCCCCACCCCTGAAGCTGGTGAGGCTCGGGGAGCAGGCAGGTGGTTGTGGGGAAGACCTACACAAAAGATGGGGGCCATCTCCAGCCTCGTGCCCCGGGGCCAGGACTGGCCTGGTTTGGGTTCTGGCCTGTTGGCCTTTGGGTGGTTTCCTGGGGCCTCTGGAAGGTGGGGCCTTGCCGAGGCAGGCCTAGATGCTCCCGAGTGGTGAGGGGAGCAGGCCGGCAGGTGGGTCGCTGTCCTCAACGGACGCGCACGGGCCCGGCTGGAGCATGGCCTGCTCCCCCCGCCTGGACCTGTGCGTGTGGGCGCAGCCGGAGCGGAGGGGCCTGCGGCCACCAGCAGAGCCTGTCTGCTGTCCGACCCGGGGGGTGGCACCGTCCCTCTGGGCTGCTCCCCTGGGGAACCAAAGGCATGGAAGTGCAAACCCCAAACCTGTAATTGGCAGTGTTAGGTCACCTGTTCGCGTCTGAGTCCCTCGTGGCCAGAGCGGGGAGCCAGGGTGCCCCCGGGGCCATCAGAGACAGGCCGCAGGAGTGGGGAGCCACTGTGGCTGCTCTTCCGCCCACACCCTCTCCCTCATAAAGGGTGAGCTGCAGCAGCCCCTGTGCCCTCGGTGCCCGAGCATGCTCTGGGCGCCGTCGCACACCCACGGGGTGCCCCCGCCTGGCCTCCCGAGCCACGCTGCACAGCCAGAAAATTCCCCCAGACTGGTTGGGTGAGTCCTGTTGGGCAAACACAGCGGGGGGCAGAGAACCAGGGAGAGGGCTGGCGAGGCTGAGAAGGCTCTGGAGATTGGGGTCGGTGGTCCCTGGGGCCGCGCGTCGCCCTGCACTGGTCGCCCTGGCCTCGGCCAGGTCCCCGAACCCCCCAAGGGCGGCAGGGCCCAGCACAGCTGAGCCAACCCGACTGTTTGCCCTACAGTCTTGTCTCCGAGGTAGCCAGTGTGGCCGCAGACCGTCCCTGTCCAGCTGTATTGGGCACGGGGCATTTGGCGTGTTGGGGACAAATGAAACCAGCCACTCAGTCCTCAAGGAGTCTGATGTCCTGGGGGGAATCTGGACAGATGGGAAATTAGAACAAGTGGGTAACACGAGAGTGGTCAAGAGGCAGGGCGGGAGATGGCCAGGGCCTGGGAAGGATGCAGGGGCCCGTGTGGTCTTACAGAGCTAAGAGCCTCCTCTTTTGTGGCCTAATTCTCGATACCTCCCTAAGACAAAAAAAAAAAAAAGGAAGAAAATGCTTATTTTTTTCCTAACCTACCGACCTGCTCACTAGCAATACAATTATCTTACTAAAAGCTAGTAATTCAATTACACTCTTCCGCTACGGAGTTTTGTGAAAAGACCCTGTCCTTGGCCTCCGGAGGAAGAGAGGAGGCTAACCTCCGAGGGCCTGCGCATCGGCCGCGCTGGCGGAGCGGACGGCGGGTGTGGACGGGCTGCTCTGTCCGCGGGTTAGGGAGGCGGCCTCACGCTGACCTTGCCTGCCGCCCCCAGAGTGCAACAAGTTCAACCAGTGCGGAACGTGTACCGAGTTCAAGGAGTGCCACGCCATCCAGAACTACACGCTCTGGAGAGTCGGCGACTATGGCTCCCTCTCCGGCAGGGAGAAGATGATGGCCGAGATCTACGCCAACGGCCCCATCAGGTGAGCGGGCCGGGGCCGCTGCCAGCCCGGGCCCTGTGGCCCCGTCCCGGGCCGGCTTCACCGTCGGGGCTGCGCGAGCGTTGTCCTCCGTAGAGCTGGCACTCAGGACGCTAGTGAGGGTGAAGGGCGTGCGCACGCACACCACACGCACATGTGCACACACGCACACGCGCACTCACACGCACACGCGCGCAGTGAAGGACGACAGAGGCTCCCGCAGAGCCCTCCCCGCACGGTCTGAGTCGGCTCCTCGGGCCCGTGGGGCCCGTGGTGAGTCCTTCCCGCCGAGGTGCTAATCCTTCCACGGCTTGCGCGCAGCTGCGGAATCATGGCGACGGAGAAGATGGTCAACTACACGGGAGGCATCCACGCGGAGTACCAGGAGCAGGCCTACATAAACCACGTCATCTCTGTGGTGGGCTGGGGTGTCAGCGACGGCACCGAGTACTGGATCGTCCGGAATTCGTGGGGAGAACCGTGGGTAAGATGTTTGCACGTAGCCCCCTCACCCCCAGGTCTGTCCTGGCTCCTGGCTGCCAACTGCGGCCCCGAGCAGGGGGGGCTTCCGGCAGGGGTCGGGCCCTCCCAGCGGGGATGGCGGCTGTCACTGTCCCATACATTGTAGCGGGTTTAGTGGCATCGCTGGCCCCTCCCTGACCCCCCGTGCGGCCCTACCGGTGTCTCCAGACATTGCCAGGTGTCTCCTGGGGGCCCCGCCCAGGTTGTGAAGCACTGTTCTGGAACTTTCAGTACAGCTCCATTGTTGCTTTACAACCATCTTGTCCTTTCTGCTGCCGTAGTTTCCACTCTTCTAAGTGATATTACAGTTTTTTCAAAAATACTTTTGGGTTGGGTCAAAAATCCAAGGGAGATAAATTAACTGCCAAAATTTCCATTTCTAAGACTCAGTATTAACCATTAACAGTGTAAGACACAGAAATTCATTACTCTGAAGTGCAGGAGAGTGATTAATGTTGAAGTGATGAAATGTCAATATTTTTGATGAAAGGACTAGAAACCGGGGATATTAATAAGTAGTTAAGTCATCGAGCCCGAAGAGTCAACATTCTAGTTGCATTCATTTGCTTTTGGCTCACAGGGCCACGCACCCCACTCGTTAAACATTAATCAAGTAGAAATATTTCACGGCAGGTATTTCTGAGGAGGGGTCCCGTGCAAGGGCAGGGGCGGTGGAGCAGGCGTGGCGCCTGGACTGTGGCGAGGGGGCAGAGGGTGGCGTGCTCGCGGAGCTGTGGGTCTATGGGACCCATGGAGGCTAACGTGTGGTCCCCCTGCCCACAGGGTGAGCGCGGCTGGATGAGGATAGTGACCAGCACCTATAAAGACGGGAAGGGTGCCAGTTACAACCTTGCCGTCGAGGAGTACTGTACGTTTGGGGACCCCATCGTCTAAGGCCCAGGCCCCCAGAAGAACATTTTAGGAAATGATATCGTGAATCACAGTCAGAGGGGGTCCCATCGTTACGGGCACTGGTTTGGTCCCGCCACGGTCTGAAGGGACGAGGGGTTGGCATCCGGCTGGTCACGGCACCGCACACCTGTCACCACGCAGACCGCTGTGGCGCTGGCTGGAAGGGCGCTCCTGAGGGAGAGTCTGAAACGGGATGGCTGAGACCCGGGTGCCAGCAGCTCCCCTGCCACCATGACTGCGGCAAACCGTTTGCCTGGCAGAGGTGCAATCTGTAAGGCATTAATGATGTGACCTCCGGTCTCTTCGGTGCATGATTTGGTGTTTTCTATTTGGCAGGTGTGGTGTCTAATGTGGTAAAAAAGGGCAGACTTATCACCAGTTCCTCTGTCACCTTGGAATCAGTGGTGGGGGCGGAGGGAGAGGATGGCCATTTGAGATTGCCCGAGTGATGAATAAAACACGTGACTCCCCACAGGAGTAGAGTCTGGGTGTGCCTCATTTACACACGAGAAAACCACCACCAGCATCAACACCTGCCAATCCAGCAGAAAGGTTTTTAAATTTATTCTTGGAAAATTAAAACAATGACAATAAAATATCACCAACCGGGCTCTTGTAAGAAAAGTCACCTTGGAAGGTGGTTCACCTACAAGTCTCAGGTTCTGAGCTCCCCGCCTGTGTGTGTGTGTGGGTGGGGGAGAACCCAGATCCTGTGCTGGGGGATGGAGGAGGGGGGGAGGACATGGCCACAGGGTGCAGGGCAGCCCGGACTCCGAGGAGATGGACACATGGTAGCTGCACTAGCGGCGCTACCCACAGCCCCTCCTCCTCCCACCAGAGCCCAAGTCCCAGGACGCTGACGGGGCCTCTTCAAGCAGGAGCTTCTGGGAGGGCTTTCCCACAGCTGGTCTCTGGAATGTTCTGTGTCAGCTCTGACGGATGCTCTCAGTTCACCAGGATGAAGTTGGACTTGCAGTGAGCTTTTACAACAAGGAAAATCGGCCGCGGGTTAGAAACAGGAGGTGACTGATGACGCTTAAGGTTGTAGCAGAGGGAGGGGCATGTGCATCAATCCTACCTATAAATTCCGTCACAGGGTCATGTTCTCCTTCTGTTTTAATGGTGCCAGCGATGCTGTCATTTTCCAAGATGGGGAGGAAAAGCTGCACAAAATCAGACGTGTACGGAGGAGCAATGACATCTAGTACCTGGGGGAGAGAAGACCAGGTCACTCCCCGCACAGCCTGCGGGCGGCATCCCACCAACATGTGACGAGATGGCAATCAGTTTGGAGAACCCTCCCTCCCCCTCCCCGTGACCACACGCGTCTCCAACACTAAGACACCCAGGTGGTTATGTAGGTAAAACACAGAATATGGCTCCTGCAGCAGGGAGGTGCTTGGGAAACTAATCATTGCCGTCACCGCGATTATCAGAAAGCACAGTTCTCAGGGTTAGGTACAAACTGAACTAAACTTAAGCCAAAAGGCACCACTAGTGTTAAGAGTATGAAACATGAAACAAATGGTGTATTGCTGACCTCGGTTACAAAATAGCGAATGAGTGAAATGTCAGTGTCCAGCTTCTCCAGACACTTTCGGATGTAACTGACAACAGGAAGTACATAACCTCGACTCAGCAGGTGAACCATCCTGTCCAACAGGGTCTTCTTCAACTCGAGCTGTGGGGGGGGAGCAGACCTGTTACAGCGGGTCCTCCCCACCAGCCTCCACAACCCCATGGGCCACCTGCTCACCTGCTCCATCACGTCCAGCTGGGAGTGCTCAGTCTCAAAAAGCTTAACCAGCAGCTGCAGGACCTGGGGGTGCAGGAGCTGGTGGCAGGTGCTGATCTACAAACATGCCAGAGGGAGCCGCACTGAGCACAGCTGGATCTCTGGGCTCACCGCGGTGCAGAGGACCGCCATCACGGTCACAGGTCGCCGACGATGGCAGTCCTCAGCACTTAGCCCTTCAGCTTCTGTGCCATTCCTCAGCCTTTGAAAAACACTTGCTAAAAGTTGGAAGTCTATGGAGCCAACAAAACTAGTTCTTAAAAGGAACATCCTCACTGAGGATAGAAAGTAACCAGCCCTGTACAGAGAAGCTCCTGCCGCGGGTGACGGCTGTCCTGGCAGGACAGATGAGCAGCGCCATCCGTGCCCCGAGGCCCTCCTACCTCGTCCAGCAAGGCCAGGTGCACGGGGGTGTGGTCGGTCTGCAGCTGGAAGTACCTCGGCTCCGACACAGTCCAGTCCACCCACTTCAGCACACCCATTGCCACCACCGGAAACCTGCACGTAAGAGTAAGGCGCAGTGCTTCCTTTACATGAAGCTAACAAAACACTGCACTAAACGGTTCGGAAGGTTTAAAAAGCCACCGCTGCTCCACCTATCCCAGCAAGTCACTCCCAACATGCTCTGCCAGGGAGATGCTTGCCTGTGAGACAGTCTGAGGAGGCCAGCATCCGTTCCACGTGTTGTACAAGAACCCAGACTCCGTGGCTGGCCTACCTGAAACTACTTCGTTGGTTTAGAAGGACAAGATCACGATGCAGAACACTCAGGGAGCCTAGACTGGCTGACGTCCTATTTAGCAAGCCCCTTCCTTGTCCTGAGTGCAAATTAACAGGGGAGAGACTGGAACGCCCAAGATCGCCTGCCTGTAAGCTTTCTTAACGGACGTGTGTGTTCATACCACAGCTATGGTCACAAGTCATTTCCATCTAAGCAATACCCTGTCAGCCTGACGTGTACTGGAAAGAGACCCTTTCCTTCAAAGCAGCTTTTGAAATTCTGGTTGCTCTTCCTTTTTCTTGGGCTTATTTATGAACAGATTTCTGGCAGGTAAGCGCCTGCAAATTACTCATGCTGCTGAAAGTTTAAAGTTCTCTACATACATTTTAGATGTGGGTGTTTCGTTTTGTTTACTCATGAGAGACACAGACAGAGAGAGGCAGAGACATGGGCAGAGGGAGAAGTAGGCTCCCTGCGGGGAGCCTGATGTGGGACTCGATCCCGGGGTCACAGGATCATGCCCTGAGCCCAGGGCAGACGCTCAACCACCCAGGCATCCCTCTATATACATTTTAGAAAGAAAACATAAACTCAGTATCTCTGAAGCTTTTGTTATGTATTTTTTTACCTTTTTTTCCCTTAAACATTCTATTTATTTGAGAGTGAGCGAGAGCATAAGCATGGGCAAGGGGCAGAGGGAGAGGGAAAAGCAGGCTCCCCGCTGAGTAGAGAGCCTGATGCGGGGCTGGTCCCAGACTCTGGGATCATGAGCTGAGCCGAAGGCAGACATCTAACCAACTGAGCCACCTAGGTGACCCTATTTTTTTTGTTTGTTTTTTGGCTTTTAATAAAATAACTCAGAAAGATTAAGTAGCTTTCTTTGGCTCACCTGATACACTGATAAAGTGTGCTCAGCTCTGCCACTAGTTCAGAGGCCCCTTTGTTCTCGTTACAGCACAAGTTGTGCACGGTCTCCACGGCTTTTGACGTTGACTTCAGTTCGTCCTTGTTGATGCCCACACGCTTGTTCTGAGCACATACATATACACACACGTCTGTGAATCCCGACAGCGTGTGCGGCCTTGCAGGGTGGGGGTGATCTGCTACCGGCCACCCCTCCCTGCAAACCCTCCCCATCCCTGGGACTCAGCTAGCACCACCCCCAGTCAGACAGCTTGCAGAAACCAGCCAGTGAGACTGGGCCTGGTGCTGAGAGAGACCTGTTTGGTTTCTCTAGCTGCACTTTCAATTCCAGTTTGAAGAAGTATACACAGACCCCCATGCACATTTCCTTGAGAGATTTAGCATGCATGAACACTAGAAAAGGTATTTTTGACACTAGTTGGGCTCATGACTTCTTGCAGCTAAAATTCCCAAATACTACCAGAAAGAGGAGGTTCCCTGTCTGCCTAAAAGCCCACGAATTCTCAGAACGGGGAGTACCTTCTTCCAGGTTTCAACCACGCTTGCTGCGTAGGCCAAGATATGAATGTATTTGTGCTTGTGGTCCTGGTTGATTCTGGCCCCCGGTTTAAAGAGCGACTGCATGAACAGGTCCAGGAAGGCCGGCACCCGGATCTGAGGAGACGCAGAGCATCATGGGAAAGGAATGCACAGAAGGGATGTCAGGAAGGCCCACATACTCTTAGGGCAGGAGCGAGGGCATGCCCACTCACATCCGCCCTCCAGCGCTCAGCCCGGCAGATGTCCCAGTGTGTGTGAGGGCTGAGGACAGGATGAGAAAGAGGAGAAGGCCAGAAACATTGCAACACAGATCTGTACTCAGTGACTTCAGAGAAACACAGTCTTTTGAAAATAACCCTTCTCATCAGCATGGAGGGTGTCCTGCCTTATTAGCAAAATGAAAGCAACTTACGAGTTCAACAGGAGGTGGGTCCATGCTTGTGAACATCTTGAACAGGACTGTGATGTCGGCCGGATTCAGGGCTCCTTTGGACAGCATAGCCCCAAGGGCCTGACAAGCCCTGGGGTAGGAGGCAGCGGTGCCCAGGGCTAATGTGATCTGACTGGCATCATGACCCCTTGATGAAAAAAAGCATATTTCCCATTGTTAAGAAGGTGGCACTCTGCCCTGTCCTCTCCTTCCTCCTCTGTCTCTCTCCTTCCTTTTTCAAACCTAACACTTGGGACTATCTGGGTCCCTTTGTTTTTCATATTACTGTCATTTGCTGGGACCCTGACAGATCCATGAAAACAGCATGTATAGCTAACTGGGAAAGAGTGACTGGATGCGGCTTGCAGACTTTCCAAAAGGAGCCACACACTTTTAATGTATTATTAAGATTCCATTAGTGGAGAAGAATGCTCACAAGGGCTCATTTTGTTCTGTATGATATGGACGATGACACAACAACTAGACTATGGGGTACTGTTTCAGAACTACTATTATTTGCTATTGACGAGTCCTAATACATGAAAATATAGGTTCACAAATACTTGAACAATAATCAATTACTTTACAAAATACTCATCAAAGCCAAACTTCAGAAAGCAAGCTCTCTAATTTAAAATTACCCTGACTTTTTTCCCAGCTCTACTAGGTAAAAGGAAGTTATCTGCCAAAACGGGAGGACCTAGAGTCTCTGGTTGTGGAGAAAGGGCCAAGGAAGTGGGGAGAGAATTTCGCAGAGAGAACCTCATTAGGACTAGGGCAAGTAAAAAAAAAAACAAAAAAAAACACACAAAAAAAAACCGCCTCTCACTTCTCCTGGGCAAAGCGCTGCACTTCCTGAGCAATCCTGCGCACGGCAGAGCCGCCTTGCTCTTCTTGGGCCAGCACAGACATCATGGCCTGGGCAAACAGGTACGTGTGCTCCCCGTGGCACACCATCTTCTGAAAAATTGCACGGGGAGAGAGTTTGGGGTTTCAAGATGGCAACAATGACAAGTGTTGACAAAAAGAGCCAGACCCTCACTCTTTTCTGCATGCAAGTTATTATGCTGGAACAGGCCTTCTGACCTGGATATTATCTACATGGAAGAAGCATTTCAAGTTTGAATATGCACAACCTAAAGCAGCTTCCTTCTAATCTGAGACATTCAAAATAAAGAACTTACAGCAAACTCAGGGAGATTTTTTTCCAGGTTTTCCTCTCCTCCATCCAAAATCGTAGCTAAAGAGGTACGGAGTACTCTAGAAAACACTTCCAACTGCTGGCAGGCTGTGGACACGCTGGTAATCTCCCCTTGGTACCCTGCATCAGAAATAAGCTACAATACAAACACAAGAAACCAGACAAAGTGTCAACAGGTGGTAACCACACATTTCATAGAAAGTTGGCTTGTCATCAGTGTTTGTAGTAAGGTGGGACAAGCAAACACTGGTCTCAGGTCTCAAACCTTTATTCTGATCCCTGCCTTGCCACTAACTAGGTCTGTGGCCCAGGCTAACCATCCCATCTTGGTTTCTTCATGTGTCACATGAAAGAGACAAACCAGACATTCTTTTTTTTTTTTTTTTTTTTTTTTAAAGTAACCTCTGTGCCCAACGTGGGGCTTGAACTCATGACCCCGAGATCAAGAGTTGCATGCTCCAACTGAGCCAGCCAGGCGCCCCAAACCAGGAATCTTAAAGATTCCTCTCAGCACACAACAAATTCTATAAATATGTTCTTGCCAAATTCTAAAACATAGTTCATGTTGATCCAAAAACACAGATATGGGGGCGCCTGACTGGCTCAGTCAGTGGAGCATGTGACTCTTGATCTTGGGGTTATAAGTTTGAGCCCCACACTGGGTGTGGAGATTACTTAAAAATAAAATCTTTTAAAATTTTAAAAAATGTTTTGACGATTTTGTTTATTTGACAGAGAGAGAAAGAGCATGAGCAAGGAGAACAGTAGGGAGAAAGAGAAGCAGTCTCCCCACTGAGCGGGGTGCCTGACATGGGGCTTGATCCCAGGACCCTGGGATCATGACCTGAGCCAAAGGCAGATGCTTCACCGAATGGGCCACCCAGGCACCCCTAAAATAAAATCATAAAAAAAAGCCCCACAGATACATATTCTATGCTTTTCTTTCCTATTGTTCAGACTTAGTGAAGCGATGGAGACCTTTACCAAAAAGCAAATATGACCTTGCAGAAGAAAGACCACCTCTCAACCAACCCAAAATAACTCTTGCTCATTAACACTTTTATCTTTTCTGTGACTCTAATACTCTTCCTACCTTAACAGTGAAGTTAAGCATCAAACAGTCTGGATGGGCTTCAGCCAGTTTATAAAAAAGATCTCTCCACGTGGTGTGTGCAATCATTTGTTCAAGCCAAGCTGGGGTCTGCCAATAAACAAACAGACGGCAAGATAAAAGGCCTAGCTCGAGCTTAAGTGAAGATGATATTGTATAAACAATCACTGGATATTCCAGCTGGAAGAGTCCCGGAGAGCATCTAACTCCAGCCCAGAGTCCCAGCAGAGGAAGCTGACCCGGAGTTGGTGGTGCCACACGGGTGGCTGAGTGGCAGTGCCGAAGCCCTGAAGGCCCACTCAGAGCTTCTGGAAGACTCAACCACACACAAGAGCATATTGGAAGGCGCTTCTGGGAGACACGCGAGAATCTAGGCAAGCACGTGGAGTGGGGCTGTGGCACACACACAAATAATGCCCATTCCATCAGCTGCGTGCCCTCAGCAGGAGAAAAAGGCCATTGGACAGCACAGTGGTTTAGTCCATCACCATGGGGGGTGGCTCCCCTCCTGTTGACTGATAGACCCAAGGGCCGACTCTGAGTCTACCTCCCATTTGTGCCAAGGCCAGGCTTCCCACTGGATACCCCCAGCCACCAAATGAGGGCGGCAGGGCTCCTCAGGCAGGCCTGCCCCAGGAGACATGGGGCTCAGTGACAGGCAACTGTGGCTTGAAGATGCCTCGACTCTGCAGAAACTTTCTGAAAACTGCACTATCACCTAGGGCTCTTCATCTCCAACCTTCCTTGCCTCCGTCCTGCCTTAGGGGCCACATGTGCATCACGACTCTCTGGGCCCTGCCGGTCTTCTCACAGGCATGTCCGCCATCCTCTCCCGCACAGAGAATCCCATCTTGGCATCTGCTTCCTAGGGCGCCCAGACGACTAGAGCACTCCACTCACAGAGCCTGCGCTCCAGAGTCAGCAGGAAACGGGAGGTGTGAGCCTGCTATTCCTCTTCCCAGCTGTGCACCTCTCGGCACGCAAGAGCTGACTACACCACACGGAACATTTAAAGGGCAGTTCTGACTTGATGCAACTCGTCCCACATCCTGATTTTAGGACCGAACTCTTTACATCACTCGCACAACACCCCACATTCCCACTATTCATGTGGAGGGAACAAAAGATCCTAGGACCCGGTATTAGAGACAGAAGACAGACATCTCACCTCTCCTTCTTCAGTAAAAATAGAATCTGCTTTGCGAGGATCGAAATGTTTGATCAGTAAACTCTTCAAATGATTTTCCACAGTTTCCTGAACCTGTACTGGCTCAACACCTGAAAGAAAATGAAAACAGGCAGATGGGAACAAGCGAACCCTCAACAAGTTGTAGGAAATGCAGACAGGACCAGAGTCCACATGTGAACCAGAGACCACAGAATTGCTTCTGACCGCTTGGAATTTGGGACTTCTCATAAAAATTACCATTTATTTCCATTTATTTATTACCATTTATTTTATTTTATCTTTTAAAGGAATTTTTTTTTTAATTTTTATTTATGATAGTCACACACACACAGAGAGAGAGGCAGAGACATAGGCAGAGGGAGAAGCAGGCTCCAGGCACCAGGAGCCCAATGTGGGATTCGATCCCGGGTCTCCAGGATCGCGCCCTGGGCCAAAGGCAGGCGCCAAACCGCTGCGCCACCCAGGGATCCCGATATTTATTACCATTTATATTCAGGGGTAAGACTCTAAATGGAGCTCAGGGCAGAACGCACAAGGATGTCTGCCTACTTGCAAAGGACAGTGGCATCTCGGAAGGCCCAGTTAGGACAAGGAGAAACTGCCACCATGAACAGGCAGGAAGATGGAAAAACATACTGACTGGGTGGAAGAGAGCAGATGCCAGTGACGAGAGGCACACTGTCTCTAAGTGCTGTGGTAGCAATGAACCTGCTGCCTTCTGGGCAGCGCCCGCTCCATCATGTCATCCATACCCAGCTCAGTGGACTTACAGGCTCTACTTTGATCATGTTAGCTAAAAGCCATAATCATGCCCAGTCCTAAATTATCCATCAATTACTTCTTGCTATAAGAGATCTCTTAAAAATGTCACATTGAACATATACTATATAATCCTATAATTCTACAACAGGTTAGGGCAAACAGCTCAATAAGAATCACATTTGCAGGCTATCTGTAAACCTCAATTATTGAATCAAAGATAAGAATCAAGCAGATGAAGATGGGTAAGAAGTTTAGTTCCTACTTAGAGAAGTCTTAAAAACCAGGAAAAACAAACAAGACCTTTCCAATTTATCAGAATTATAAAGATCCAAAGGTCTATTTAAAAGGTGGGAGGAGGGGGAGTGACAAGCCACCCACAAAGCACCTGTCTGAATGAGCCACTCAGCCAGCAGGTTGACAGTCTGGGCCACGGCAGTGTAGTTTTCAGATAAGAGCTGGATAACATTCTCCGGAGAACCACCTGCCTGAAAATACCTAGAAAAAGTAACAGAAAAGCTATGGCACACAAATGAATATAGACAGGCATCCATCAATGCCTATCCATCAATGACAGGATAGCTAGGATATTAAGGTTTTTAAAGGGAAGCGGGGCACTAGAAGCCTCCCATTCCAAAACCACATTATTCTCACTTTTGCAGACCATCCTCTGGATCCATTACAAACTACCTCTAAGTTACCCCCAGCCTCCTCCAAATACAAATGACTTTTCTCACACACCTCTTCAGAGTGTTAAAGATGGAGGGCTCCATTATATAATCCCGGGTAGAAAACTTATGTAGGCATTCTTGCTGGACCTCTGCGTCATCTTCTCCCTCTCCATAATCATCCTCCTGCTGGGGATAAAAAGAGCCACGCTATTTTTTCATTAATAGAAGTATCCTGTAATCTTACCTTAAATCTGTATGACCCTGTCCTTTCCCAAAGTGTCCCCCACACATTGTTTCCTTGACTTTCATAAGTCTCATGAAGTGGGCTGGGCAAGTAATGGGTGGCTAAGAAAATGGAATCCAGCACCTAGCAAGTGGGCTTGTATCGTGCCTCCACTGTGGCACACTAGGCTCTCAGCGTGGCCATTGCCTCCTCTAGTAAAGATAACAATAGTGACTGCTCCATCTGTCTGTTGTAAGGACTCTGTAATCTAATTTCTGGAAGAACCAAGCAGAGTACCTGTCAGTTAATAAGAGTTCAATAGATACTAGTTATTATTGTTTTCATAACTACTATTTCATATGTGCCATTTAATGCTTTCCTCCAACATAGACTGATGCAGTGACTCCTGAAAGCACAAGCTATCAATATGCTGTTAACAAGTGACGATCACGGACTTGTCTTAAATCAGCAGGCCTGGCTAGATACTAGTCCCTGTGCTGGGTGGAAACGACCTTGGGCAAGTCACTGAATCCAAGAACACAGCAGGATGATGATGTGATGACATTAACGTCTGTCCAGCGTGAATGCTGTCATCCCAGCTAACAAGCAGATGCTTTAAGTGCTTACTCTAACTGAGCCCTGTACTTGTCACCAGGAAACCTAGGGCATATGACAAGATAATGGCTTTTTCTGCCGAAGGACTTCACAAACTAGGAGACCAACCTCCATGCAACTAACATGATGGGGTAAGACCTGAACCAGGAACCAGCAAACCATGGCTCAGGGCCAAATCCAGTCCTTCTGTTTTTGTAAATAAAGTTTTATTGGAGCCCAGCCATACCCATTAATTTTTTTTTTTTTTCAATTGTACGTATGGTCTCTGGCTGCCTTCCCCCTGTAATGGGAGAGTGAAGCAGTTGTGACAGGGACCTGCAGGGCCTAACATGTTTACTATCTGGCCCTTTCCAGAAAAGCCTGTCTACTCCTGGTCTAGACTAACATTCTGCAGGCAATGCTCTGGACACGGATTCCTTCTCTGGAGCCTGGGGCATCCTTCTCTCAGACCTTACTTGTGTGGCGAGCCTTAAGCAAGGCTGTGAGGGAAGGCTGGCCTTTACCCTGAGACTCATCCTTGTGTCTGTATTCTCGGGCTTCTGCCCTGGGCCCTGTTCTCTTCTACATCTTCTCTTGGGTAATGCCACCTCCCTGTTCATAAATCTAGAATTTAGCCTGGATCGCTCTCTTGGGCTCCAGGCTCGGAGTGTCAGCAGTCTACTCTCATTTCCATCCGGATGTCCACTAGTTCTCCAAACTCATTAGGTCCAAAACTGACCTCTAAACAGATCTTCCTGCAACCTATATTTTAGTAAAGAATTCCATCATCTACCTGTTAACCCAAACCCACAAAGCCAGGAGTCATCCTCAGGTTCTGCTCCCTCACCCCACCCCCACACTCCATCACAAAGACCCACCAATTCTGTCTCCCACATAGACATCCAATCTGGCCCTTCTTTCCATCTTCACCATTCCTTATTTTGTGAATTGCCTGCAGTAGCAATACGTCCCTAACGGCTCAGTTTCATTCCTTCTTTTCAAGTGTCTTCCACAACGGATGCCACAATGGTCTTCGTAAACCACAAACCTGATATCTCTCTCTTGCTTAAAGTTTCCAGTCTCCGTCAGAGATCTCCCAGCTCCAGCACGACTCAACCTTTCACTCGTTCACCTGGCCAGTCTCCCCTCTTGCCAGTCCCCATTGACAAGCTGAAGCCAGACTAAACTACTTGCCTTTCAATGTGGCTCTTAGCCTCTACCATCTGGATTTAATATCACTGTAGCCTCTTTACACAACTTCCTGCCTCTCAAATCCAGTAACATGGCATCAAGTGAACAGAATGCGTCTCCCAAGTTGCCCTGCCACTGTCTTTCAAAATCCAGCTCATGTCGCCCCTTCAGTCACCTATCTTGACTTCCTCCTCTAAGAAGTGAACATCTGGTCCACCCTTCTCATCGCTGAGAGCCTATCAGGTCAGTGGGGTGAATTTGGATCATGATTAAAGTCGAGACTTTCATCTCCAGTCTCAACTCCGTAGCCCCCTGCCATTCCTCGCTGCGTAAGACAGGGCCTTAAGCCGGACTATCAGGTTATGAAACGAGGGCACTGCTCTCGAGGGCCCTGCCATGTGCCTCAGTTGTAACACTCTGTGACTTGAAGGCTCAATGTGACCAGCACTAGGGCGTCGGGAACAAGATGCTCGAAGCCGTCACAAAGCTCGCGTGGGGAACACGTCGGGCGTCCAGCAGCTTGAGTGGAGACAAAACGACCTGGGCTGGAACACCTCATTCTTTCCTTGGCCAGTTCTGCAACCTTGAGCAGGTCACTGGCTCTTTTTGCTGCACTTTCCTCATTTACAAAATGAGATTAACACCCAAAAGTCTCACGAGTGGAAGGAGGTAACGAGGGGTGGGGGGAGGCACCGAAGGCAGCACAGGCTCTCGGAGCCTCCAAACACCCAAGTCCTTGTGCTACTGCAACCTGCCCCAAACTCTTCAACAAGTCAGGCTTGTCAGCAGCCATCACGGGCCTTCGGAGCTTGTTCCCTCCAAGGCCTCATGGCGCTGCGCCCACCCAGCGGCCCGCCACAGGGCTCCTTAGGGCTCCAGGAACACAGCCCCCAGCGGAACGTGGGTTCTGCATTTCCCCCACCGGACAGGGGTGCTCGTTAACGGGCAAGCCCCCCTCCAGGCCCGCCGCTGGGGTCTGGGGCGGGGACCTGGGAAGCCGCATCCTGAACACCCGCTTCAGGTTGAGCTTCCAGGCCACAGCGGCGGGGCGGGGGTCCCCAGGTCTGCTTTTCCCGCCAGGGACGCCCCCGCCCAGCCTCCACACCGGCCCCTCAAGGCCACCGAGGGGAGCCCCAGGTTGGCCCGGGTCGGCCCCAAGCGCTGAAAAGAAAAGTACGGTGTGCAAACATGCAGGAAAGCCCCGAGTTCCGCTTTCCGCCTCAATGATGCTGCTGGCTTGGGACTTCTTAAGGACTTGGGTGGTTCACACTTGGGGCTCTGAGCTCGGTCCTCCTCCGCGTCTGCACCGGCCCCGCGTCGGGGCCCCGGAAGGGCCGGGGCGGGGCGCGGGGTGACCCCCGGGGAGGGGTCGGCGGGGCCGCTCGGGTCCCCAGGGCGGCCGGCACCTGCGCGGCCCAGACCCCAGGGAGGAGCCGCCCGGCCCGGCCCCCGCCCGGCCCCCGCCCGGCCGGGGTGTGCAGGGGGGCCCCGGGGGCGCGGGGGGCGCGCTCCGGGGCGGGAGGGGGCGGGGCACGCTGTGCTTGGACACACGGCGACCGCGGGGCCGGGCGCGGCGGGGGCGGGGGCGGGGGCGGGGCCGGCCCGCCGGCGACGGAGACCAACAGTCCTCGTCGGGGGCGCCCGGCGCCCCCCCTCACCTGGCCACCGTCCGCCTCGTCGCCCCATTCGGCCGCGCTCCCGAAGTAGTCCTCGTCCATGATGGCGCCCGGCGCGGCCCCCGCCATCCTTTCCCGTGAGCGCGCGCGAGCAGGGCGCATGCGCACGGCGGGGGGCGGGCGAGCGCACGCGCGGTCCCGCGGCCCCGCCCCCTCCGCGGCCGCGCGCCTGGAGCCGGGGAAGGGGCGGGGCACAGCTCAGTCGTGGCTCCAGGCGCCCGGGGCCCGGCGGGAACCGGCGGGGGCGGGGCCTGGGCGAGGGGCGGGGCCTGGGCGGGGGCGGGGCCCTGCGGGGGGCGGGGCTCAGAGGGTAGCGGCGCGCTCCTGGCTCCCCGCCCCCGGGAGGACCCCACCCCCGCCTGGGGGGGTCCCAGGGGTCTCAGCTTGGGATAAGTTTAAACTTGGGGGGATCCCTGGGTGGCTCAGCGCTTTAGCCTTTAGCCCAGAGCGTGATCCTGGAGTCCTGGGATCGAGTCCCACGTCGGGCTCCCTGCATGGAGCCTGCTTCTCCCTCCTCCTGTGTGTGTCTCTGCCTCTCTCTCTATGTCTATCATGAATAAATAAATAAAAATCTTAAAAAAAAAAAAAGAGTTTAAACTCAGACTCCCTCTTTACCCGGGTTCGGGTCTCCGCCCCGCTCTTTCTTCCCCGTTGGAGCATCAGTTTTCTCAACTGACAACTGGGCACAAGAGCAGGGCTGACTTAGGGGGAAAAGTGTCTAGGGCCCACGAAAAAGTTTTCATTTCTTTATCAATCAGAATATCAATGAGTATTATAATAATGACACCAGCCTGGGGTATATTTGTACAAATCTAATTGGTATAAACAACTGATGCTGTGTAATATATGATTTTAAATATCTCTTTATGGAAGAAGGGCCCACGAAGGCAAACGTGCTCTCCAGGGTCATCATGCAGCCCTGGAGAAGAGGGCCTACCTCGTGGGGGTAGCTGTTAAGGGTACCCGAGATGATGCTTTTTAAGCCCGCTGCATGGCTCCCTGTGCGTAGTAGGAGGCAGAAAAGTGATGGATTGATGATCCTCGGGGGAAAATTTGAGCAGGGATGCTAACACCATCAGACCTGGATGCTTGGAGACAGCCGGTCACCGGGAAGGATAAACATTAGAGACAGGAGCTCTAGGATATTGGTGATAGCGACCATTTCCAGAGTGTTTACCAGGAACTGTGATTTCATTCATTCCTTCTCTCAACCATGCATCTCCTGTTTATGGAGTGCCCCCCATCATGTGGCCCTGTGCTACTCCTGCAGCTCACTGGTGAGCAAATTGAACATGATCTTTGTCCTGGAGGAGCCTACATTCTACCGAGGGAGCTGACCAGGAAACAAAGAAAAGTCATGACAGAGGGGTGACAAGTGCTAGTGTTCTGTGATACTAGGAGAGATGCCAGCATTGGACCATCACACAAGGCTTCTTTGTGAAACTTATATTTGAGCTGAGAATCATATGACCAAAAGGAGTCAAGCAAACTTGGGCCAAGGAGAAAGCATTTTAACAGCCAGTGCTTGCCATGTGTCCTGGGAACACAAAGACCGTTGACACGGCACCTGGCAAAGCCAGGGAGAAGCCTGGATGAAGTGGGCAAGGCAGGGAGGGCCAGATGTTGGTAGGCTGTTTGGTTTTGGACTGAGGGCTGAGTGGGAGGATTTTGTGCAGTAACATGTGCAGAGCACGGAGCATGGAGCTCACACACAATTAGTCCTCAGTATTAGTTACTATGATGAGGATGAAATGTTTGGGGGTCTTTTGGTTTGCTTGCTTTGAGGCGGGATGACTGTATCTCGGTTTTCGAAGCTGAGTCCCATACCTAGGACTGGAGGCTTCATGGAGAGGAGCATGGAGGTGGCAAAGCAAGTTAAGAGACCTCAGTGGGAGTTATCCCAGAGACTGAGAAGGGATCAGGGTGGCTGCTATGAAACTGTCCCCAGGATGTGGCAGCTTGACACTTTTGGGGGGCCGAGGAGCGGGCCCGGGGTGATGGTGCTGAGGCTACTAGCCTGTGCATATGGGGTGGCACACCATGGAGACAGGGAGCCCAGGACGAGGACCATACTCATTGCACAATAAGTTCAAATTGGGATGTGCGGAACTGGAGGTGCCACCAGAACACCCATGAGGAGGTGTCTGTCAGGTGGCTGGAGGTGGAAGTGTGCAGCTCTGGATTCCATGAATCAAGCTGTAGCTTCTATTCACAAGATTAAAGTGTATTAAGTTAATGAGTGCCCCTGCTGTTGGCTTGTTTCAGGTTCATTTTCATTTGCTTTCTGAAAATGTTGCAAAGAATGGATGGCTGTTAAACTCCTGCTACCTCCCCTCTTGGATTTTTTTTTTTTAAATAGTGCCTGACTTGAAAGCAGGCAAATTAATATATGTATAACTAATTACTCCTACAGAATCAGGGATTATTTAACTCACCTCTCGTTCAACCTCAATAGGTTACTCATTATTAAGTGGATTAACAAACAACCGTTAATGAAAGCATCACGTTCAGTCTATAAGTCGCAATGATTTAGAATAATTGAGTCTGTAGGTCTTGCCTCCCGAGATATTGTTGGCCTGTTGTTTTTTGAAAAGCCTTATCTAAAACGTCCAAATTAGCTTGCATTACTTAAAGTAAATAAAGTCATTGAAGATATTTTCCGGTGCAGGGACGCCTGGGTGGCTCAGCGGTTGAGCATCTGCCTTTGGCTCAGGGTGTGATCCCTGAGTCCAGCGATCGAATCCCACATCGTGTTCCTTCGAGGAGCCTGCTTCTCCCTTTGCCTATGACTTTGCCTCTCAGTCCGTGTCTCTCATGAATAAATAAGTAAAATCTTAAAAAAAAAAAAAAAGATATTTTCTGATTTAAGAGAAATTCTGGTGGAGAACTTCCTTGGAAAGGAGAAGTTGGTTTTGCTTAATGCATTCAAGAAGTATTTAGTGAGGGCCTACTTGGTGTTCTGTGCTGCCACGTGGTTATAAACCACAGACACAGCCTCTCCAGTGCTAATGGCAGGAAAAGAAAAAGAAAAAAGAAAAAAAAGAAAAGAAAAGAAAAGAAAAAAAAGAAAAGAAAAGAAAAGAAAAGCCTCTTGGGATGATTGTGTGGAGGGGAGGGGGTTCAAGGAGAGGTCAAGGAAGGCCTTTCTGGGGAGGTTATGTTTAGGCCAATACTTCAGGCTGGAACCCAAGGACAGAGACAGTGGGGGACAGCAGGAAACAGGACCGGAGGTCAGACATGCAAAGTGGGGGTCAGGGAGGCAGGGGCCAGCTGGCCTGGAAACTCACAAGTGGTGTGGACTGTATCCCCACGTGACGGGTGACCAGGGAGAGCTTTGAAACACGAGTGATGGGATCCGATGGAGGGTTTCCCGGGGGTCATTCTGGCTGCCGGGGAGGAAGGAAGGGAAGGAGCAAAGGAGAGGTCTGGACTGGAGCTGGGATGCTGGTGGCAGGGGCAGGACGGGACGGTGGCTGAGGACCCGGGAGGCAGGCTTGCGGACGAAGTGACACATGTGCCAGAGCTGGCGGCCGGCTGGTGGTTGCTGGTGCAAGAGTAACTGGTAAATAGCTCCAACCTTCTAGAAATACTAGCCTTTCCCTGCATCCAAGGCAGCACACCCAGTTGTCCCCCTGCCTCCTCAGCTCTTCCTTCTCAGACTTCTCCCCCCTCTTGTTCCTCTGCTTGCTCGCTAGATCCTGCAGGTCCTCAGGGCCTG
Organism: Canis lupus baileyi; assembly: GCF_048164855.1. NCBI lineage: Eukaryota > Metazoa > Chordata > Mammalia > Carnivora > Canidae > Canis > Canis lupus. Next base: position 45,774,568 of record NC_132863.1, on the reverse strand, counting down.
GGCTTGCATCCTCCTCTGCTTCCACCCTCGTCCTGGGGGAATCTCACTCATCACGCATCTTTGAACCATCTATATGCTGAGGACTCTCAAATTTGCATCTCCAGCCCCTGTGTCTTCTGTGACCGAACTGACCTTACTGTTCCTTGACCTTACCACTAGGTTTCCCTATGGGCATCTCCACATCTGCATGACCCCCCAAATGTGCTGTTTCTATAGTCTTCTTCTCGCTGGAAGTGGGACCATCAGCCCCACAGTTAGCAGTAGCAAACACCTGGAAGTCATCCTTAATTCTGTGGTGCCCCCTCCCCGCCCACCACAATGCTAAGTCAAATTCTGTCAGGTCCACCCTAAAAGCATACATCAAATCTATCCACTTCCGTCTACGCCAGCCCTCACTCAGACATCTGCAATAGCCTTGAACAAACCTGACTGCACCTGTCCTTACTCCATTACAGTTCATTCTCCAAACACCCATAAAGCTTTTTCTTTTTAAGTTTTGCTAAATCACTTTATGATAAAGAAAAAAAATCCAAAGATTGCAAAGCTCGCTCTATTTTTTTTGCTATAGTTTGTGTCCTTATGATGCTAATAAAACAGACATATACTCACCAAACTTCTGGATGCCAGGTTAAGTGCCAAGGTGGAGGACAAAGGTGGCCCAGGGGAGTATGCCATAAAGATGCTTTAATGTGAGGGTGAAGGTGGCGTGCTGGGAGACAAGTGTTGATGAGCTCTCAGAATTCAGAAGAGGAAGCTCTTATTATCTCTGGCTGGGATGGGACTGTTTCATGGTCCCATGATACTTGAAGGATTTGGATATGCTGAGATCAGAGGCAAGAGCATTTTAGGGAGAAGGAATGAGAAGGAAAGGCATGGGGAAGAAGAATGGCTCCTGGTTGATCCACGGGAAAGCAAAAGGGGCATTTGGGAGGCACAGCTGGAAAGTAGCGTGAGATCCTGGAAGATTCTAGCCCTCCACCTAGAGGGTACAGGCAGTGGAAAACTATAAAGGTTTTTGAGCAGGAAAATCCCATGGACAAACCTTCATATGATGAGACTAATCTGGCAGCTGTGCTTGTAATGACTTAGACGGTACAGTTTCCACTCCTTAATTTCCTTCTGCTTCTCCCAAGTGACTCATTTGCCATCACAAAGTTTTCTAGTACTCCTCTCTTCAAGAAGTGGCGCTTTTGCATCCCCCTGAGTGTGGGCTGAACTTAGCTGTTCCCTTCTAATGAATTCAGTGGAGCAGGGGCACTGAGAGGCTTGGAGGGCCAGGTCATAGACACTGTGACTTCCATCTTGGTCACACTGTCTCTTGCATTATTTGCTTTGGAGAAAGACAGATGCCAGCTCATGGGCAATCCTCCAGAGAGATCCAGATGGTGAGGAATGTAGACCTCCTACAACAGTCAAGGATGTGAACTTGGAAGTGGATCTTGACCCGCAGTCCCAGGTGACAACTTGACTGCAACCTCACAAGAGAACTTGAATCAGAAGCACGAAGCTATATCACTTCTAAATTTCTGCCCTACAGAAACTATGAGATAATAAATATGTGCTGGGGGCACCTGGGTGGCTCAGTGGTTGAGCATCTGCCTTTGGTTCAGGTCGTGATCCCGGGGTCCTGGGATCGAGTCCTGCATCGGGCTCCCCACAGGAAGCCTACTTTTCCCTCTGCCTGAGTCTCTGCCTCTCTCTCTGTGCCTCATGAATAAATAAATACAATCTTTAATAAATAAATAAATAAGTGTTAAGCCAATAAATTTGGTGTAGTTTCTTATGAGCAATACTTAACTAATATAAGTACCCAGAGTGTTTTTTAAAATATAAACTACATTATATCCCTCCTCTGTGTGATACCTCTCAGTGGCTTCCTGTTTCACTTGAAAAAACAACAGCAATAACAACAAAAACATTCTCTCATACCTGGTGTGATGACAGAGTGAGGTCAACCAATTCTACCCTTAAAAAGCTAAACAAAACTGTCAAAAATGCCATCATAATTAGAAATTGGTTTAGGCATACAACAAACTGAGAAGGCTTATTAATGAAAATTACTAAGCTTCAGTTAAGAACAGTGTGAAATCAGTGACATTTTTGCCTGTGGATGCCCTTCTTTTTTTTTTTTAAGATTTTTATTTTTAAGTAATCTCTACATCCAATGTGAGGCTCGAATTCACAAGCCTGAGATCAAGAGTCTCATGCTCCACCGGCTGAGCCAGCCAGGTGCCCCAGGATGCTCTTACTCTGGAAAGCAACAAGGGAAAGACCAAAAGTGACAACGACAAGAAAGGAACAGAGAAAATCTCCAGAAACGATGACAAAAGAAGTGATAAAAGAATACTAAATACATATCTATCAATAATTACTCTGAATGTAAATGGACTAAATGTTCCCATCAAAAGACTTAGGGTGTCAGAATGGATTAAAAAAAAAAAAGACAAGGGACGCCTGGGTGGCTCACTGTTTGAGCATCTGTCTTTGGCTCAGGGTGTGGTCCTGGGGTCCTGGGATCAAGTCCCACATCGGGCTCCCCACAGAAAGCCTGCTTCTCCCTCTGCCTATGTCTTTGCCCGTCTGTGTCTCTCATGAATAAATAAATAAAATCTTTAAAAAAAGACAAATCTATGTGCTGCCTACAAGAGACTAATTTTATTTTATTATTTTTTAAGATTTTACTTATTTATTCATGAGAGACAGAGAGAGAGGCAGAGGGAGAATCAGGCTCCATGCAGGGAACCCAATGCAGGATTTGATCCTGGGTTTCCAGGATCACACCCTGAGCTGAAGGCGGCGCTAAACCCCTGAGCCACCCGGGCTGCCCAAGAGACTCATTTTAAACCTAAAGACACCTGCAGATGGAAAGCAAGGGGATGGAGAAGCATTTACCATGGAATGGACATCAGAAGAAAGCAATGAGAGAAATACAACTGACGACTGACGTCTCATCAGAAATAATGGAGACCAAAAGCAGTAGAATGACATACCCCAAATGTTGAAATAAAACAGTCAAGCAATAATTCTATAGTAGCAAATATAAATAAATAAATAAATAAATAAATAAATAAATAAAGGTGAAATAAGTACATTTGCTGGTAAACAAAAACTGAGAGAATTTTTTGCTAGTGGACCTGCCTTCCAAGAAATACTAAAGGGAGTTCTTCAAGTCGAAATTAACACTAGACAATAACTTGAACTCATGAGAAGATATGAAGAATAGCAGAAATAGTAAACATAAAATATTCTATAAATAGATTTCATCTCTTCTCTTGCCTTTTAAAAAATATAAGATTGGGCAAAGCAATCATTCTAACACTGTGTCGTTGGGTTTATAATGGCACAAAGGATGAGAAGGAAAATGAGGCATGCTTGGAGAAAGTTCCTGTATGTTACTGAAATTTAGTATTCTGAAGCAGATTGTGCTAAATTAAAATGCATGTTGTAATCCTTAGAGGAACCACTAATAGAATAACTCAAAAAAATAGTAGAAAAAATTAACCGACATATCAAAGTGATTCATGAAAATATCTTTAACATAAATAAGACAGCAAAGGAGAACAAAAGAGAGACATATGACAAATAGAAAACAAAGAGTAAAACGACAGGCATAAATCTAATCATATCAGCAATGTCCTTAAATGTGAATAGACTAAATAGTTCAAAAGACAGAGATTGTCGGAATGGTGGGGATGCCCGGGTGGCTCAGCGGTTTAGCTCCTGCCTTCCGCCCAGGGCGTCATCCTGGAGTCCTGGGATCGAGTCCCACATCGGGCTCCCTGCATGGAGCCTACCTCTCCCTCTGCCTCTGTCTCTGCCTCTCTCTCTGTGTGTCTCTCATGAATGAATAAATTAAAAAAAAAAAAAACTTAAAAAAAAATAGAATGGGTGAAAAAGCAAGACCTAGCTGTAAGCGATCTATACACCATAGATTCAAAGACACAAATGAATTGAAAGCAGAGAGATAGAAGAAAAAAAGATATACCAAGCAAACAGTAACCATAAGAAAGCTGGAGTTTCTATATTAATATCGAACAAATAGGGGCACTTGGGTAGCTCAGTCGCTTAAGTGTCTGTCTTTGATTCAGGTCCTGGGATCCAGCCCCACCCTGGCACCCTGCTCAGTGGGGATCCTGCTTCTCCCTCTCCCTCTTCTTCTTCTCCCTCCCTCCCTCCCTGCCCCTCTCCCCTGCTTGTGCTCGCTCACTCTCTAAACAAAATCTTTAAAGATTATCAGACAAATAGACTTTAAGACGATCATAATGATAGTCAATATATGAGTTAAATGTCACAATTATAAATGTATGTGGACATTATCAACCTCTCTTGATTAACCCAAAGAAGAGAATGAAAGGTTGACTTAACCGAAAGGAAAAATAGACAATCCAATACTAATAGTTGAAGACTTCAATACCTCACTCTTGATCATTAATAAACAATGGAACAAAAAAATCAGCTAGGGTAAGATTGTAAAATGGTACAACAGCTATGGAAAACAATATGGCAGTCCCTTGAAAAATTAAAAACAGTATTACCACGTGACCCAACAATTCCATTTCTTTTTTTATTTTTTTTATTTTTTTTATTTTTATTTTTATTTTTTTAAAATTTATTTATTCATGATAGTCACAGAGAGAGAGAGAGAGGCAGAGACACAGGCAGAGGGAGAAGCAGGCTCCATGCACCGGGAGCCCGACGTGGGATTCGATCCCGGGTCTCCAGGATCGCGCCCTGGGCCAAAGGCAGGCGCCAAACCGCTGCGCCACCCAGGGATCCCTCATTTCTTTTTTTAAAAGATATTATTTATTTATTTGAGAGAGAGGGAGGGAGAGCAAGAGAGCACACAAGCAGGGGGAGCAGGAGAAGCAGACTCCCCACTAGTAGGGAGCCTGACATGGGACTTGATCCGAGGACTCTGGGATCATGATCTGAGCCAAAGGCAGACGCTTAACCCACTGAGCCACCCAGGTACCCCCCAGAAATTCTATTTCTCTTTTTAAATTTTTAAAAAGATTTCATTTATTTATTCATGAGAGAGAGAGAGAGAGAGAGGCAGAGACACAGGCAGAGGGAGAAGCAGGCTCCAGGCAGGGAGCCCGACATGGGACTCGATCCCGGCACCCCAGGATCATGCCCTGGGCTGAAGGCGGCGCTAAACCGCTGAGCCAGCCGGGCTGTCCAAGAAACTCTGTTTCTGAGTATATTTCCAAAAGAACTGAAAGCAGGGTCTCAAAGAGATATTTGCATGCTCATGCTCACAGCAGCATTATTCACAATCCAAGAGATGGAAGTAACCCAAATGTCCACTGGAGGATGACCGAATAAACAAAATGTGGTATACACATACACCGGAATAGTATTCAGTCTTTAACGGGAAGGAAATGCCATCACATGCTACGACCATGAACCTGTGGACATTATGTTAAATGAAATGAGCCAGTCGCAAACAGGTAGATACTGTATGAGTCCACTTATATGAGGTATCTGGAATAACCAAATTCATAGAAACAAGAAGTAAAATGGTGGTTACGAGAGGCTAAGAGGAGTTGTTTTTAGTGAGTATGGTTTCAGTTTCGCAAAGTTGATAAAGTTCTGGAGATCTGTATCTCAACAATACAGACCGAATGAATATATGTAACATTATTAAACTGCACACTCAAAAATGGTTAAGATGGCAAATTTTATGTTATGTGCTGTTATCACAATTTTAAGAAGTCAACAGAGATATGGACGACTTGAAAAACACTATCAACCAACTTGACGTGACATTTATAGAAAACATCCAAAGGCTTAAGAATGCATTCTTGGGGTGCCTGGGTGGCTCAGTCGATTGAGTGTCTGGCTCTTGGTTTTAACAGCTCAGCTGGTGGTCTCATGGGTCACGGGATCAAGCCCCAAGTGAGCCTCTGCACTCATGAGGAGTCTCTCTCTCTCTCTCTCTCTCTCTCCCTCTGCCCTTCCTCCAGCACACACAGTCTCTCTCTCTCTTTCTCAAGTAAATAAATATATCTTTAAAAAAAATATTCTTTTCAAGAGCACATGGAATGTTCTCCAGGATAGACCATCAGCTGGACCACAAAACAAGACTCAAATTTTTAAAAATTAAAATCTTATGAAGTGACTTCTCTGGTCACTGGAGACCCACAACTGAAAGATACCTAGGAAAACATAAAATTTTTCAAAGTTAAACTTTTTTTTAAAAAGATTTTATTTATTTATTTATTCATGAGAGACACACAGAGAGGCAGAGACATAGGCAGAGGGAGAAACAGGCTCCCTGCAGGGACCTTGATGTAAGACTCCATCCCAGGACCCTGGGATCACGACCTGAGCCAAAGGCAGATGCTCAACCACTGAGCCACCCGGGTGTCCCTAAGCAACATTTCTAAATAACTTATGGATCAAAGAAGAAATCACAGGAGAAGTAAAAAAAGAAAATGAACTCTGAGGAGAATGAAAAGAAAAACACAACATAAAAAAAAAACAAAACACACACAACATAAGAAAGGGCACGGGCTGGAACTGAAGCAGTATTGATGGTGAAATTTATAGCTGTGAATGCCCATCTTGGAAAAGAGGGAAGGTCTCAAATCACTAACCTAGTCTCTCCCTCTTCAAGAAATTAGAAAAAGAACAAACTAAACCAAATCCAGCAGCATGTGAAAAGGACTGTAGACTACGAGCGAGTGGGATTTATTCCAGGGATGCAGGGTTGCTTTAATGTCTAAAGATGAATTAATTCATCTATCCTGGTGAATGGTCCCACCACTTCTGGCCAAGTACGAAACCTAAAAGTCCTGCCTGCAACTTGTCCCTTTTACCCCATTTTCAACACATCACCTAATACCTCTGACCTTGAATCCTTTTACTCTTCTCTTTTTTTTTTTTTCTTCTAAGGTTTTATTTATTTATTCATGAGAGACACAGAGAGAGGCAGAGACATAGGCCTAATATTACATATGCCCTGGGATCCGATCTGAGCCAAAGGCAGATGCTCAACCACTGACCCAGGTACCCCTGGGAATTTTGTTCTTGAGGCTACTTTCTCTGTCTTAGTTCTCTTACTGTCCCTGGTCTGCTAAGATTTCTCAGTGGCTTCACAGGCTTCACAGGCTTTGCATTCACCTGTGTTCTCTCAATTTGGCTTGAGATTCCATCTTTTCCTTGGTCTAGGTGACTTTTCCTCATCCTTCAGACCTCAACTCATCCATCGTTTCCCCAAGGCAGCCTTCCTGACTCCCCAGAAGAGGGCAGGGTCCCCCACTATATTTTGCTATAGACCAGTTGGTTCACTACCCGGTGGGGGGGAGCCGGTACTTTCGCCCCCCAGGGGACATTTGGGGCAGTGTCTGGAGACCATTTTAGTTGTCACAACAGAAGGGTAGGGTGGGGTTTGATACTGGCATCTAGTGGATCAGGGCCGAGTGTGCTACTGGACATCCTCCAATGCACAGGACAGACCCTGCAATGAGAGAAAATTATCCATCCTCGTACCCAGAGTGCTGAGACTGAAACACCCTGTGGTTGCCCTATGTTCCTCTCCCCTGGAGTGCGTGTCTCCGTCTGTTACTGCACATTCATGGGTGCTTCTTTGGTGTCTGTCTCAGCTTGGCTGTGAGCTTCATGAGAGCCGCAGTTGTGATGGTGCTTGTTCATACAGGGTCCTCCAAGCCTGGCACTTCCCTGCATTCATTCACGGTCTAGATCCGAGGTTACTGGCAGTATCTATTCCTGTCCTTTTTTTTGTAAGAGCATCTTGATTTTCCTGTGGGCAACAAATTCTTCAGCATTTCACTTGTTTTTGGTGGGCCCATCTATTGCGGTGCCTCACCTCTACCCTAACCCCCATGAGGTGGGCAGATGACCACAGGACACTAACTAGACCCCCTCCTGTTTTTGAGAGCAAAGATGGAAAATTTCATGAAGAAACAGGGAATAAATATTGGAAGTGAGCCATGCTCATTCCTTTACATCTGTCTGTGGCCGCTTTGATGTACAACAGCAGAGTGGTTGCAACAGAGACTGTATGTCCTGCAAAGCTGAAAATATTTACAGTCTGGTCGTTTACAGAAAATATTTGCCAAACCTTGATCTAAAGCAATAATTCATGACTTCTCGCTGCTGAGGCTGCCCTGGACCTTTGTAAGGCCAGCTGGTTCACTTTTCCTTCAATTTCGTCACCTTTCCAGTAATAACCAGTAACCACCATTTACCCCCACCCCCACCTTTTTGTCTTGGGTTAGCCAGAGTAGGTTTCGAATGTCACCTAAAGAGGCTTAACCAATGCAGCAACCCAGTAGATGTGTGGTAAGTAGCTTAACATCAGAGCAGGTTGAAGGGTGGTCCCCCAAGAGATATGTCCATGTCCTAATCCCCAGAATCTGTGAATGTGACCTTATTTGGAGAAGGGGTCTTTGCAATTATAACTAAGTTAAGGATCTCAAAATGAGATCATCCTGGATTATCTGGGTGAGCCCTAAATCCAATGATAAGTGTCTTTATAAGAGACACAGAGGAGAAGGCCCTGTGGGGATAGAGGCAGATATTAGGCTGATTCTTTGGTGGACACAGCCAAGGAATATCGGAGCCAGGTGAACACGGAAGAGGCAAAAAACAAAAAAAACCCCTAAAAACAAGAAGAAAGGAGGATTCCTTTAAAGTCTTCAAGAGAGGCGTGCCTGGGTGACTCAATGAAGCATCTGCCTTCAGCCCAGGTCATGATCCCAGGGTCCTGGGATTAAGCCCTGCATCGGGGTCTGTGCTCAGAGGGAAGCCTGCTTCTCTTTCTCCCTCTGCCTACTGCTCCTTCTGCTTGTGCTCTTTCTCTCCATGTGTAAAATAAAATAAAATAAAATAAAATAAAATAAAATAAAATAAAATAAAAAGTCTTCAAGAGAAGCATGCAACCTCCAGCACCATTATTTTGAACTTTTGGCCTCCAGAACCATAAGAGGATAAATTCCTCTTGTTTTAAATCCCCAATTTGTGATCATTTGTTACGAAGCCATAGGAAACTAATAAAACAGCCATCCCATCCCTAATGCTCTTGGGATAAGATCCAGTCTCCTTAACTGTTTACAAGGCTTTTCATGGCCCGGTCACTAGCTTTTTCTTTCCTTTTTTTTTTTTTTTTAAGATTTTATTTATTTATTCATGAGAAACAGACAGAGAAGTAGAGACACAGGCAGAGGGAGAAGGAGGCTCCATGCAGGGAGCCCGACGTGCCCTCTTTCTTTCTTTTAACCATTTTCTCTTGTTTTTAAATAAATTAATTATTTTGGTTCCCAGAAAAATTGAATGGGAGGTACAGAGATTCTTCATATACCTCCTGCCTCTATTCATGCACAGAGCCCCCGAATACAACAGCCCCCAGTAAAGTGGTACATTTATTAAAATTCATGATCCTACACTGACACATCACCCAAAGTCCATAGTTTACCTTAGGGTTGACTCTTGGTGTTATATATTTTATACCTCTGAACAAATTTAAAATTACATATCCATCTTTACAGTATCATCCAAGTATCATCCAGAATGGTGTTACTGCCCAGAAGATCATCCCTGCTCTGCTTCTCCGTTTATCAACCTAACTCTTGGCAACCACTGCTCTTTTTACTGTGTCCATAGTTTTGCTTTTCCCACAATGTCATATATTTGGAATCACACAATATATAGCTTCTTATACTTAGTAATATGCATGTGGTCTTTCTTTCTTTCTTTCTTTCTTAGCCTATTGATACAATGGATCACATTAATTGATTTTTCTTTTAAAGACTATTTGGGCAGCACAGGTGGCTCAGTGGTTTAGCACCTGCCTTCAGCCCAGGGCGTGATCCTGGAGACCCCAGATCGAGTCCCATGTTGGGCTCCCTTCGAGCCCTTTTTACTCATGAGAGACCCAGAGAGAGAGGCAGAGACACAGGCAGAGGGAGAAGTAGGGGAGCCCGATGGCAACTGGATCCCAGGACCCTGGGATCACGCCCTGAGCCAAAGGCAGACGCTCAACCACTGAGCCACCCAGGTGCCCCTCATTCATTTAATTGATTTCTGAATGTTGAACCAGCTTTGCATACCTGGGATAAATCTCACTTAGTCGTGATGTATAATTCTCTTCATACTATTAAATTTAATGTGCTAATATATATAATATTAATATAATAATATATGTTGCATATGTATTTGCATTTATGTTCATGGGAGATGTAGGTCTGTACACTTCTTTTCTTGTAATGTCTTTGCCTAGTTTTGGTATTAGGGTAATAATCCTGGCCTCATAAGCATGAGTGCAGAAGCATGCCCTCTGCTTCTCTTCTCTGAAAGAGATAATAAAGAACTGGTATAACATCTTCCTTAAAAGTTTAGTAGAATTCATCAGTTAACCAACCTGAGCCTGTTGCTTTCTGTTTTGGAAGTTTATTAATTATCGATTCAATTTCTTTAATAGATTTAGGCCCATTTAGTTGTCTGTTTCTTCATGTGAGTTTTGACTGATTTTGTCTTTTTTTTTCCCCAAAGATTTTATTTATTTATTCATAAGAGACACAGGGGTGGGGGTGGGGGCAGAGACACAAGCAGAGGGAGAAGCAGGCTCCAAGCAAGGAGCCCGACATGGGACTTGATCCCAGGACTCCAGGATGACGCCCTAGGCTGAAGGTGGCACTAAACCGCTGAGCCACACAGGGGTCCCTGATTTTGTCTTTCAAGGAAGTGATCCATCCATTTCTTCTAGGTTCCCAAATTTGTGGGCAGGCTGTTGATAAGATTCCCTGATTATATTTTATTTTTTATTTATTTATGTAAAGATTTTATTTTATCTTTTTTTTAGATTTTTTATTTTTATTTTTTATTTATTTATTCATGCAAAACACACAGGGGGAGAGAGAGAGAGAGAGAAAGAGAGAAAGAGAGGCAGAGGGAGAAGCAGGCTCCATGCAGAGAGCCCAACAAGGGACTTGATCCTGGGTTTCCAGAGTCACGCCCTGGGCCAAAGGCAGATGCTTAAACCGCTGAGCCATCCAGGGATCCCCTAAAGATTTTATTTTTAAGTGATCCTTACATCCAATGTGGGGCTTGAACCCATGACCCCGAGATCAAGAGTCTCATGCTCTGAGCCAGCCAGGTGCCCCCTGATTATAATTTCAATATCCATGGGATTTGTAGTGATGTCCTCTCTTTGTTTTCTGATATTAGTAGTAAGTTGTGTCTTCCCTTTTTTTCTTAGCTAGCCTATAAGCTAGAGGCTTCTTGATTTTACTGTCTTTGCAAAGAATCAACTTTTGGTTTTGTTGATGTTCTCCATTGATTCCCTGATTTTGATTCCATTGATTTTTGTGCCAATTTTTATTCTATTTCTTCTTCTTACTTTGAATTTAACTTGCTCTTTTTTTTTTTCCTAGTTCCTAAAGTGGAAGCTTGGATGATTGAGTTTAGGTTTTTCTTCTCTTCAAATATATGTATCCAGGGCTATAAATTTCCCTGTAAGCTCTGCTTTCATTGCATCGCACAAATTTTGAAAAGTTGTATTTTATTTAAAAAAATATTTTATTTACTAATTTGTGAGAGAGAGAGAGAGAGCACAAGCAGGGGCGAGGAGCAGAGGGAGAGCGAGAAGCAGACTCCCTGCTGGACCCCGAGATCATGACCTGAGCTGAAGTTAGAAACTTAATTGCTGAGCCACCCAGGTGCCCCAAAAGTTGTATTTTCATGCAGTTCAAATTATTTTAAAATTTCTCTTGTGATTTCTTCTTTGACCCACATGTTATTTATAAGTGTGTTATTTAATCTCCACGTACCTCGAGTTTTCCGGCTGTCTTTCTGTTAATGATTTCTGCTTTATTTTTTTTTTAAGATTTTTATTTATTTATTCATGAGAGACACACACACAGAGAGAGAGGGAGGCAGAGGGAGAAGCAGGCTCCACGCAGGGAGCCCGACGTGGGACTCGATCCCAGGTCTCCAGGCTCACGCCCTGGGCCGAAGGTGGCACTAAACCGCTGAGCCACCCAGGCTGCCCCTCATTTCTGCTTTTATTCCATTGTGGTTTGACAGAAGACATTGTAAGATTTTATCTTTTATATTCTGCTTTATGGCCCAGAATGTGGTCTAATTTGGAAAATGTTCCATGTGAGCTTGAGAAGAGTCTGCGCTTGTTGAAGTATTCTATGGGTGTCAGTTATGTCCAGTTGATCGATGGTATTGGTTTTGTTTTGTTTTGTTTTGTTTTTTGGTATTGTTAATTTGACTGTGTCCTTACTGATTTTCTGTCTGCTGAATCTACCCATTAGTGAGAAAGGGGTTGTGAGGCCCCCAGCGTTCATCGGTTTCTTCTCGCTGTTCCACCCGTGTTCGTCTCAAGCACTTACCCTGTTGTTAGGTGCTTACCCATTAAGGATTGTTAGGGCTTCGTGGAGAACTGACCCCTCTCTCATTATGTGAGTTTTATCCCTGATAATTTTCTTTGCTCTCAAGTCTGCTCTATCTGAAATCGATAGGGCTATTCTCATTTTTAAAATCTAGTGTTAGTATTGTTTATCTTCCTCTATCCATTTACTTTTAATCTATATGTGTCTTTAAGTTTAAAATGGGTTTCTTGTAGACAACATATGGATGAGTCTTTTTTTTTATCCACAGTGACAATTTCTGTCTTTTAATTGGTGCACTTAGACCAGTTCTATTTAAAGTGATCTTTGATATTACTGGATTAATATCTATCATATTTGTTTTTGTTTCCTATTTGATGCCTTTATTCTTTGTTCCTATTTTTCATCTTCCATTCTTTCTGGCCTTTGTCAATTGAATTGAACTTTTTATATGAATCCATCTTCTCTCCTGTCTTAGCATGTAGGTTATATATATATATATTTTTTGTACTTTTTTTTGGGAGTTACCCTAGAGTTTGCCATACATTTACCACTAATCCAAATCCACTTTCAAATAACACTATACTGGTTTATGAGTATAGTTTTGGTTTTTACAATAAGAAGCTATAACTCATCCCTCCCTCCTGTCTCTTGTGTCATTGCTGTCATTTTACTACATATAAGCACACATAAGATACATACATGTATCAATACATAATTGAATCCATTGTTGATTCTATTTTGAACAAACTCATATCTGTTAGATCAGTTAAGAATAAGGAAAATAAAAAAAATTAAAAAATAAATTAAAAAAAAGAATAAGGAAAATAAGTTTGAGATTTTACCTTCACTTTATGTATTCTCCAGTGCTCTTCCTTTCTATATGCAGATTTGAGTTTCTGACCTGTATTATTTTCCTTCTCTCTGAAGAACGATTTTAAAATTTTTAAGTAATCTCTACACCCAGCATGGGGCTCAAAATCACAACCCTGAGATTAAGGGTCACATGCTCCATCAACTGAGCCAGCCAGGTGCACCCTCTCTAAAGAACTTCTTTTAACATTTCTTATAAGGCAGGTCCACTGGCAACAAATTCCCTTTTCTTTTTTTTGAGAAAGCCTTCATTTCTTTTTCACTTTTAAAGGATAATTGCTCAGAATACAGAATTCTGGATTGGTGGGGCATTTTCTTTAAACACTATTTCATCCCACTCTGTTCTTGCATGGTTACTTAGGAGAAGCTGGATAGAAATATGAACTTTGCTCTTCTGTGGGTAAGGTGATTTCTTTCCTCTGGTTTCTTTCAACATTTTTTCTTTATCTTTGATTTTCTTAAGTTTGAATATCATATGCCTGGGTGGTTTTTTCATTTGGTTTTGGTTTTTGTTTTGGCATTTATCCTATGTGGTGTTCTGTGAGCTTCCTGGACCTGCGGTTCGGTGTCTTTCTCACTTTAGTTTGGGGAAATTCTCCATCATTACTGTTCAGAAATTTCTTCTCCTTTCTCCCTTGTCCTTCTGCTCTTCCCATTATGGGCATGTGACACTTTTGTGGTTGTCCCACTGTTCATGAATATTCTGTTCCATTTTCTTCCCAGTTTTTTTTTCTCTTTGCATTTTTAGTTTTGGAAGTTTCTATTGCCTACCTCCAAGTTCAGAGCATCATTTATCAGCTGCATCCAGTGTGCTAATAAGTCCATCAAAGGCTTTCTTCTTTTCTATATAGTTTTTGATGTCCAGCATTTCTCTCGTATTTTTTCCCTAGAATTTTCCTCTTTCTGCTTACATTATTCTTGTGTTCTTACATGCTACTTTCCCCATTAATACCCTTAACCTATAGGGGCACCTGGCTGGCTTAGTATATAGAGCAGGTGACTCTTGATCTCAGGTTCCTGAATCCCAGCCCCACCTTGGGTGTGGAGCCCACTTAAAAATGAAACAAATCCCTTACCATAGCAATCTTCATTTTTAAGATCTCCTGGTCTCATCATTCTAGCCTCCCTGCCATCTCTGAGTCTGGTTCTGATGTTTGGTCTGTCTCTTTAAATTGTGTTTTTCTGCCTTTGATGAAGCCTTTACATTTTTTGTGGAGGGGTGGGCATGACGCCAGCGTAAAAGGCTCTGCAGGGAACAGGCCCTTAGCAAAACTGCAGTCAGGTGTGGGAAGGGATGCGCGCTGCAGCCCCCGGGGGTCTCCGGGGCAGGTGTCACTGCGCCCAGGGGCCTGTGTTTCTGGTGCCCCTGACTCCTCATCCTGCCAGTGAGCTGGGAAGGCTGGAGTGGCCGCAGGTGGGCCTTTCCCTTCCCCAGGTGCATTCTGCTCTCTCACAGCCTGGTGAGGCCCTTGCCCTGAGAGCAGCGCCCTGGGGAGAGGACCGCAGGGCCCTGGGGTGTATCATGGGGCTCCCCAGGGCGTCGGGTCTCCACCCCGGGGCGGGCGCCACGTCCAGTGCTGTGAGGAGGGAAGGAGTGGGTGCAGGGTCAGCGCCATCCAGTCCTGCCAGTCTTCCTGGTGGGGTCCCCGCGTTCCTGCAGGACCCCACTCCAGGGCCTGGGAGTCCCCCGTCAGGGAACTCGGGGGGCCGTGCCCAGCTCTGCTCTGCATCTCCCTTCTCTGCAGGATCTGAGGTGTCGACTTAGTTCAGCTTTCCAGGCCGTCTTTTGCTTTAGCTTCTTGTTGGGGTGGAGTAGTGATTCCTAATGTCCTTACCTGCCAGGCCACAAAGCGAGAGGCCCATTTTTTTTCTTTTAAAAATTATTTTGGCACGTATACTGCCTTTGGCTTTACCTGTACGTTTTGCAGTCTGCTTGTCTATTTCTGCAAAAATCTAGGATGTTGATGGGTGTCATACTGAGCTTCTAGATCGACTTTTTTTTTTTTTAAGATTTTATTTATTTATTTTTTTCACGAGAGACACAGAGAGGCAGAGACACAGACAGAGAGAGAAGCAGGCTCCACGCAGGGAGCCCGACGTGGGACTCTATCCAGGGACTCCAGGATCACACCCCCCGGCCAAAGGCAAGTGCTCAACCGCTGAGCCACCGGGGCTGCCCTAGATTGAATTTTGATGTAATTTACACCTTAATAATAAGTCTTCCAACTCATGATTACAACATATCTCTGCAGTTACCTAGGCCTTACTAGATTTCTTTCATCAGTTTTTGGTATTTTTCAACATGCAGATCTTGCACATATTTTGTTAGATTTTAGCCTAATTTTTAGTGCTCTTGTAAACGGCACTTCAGAATCTTTCATTTTCTAATTGTTCATGGCTAGTGTATACAAATGTAATCGATTGAACTGACATTGCATACTGTGACCTTGCTGAATGTGTTTACTAGTTCAAGAAGTTTGGGGTTTTTTTGTGTTTTTTTGTGTTTTTTTTTTTTTTTTTTTTTTAAGTAAGCTGCAGGCCCAGTATGGAGCCCAAGGCAGGGCTTGAACTCACTACCCCGAGATCAACACCTGAGCTGAGATCGAAAGTCCCACCCTTAACCAACTGAGCCACCCAGGTGCCCCCTAGTTGTAGAAGCTTTTAAAAAATAGAATGTTGGGATCCCTGGGTGGCGCAGCGGTTTGGCGTCTGCCTTTGGCCCAGGGCGCGATCCTGGAGACCCGGGATCGAATCCCACGTCGGGCTCCCGGTGCATGGAGCCTGCTTCTCCCTCTGCCTGTGTCTCTGCCTCTCTCTCTCTCTCTCTGTGACTATCATTAAAAAAAAAAATTAAAAAATAGAATGTTGTATATTCTACATAGACAATCATGTCATGCATGAATTGTTTTATTCTTGATCACCAATCTATGTGACTTGTTTCTTACTCCCTTATTCCACTGGCTACGGCCTCAAGTACATGGTGAATAGTAGTGGTGAGAGTGGTAAATAGTAGTGGACATTGTTGCATCGTTCCTGATTTTAGGAGAGAGCCTTCAGGTTTTCACAGTTAAGTACAATGTTAGCTGTAGGTATTTTGTAATTGCACTTTATCAGGGTGAGGAAATTTCTTGTATTCCTTGTTTGTGGAAAGTTTTCATCATGCATTGATGTTGAGTTTTGTCCAAATGTTTTATTAGTTTTTCTTCTCTTTCTTTCTTTTATTAAGATGTTCAGGTGGTTTTTCTCCTTTGGTCTACTGATTACATTAATTGATTTTTGAATACTGAACCACTTTTGCATTTCCAGGATTACCTCCTCTCCTTTCTCATGATGCGTTTTTTCTTTTATATGTTGCTAGATTCACCTTATTAATATTTTGTTGACAACTTTTGTATTGATGTTCATGAGGGATAATGACCTGAAGGTTATTTTTTCTTATAATATTTATTTCAAGTATGGATATCGGATAGTGGCCTACAAAAATGAGTTAGGAAGTGATTTCTTTTCTTCCATTTTCTGGAAGATTCTGTGAGAATTTGTATTATTTCTTCCTTAAATGTTTGGTGGAATTCACCTCTGAAGCCATCTAGCCCTGGAGTTTTGTTTTGAAGATTTTAAACTATAAATCCAATTTCCCTATTATCTATAGGAATATCAGGATCATCTAATTCCTTTTTGGTGAGTTTAGGAAGTTTGTCTTTCAAAGAATTTGTCCATTTCATCAAATTTGTCATTGATAAGTATAGTGTTGTTTAAATATTACCTGATGCTTTTAATGTCTAAGATCTATAGTGTAAGATCTTTCATTCATTCTTGATATTGGCAATCTATGCCTTCTCTCTCTCCTTTTTTCCTCCCCTTAATCAGGCTAGAGGTTTATAAGTTTTATTGATCTTTCTGAGGAATCAGTTTTTGGTTTGACTGGTTTTTATCTATAAGTTTTCTGTTTTCATTCATTGATTTCTACTTTTATTTTCGTTACTGCTTCTTCTGCTTTGGGTTTAAGTTATTCTTCCAGTTTCTCAAGGTAGTAGCTCAGATCACATTAATTTGATACCTTCTTTTCTAATATAAGTATTTAATGTTATCCTTTTTTTCTCTAAGTAGTGCTTTAGCTTCCTCCTACAGTTTTTGTACTCATTTCAGTTAATTCAAAATATTTTTAATTGCTCTTGTGACTTTTCATTGACCCAGGGGTTATTTAGAAGTGTGTTAATTTCCAAATAGTTGAGAAAGTTTCAGATGTCTTTTGTTCTTGGTTTCTAGTTTAATTGCTTTGTGGTCAGAAAATATACTTTGTATGATCCTAATTCTTTTATATTTGTTGAGGTTTGTTTTATTTCCCAGAATATGGTCTAGCTTAGTCAATGTCCCATGTGTTCTTAAAAAAAAAAAAAAAAAAAACGAAAAACAAAAAAAACAGTGCATTCCTGTGTGTGGTGTTCTATCAATGCATTTGGGTGTTCTTCATTCAGAAGCCATTTTATTTTTATTTTTAAAAAATATTTATTTATTTGAGAGAGAGTGAGTGAGCAAGCACGAGCAGGGTGAGGGGCAGAGGGAGAAGCAGACTCCCTGCTGAGCAGGGAGCCCCATGTGGGGCTCTATCCAGGACCCTGGGATCATGATCTGAGTGAAAGGCATATGCTTATCCAACTGAGCCACCTAGGCCCCCCTCAAAACCCATTTTAATTGAGATTTCTGTGTGTTGCCACTTGAAATGTTCCCACCACTAAGGAATTATGATTGGCGTGGGTCATTTGCCCAATGACGTGACCACAGGAGCAAGGTTCTCTGTGTGGCACCCTCTTCAGTACCACATGACTGGAGTTAGGGGTCGTTGTTCCCCAAAGGCACTGGGGGTGCTGGCCTGGCAAAAGCCATAGATGCTGGGCGCCGTCCACCCTGTGACTGTCACATGTGCGTGCACAGGCACCTGCTTCTAGGGCCAGTCTGTACAGTGTTAAATATCCCCCCCCCCCGTGTGCATCTCCCGCATAACTCAAACATCTCACTTTTCTCTCCAAATGGGGAAAATGCGAAGTCACGTCCAATTAAAACAGAGCTCTCAGCACAGTTCTCTGGTGGGATCCATATGCCTTTGGATAATGTCTGAATATCACTCCTGCTTCAGTAACCAGTGTGCGAGATGATGAATGAACACACTTCTAGGCCTCCAGGGATCCCTTAGTGCAGAAGAGCCATAAAGAAGAAATGCGTGGTGCAGCTGTGGCTTCTTGCCTCCCCGGGCCACCAGTGAGCTGTCGTGGGAGGTGTCCGACGGGATCAATTTGCGTCCCAGCATGAGAGGACTTTGAGGAAGGAAGGAAAGAGAACATCTGGTACGTGTGCTGAGTCGGAGTGTGCACGAGTTCCCAGCCCCGTGTTGGTTCTCTCCAGCAAGGAGGCATGGGAGTTTCTCTGTCTTTGGAGAAACCACCTGAGGAGCTTCGTGCCCACTCGCTGACCTTCTGGCTGGACGGTGGGCTCAGTGGGGTGCCCTAGGACTCACCGGGGCCACCCCTCGCAACTGTTCAGTGGTTATGAGAGCCTGTATTTTCCCCAGAGAGACAATACTGCTTTGGATTGTGATTTTGGAGGCAAAGGGAAGGTTCACTGGTTTCCTCTTGGCCTGCCGACCACGGTGAGATTTAGTCCGTGCCTGCCCTAGGAGGCCAGTGAGGGGATGTCGGTGCTGAGGAGATCCCTGCTAGCTGCTTCCATGGGACCAGAGAAGAGCCTTAGGATGTGCTTGCCATAGGTGGACCTGACCACAACCCCACCGATACCTGGAGCACATAACCTTCCCTGCAAATGGCAGATACTTGTGATGTTCAGGGTTCTTAGGATCCCAATGATTAGCACTAACTTAGAATAACTATCTGGTAGACCAAAGATTTGGGTCTGTCTATTCTCTGAGGGCACATTTCTCTTTGGGGGAAATGTGAGGAAGAAGACTTACACTTTGCCTTGGTGCTTACATAGATCTCAAGGCTACTTGATGTCTACTTATCCTGGCCCAGAGACTCTGAATCCATGAACTGACCCAGCATTTAGAATTAGATAAGAGGCCTCGACTTTCTCATGTCTTGATTTTGTTGGTGTTCCAAAGTTAGGCCTGTTGTCCTTAGACCTGGACTTATTTCCCTTTATGAAGAAAGAAAGGGTCATTTGTCACTTTAATTCCTGCGAACCCTATAATTAATTAACTGCAGCTGAAGATCTCTAGGCATCACACTATTTTGTAAAATGGCATAACTATGCCTGCCTTGTTGCCTGTTAGGGTAACTAGAACCAGTGTGCTTCTGGCAGGTAACAGCAGCCACCTGGACCGGGCCGCCTTTGGCTCTCCCCATCTCCCCCACAACTGATGAGTTGCACCAGCGTTTCCAGTTGCACCAGCGTTTCCAGGCTAGGAGAAGAGTCGATAAAAGCCCAGTTTAAAAGGCTGACATCTCTTCCAATCCATTCCTCAAGGCAAAGGTAAATGTAGTCTTTCCAGGCCTCATGGGAGACAAGACTGCAGGCCGGGGGGGGGGGGGGGGGGGGTCCTGGTGAGTGGGAAGCATTGGCTAGTTCCAATTCAACATTCCTGTCTCCTGAAGTCTTTGAATTCTTTCCTCTATCTTATGCCAAAGTGTTTCTGGCCTTTCCATTTCATTTTGCACAGAGCGGCGTTCAGAACATTAGTCAAAGCAGCAAACTGCTAAAGCAGCTGTCTGTGCCTTCTAAAAGAATGCCCTCAACTCAACAACTTCATCCCGATGGAAAAGTGAGCCACCCCCCGTACCTTCTAGGCCCTGCGTACCCACAAGTCCATCCTCCCAAATCCACCCAAGGGGTGTGCCTGTCCGTGTTGGCAAATTCTTGCTGCTCTTTCAAGCCGTAACTCTTCCTACCCTGGTTCTGCATTTCGCTCCCAGAGCACATTGAGGTTGGATGCTGGTTACCCACCAAGCAAGCCTTGAGGTGGGAGGGCAGGAGAGAAGTGGTTCTCTTTCCCAGAAGGAACAGGATCTTTCCTTAGGGAGGGGAAGCACCACAGGGGCGTTTCGGGATGGTGGGGCCTGGGGAACCTCAGGCCGTCCCTGGGTATCTGTATTCACTTGCCAGCCTCTCCGCTCTCCTTTCCTTCCCCCTCATTTTTGAGTAGAAAGTACTAGAGATGGCAAATTCGACTGTGCTAGCTCAGCACGTGGTAGGAGCAGCCTCACGGAGGCTTGGTTTTCGGGGTCTTGGGCCTTGGGCCTACTGCTAGCCGGTTGGAGCGGCTTTGCAAAGTGCTCTCTTCGGAAGGCGCCCCATCCTGTTCCCTTCTTGAGTAGCCCTTTGAGATTTAACCTGCTGGGAGAATGGTTTTCAGTTAGCGGACAGGGACAAGGGCAACCACTCGTGTCAGTGTTTCCGTGTTCTCCCCCCGACCCCGTCCTCTAAATTGGCTCCCTGATAACGTTAAGGGGAAAAGGTGAGGTGTGTGCACAGTTCGCTACCTTTGCTTTTTGAGAGATGCTCCTCACACTGTATCATTGATCTTTTTAAAGCATGTAATTCAGTGGTTTTTAATATATTCACAAGATTGTACTCTCATCACGACGATTTAGTTTCGGAGCATTCTCATCACCCCCAGAAGGAACCCTGTTCCCAAGAGCAGCCGCTCCCCATTCCCTCCCGCCAGCCCCTGACAACCACTAATTTACTTTCCATCTCTATGGATTTACCTATTCTGGGCACTTCGTCTAAATGTAATCGCACAATATGTTGCCTTTTGTGGCTGATTTTTTTTTTTTTTTTCCATTTAGCCTTCGCTGCGAATGTGTTCGAGGTTCAGGCTTGTGGCATAGATCACCACTGCATTCTTTTTTGTGGTTAAATAATATTCTGTTCCATGGATAGAGCACATCTGTGGATGGACATTTGAGTGGGCCCCACTGTTTGGCCACGATGAGCAGTGCCGTTGTGAACATTTGTGTACAAATATCTGGATGAACATGTTTTTACTTCTCTTGGGTATATACTGGGAGGAGAATTATTGGGGCGTGTAGTAACTTTGTTTAACTGTTCGAGGAACTGCCAGACTATTTTCTTACGTGGCTGCACCATTTTACATTCCCACTAGCGATGGGTGAAGGTCTTGGGTTCTCCACATCCTTGCCAATCCTTGTTGCCACCCATTTTTTTT
Organism: Canis lupus baileyi; assembly: GCF_048164855.1. Classification (NCBI taxonomy): domain Eukaryota; kingdom Metazoa; phylum Chordata; class Mammalia; order Carnivora; family Canidae; genus Canis; species Canis lupus. The sequence goes on along the minus strand of NC_132863.1, from coordinate 45,753,157 downwards.
TATTATAGCCATTTTAGTGGATATGAAGTGGAGTATGTTACTTTTTTTGTCAACACGAAGAGGAAAGAAGAGGATATCTGTACGTAATTGCTTATTATTTTTACAGAAGAGCTCTGGGATGTTATATGAGAAACTAGCAGTGCTGGTTGCCTCCAGGGAGTTCTGGGAATTGGGAGCTGGTGGCTGGGGTGGAGGGAGATTTTATACTATCCACCCTTCTCTCTAAGTCATTACATGTTAGATACGTGGAGGTGTTATCTATATAACTAACTAAATTAATTTCAACTTTATTTAAAAAAATTTTTTTAAAGATTTTATTTATTTATTAGAGAGCGTGCATGAGCAGGTGGGAGGAGCAGAAAGAGAGGGAGAAGCAGACTCCCGCTGAGCAGGGGGCCAATACAGGGCTTGATCCCAGGACCCTGAGATCATGACCTGAGCCAAAGGCAGACTTTTCACCAACGGAGCCCCCCAGGCGCCCCTAACAAGAACTTTAAAGGTATTAGAGCACTTACTGACTTATGGCAGGGGTTGACAGCTTTCACCTATGGACTGAATCCAACCTGCCACCTATTTTTATATGCCCGTGAGCTAATTAGGTTTTACATTTTTAAAATGGTTGAAAACAATAAAAGGAGACTCTTTTGTAGCACATGAAAATTATTTGAAATTCAAATGTCAATGTCCATAAATAAGCTCTTATTGGAACACAGCCGTGCTCGTTTGTGTACATATTTTCTGTGGGTGTTTTCCTGCTACCATGGGGGGAACCGCGTGTGGTGCTGTCACCACTCTCCCCTGCTGCTCAGAACACGCACAGTGCAGTTACACAGCTATAACCCAACGGTACTTGGGGTGTCACATGGACTACATACTGTGACTTCTTTATTTTTTCTTTCTTTTTTAAGTCAGCTCTCCACCCAACGTGGGGCTTGAACTCACAACCCTGAGACCAAGAGTTGCATGACTGGGCCAGCCAGAAGCCCCTCCTGTGACTTCTTTAAAAAAAAAAAATTACCAATGCATATCCTTTATGTCAAAATGAGAAAAGAGGACAAAAGTGAATGATGAATATCATGCTTGTAAGGCATAATGGAGTGTGGATTATGTTGCTTTCAAATTACAGAGCAAGACATTGTGTCTGTGGCACGATGGCACCACAGCTGTGCTACAAGGGTACGCTCTGCATCGCCGTTGCCAGACCAAGCGTTCCTCAAAGTAGTCCCAACTCACAGGGAGGTGATGGGCGGAAAAAAACTAGAAAATGTAAAACTCGATCTCGTTTATGGTAGAATTTCTTCACACACACAAAAGATAAAAAGGGATTTGCTACCAAAATAAGTTATAAAGTGGCTCATTTGTTAGCCAAGAAAAATAGCTCTTTATAACTGGTAGGTTCATTAAATGGTGTTTGATTGCAACAGCTGAATAAGTGTCCAGGAAAAAAAAGAACAAACAAACTTGTTTAAGAAAATTAGCCTTGCAGGAGAATAGTTGCTTGCAGAATTAGGACATTGAGAGCAATGGTGGTTTAAAAACAGGGCAGAGGTTGCCTCCCGGTCGTTGTTGATTTGAGGACTTGATGCAAAGGGAGAAAATAACCAAAGAATTAGTCTCTATGAATAGGCTATACTGAACCACAGGGGAGAATACCTTTAAGGACGATAAAAAGGAGTGCGTAGGTGGCTTAGTTAAGCATCTGACTTTTGAAAAAAAAAATTTTTTTTAAGCATCTGACTCTTCATCTCAACTCGGGTCATGATCTCAGGGTCATGAGTTCAAGCCCCATGCTGGGCTCCATGCCAGGTGTGGAGCCTACTTTAAGAAAAAAAAAAAAAAAGGATGATAAAATGAAATGATAAGGGGCGCCTGGAGGGGAGGGCTCAGTCGGTGAAGCATCTGCCTTTGGCTCAGGTCATGATCCTGGGGTCCTGGAATCGAGCCCTATGTTGGGCTCCCTGTTCAGCTGGGAACCTGTTCTCCCTCTTCCTCTTCTCCCCCTGCTTATGCTCTTTCTCTCTCTCTTTCTCTCCATCTCGCGCACTCTGTCTCTCAAATGAATAAAGTCCTTTAAGAAATTGATAAAACACTAATTCAGCACGACTAGGTTGTGTTACACCGGACGGTGGCATGGGTGGAGCAGGAGTTGGCTGAGCTGGACAAGTGTGAGAGGCTCGTGGACGTGTCAGATGCTGACGCCTGTGCTAATGCACAGATGTGTTGATTATCAGGTATTTGGAGGAAAATACTGGGATGTGGCCTGTTTTATTGAACTAGTAGTGTCAATCGTGAACTTCGTTTGCCCTTGTGGACACAACCATCAGGCCAATGAAATTCTGTCAGAAATATAGGAAGAATATTCTGATGTGATCCAGATGTTTTGAGATCAGGGCCATGATGGAAGTTTTTCCCAGCTGAAAGAGCCTTCGTCAACTACTGTAACACACTGAATGACTGTGGAGATTGCATTTGGCTATGGACTTGCAAATGTCTTTTAATAACTTCAGACTAACATTAACAGACGATACAGGGCTTCTACGCACAGCTTCTATTGTGGTAAAGTCATTCCAACTCTGCTAATGCTGTTTGAGTCCCAGGTAACGTCAAGCAGCTTTATAAACTTCCCATGCTGTCAAACACTGAAATAGAAGGAAGATCCCATTCCCATACAAACTTGCAGTGCATTTATTGTTTGAGTTCACACTACATTTCAGGCAGTGTTTTTTATTGTTTTTTATTTTATTTTATTTTATTTATTTTAAGATTTTATTTATTTATTAATGAGAGACACACAGAGAGAGGCAGAGACACAGGCAGAGGGAGAAGTGGGCTCCATCCTGGATCTCACCCTGGGCTGAAGGTGGTGCTAAACCACTGAGCCACCAGGGCTGCCCAGGCAGTGTTTTTTAGAACTTGATGCAAGCCCAGTGGAAACCTATATATTTGAAAAATCCATTTAACTGTGCAACAGAGCAGCTTCCACATAACTGTCAATTGGAAGTGATTAATCTGTAAAGGGATGACATGCTAAAAGACAAATATCGAGAGAAGAACCTGATAGAATTCTGTAATTACCTTGTATGTGATGAATTTGTTTAATTAAAATCACAGGCTTGTGGACTGATACCAGTTTGGGCTGTACCTATCTGCAGAAAGAGGCATTTTCAGAGATGACACACATCAAATCTCATTACAGATTAGCGTTAATAGATGAATTTTTGTGATTGGTTTTGATTACAGGGGACACTCACTTTGCTCACCAATTAAGTGGATGTTAGTCCAAGTGTTTTGCTAACCAATGTTAGTGAAGAGTATTCTGTTCTCGAGAGTAGATCTATATACCAAAAATTATTATTATACTTTAAACTTCATCAGTTAAAATTTTGTAAAGTTTGTTTCCTCTCTTAGTATAAAAGTGCCCATTATTGAGTTCCCCCCCTTCATTCACAGAGCCTAACATATTTACTCTCAGATGTTTTCTCTAAAAGCTTACATGTGTCTCACATTTAGGTCTTTCAACCACTTTGAGTCTATCTTTGTGTGTGGTGTGAGGAAATGGTCCAGTTTCATTCTTCACGTGTCTGTCCAGTTTTCCCAAAGCCGTTTGTGGAAAAGACTGTCTTATTTCCTTTGGATATTCTCTCCTGCTTTGTCGAAAATTAGTTGACCATAGAGCTGAGGGTCCATTTCTGGGCTCTCTATTCTGTTCCATTGATCTCTGTGTCTGTTTTTGTGTCAGGACCACACTGTCTTGATAATAATGGCTTTGTAGTAGAACTTGAGGTCTGCATTGTGACGCCTCCAGTTTTGGTTTTCTTTTTCAACATTCTTTTGGCTATTTGGGGTCTTTTCTGGTTCCATACAGATTTAAGGATTATTTGTTCCAGCTCTGTGAAATAAGTTGATGGTACTTTGATAGGGATTGCATTGAATGTATAGATTCCTGTAGGTAGCATAGACATTTTAACAATATTTGTTCTTCCAATCCATGAGCATGGAATGTTTTTCCATTTCTTTGTTTCTTCCTCAATTTCTTTCATGAGTGTTCTATAGTTTTCTGAGTACAGATCTCTTGCCTCTTTGGCTAGGTTTATTCCTAGGTATCTCATAGTTCTGGGTGCAATCGTAAATAGGATCGACTCCTTCTTTCTCTTTCTTCTCTCATTGTTAGTGTATAGAAATGCCACTGCATTGATTTCATATCCTGCCACTTTGCTGAATTCCTGTATGAGTTCTAGCAATTTTGGGGTTGAGTCTTTTGGGTTTTCCATATACAGTATCATGTCAGCTGCAAAGAGTGAGAGTTTGACTTCTTCTTTGCGAATTTGGATGCCTTTTATTTCCTTTTGTTGCCTGACTGATGAGGCAAGGACTTCCAGTACTATGTTGAACAGCAGTGGTGAGAGTGGACATCCCTGTCGTGTCCCTGACCTTAGTGGAAAAGCTTTCAGTTTTTCCCCATTGAGAATGATATTTACTGTGGGCTTTTAGTATATGGCTTTTATGATATTGAGGTATATTCCCTCTATCCCTACACTGTGAAGAGTTTTAATCAAGAAAGGATGCTATACTTTGTCAAATACTTTTTCTGCATCTATTGAGAGGATCGTCCTTTCTTTTATTAATGTAGTGTATCACATTGATTGATTTGTGGATGTTGAACCACCCTTACAGCCCAGGAATCCATCAAAATCCTAGAGAAGAACACAGGTAGCAAGCTCTTTGAGCTTGGCCACAGCAACTTCTTGCTAGACAGGTATCTAAAGGCAAGGGAAACAAAGGCAAAAATGAACTGTTAGAACTTCATCAAGATAAAATCTTTTGCACAGCAAAAGAAACAGTCAAAAACAAACAAACAAACAAACAAACCCAAAAGACAACCGGCAGAATGGGAGAAGATATTTGCAAATGACACATCAGATAAAGGGCTAGTATCTAAAATCTGTAAAGAACTTATCAAACTTAGGGGATCCCTGGGTGGCTCAGCAGTGTAGCGTCTACCTTCAGCCCAGGGTGTGATCCTGGTGTCCCGGGATCGAGTTGCATCTGGCTCCCTGCATGGAGCCTGCTTCTCCCTCTGCCTGTGTCTCTGCCTCTCTCTCTTTCTCTGTCTCTCATGAATAAATAAATAAAATCATTAAAAACCTTATCAAACTCAAGAACAAAAAATCCAGTCAAGAAATGGGCAGAAGACACAAACAGACATTTCTCCAAAGAAGACATATAAATGGCCAACAGACATGTGAAAAAATGCTCCACATCGCTCGGTATCAGGGAAATACAAATCAAAAACCACAATGAGATATCACCTCATACCAGTAAGAATTGCTAAAATGAACAAGTAAGGAAATGACAGATGTTTGGGAGGATGCAGAGAAGGGGGAACTGTCTTGCACTGTTGGTGGGAATGCAAGTTGGTGCAGCCACTCTGGAAAACATTCTGGAGGTTCCACAAGAAGTTGAAAACAGAGCTATCATATGACCCACAATTGCACTAGTGGGCATTTATCCCAAAGATGCAAATGTAGTGATCCAAAGGGGCACCTGCACCCCAATGTTTATAGCAGCAATGTTCCCAATAGCCAAACTGTGGAAGGAGTCCAGATGTCCATTGACAGACGAATGGATAAAGAAGATGTGGTCTATATATACAATAGAATACTACTCAACCATCAAAAAAAAAAAAAAAATGAAATCTGGGGCACCTGGGTGGCCCAGTGGTTGAGTGTCTACCTTTGGCTCAGGTCGTGATCCCAGGGTCCTGGGATAGAGTCCCACATCAGGCTCCCTATAGGGAGCCTGCTTCTCCCTCTGCCTATGTCTCTGCCTCTCTCTCTGTGTCTCTCATGAATGAATAAATAAAATCTTTACAAAAAAGAAATGAAATTTTTCCATTTGCAACAACGTGGGATGGAACTAGAGGGTATTATGCTGAGCGAAATAAGCTAATCAGAGAAAAATAATTATCATATGATCTCACTCATATGTGGAATTTAAGAAACAAAACAGAAGATCATAGGGGAAGGGAGGAAAAAGTAAAACAAGATGAAATCAGAGAGAAGACAAACCGTAAGAGACTCTTAATCATAGGAAACAAATTGAGGGTTGCTAGAGGGGAGGGGAGGTGGGAGGACGGGATACCAGGGTGATGGGCATTAAGGAGGGCACATGATGTAATGAGCACTGGGTGTTATATAAGACTGATGAATCACTGACCTCTACCCCTGAAACTAATAATACATTATATGTTAATTGAATTTAAATAAAATTTAAAAAAAGAAATAACCTTTGATTCAAAAAAAAAAAAAAAAAAGAAAGAAAAAGAAACTTTGGTTGAGTTTTGCTGGTAAAATTAAGGGAAAGTATCCATAATTGTCTGAAAAGGCTTTTAAAGTATTCCTCCCTTTTTTAACTACAAAAAAGAAAAAACCAAAAAACTTGCATATTAGGGATGCCTGGGTGTCTCAGTTACTTGAGTGTCCAACTCTTGATTTTGGCTCAGGTCATGACCTCAGGATCATGAGATTGAGCCCTGTGTTGGGCTCCACAGTGGACATGGAGTCTGCTTAGGAGTTTTTCTCTACCTCTGTCTACACCGCCCCCCCCCCAAAAAAAAGCTTACATGTTAGACCAGATGGACTTAAGAAATATATAAAGACACTATACCCAACAACAACTGCACACACATTCTTCTGAAATGCGTGTAGGACATCTTCCATGATAGACCACATATTTGGCCACAAATGAAGTCTCAAAAGATTTAAAAAGATAGATATACAGAATATCTTCTCCAATCACAACGGGATGAAATTAGAAATCAGTAACAAAGAAAACTGGAAAATTCACAAATTTGTGCAAATTAAACAACACTTCACCAGTGGATGAAAGAAGAAATCATATAGGAAATTTAAAATATTTAGAGATAAATGAAAACACAACAGACCCAAACTTATGGGGTGCAGTGAAAGCAGTACTAATGAGGAAATTTATAGCTATAAACACAGTAAAAAAACAAGAAAGATCTCAAATCAGCAATCTAAATTTACAACTTGAAGAACTAAAAGGGAGAGAACACTAAACCCAAAGCTGGCAGAAAGAAGGAAATAAAGATTAGTGCAGAGGCGTCTGGGTGGCTACGGTCCTGGGATTGAGCATCACATTGGTTGACTGCTCAGCAGGGAGCCTGCTTCTCCCTCTCCTTCTGCCCTTCCCCCAGCTCGTGCTCTTACTGTCAAATAAGTAAATAAAATTTTTAAATAAATAAAAATGTGGGTACCTGGGTGGCTCAGTCAGTTGGGCATCTGCTTTTGGCTCAGGTCATAATCCCAGGGTCCTGGGATCAAGCCCCACATTGGGCTTCTCAGTGGGGAGCCTGCTTCTCCCTCTGCTGCTCCCCCTGCTTGTGCTCTCTCTCGCTCTTAAATAAAATATTAAAAATAAATTATTTAAATAATTTAAAAAATTAGAGGAGAGATAAATGAAATAGAGATGAGAAAAACAGTAGAGAATGAATAAAACCAAAAGTTGATTCTTTGAAAAGATCACCAAAACTGACATGCCTTTAGCTACATGTACTAAGAACAGAGAAGACCCAAATTACTAAAATCAGAAATGAAAGTGGGACCGTTACTACCAATTCTACAGATATAAAAGGATTAAAAGAGATTACTGTGAAAAACTGTATGCCAACAAATTGGATAACCTAGATGAAATGGACAAATTCCTAGAAAGATCAAACCTAACAAGACTAAATCATAAAGTAGAAAATCCAAATAGACTTATAACTAGTAAAGAGGCTGAATTCAGTACTCCAATCTCCTGAGAAAGAATGGCCCTGGACCCGTTGGTTTCATTGCTGAATTCTACCCAATATTAAAAGGAGAATCCTTTTCAAATGTTTCCAAAAGATGGAAGAGGAGTAAACACTTCCTCACTCATGTTCTTTTTTTTCTGTGCAAAAAGTTGTTTTTTATTTTTAATTTTTAATTTTTAAAAAGATGTATTTATTTTAAAGGGAGCGGGAGCAATAGGGAGAAGGAGAGCAGCGAACTCCCTGCAGAGTGCAGGGCCCAAACCCACGGTTCTGCGATCATGGCCTGAGCCAAAATCAAGAGTTGGACGCTCAACTGACTGAGCCATGCAGGCGCCCCAAAAAGGTATTTTTCTTAAAGCCCAGGGACAGGACAGAAACAACCGCACTATGATTATGAGGAATGATTGATTTTTATGGGGCTACCATTACTCTGATACCACAGCCAGATAAAGATGCTACAATAAAAGAAAACTGCACACCAATGTACTATACTACAATAACAATGATTATTGCAACTGATGCAGAAAAAGCATTTGACAAAATTTAACACCCTTTCATGATAAAAACATTCAACAAACTAGGAACAGAGGGAAACGATCTCCACATAAAAGCCACCTTTGAAAACCCTCAGTGAACATCATAGTCACTGATTGAAAATTGAAAAATTTCAATTTTTCAATGAAAAATTGAAAAATTGATTTCCTCTAAGATCAGGAAGAAAGAAGGATGTCCGCTCTCACCACTGCTATTCAACATTGTGCTGCAAATTCTATCTAGACAGAGCAATCAAGAAAGGCAAGTAGGAGGTGTCCCAAATGGGAAGGGAAAAAGTATAATTGTGTCTCTCCCCAGCTGATATGATCCCCTGTATAGAAAACCCTGTATAGATCTCACACACACAACCATTAGAACTATTAAATGAATTAGGCGAAGCAGCAGGACACAAAGTCAACATACAAAAGTGAGCTACATGTATATACGAGGACAATGGGTAACTTGAAAAGGAAATTACAAAACCAATTTCATTTATAATGGCATCAAAAAGAAGAAAAAATCTAGAAGTTAATCAAGGAGGTGAACTATGTACAATGAAAACTACAGAACACTGCTGAAAGAAATGAAAGAAAACATCAGTAAATGGCAACAAATCCCGCTGTCATAGACTAGAAGACATAATATTGCTAAGATGTCCACACTACCCGAAGCCGTCAACAGATCCAGTGTAATCTATACCAAAATCACATTTAAAAAATTCTGGGTTCGGGATCCCTGGGTGGCGCAGTGGTTTAGCGCCTGCCTTTGGCCCAGGGCGCGATCCTGGAGTCTCGGGATCGAATCCCACATCGGGCTCCTGGTGCATGGAGCCTGCTTCTCCCTCTGCCTATGTCTCTGCCTCTCTCTCTCTCTCTCTCTGTGACTATGATAAATAAATAAAAATTAAAAAAAAAAATTCTGGGTTCTACAGAGTAGAAAAGCCCCATCCTAAAACTCACATGGAATCCCAAGGAACCCTGAATAACCAAAACCATTTTGAAGAAGAAGAGCTGGAGGACTTACATGTCTTAATTTCAAAACATTCTACAAACTACAGTAATCAAAATACTGTTGTACCAATGTAAAGACAGCTAGACAAATGGAACAGAATAGAAAGGCCTGAAATAAGCCCTAACATGTATATTCAAATGATTTTTGACAAGAGGGGCTGAGACCAGTCAATTGGGACAGGGTAGTTTTTTCAATACATGATGCTAGGAAAACTGTGTAGCCACATGCAAAAGAATGAAGTTAGACCCTTACCTAACACCATATACAAAAATTAACTCAAAATGGATGAAAGATCTACATGTAACACTTAAAACTGAAAAACCCTAGAAGAAAACAGGGCAAAAACTTCACAACATTGAATTTGGCAGTGATTTTTTTGGATATGACCCCAAAGGCACAGGAAACAACAACAAAAAAACCCCAGAAAAATTAGGGTCCCTGAAAATTTAACAATTTTGTTAATCAAGACAGTATCAACAGAGTAAAAAGTTAACCTCCAGAATGGAAGAAAATATTTGAAAATCAAAAAAAGGAATGAATATCTGGAATATTTAGAGAACTCCTAAAAATGACAAAAATCAACCTGATTTTAAAAATGGACAAAAGACCTTAGTAGACATTTCTCCAAAAAAGATACACAAATGGCCAATAAACACAGGAAGGATGCTCAGCATCACTAATCATTAGGGAAATGCAAATTAAAACTACAATGAGACACCACTTCACACCCATTAGGATGGCAACTATTAAAAAAAAAGAAACAGAACTAGTGTTGTCAAAGATGTAGAGAACTTGGAAACCTCATGCACTGCTGGTGGGAATGCAAACTGGCGTAGCCACTGTGGAAACAGTATGGCAGTTCCTCAAAAAATTAAAAATAAAACTACCATATGATCCATAATTCCATCTCTGTATATACCCAAAGAATTAAAAGCAGGATCTTGAAGAGATATTTGTATGCCCCATTTATAGCAACATTGTTCACAGCAGCTAAAATGTGGAGGCAACCAAAGTGTCCCTGAGTAGGAATGGGTAAACAAAATGTAGTTTGTACATACAGTGGAATATTATTCAGCTTGAAAAAGGAAATTCTGACACATGCCACAACATGGAGGAGCCTGGAGGATATTATGTTACGTGAAATAAGCCAGTTGCAAAAAGACAAATACTATGACTTCATTTATATGAGTTAGTGTAGACAAAATCACAGAGTTGGACAGCGGAGTGGTGAATGCCCAGGCTAGGAAGGAAGGTAAGTGGAGAGATATTGTTTAATGGGCATAGAGGTGGATTTTTTTTTTTTTTTAAGATTTTATTTACTTATTTGGGAGAGAAGAGAGAGAACATGAGTCGGGGGAGAGGCCGACTCTCTGCTGATCACAGAGCCCGACACAGGGCTCAGTTCCTGGACTCTGAGATCATGACCTGAGCCAAAGGCAGACGCTGAGCCACCCAGGCGCCCCTTGTTTTGTTTTTTTAAGTAGGCTCCACGCCCCTTGTGGAGTCCAGTACAGGGCTTGAACTCATGACCCTGACCGAGATCAAGACCCTGAGATCAGGACCTGAGCTAAGATCAAGAGTCGGTTGCTTAACTGAGTCACCCAGGCGCCCTTAGAGTTTTGGTTTTAAAAGATAAAGAGTTATGGGGATGGATGGTGGTAATGGTTGCACAACATTATGAGTGTGTTTAATACTCCCGAGCAGCACACTTAAAACCGGTTAAGATAGTGGAAGAAGAGGAGGAGGAGGTGGAGAAAGATCTTGCTCCGTGGTCCTAAAATCTACTTGCTGTGTTTTCTATGGACGAGCGCAGGCCTCTGCTCTTAAGACATCACAGAGGTCTGTTCTTCTTTCCCTGGGCTTATCTGATACTTGGAAATACAGTTGACTCCAGAACAACATGGCTTTGAACTCTGCAGATCCCCCATACGTGGATTTTTTTCCCCCAATAAATGCAATAAGTGTCTTTTAGCATTCTTACAATTTTCTCAATAGCATTTTCTTTTCTCTAGCTTACTTTGTTGTAAGGATATAGTATATAATACATGTAACCTACAGAGTATGTGTTAATTGACTGTTTATGTCACCAGTAAGGCTTCCACTCAATAGTAGGCTCTTAGTAGTTTAGCTTTGGGGGAGTCAAAAGTTATAGGCAGATTTTTGACCATGTTGTTTGAGGGTCAACTGTAATCACCCCGAATCTTTATTCTTTCAGAATAAAGTCTTTAATTCCCTTGAAAAAGATGTTAATATGATACTAAATAGATTAGAATTCATGCTGATATTATTAATAGTCATAGAAACCTAATTGGCTACAGATGGAAGATGTTGGAGAATGAACAAATTATTTTGAATACTAGTAAGTAAAGACAGAGAATTAAGCATTTACCTGTCTATCCTATACATACTATATATTTGGTAACCAAATAGTAGATTAGGGGAAGTTTCTTTTCAAAGAAGCATTCCAGCTAATACATGAGAAAGGAAGGCGACTCTTAGTTTTTGACCATATTACAGGCACTGATGAATTGGAATTGGACAAACATATAATGACATGTACCCGTAATTATGTTATCAGAGTAGTTTCTCTGCCTTAAAAATCCTCTGTACTCCACTTATTGATCCCTCCCTCAACAATGCCTGGCAACCACTGAATTTTCTTTTTTTTTTTTTTTTACTGATCTTTTACTGTTTCCATAGTTTTGCCTTTTCCAGAATGCCATATAGTTGGAATCACACAATATGTAGCTTTTGACTTAGTAATATGCATTTACATTTCCTCCGTGTCTTTTCATGGCTTGATAGCTCATTTCTTTTTAGCACTGAATAATATCCCATTGTCTGGATGGACCACAGTTTATTTACACATTTCTCTACTGAAGAATATCTTGGTTGCTTCCAACATTTGTTAATTATGTGTAAAGCTGCTATAAATATTTGTGTACAGATTTTTGTGTGGATATAAGTTTTCAACTCCTTTTGGTAAATACTACGGAGTGTGACTGGTGGATTGTATAGTAAAAGTATGTTTCATTTTGGAAGAAAAAGCCAAACTGTCTTGCAGAGTAGCTGCGCCATTTTGCATTCCCACCAGCAATGCGTGAGCGCTCCTGCTGCCCCCCACCCCCACCAGCACGTACGTGTGAGTGGATTCCATTATTTCACTTTGCATTTCCCTGATGACATATGATGTGGAACATCTTTTCATGTGCTTATTTGCCATCTGTAAACCTTCTTTGCTGAGTTGTCCATTAAGATCTTTTTTAGTTGTTTTTTTCCTCAATGTTGACTTTTAAGGGTTCTTTGTATATTCTGGATAACAGTCCATTATCAGATGTCTTTTGAAGATATTTTCTCCTGTTCCATGTCTTGTCTCCTCATTCTATTGCCACTGTCTTTTGCAGAACAGAAATTTTTAATTTGAATCAAGTCCAGCTTATCTGTTCTTTCTTTCGTGGATCATGTCTCTGGTGTTTCATCTGAAAATGCATCCCCATATCCAAGGTCATCTTGGTTTTCTCCTCCGTTGTCTCCTAGGGGTTTTACAGTTTTGTGTTTTACATTGAGATCTGTGATCCATTTTGAGTTAGTTTTGTGACGGGTGTGAGGTCTGTGTCTAGATTCATTTTTCAGCATGTGGCCTTCCAGTAGTTCTAGCCCCATTTGTTGAATATGCTGTCTTGACTCCTTCATATTGCTTTCGCAATCAAAGATTAGTTGACTATATTTATGTGGGTCTATTTCTGAGCTGTTTGTCTATATTTTTGCCACTATTACCCCATCTCGCTTACTGTAGCTTTACAGGAAATCTTAAAGTCTTGGAGCACTGGCCCTCCAACTTTGTTTTTCTCCTTTATTACTGGGTTGACTCTTCTGGGTCTTTCACCTCTCCACGTGAATTGTGGAATTTTTTGGTTGATACCCACAAAACAACTGCTGAGCCTTTGACTAGGACTTCAGTGAATCTATAGACTAAGTGGGGAGAAACTGGCAATCTGACAGTATTGCATCTTCTTATTCATGAACACAGAGATCTCTGCATTTATTTAGTTCTTCTTTGATTCTGATCATCAGAGTTTTATGGTAGATCTTGTACATATTTTGTTAAATTTATACCTAAGTATTTCATTTTGGAGTGCTGATGTAAATGGTACTGCATGTGTGCATGTGCATGTGTGTGCGTGTGTGTGTGTATGATATTCCACTTATTCATTGCTGGCACATAGGAAAAGCAATTTACTTTCATATTTTAAAATTGTATCCTGCAAACTTGCCAGGATCGCTTATTACCTCTCGGAGTCCCGCCACCCCCATTCTTTGGATTTCCTACATGCATGATCGTGTCATCTGCAAAGACAATTGTAGGTCTTCCTTCCCAATCCATATACCTTTTATTTCCTTTTCTCATCTCTTATTGCATTAACTAGAAATCCCAGGACAGCGTCGAAAAGCAGTGGTGAGAGGGGACATCCCTCCCTCGTACCTGATTTTAGTGGAAAAGCTTTGAGTTTCTTGCCTTTCAGTGTGAGGTCAGCCATGGGAGGAGGGGGGGTTGAGGATATTCTTTATTTTTTTATTTTATTTTTTTTTTTGCAGATATTCTTTATAAAGTTGAAAATGTTCTCCATTTCTAGCTCACTAAGAGTGTTTATCATGAATAGGTGTTGGGTTTTGACAAATGCCTCTTCTTCATCTATTAATATAATCATGTGGTTTTTCTTTTTTAGCCTATTGATGTGATGCATCACACATTAATAGATTTTCCAATGATGAGCCAACCTTCTTGCACCCCTGGGATAAATCCCCCAGGGTCATAGCATATAATTCTTTTTATACATCATTGGATTCATATGCTATTTTTAATAGTTGACCTAGAGTTTGCAACATGCAGTTACAATTAATCCCAAACTTGTTTCAAATAACACTATATCATTATACCATGTCACAGGTGGTACAAGAACCTTATAATAAGAAATGATTCCTTATTTTTTTCTCCCATATTAGTATTGCTGGTGCCATTCCTTTCACCTATACATAATCCTACATAAGTACTTGCAGGTACATTGGCACACAAAATTGAATACTGCTGTTACTATTTTGAACAAAGTATTACTGGTTAGGGGATCCCTGGGTGGCTCAGTGGTTTAGCGCCTGCCTTTGGCCCAGGGCGTGATCCTGGAGTCCTGGGATCGAATCCCACGTCGGGCTCCCTGCATGAAGCCTGCTTCTCCCTCTGCCTCTCTCTGTGTGTCTCTCATGAATAAATAAATAAAATATTTTTTTTAAAGTATTACTGGTGAGATCTATTAAGAATATGAAAAAATTAAAGTTTTTATTTTATCTTCACCATTCCTACTCTGATGCTTTACCTTCCTTTAGGCAGATCTGAGTTTTTGACTACATTACTTTTCTGTAAAGAGCTTTTAACATTTCTTGCAAGGCAGGTCTACTGGCAACAAATTCCCTCAATATTCATTTGTCTAAGAAGATCTTTATTTCTCCTTCAAGAGGTACAGAATTGTAGACTGGTGGGGACTTTTTCCTCTCGAAACTTTGTAAAAATTCTTTTTTAAAAAGTATTTTATTTATTTATTCATGAAAGACACAGAGAGAGGCAGAGACACAGGCAGTGGGAGAAGCAGGCTCCCTGCGGGGAGCCCAACGTGGGACTCGATCCCAGGACCCTGGGATCATGACCTGAGCCAAAGGCAGATGCTCAACCACTGAGCCACCCAGGTGCCCCTAAAATTTCATTTTAGTGTCTTCTTGCTTGCATGGTTTCTGAGAAGTCAAAAATAATCCTTACCTTTATACTCTATAGGTCAGGTGGGTTTTTTCCCCCTCTAGCTCTTGTAAGGATTTTTTTCTCTATTCATCTTTGATTTTCTGTAGTTTGAAAATGATATGCCTAAGTGTAGTTTTGTTTTGTTTTGTTTGTTCGACATTTATCCTGCGTGGTGTTCTCTGAGCTTCCCAAATGTGTGGTTTGCTGCCTGACATTAATTTGGCAAACTCCGCAGTCATTATTGTTTCAAGTATTTTTTTCTGATTCTTTCTCTCTTTCTCCGTCTGGAATTCCCATCACACATATGTTACACTTTCAGTTCTCTTTGCTTTTCCATTTTTGAGGATTCTGTTGAGATGTCCTCTGGCTCAGAGACTCAGTCACGCGCAGTCAACGAGTAAGCCCATCAAAGGCATTCTTCGTTTCTGTTCCAGTGTTTGTTTGATCTCTGGCATCTCTTTCGGTTCTTCCTTAGGATTTCCATCTCTGTCACCCTGTGCCTCTGTTCTTGCACGCTGCCTGCCTCATCCATTAGTGCCCATGGCACGGGTGGATGTTGGAAGCACTGTGGGTCTGGTCCCAGGCCACCTCGACAAGGCCAATATTGCAGAAACGCGAGTGAAATGAATGTTTGGGTTTCCCAGCACGTACAAAAGTTATGTTCATCCTATGTTGTATTCTATTAAGTGTGCAATAGCATTATGTCTAAAAACAATGTACATACCTTAATTTAAAAGACTTCATGCTGGGACACCTTCGGCTCAGGGCGTGATCCCGGGGTCCTGGGATCGAGTCCCACATCGGGCTCCCTGCATGGAGCCTGCTTCTCCCTCTGCCTGTGTCTCTGCCTCTCTCTCTGTGTCTCTCATGAATAAATAAATCTTTAAAAAAATAAAAAACAAAATAAAATACTTCATGCTGAAAAATGCTAACCGTAATTTGAGCTTCCAGCGAGTTGTGACCACTGATCGTAGATGACCGCAACAAGTGTAATAATGATGAAAAAGCTCAAAATATTGCAAGAGTTACCAACATGTGACACAGAGACATGAAGTGAGCAAATACTGTTGGAAAAATGGTGCTGACAGACTTGCTGGCTGTAGGGTCGCCTTAAACCTTCAATTTGTGTAAAAAAAAAAAAAAAAAAAAAGCGGTATCTGCAAAGTGCAATAAAATGAAGTATGTCTGTATGTTTTCATAGTGTTTTAAATTTCCAGTCTGATAATTCCAACATCCCTGCCACATCTGGCGCTGATGCTCTCTGTCTCTTCCAATTGTTTTGCTTCGGTTTATTTCTCTTGAGAGCAAAACATGATGTACTGGGTAAAGGAACTGCTGTAAATAGGCCCTGGTAACGTGGTGGTGAGGGTCAGAGCTGGTGGGGGAGCATCCTGCAGCCTGTTGTTGCCCGTGATCGGTCTTTTCAGGAGCTTATGGGCCTGGACTTGACTCACCCATGTTTCTCCCACGGAGGTGGGGCAGAAAGGCTGTAGCGGGCTGCCCTGGGGTGTTCACCTTCCCCGGGCCAGTTGGCTCCGGTGGGCAGGCCTGGCCAAGGACAGGTCACACTGGGGTATTTAGAAATATTGGGATTTTTCTCAGATACTTATTGTGGGAATCTGTTGAGCTCCCACTGTTAAATCTCACAGCACTGGGGGGACCTCTCCAGGAGGGGTCTTTACCTGGGGGGTGTTGTCAGTTTGGCTCCCCCTGGGGTGGTCCTCCCTGGGCCCACCTGCCCCGTATGTAGCAGCAGGTCCCTGCATTCGCTTTCCAGCCGAGAGGCAGCGCTTTGCCCTGTGTCCTCTCTCTCATGGATCCTATGTCAAGAAGCGCTCTTGACTTTTCACTCTGTTCAGCTTTTTACTGGGTCTTAGGATGGAGTAGCAACTCCCACACTCCTCACGTATGGACCGGGAAACTGGAAGTGGGCCCCACAATGCTCTTTTGCAGATAAATTCCTAGAAGTGGATAGGCTGACTCAGCACTCGTGTGACCCATGAAGACTTCCCTCCTTCCCCAGCTTAGCCTTCGGAGTCCAGCATGGAACCATCTCCTTACCGATGCCCTAATTCCACGGCCCGTCATCCTTTTACCACATACACCCCCAACCCTGGGAGACACTCCCTGTGTCATGCCTACAGCCGGGTGGCTAAGGCTTACAGAGAAACAAAAGCACACAACAGGGCAACCTGTTTCCTGGAAATTCCTAATCACCAACATCAACCAAATGGTTTATCTTTATATCCTGCTTCTCCCTTCTGGTCAACACCTTCTCCCTCTCTCTGCAAAGATGTTTCAGACTTTCTGTTTCCCTCCCCAAACCTCTGACGTCACCAGGCTCCAGCCAGGAGGCCTCTGCTACAGAGAGATCATCACGGAGGCCATCGCCTCGGTGCCCTGCCAGTGAAGGCAGATCCTCGTCCCCACCGGTGCTCACGACCCTCCCCACCCTGCCTCTCGGAAGCTTCATGCTATGGATCTATGGATCTATGGAGGACTCCTTTGTCCCCAGATTCAGTGTTTCCTTTCCAAAATAATATATATATTTTTTCCCTTCAACATGTAAACCTATTCAGGTAGCTTCCATCCTAAAAAGCAAAGCAAAACAAAGACCATCTTTCCTTGACCTCACCTCCTTTGGTCAGCACCCCATTTTTCTTCTCTGCTTGACAGACCACGTGTCCCAGTTACTCCTCCAACCTGAGTGACATTTATTATTCTAGTGTTTTCTTTGGGTCAGGAAGCAGAGCCCAGGGGGGATGACTAGCTTCTGCTCTATAGCCTCTGAGCTTCAGCTGTTGTCCCCAGACTTGGGCTGGCCTTCCCTGCAGGCTTGCTCACTCACTCGGAGGCGGCTGGGGGCTCTCTGCCGGGGACCTCGGGCCTCTGCACGCACCACTTGGGGCTCCTCTGTGGCATGGCAGCTGGATTCCAAGGAGGCAAACACTACGAAAGAGAACCAGGGTCAGTCAAGGTCCTGGAGTCAGAAAGTAGATGGGGGGGTGCCACGGGCTGGGCAGAGAGGGAAGGGGGGCTCGTGTTTCATGGGGGTCACAGCTTCCCTTTTGTGGGTTGACAAGAGTTCTGGAGATGGGTTGCATGACGGTGTGAATGTACTTTACACTAACGAAGTGTACATTGGAACGTGATCAGAAGGGTAAGTTTTATATGTTTATTTTCCTTGAGAGAGAGAACACGAGAGAAGCTGCGTCGTTTTTATGGCCCAGCCTCACTAAGCCCACAGCACCACCTCCTCCGTCCTCCATTGGTCAGAGAAGTCACAGGTGCGCCCAGATCCAGGGCTGTGGGGATGGACTCCCCCTCCCGATGAAGAGAGGAAGGTTCTGGAAGAACGTGCGGAACGGAAGACAGTGCTGTGGTGTTTGCAAACACAGGCTGCCACACACGCCGGGCCCTCAGCTCCCACAAATCCCTCTTCCCTCCAGGCTGGTTTTTGCTGTGTAGCTGCTCACGGGAACGTCACAGATGATTTCCATGTGGATAAATCAGCTGGGTTGTCTTTATTTTCTTTTGTTGTGATGTATAGAAATGTTCCAGCATCTTCAAAAGGGGAGCGAATAGCATAAAGAGCCGCCCAGCATCACCCAACTTCCCAAGTACCAGTATCTGCAAACCCCTTGCTTTGATTCCTGCCACCCTCCATTCAGTGACTTTGTAGACAAGCTCATCTCTCTCTCTCTCTCTCTCTTTAAAAGATTTTATTTATTCGTGAGAGACACAGAGAGAGAGACAGTGACAGTGACACAGGCAGAGGGAGAAGCAGGCTCCCTGCGGGGACCCTGATGGGACTCGATCCTGGGACCCCGGGATCACGACCTGAGCTGAAGGCAGACGCTCCACTGCTGAGCCCCCCAGGCCTCCCAAGCTCATCTCTCTCGACCCCCCAGCAGCACTGGACAGAGGTGGCCTCTCCCTCTGCCTTGAGACACTGGCTTCCTTTGGCTTCCAGGGCACAGATATCCTCCAGTGCCCCTGTCCTTCTAGGCCTTTCTTTCTCAGTCCATTCCTTTATCATCGTCTCTCTGAAAGCACTCTGCCTCGGAGGACCTCAGTGCTTGCCTGGGCCTTCTTCTCGGCCACCTGTCACAGCCATGCCCTCGTGCAGGTGGCTCCTGGGGCGGAGACCACCAGATGCCAACACCCATCCATTCCTCCTCCTTAGGAGCGCTGACTGGTAGCCGGCCGTCGGGCTGCCCAGGGAAAGGCCACCATTCCCAGCCTCCCCTGCAGCGAGGAGCGCCATGTGACAAAGCTGTGGTCATTGGGAGGTGAAGGGAAGTGACCCGTGTGAACTCTGGGTGGCCTCCTTCTCTCCGCCCCTCCCGGTGCTTGGATGTTGTCCTCGTGATGGGCCACCAGGCCCCTGGGGATGAAAGCATCCCGGGCCCTGGGCCACCTCCTGGGGTGGGGCCACCACACCTGTACCTTCTCGGGCTCCTCCGGGGGGCACCCGTGAACCCACTGTGCTCCTGTTCCTTCGGCCTAACCCGAGAAGCCAAACTTAGATCCTAACTACGCTGTTTCATCAATTCTAAGACACATTTATTCTTTTCATTTTAATTTCTCTGCAATCAGACCTGGTCAGTTCCTGGCAGGTGGCGCCTTGTGTCTTCCTCGGTGGCAGGGGAAGCAGGGCGCACCCCGACCAGGGGCATCGTGGCTGCACGCGGTCCCCTCCCACTGGCTCTCTGGCACTTCTGTTTGATGTCTTGAGGGCAACGAAGCCATCGTATCTGTGATCTGCCCGCCGCCCCCCAAAGTGGATCCAGCACCCCCAGGGACCTCCCGCCCACTCACCACTCCTGTCCAGGCCATCACCCATGTTTGGTTTTTCTCCTCTTTGCCATGTTTTGCTGCTAATATGGACTGCCGTCATGTCTGTTCTGAATTCCAGCAACACCCCACAACTGATGGCCCTTCTTCCATTTAACCGCACCCCCGGGCCCCTCACCACACCACAGCCAGAAGGATCTCAAACCCATGTTCATTCTTGTCGGTGCCTTTACCCAGAATCCTTCAGCAGGCCGCCCGATGCTCTTAGGACAAGGGCCCTCTCAGAAGCTTTGGATTATTCCCCCCTGTGACATACAAGGGCCCCAAAGTAAGAGCACCGTGGGTTGAGGTTCCCGGGGCTATGGGAGCCTTCCCTGACTTGGCCTCCCCCCACTGCGAGGGACTTCCCATGCACGTGTGTAGACACCC
Organism: Canis lupus baileyi; assembly: GCF_048164855.1. Lineage (NCBI taxonomy): Eukaryota > Metazoa > Chordata > Mammalia > Carnivora > Canidae > Canis > Canis lupus. Next base: position 45,732,788 of record NC_132863.1, on the reverse strand, counting down.
TAGGCCACGTATCCAAACTCTGTCCACACCCTCAACCACAAAAACTTGCCTCTTGCTCACCCCTTGGTCACCCCTCGGGCCCAGAGTGCACACACTCTGTCTGTCCTTGGAAAGGTGGCCCTGGGAGAGGAGACTTCACAAGGCCCGGAAGAAGGTGGGAGCTGTTTGGGGAGGGGACTCCAGGCTGTAGGGGGTTGGAAGCGTTGTCTAGGACAACACAGGCTCCAGACAGGCACCGCAGATTCCTTGTCCTGGAGCGAGGGACAGAGGCCAGCCAAAGCGGAGGGCTCTAAGGACCTTCAGTGGGGCCCCAGCTGCCCAGCCCCATGGGCAGCGCCGCGCTCATTGACATGGGTCCTGGTCTGTCAGCAGAGCCCACACGGGCCTCTCCCTCACACCCTCTGTGCCCCAGTCACCATGACCTCTACTTCCCCAGACAAGCTCTGTCCCTTCTCCTCTTGGGGCCCTTGCACATGCAGATCCCTCACTTTGGGACACTCTCTCCTGCTCGTCACTTGGCCAGCACGTTCCTTAGCCCCTCGATAAATAGGTACAGGTCTGAATCATAACAGTTTAAACATATTTTTTAAAATATTTATTTATTTGTGATAGAGAGAGAGAGAGAGAGAGGCAGAGACACAGGAGGAGGGAGAAGCAGGCTCCATGCAGGGAGCCTGACGTGGGACTCGATCCCGGGACTCCAAGATCGTGCCCTGGGCCAAAGGCAAGGCGCCAAACCACTGAGCCACCCAGGGATCCCCTGAATCATAACAGTTTAAAACATTTGCCAATTTCTAATCAGAAAATCAGCTCACCTGTGCCCAGTGAGCAGAACTGCAAATTGGCCCAACGTGAGCAGGTCGGCTCCGTATCAAAACTTGACATTCATTTCTTCATTCAACAAATATTTATTGTAATAAATATTATGTGGGTGAAATGTCTTAGGTTCATCATCACGTCCAGATTTAGGCGCATTAGGGTCTCCTGCTACCTACTCTCAAGGCCCATCCCCTCCCCCTTTACTGTATTACTGAAGATGGTTAGGCCTCTCTTGTCCATTGGTTTGTAACCTTCCCCTTCCCCAGAGGATGCAGACTCCTAGTGGGGGCTGTGCCTGCTTGTTCACACGGTATCTCGGGGGCTTGGAGTAGTGTCTAGTGTGCACACAAGTTATATTGGCTGAATGAACCAATGCATCTCACTCTTTGGTACATGAAACCAACCCATCTTCTCAAAAGCTTGGGCCAGTTTATGCTCCAACCAACCACACCCGAGCATGCTGATGTTCCTCCCGCGAATTCGCAGGCTTTGAAAACGTTTATTATTCACATGGTTCAGACATGTAGTACCCTTCATCGTCCTGCTTTCTCAGAATCATTCATGTCTTTTTTTTTTTTTTCAGACTTCCATCGGCGTGGCCATCTTGCATTAATCTCTGAGAACTCTTTGGCATAAATGGGGTACCAATGCTTTGCCCGACATGTAGGTTACAAATCCCCCCACTCCCATGTGTCCTTAGTCTCTTGGTCTCGCTTATAGAGATTCTGGTGGTTTGGTTTGTTTTTGTACTATGGAAGTTTAGTATGTGTTGGGTTTTTATTTATTACATTTAATTTTAGCGTCATGGTTAGGTATTTGTGAAGGCTCTAATTCCTTCAGTCACCATATGTTTTGCTAGCTCTTGACTGGGCTTCCCCCCCTTAAATCTTTGTCCTTATAAAGCACATATTGACATCACGAATGAGGCAGAAAAGGGGCATTTCTGGGTTGTCCCTGTCCATTGTATTTGCTCTTTCTCTTTCCCCAGTGGTGCAACCTCTTGGTGGTCTGACATGGTGTGACCTCATCCAGGTGTGACCAGACATCTCCATCTCTCTGGCCACAGGGATTGGTCCAGGGAAGGGCATGTGATATAGGTTGGGCCAATCAGAATTTCTCTCTGAAATAGTTTTTTCTACCCCAACGATTAGGAAAGAACCACTTTCCTTAGGCTACGCTTGTTAAAGTACTCTGTGTGTTTGGTGATAGAGGCTACCACGCACATGTTGGGGAGAGCTTCTCAGAGACAGGGAAAGAAAGATGGAGATCTGATGACATTATTTGAGCACCTAGATCCAACGGACCCACTACCCACAGTGACTTTTGAGTTACTGGAGCCAATATGTTCCTTTAAAAAAAATGACTTGCAATCAGAGGCATCCTGGATGCATGACCTTACTTCCTACACCAAACACTGAGCTACGATCATCTATCTCTTTGTCTGCCTGTAAGAACATCCCTCCCTTCCTCTCACCTCCCCGCACCCCCCACTTGTCCTGGGAAAGTTTTCTCTTCTATTCCTGCCCTGTGGTTTAAATAGAAGCTGTCATTTTATAGAGCCACCTTCCCAGTCACCTTTGTTTTTAAACTTAAATTCAATTTAGGGGCCCCTGGGGGGTCAGTTGGTGAAGCATCTGCCTTCGGCTCAGGTCATCATGGTCCTGGGGTCCTGGGATTGAGCCTGGCATGGGGCTCCCGGCTCAGAGGGGAGTTTGCTTCTCCCTCTGCCTCTCCCTCTCCATTTGTGCTCTGTCTCTTGCTTTCTCTCTCTCTCTTTCAAATAAATAAATTAAATCTTTTTTTTAAAAGAAAATTCAATTTAATTAACATAGAGTGTGTTATTAGTTTCATAGGTAGAGTTTAGTGATTCATCAGTTGCATATAACACTCAGTGCCCATCACATCACATGCCCTCCTTAATGCCCATCACCCATGGACCCCATCCCTCCACCTCCCTCCCCTCCAGCGACCCTCAGTTTGTTTCCTAGAGTTAAGAGTCTCTTATGGTTTGTCTCCCTCACTCTTGTTTTTCCTTCCTTTCCCCTATGTTCATGTTTTGTTTCTTAAATTCCACATATGAGTGAAATCATATGGTATTTGTTTTCCTCTGACTTATTTCACTTACTTAATACCCTCTAGTTCCATCCACATTGTTGCAGATGGTAAGATTTCATTCTTTCTGATGGCTGAGTAGTATTCTATTGTATATATACATATATAGACCACACCTTCTTTATCCATTCATCTATGGATGGACATCTGGACTCTATCCAGTTTGGCTCTGGTGGACATTGCTGCTATGAACATTGGGGTGCAGGTGCCCCTTTGAATCACTATGTTTGTATCTTTTGGATAAATACCGAGTAGTGCAATTGCTGGGTATTAGAGTAGCTCCATCTTTAACTTTCTGAGGGGCCTCCATCCGAGTCACCTTCGATTGGCTCAGGCATGTCTCCTGATTCAAGCCTGACCTATCTTCCTTTCATGAGATTTTTTTTTCTCCGAAGAGTTGGGAGATGAGATGCGGAACAGGAGTATATCCATATTCATATTAGGCTACATCCAAAAGATCCTAAAGAATATACAGCAAAGATCTCTACAAGTAACTCTTGAAAATCAATAAGAAAAATATAGAAACCCTAATAGAAAAAAAAATGAGCAAGCAATTTACAAAAGAAATCTAAAATCAATAAGCATACGAAGAGATGCTTAAACTCATTAGAGATCATAGAGCTACAATTTAGAGCAATAACAGCTATCATTTTACACCCATTTGACTGGCAAAATTTAAAAAAACTGGTTATTGTCAAGCATTGGCAAGATATGGGGATAAATGCACCTTTGTGTCTGCTTATAGCGTGCCCTGGAGTAGCCATTCCGGAGAAGGATCTGGTGCCCTTAGTGAAATTAAGCACCTGCCCACCTGTCCAGAAATCCCACTCCTGGTTGTAGTCCACAGCAATGGTCCAGTGGGCCTGCGGGGGACACATGCGGGATTGTTCATCATACCATCGTTTGGGGGGGGGGCAGGGAGATGAAGGCAACATGAGGGCGTGTGACACTACTCCCCGGGACTGTCTGTGACTATTCCGACCCTCTCTCTTTCTATAGTCGCATGGTAGGACTGGACTTCCCTGCCATTAAAAGTTACGTGGATCCATGTGACATTCTCTGACCATCAAATACGGCTAGAAGGTATGTGTCTCACATTCAGGTGAAAATCAAGTCAGTGCACGACATTCTTTTACCTCTGGCATAGCACCTGGCAGCAACAGAGATGGGGCACGGGTCCCTGGGTGGTTGCAGGGAGCAAAGCCCTCCTCCCAATCTAGAGTGAACAGGAAGCACGAATGAGAAGTCAGCCTTTGTGGCTTTAAACTATTTCAATTTGGGGCATCTTTGTTACTGTAGGGCAATACACTCTGACTGATACAGCGGCCACGTGTGGACATTGGAAGCAGTGTGCTAGGCACACACACAGCAATGTGGGTGGATCTTAAAAATGGTTCTAGGGGCCCCTGGCTGGCTCAGTGGTTGAGCTTCTGCCTTTGGCTCAGGGCCTGATCCTGGGGTCCTGGGATCCAGTCCCGCATCGGGCTCCCCACAGGGAGTCTGCTTCTCCCTCTGCCTGTGTCTCTGCTTCTCTCTGTGTCTCTCGTGAATACATAAATAAAATCTTTAAAAAATGGTTGTGGGTGGGGGGGAAACTGAATGAAGGTCTCTATCATAATACCATTTACATCAATTAAAAATAACGTGCCCCAAACAACTCAAGCATTTTTCTAAGAACACATCCACACAAAAAGGGTACACCTCAAACATACTAGAATTGCTGTTGATGGTGGGAAGAGAAATACAGCTAGGGGACTACGTAATTCAATGAAACAAGTGGCCCTTGCACAGGCCAGTGATGGCCTGGCCGGAAACTGGGAGTGAAAATTAACTCTTCTCCTGAGGCCCAGGAGAAAGATTCCCCCTTTGAATCCCCTCCCTGGAAGCATCTAATCATACCTGTTTACTATGTATCCCCTTAGGGAGCTTATATTTATCTCATAAATATAATGTAGTATGGTATAATAAGTTACATACAATTTAGTATGTAGTACATCAGCTTTTACATGTATAATTATATGAAATGAATATATGCAATAATATTAAAATATAGCACAATATTAATCTATAATACAATTTAGTGTTTAGTATATTGATTATATATAATTCAATACGTATTTCATGTGTATGTGTGATTTTTTTTTGTATTTTTTGTATGTGTGATTATAGATGAAACTATGTCATAGAAATATATTTGTTGTAGTATGATGTGTTATGAATAATTTATACCATCCTGCAACGTGGCACAAATAGTATCTAAAGTCTCTTACAATTGATCAGAGTATTTAAAAGTATTTGACAGGTCCTAGTGCATCATAAACACCCAAGAGGTGTGAATTTTACCGTTACCGTTGTATGTATATGAGTGGCAAAGTATCAAACAGTCCTGGGGATACTCCATCATTTCTGTTTTTATCGTTAGGGTCACACATAGGTGAGCAGTAGCACACGAGGCAGTGCGGGCGCTCAGCAAGTGTGCAGTTGAGTTACAGTACCTGCAGGGGCTACGTGATCAACTTTACCTTCTACTTTCTCAGGGTTTTAAATCCAGTAGTGGGCAGCCCGGGTGGCTCAGTGATTTAGTGCCACCTTCAGCCCAGGGCGCGATCCTGGAGACCCGGGATCGAGTCCCACGTCGGGCTCCCTGCGTGGAGCCTGCTTCTCCCTCTGCCTGTGTCTCTGCCTCTCTCTCTCCCTGTGTCTCTCATGAGTAAATTAATAAAATCTTTTTAAAAATCCAGTAGTAATTACTATTATTTTTGGCTAATTGCCCTGGAAGTGTAACCAGAACTTGCAGAGTGAAATTACATAAGAGTGATGAGCGCAGGCACTGTTCTCGCTCCTCCTGACTTCAAGAATGTCGAGAATATCACTGGCTGTGGGACCCGTGCACACACGATGTCGTATCCTTTTATTACTATGCTGCCAAGGACTTTAGAACACAGCCAGGAGGGGGCCCAAAGGTCTCACATGCCCTTTGAACCCTTACCAAGCAGCACTATCAGCCTTTTCTTTGGACCCATTAATATGGGGAATCCCACTGGCCTATTTTGCGATGCTCACCCTCTGCCTTCCTGGGATAAACCCCTCGGGCCGTGGTCCGGAGCCTGTTTGCTGTGATCTCCATCATCTCTCAGTCTGTAAAGAAGTGTGTCAAGCATCAGGGTCAGAAGACAAAGCGTCATTTCAGGAAGAACCAAAGGAGCAAGATGTGTTGCCAAGTTGTTGAACTGTTGTTGACAAACCCAAAGCTGCAGTGGAATGCAGAAGAGAAGTGGTCAGAATTGCTTGTTCCGAGGGCACGGGCAGAAAGCTGGCTCTCAAAACTCATCTGAATTTAAGCTTTTACAATGAGGATTTGGGTTTCAGAAGATACATTGAATTACACCTGAAAAAGCCCTTGTCTTGATCAGGTGTGTAGATAATTCTGTGTCTGAATTGCCTGGTTGAAGAAGAAGTAGGTGACTTATAAGTTCAATTTTTATTTGAGGTAGGTAGGTGTAAAGAAAATCCTGGGTACTTTTTTATTATTTTCTTTTTTTTCCTCCCCCCCCCCCCCACCACACACTTTTTGTATAGAAAGAAATACAAGACTCTGAGCTTTTACTTTCAACACATCAGTGGGTTTCATTGAGGGTTGAACCTTGATCGAGTGAATTCATATTGTCATAGGCACACCCGGGGGAATCCTGTGGTTTCTGTACTGGTATTGCTACTTAATAAAAGTAAGAGCCTTAAGGCAAATGATAAGCTACTATTACAACTTCAATTTATTGCTAAAACTATTATAAGAATATTTGAACCTCTATATGAAGATAATGGAAATGTTTATAGTTGTGGATGGAAGCTATTATAGAATCCTACATGGGGTAATTTCTCAATTGGTTGTACAATAAGCTATAATTTTATGGGTAAAGGTTTAATGCTTTGTTATCATGTGCTGTCGTTTGGAATTTAACTTGTAGTACCTGCTGATTTTTAGATTTTCGGTTACTAATTAAGGAAAGACCTCTTCTTTTTTGTGAAGTGTATTCATTTCTGCGTTGCATTCTTGTTCCTGGAGATAAATAAGAATTATTCCAGCTATTCCAGTGACAATAATTCTCTTCTATGTGAAGTCAAGAAAACGTGAATTTTTCCTTAAAACTTGCTGTGCTTGCAGTCTGGTTTCTCCCTTACTTGGTACCATTTTTCTTGAGGGGTCTATGCTTCTTTGATCTATGTCTTTTTATGGCCAATCTCTGTAATCTGGTATTAAAAAAAAGTTTTCGGGCAGCCTGGGTGGCTCAGCGGTTTAGTGCCTGCCTTCGGCCCAGGGCATGATCCTGGAAACCCGGGATCGAGTCCCACGTCGCGTTCCCTGCGTGGAGCCTGCTTCTCCCTCTGCCTGTGTCTCTGCCTCTCTCTCTCTCTCTTGTGAATAAATAAATAAAATCTTTTTTTAAAAAAAGTTTTCAGTTTGAAGCTAAGGAAAGAAATTGTAGCAGCAAATTACCCAAATGGAACTACATTGGAGGGTTCCTCAAACTCTAGGAGCCTAAGACATTTCACACTTGAAAGGCATCGGAAAAATGTTGTCATTGTGGACACTGCCAACAAAGGCTACTTAATAATTGAGAAAGACAAAGCAGAGGGAGAAATATTGAATAATTGCAGATTTACCAAATACAGTGTGATTTTTAATTTTTTTTTTTGCAGTGTGATTTTTAATGGGTCTTCAGATGTTTGCTCAGCACTATTAAATTATAAAACCCTAAAGAACATAGTTTAGAATGTCCTCACTGGCCAGTTATTACAATGTGCAAGGATCCCCATTTTGCTAGTGATCTATGAAATTTTAAAGCAATACCAGACAATCAGGGAGTAAAAGATGAGAAAACACAAAAGCATTCTTAGCCTTTGTCTGAAGGGCTGTTTGGTAATCCCAGCCCTGTGTATAATTATCCATTGCTTAAAGTCCCTGTTCACTGAAACCCAGTTTAATGGAGACTCTCTCTTTCCTTTGAGGATCCCCAACCTTGGGAAACAGGGTCATAGAAATTTTTTTCTTTGATTGTTTCTTTTAAAAAAAAAAAAAAGTGAGAAACTGATTATTCCCTCCAGCTCATGGATCCTTATTTCCAGCAGCTGATCTCAAATATACTCAGACTTGACCTCCACCTCTGAAGCAGTGCGTGTGTAGAACAGTCCAGGCCGGTGGGGGGGTCAGGGAAGTCCTACACTCACCTCCCCAGAATCGAGAGAGCCACTTTGATGAGCTCACTCATTTCACCAGGAAGTTGATTGAAATGCCCTCCTGTTTCCCCATGGGGTCATTCTACAACTCTGCTTCCAACAAGTGAGTCTTCCCATCACCTGCCCTCTTCCTTACCCCACCCCCAAGTCCACCTGGCCCAGCCAAACTCTCCGCTTTTGGCTTGTGTTTCTATAGAGCCTCGCTGTGGAAAGGAAGGACCCGAGAGGCCCAGCCAGAGAGCCATGGGTGGTGTCATGAAAATCCTTAATTATAAGCACACATTTGTGTCTCAAAATGTGTGCTTCAGCGACGTGGAGCACACCCGGGACCTTCCACTGCCCCAGCTCCTGCCTCGCCTCACATTTCTGGTCTCAGGCCAGTATCACCTCCTCAGGCAGGGCTTCCCTGATCACGCTTCTGAAGTGATGCCACCGCCACCACATGACCTTCCTGTAGATGGACCTCGTGACCCTCCGAGTTACCTTGGTGATGGAGCTCCTAGAACGAGAGGGCTTTCCTGCCCTGTTCGCTACTGTGCCTAGCACCACGCGTAGTGGGGAGGAAGTACCCAGTAACTGTCTGCTGAGTGGGCAAAATAGTCCATGCTATGACAAAAAGTGAAAATATTTGTTTTGGGTTTTTAAGTTTTCATTTAACTTCCAGATAACATACAGTCTAACATTAGTTGCAGGTGTACAGCATAGAGATTCAGCGCTTGCACACATCACCCGGCGCTCGTCACGACAGGTGCCCTCCTTCATCCCATCACCTCTTCCCCCAGCCCCCACCCACCTCCCGTCTGGTGACCAGCAGTACGTCCTCTGTTTCTGAGTTCACCTCTCTCTTTTTTCTCCTTTGCTCATTTGTTTCTTAAATTCCACATATGAGCAAAATCATATGATGTGTGTCTTTCTCTGACTTATTTTACTTAGCATGATACTCTCTAGACCCATCCATGTCAGTGCAAATGGCAAGATTTCATTCTTTTTTATGGCCTAGTAATATTCATATATATTGCATATTATTTATAATATGTATATATTGCATATATGTATAATATGTATATATATACATATTTATAATATGTATATATACATATATATAATATGTATATATTGCATGTATATATATATATTATTTATAATATGTATATATTGCAAGTGGGGTGGGGAGGTCCAGAGGGAGAGGGAGAGAGAATTTCAAGCAGACTCTGTGCTAAGCACAGACCCCAGTCCGGGGCTCAATCGCATGAATTAGTGTTTTGTGTCCTTTGGGTAAATACCTAATCATTCAATTGCTGGGTTGTAGAGTACCCCTATTTTTAATTTTCTGAGGACCCTCCATACTGTTCTCCAGAGCGGCTGCACCAGCTTGTAGCCTTACCAACAACGCAAGAGGGTTCCCCTTTTCCCATATCCTCACCCATACTCATTTCTTGTGTTTTCAAAATATAGAAAAATTACTCTTAACAGATTTATGCTGAGAAACTACCAGAAAGAACACCGTGTTGATAAAAGACTAACCTCAATCTTTATATACCAATAATCCTTGCAATCTTGCTCCACTGAGCCCCCCCAAAATGAAATCCCATTGTGGAAATGTGCTTGGCTTCCCCGCTCCTGAGGACAGGAGCCAGATCTGCCTGGGTCACCATCATCTGGTTTAGTTCTAGTCTAAAGGAGGCACTCACCAGATTTGTATTAGAAAACAGTTCTCCTAAACAGTGCGTTGTTGGTGGGCTGCATCATGGGTTTATTTCCATTCTAGCAATTTGGGGTGTTTTTTTTTTCAAAAAATTAAGTGGGGTGCTTGGCTGGCCCAGTCAGCAGAACATGTAACTCTTGGCCTCGGGGTCTTAGAGATTACTTAAATAAACTATAAATAAAAACCAAAATAAAGTAAAATTAAGTGTCTTGGGTCAGAGTTTAAAATATCAGGCTCTGGACTCGGACTACCTGGATCTGAATCCCAACTCGGCCACTTTTGGCTGTGTGAGCATAACCCTAGGAAATGGTTTGGCTTTCTGCTCCTCAATCTCTTCATCTGTAAAACAAGGATGATAAAAGCCCCACATTGTCCCTCAGAAAGCTCTTAAACCAGGGTCAAGCAGGTCATAGGCACTCAGTAACATGGTGGCTCTTACTGTCATCATGAACCACTGAGGTGGCCATGTGATTTCTTTATTTTATTTTTTTTTTATTTTTTATTTTTGGCCATGTGATTTCTATTCATAATTATCTGCAATGATAAACCGTAACATTAAAAGGCTTAAAAAATTTAATCTTGCAATTTAGGGTTTTCCTTTTTTTTTTTTTTTTTTTTTTTTAGGGTTTTCCTTTTTAAAATTTGTAATTAAAATGTCAAGCACAGGGGCACCTGGGTGGCTCAGTTCATTAAGTGTCTGCCTTCGGCTCAAGTCATACACCCAGGGTCTTGGGTTCAAGCCCCACCTCGGGCTCCATGCTCAGCGAGGAGTCTGCTTCTCCCTCTCTCACTGCCCCTCTCCCCAGTCATGTGCTCGTGCTCTCTCTCCCTCTCAAATAAATAAAATCTTTAAAGAAATGCCAAGCTAAAGAAAGAAAGAAAGAAAAAATAAAGAGATGTCAAGCATATACAGAATGAGTTGGAGCTATAACATACAGCTCGGTGAGGATAGTTAACAGAACTATATTGTATATTTGAAAGTTACCAAGAGAGTAGGTCGTTAAAGTGGTCACCATGAGGATAAAACCAGGTTTGTAACTATGAGCGGTGATGGATGTTGACTAAACGTATTGCGGTGATCATTTTGGAATCGATACGTATATCAAATGATTATGTTGTGCACCTGACACTAATACAATGTTATGTCTATCATACCTTAATCAAAAACTTTAGAGAGACCAGGAAAAAAAAATTTAGAGATGAGGAACCCCCATGGACTCATCACTCCATTTCAGCAAATACCAGCTCCCATCCAGTCTTGTTTTGCCTCTGCCCCTGTTGGTGATGTCCCGGAGCTGGATGCCCGGGTCTGCCAAGAGCTGGTCATCTTCCTCTCTTCTCAAATGATGAACCACAGGGAGTTTGAATTTAACTGTGATGGGCATGTTTACATCATGGAATTTGGCAAATACTCCCCATCGGGGCTCCCCTCCCCCCACCTCTGGGCCAGGGAGCCTGCTGTTAGGCCGTTACCAGCACACCCTCGCTCCAGCTCCCCTCCTCCCTCCGCCCAGCTAGTTTATTTGGGGACATCATATTTTGTTTCAGTGGGTACACCTAAACCATGAGAATTCCTTAAAACAATATAACTGTAATTTCCCATTGCATGTAAAAAAGTTCCCACAACTTTTTTTTTCACACAACTTTCAAAAATATTGTCAAATGTCCATCACTGTTCCAGTTTCCCAGATAATTTTGTGATTTTTTAAAATAGTTGGTTTGGGGGTCCCCGGGTGGTTTAGTCGGTTAAGGGTCTGCCTTCTGCTCAGGTCATGATCCCAGGGTCCTGGGATGGAGCCCCATGTCAAAACCCCTGCTCGGCGGAGAGTCTACTTCTCCCTCTCCCCTGCCACTCTTCTCTCTCTTTCTCTTTCTCTCTCAAATAAATAAAACTTTAAAAAATAGTTGGTTTATTCAAACCAGAATTCCACATAGGTCTGTACTATGGGGATGCAGTATTTTAGAAAAATCTAAAATATGGAAAGCTCTATAGGACGAAGAGCCTGATTCCTTTTTTTATTTGATTTTTTTTTTATTTTTTCAAAGATGTGGGATCCCTGGGTGGCGCAGCGGTTTAGCGCCTGCCTTTGGCCCAGGGCGCGATCCTGGAGACCCAGGATCGAATCCCACGTCAGTCTCCCGGTGCATGGAGCCTGCTTCTCCCTCTGCCTATGTCTCTGCCTCTCTCTCTCTCTGTGTGACTATCATAAATAAAAAAAAAAAAAAAAAAATTCAAAGATGTTATTTATTTATTCATGAGAGACACAGAGAAAGAGGCAGGCTCCCCGCCGGGAGCCCGATGCGGGACTTGATCCCAGGACCTCAGAATCACTACCTGAGCCAAAGGCCAACGCTCAACCACTGAGCCACCCAGGTGCCCCTGAACCCAGCTCCTTGAACAGTGAAACTGTAAGGGGGTTTGGAGAGGGAGCCACAAATCAAATAAGACATATAAACCAAATGCAACATGGTGCCCTATGCAGCCAGTGGTCTCCTGTGTTTTCTCCTAAAAGCTTTATTATTTCACCTTTCCTGTGTTATTGATCCCCCCATCTTTACTGGGGTATAATTGATGATTTAAAAATATAGATTTGGGGCAGCCCGGGTGACTCAGTGGTTTAGCACCACCTTTGGCCCAGCATGTGATCCTGGGGTCCCGGGATCGAGTCCCACGTTGGGCTCCCTGCATGGAGCCTGCCTCTGCCTGTGTCTCTGCCTCTCTCTCTCTCTCTCTCTCTGTTCTCTCTTATGAATAAATAAATAAATGAAATCTTTTAAAAAATAAAAATAAAAAATATAGATTTGAGTTGTACAGCCTGATGTTTTAATATATGTCTACATTGTGAAACTATCACGTAGTCAAATTAATGAACATACCCACCACCTCCCCTGGTAACCATTCCCTTCTTTGTGGCCAGAACACTTACCACCTACTCTTGAGCAAATTTCAAGTACTCAATCCAGTATTAACTGTGGTCACATTGCCGTGCTTTCGATCTCCAGAACTTATTTGTATCACTGAAACGTTACCCCTGGCCAAGATTTCCCCTTTCCCCCTTCACCCCAGCCCCTGGGAACCACCATCCTCTCTGCCTCTAGGAGTCTATTTTAGATTCCACATGTAAGGGAGGTCAGGCGGTGTTTTTCCTTCTGTTTCTGGGTTATTTCACTTAGCATAATGTCCAGATTCATCTATATTATCATATGTGGTAGGATTTCCTTCTTTTTAAAGATTGAATAATATTCTAGTGTGTGTGTATGTGTGTGTGTGTGTATATATACTATATATGTATATAATATATATATTTATATATATAAAACGTTTTCTTTGTTCATCTATAGACAGACTTAGGTTGTTTCCATGTCTTGACCACTGTGAATCATGCTACAATTAACGTGAGAGAGCAAAGATCTCTTCAAGATATTGATTGCATTTCTTCTGTCTCCATACCCAGAAGTGGGACTGCTGGATCCTAAGTTCGTTCTATTTTCATTTTTGAGGAACCTCTATATTGTTTTCCGTAGTGGCAGAACCAATTCACATCCCCATCAGCAGTGTGCCAGGGTTTTCTGTTACTCCGACACTTCTCTTCTGCCTTTTGGATGACAGCCATTCCAATACGTGCAAGGTGATACCTCATGGCAATTTGGAATTCCATTTCCCTGGTGATTAGTGCCATCGAAACACCTTTTTTTTTTTTAAGATTTTATTTATTTATTCATGAAACACACAGAGAGAGAGGCAGAGACACAGGCAGAGGAAGAAGCAGGCTCCATGCAGGGAGCTCGATGTGGGACTCGATCCCGGGACCCCAGGGTCATACCCTGGGCTGAAGTCAGGCACTAAACCGCTGAGCCCCCCAGGGATCCCCAAAACACCTTTTATACGCCTTTGGGTCATTTGTATGTCTTCTTTTGAGAAAAACTTATTTAGTTTCTTTGTCCATTTCATAATTGGGTTCCTTGGTTTTTTGCTGTTGGTTTTTGGATATATATTTATTGGGTATTAACGCCTTCTCAGATATGTGGCTTGCACATATATTCTCCCTTCTGTAGGTGGCCTTTTCATTCTGTTCATTGTTTCTATTGCTGTGCAGAAGCCTTTTGGTCTGACATAATCCCTTTATCTGTTTTTTTGCTTTTGTTGCCTATGTTTTTGGTCGTATCTAAAAAATCACTCTCCAAACCAATGCAGAAGCTTTCCCCCTATGTTCTCCTCCTCTTCTCCTCTCTCCTCTTCTTCTCTTCTCTTCTCTTCTCTTCTCTTCTCTTCTCTTCTCTTCTCTTCTCTTCTCCTCTCCTCTCCTCTCCTCTCCTCTCCTCTCCTCTCCTCTCCTCTCCTCTCCTCTCCTCTCCTCTCCTCTCCTCTCCTCCACGCCCAGTGTCTGGAGACCCTGAGATCAAGACCTGAGGTGAAATCAAGAGTTGGACATTCAATCGACTGAGCCACCCCTATATTTTCTTCTATTCATTTTATGGTTTCAGGTCTTACTTTTACCTCTTCAATCCATTTGGAGTCTATTTGTGTATATGGTGTGAGACAAGAGTCCAATTTCATTCTTCTGCGTGCAGATACCCAGTTTTCCCTGCACCCTTTAATCAAGAGACTGTCCTTACCCTCATTAGTACTTTCATCAAAAATCAATTGACTAAAAAATAAAAAAAATCAATTGACTATAGATGTGTGGATTTATTTTGGGGCTGTCCATTCTGTTCTATTGATCTATTTGTCCATTCTTATGCCAGTGCCATGTCGGTTTGAATACTGTAACTTTGTAATATATTTTGAAATATATTTCCATGTGATTCCTCTAGCCTTGTTCTTGTTACTCAAGATGGCTTTGATTATTTGTTTTGTTCCATAATAATTTTGTTCCATGATAATTTTAGGATTTTTTTCTATTTCTGTAAAAACTGCCTTTGGGGTTCCAATAGAGGTTACACTGAATTTATAGATAATTTTGGGTAGTATGGACATTGTAACAATATTAATTTTTCCAATCCATGAACATGAGAGGTCTTTCCATTTACCTGTGTCTTCTTTAATGTCCTTCATTTTATAATTTCAGCGTACCAGTCTTTCACCTCTTTGGTTAAGTCTATACATAAATATCTTATTCTTTTTGTTGCTGTTGTGAATGGGATTGTTTCTTTCTTTCTTTCTTTCTTTCTTTCTTTCTTTCTTTCTTTCTTTTTCTTTCTTTCTTTCCTTCCTTCCTTCCTTCCTTCCTTCCTTCCTTCCTTCCTTCCTTCCTTCCTTCTTCCTCTTTTTCCTCTTCTCTTTTTCTCCTCCTCTTCCTCCTCTTTGTTGTTGTTCTTCTTCTTCTCCTTCTCCCTCTCCTTCTTCTCCTTCTTTGCCAGTATAACATTTTAAATACCCAGCGTTTTTTTAAGATTGATTGATTTATGATAGACATAGAAAGAGAGAGAGAGGCAGAGACACAGGAGGAGGGAGAAGCAGGCTCCATGCCGGGAGCCCGATGGTGGGACTCGATCCCGGGACTCCAGGATCATGCCCTGGGCCAAAGGCAGGTGCTAAACCGCTGAGCCACCCAGGGATCCCCCAATACCCAGCTTTTTGAACATAAGGTAAAACAGTCTTAGACAGGTAACCCCTGGGAATTTTTTAAATGTCCATGGCAATTACACAGATATGGATCACATTCAGTCTTTAGTGTTTGATCAAGTTAATTAAAAAGAAGTCAAAAACAAAGTTAAAGTTAAGAACTGATACTTCTTTGAAAAGCTTCTCATGTTAATTTACTTCTGGACAAATAAGTGAGAAGAACCATGAATGTAAACCTATTTTAATTTCAGTCTCTATCCTTAAAATTGTCTAGAAGTTCTTAGAACACAGAAAAACTAACTTTGAATACATTTGTAATAGATTAACAATTTATGGACCCTATTAGGATCTTTTAATGGAATGTTTTGAAATCAATCATAATTCTCTGCAAAGATAAATCAGAAAAAGAAAACAAATTTTTGAATGGCATGTTACAATGTCCTGGAAAAAAGTAATTATCAGCTGGTAATAATTAACACACGCGACAGATTGAGAAATTAAATCCTCTGCTATACGCTTTTAAGTATTTTGTCAGATATGAGGAATGTTTCTATCAATAACATTCATCTTCTCACAAATTCAATTTTATTTTAAACAAGAAAATAATTCTTTCTCTCCAGATTTTTATGTTTATCAGTACGAAGTGAAACAAAGCAATCTCAGGAGATTGCTTATTACAGTCTTAATTTAGGAAGTTTTTTTCCTCCAAAATGTACTAAAATGTGTCCAAATCATGAGAATGATGAATGTCAATGGCATCCTCTGTGTCTGTCCACCTTTGCCTCTCCGTGGCCTTCTGAGGGCTTATCTTTTTCTTGTCTGTTTCATTCGTGCCACTTGCAAAGGTTTCTCATAATGCATCTCGATCTTCTTAAAAATTTACATTTTTGGGACACCTGGGTGGCTCATTGGTTCAGCTCCTGCCTTCGGCTCAGGGCATGATCCCGGGGCCTGGGGATCGAGTCCCGCGTCAGGCTCCCTGCATGGAGCCTGCTTCTCCCTCTGCCTGTGTCTCTGCCTCTCTCTCTCTCTGTGTCTCTCATGAATAAGTAAAATCTTTAAACAAAAAATTAGATTTTTAATAGCTTGTTTCATCTTTTTTCTCCAACACTTGTGTTCTCTTCCTAGCAGCCTTTTCATGTTCATACTCCTTTTGATTTTCAGTGTAGAAAACATCCTTAATTTGTTCCTCACCGACACTAGGAATGTTTCCCAGGAGATCTGGGAAAACACCACCTGGTGTTCTTCTTCAAGTGCATCCATCATGAAAAGGCCAGCCGCATTTTGTTCAACTTTGGCATTTCTATCAGTTCATTTGCCTTTTTGTTCCCAATTATCCTCACTCCTTGTGCTATCAGATCTTTCTTTGGTGCCTGCAACCCGAAAGAAATTTTATCAGCCGCTTTCTCATGTGGATCGTCCTCCGTGATCTGATACTGGCCGGTACAGGTCATTTCTAGTCTGTCCCCAGGCCTGTCTTTAACGGGTCAGTTCTGGGTGAGGTGACCTCGCCCATTTTTCTCTCCCTTTGATCTCATTTTTTTGCCACCACGCTTCTATTCATCTAGGTCTTTGTCTGATTCCTTTGTATGTTCTCAAGATTTCCTCTTAAGTTTCCTAGCAAGCAAATAATTGTAGGTCCCCCATCGTCTGGTTCTGTCAACAGCACCCTCCACTCCCAAGATACCGAGTGGCCACTGCGCCTCGATTCTCTTCCGGTAGCCCAGCACCCCGGATGGTGTCACCTTCTTAGGTCCAGGCACACGTGGTTTCTGGCTGCTCTGACTTGGGAGGAGGCTTAAAATATTTCTGTCGCTTGCATTTCAAAGAGAGCTATTATCATCTGCATCAGAAAAACTCTCTTTGCTTGAATCCATACTTTTTTCTTAAGATTTGATTTAATTATTTGAGAGAGAGAAAAAGAGAGCATGAGCAGGGAGAGGGGCAGCCCCCCCCACCCCCCACCGAGCAGGGAGCCTGACTTGGGACTCGATCCTAGGACCTCTTTGGTCATGACCTGAGCTGAAGGCACCCACTTAATGGACTGAGCCAACCAAGCGCCCCTGGATCCACACTTTTAGAGTCTGCTAATGTGATACACCCGGGTGCATATTGGTGTTGCTGCACCCAGGGAGGGCCTCCCCGTGCTGCCCCCACCTAGTGTTTTCAGTACCTGCAGCAGCCTGTCACTGGGAGCAGTGGTGGTGTCGGAATCCAAGTGGGAAAGCTGCGCATCCTCCATGTCACCAGCCTCCCGCACCGTCTTCCCACAGCCTAGACTGTTTTCTCAACTTCCTTTTTGGATAATTTGTGTTTGTGTATAGAAACATGACTAATTTTTGTACGTTGATTTTTAATTTCGCAGCTTTACTGAATTCATTTATTAGTTCTAACAGCTGTTGTTGAGCTTTCAGAGTTTTCTGTGTATATGATCATGGTCATCTGCAAACAGAGATCATTTTACTTCCTCTTCTCCCATTTGGATGACTTTTATTTCTTTTTCTTGTCTGATTGTTCTGGCTACAACTTCCAGTTTTATGTTGAACAGAAGTGCCAAGAGTTAGCATCCTTGCCTTGTACTGGATCTTAGAGGAAAAGCTTTCAGTTTTTTCCCATTGATTATGGTACCAGTTGTGGACTTTTTTTCATACTGGCCTTTATGGAGTTGATATAAGTTCCTTCTATACCTATTTTGCTGATAGTTTTAATCATGAATGGATATTGAACTTTGTCAAATGTTTTTCTGCATCAATTGAGATGATCATGTACTTTTTATCGTTCATTTTGTTAATGCATTGTATCACACTGATCGATTCGCATATATTGAGCCATCTTTACATCTTAGGGGTAAATCCCACTGGGTCATGGTGTATGATCCTTTTAACGTGCTATTAAATTTTATTAGTATTATATCATTTATGTTCATCAGGGATATTGGCCTATAGTTCTCTTTTCTTGTGGTGTCTTTATCTGGCTTTGGTGTCAGGGTGACACTGGCCTCAAAACACGGGTTTGGAAGTGTTCCCTCTTTTTCTATTATTGTGGAAGCATTTAAGAAGAATTGGTATTAATTCTTCGTTGAATGTTTGACAGAATTCACCAATGAAGCCATCTGGTCCTGGGCTTTTCTTTGTTGGGAGGGTTTTGATTACAAATACAATCACCTTATTTGTTATTGGTTTGTTTAGGCTTTTATTTCTTCTTGATTCAGTATTGGTAGGTTGTATGTTCCTAAGAATGTATGTATTTCTTCTAGATTATCCAGTTTGTTGGTGTTTAATTGTTCATAATATTCCCTTACCCTTTTTATTTCTGAAGCACCTGTTGTAATGTCTCCTCTTTCATTTCTGATTTTAAAAATCTGAGTCAGGGCACCTGGGTGGGTCAGTTGATTAAGCATCTGCCTTCAGCTCCTGGGATCAAGTCCTATATCAGGCTCCCTGCTCCGTGGAGAGCATGCTTCTCCCTCTCCCTCTGCAGCTCCCCCTGATTGTGCTCACTCTCTCTGTCAAATAAATAAAATATAAATACATAAATACATAAATAAACAAACTGAATCTTCTCTCTCCTTTTTAAAAAAGATTTTATTTTTAAGCAATCTCTACACCCAACATGGGACTTGAAACTGTCAAGATCAAGAATCACATGCTCCAATGATTGAGCCAGCCAGGCACCCTTGAGTCTTCTCTCTTTCCTTAGTCTAGCTAAGGACTTCTTTCTTTTTCTTTTTCTTTTTCTTTCTTTCTTTCTTTCTTTCTTTCTTTCTTTCTTTCTTTCTTTCTTTCTTTCTTTCCTCTCTTCTTTCTTTTCTTTTTTCTTTTTTCTTTTTTTTCTTTCCTTTTTTTAATTCATGAGAGACACACACAGAGAGAAAGGCAGAGGGAGAAGCAGGCCCCATTCAGGGAGCCTGACGCGGGACTCAGTCCTGGGACTCCGGGATCATGACCTGAGCCAAAGGCAGATGCTCAACTGCTGAGCCACCCAGGCATCCCTAGCTAAGGATTTCTTGATTTTGTTTATCTTTAAAAAAAAAAAAAACTAATGGTTTTTTCTATTGGTTTTCTATTTGATATATGTCTACCTAATCATTATTATTTCCTTCCTTTTGCTAGCTTTATGCTTAGTTTGTTATTCTCTAGTTTCTTTAAGGTGTAAAGTTAGGTTGTTTATTTAAGATATTTCCTCTTTTTTTCCCTCTCTCTCTTTAATGTAGGTGTTTATCACTATAAACTTGCCTATTAGTACTGCTTTTGCTGCATCCCTTAGGTTTTGGTAATTTGTATTTTCATTATTATCTCTCTCACGATACTTTAAAAATACCTTTCAATTTTCTTTTTGACCCAATAGTCACTTAATGTATTCTTTAGTTTCCACATATTTAAATTCTACATATTTTATTTTATTTATTTTAAAGATTTTATTTATTTATTCATGAGAGACACACAGAGAGAGGCAGAGACACAGGCAGAGGGAGAAACAGGCTCCATGCAGGGAGCCCAGTGTGGGACTCGATCCCAGGACTCCAGGATCACCCCCTGGACTGAAGGCAGCGCTAAATCACTGAGCCACCCTGGCTGCCCAATTACACATATTTTAATTGATTTCTAGTTTTGTTTTATTTTATTTTGGATGGGAAAGACACTTGGAATAATTTTGATCTTCTTAACTCTGTTAAAACTTGTTTTGTGACCTAACATTGCTTTATCCCATTACTGTTAAGAAGAAAGTTCTGTATATATGTTAGGTCTACTTGGTCTATAGAATTGTTCAAGTCAGCTGTTTATTGATTTTTCTGTCTGGATGTTTTTTTTTTTTTTTTTTAAGATTTTATTTATTCATTCACGAGAGATGGAGGGAGAGGTAGAGACATAGTCAGAGGGAGAAGCAGGCTCCTCACAGAGAGCCGGATGTGGTCCTTGATCCCGGAACCCCGGGGTCATGCCCTGAACCAAAGACAGACACTCAACTGCTGAGCCACACAAGCATCCTCTCTCCAGATGTTCTATCCATTATTAAAAGGCTATTGATTTCTCATGTAGATCTTATAAACTTGTTCTTTACAAAATTCTTTTTTTTTTGTAATTACTTTTCTGTAGATTTTTTGGGGGAACTTATGATAGTTACATAATTTGCGGTACAAGATAAAGTAAAAGTTTTACTTCTTTCTTTCAAATTCTCAGGCCTCTAATTGCTTTCTTTTGTCTAATTGAATTGGTGTATATTTCCAATACAATGATAAATAGTATGGTGATATGGCATCCTGGTCTTTTTTGTTTCTTGTTTCTGACATTAATGGGAAAGCTTTTAGAGGTTTCTCATTAAGTAAAATATTGGTTTGTTTGGAGTGAAAAAATGTGTAGAGATACTTAATATATCTATATTAATTGGTTACTTAATCATCAGTTATAATATATTTATATCTATATTTAATGTGTGTATAATGTGTTTCTAATATTTAATACATTTACATATATAGAACATAGGAAAGTACATTTTAAATACTATATGTTCATATACACACAATGTATTTTATATATTATATATACACACATACATATATATATGTAGTATACCTATAGTCATTAAGAAAGCACCCATTACCATTTTATTGGATTTCCAAAAATATAAATGGGTATTAAATTTTGCAAATATTACTATTCTGCTAAGATTGAACCAACCTTGAATTCATAGAATAAATCTCATCTAGGCATGATGTATTATTTTTTAAATGTAATATTGGATTCTATTTGCTTATATTTTAAGATTTTCACATTAATATCATAAATGAGATTGGTCTGTAATTCTATTTTTGGATGCAGTCTTTGGCATATTTTAAAATCATTGTAAGGGGTGCCTGGGTGGCTCAGTCAGTGAAGCGTCTGTTTTTGGCTCAGGTCATCATTCCAGGGGCCTGGGATCGAGTCCTGTGTTGGGCTCTCTGCTCAGCCTGCCACTCCCCCTGCTTGTGCATGCTCACTCTCTCTCTCTGTCAAATAAATAAATAAAATCTTTAAAACATTTTTTAGAAAATCAATATTATAATTTCTTTACAAAAATAATTTTGAAATTTTCCTTTGGTTATACTCTGGAATAATTTAAGTAGTATTGGAATTATTTGATCTTTAAAGATTTAGTAGAATTCTCTGTGAAACTACCCAAGTCTAGTGCTTTCTTCCTTCCTCTCATTTAAAAAAATGTTTTTGAAGTATAGTGTATAGACTGAAATCTTCATGAATTGTGGCTATATAACTAAATGAATTTTATTAAATAACTTTGTTTAATCAGCATTTAGGTCAAGAAACAGATATCTCATAAGCCTCCCTCATGTCTCCTTCCACTTGCCAGCTTCCCACTCCAACATCAGCCTGGAGCCATCTTATCATGGTGCTCACTAGGCTCTGTGGTTTGTTTGTTTTCCTACAGTAACTGATTTGCTTAGATTGTTTTTGTCTCCACTGGAGTCAGTTTTGATAAACAGCATTTTTCTGGACAACTATCTATTTCATCTAGGCTTTCAAACTGATATGCATAGAATTATCCAAATTGCTCTCTTATGATTTGAGAGTTTTTTCCTATTATCTTCCCTAATCCTTAAAAACTACAAGCACTAGATAGATCTTTCTAGATGCTCCATCAAGGTCTGTGCAACAGAAAATTGCAAATCCTTCTCTCTCTGTGATAGTGTTATTAAGCATACATTTTTCTGTCTGTCTAGCTAGTTATCTAGGCATCTAACTATCTTGCTCTCTAGGTATCTATGTATATTTCACGTGGTTGAGAAAATGGAAGGGCAGCTACAAAGCGTTTGCATTCCTGATAAAAGAGACAGTTGACTAGGCTTTCTCTCCCTCTCCTCTCTGCCTTGGGCTAAGATGTGATACCATGTCTTGCAACCAGGAGAGAGACGCCAGGAGAATTGTGGCGGCACCGGCCCTGCCATTGATGAGCTGCTTAAGTAACAGGAGGAACCACTTTCAGAATTCTTCAGGACTCCTGTGAAGTGAGTTACAGGCCTCTCTTTCTCTGTGACACTCCAAGTCAAGGGCTGTAACGCGTTCCTGACTGATAGAATAAATTAGACAAAACCAGCAAACTTTAGATGCTCATAGTATATGCGTGTTTAAACATACCAAAATTATCACAGAGATGCCAAATCCCTTAACTCTAAAATAGGAACCTGGGTAGCAATTACTCCAATCAAGTGCTTACTGCAATGGCCTTTTTAGTGTAGGCATTGTTAAAAGCATAATTTGCATACATTATTCACCATGTCTCAGATATCACTTTTTGAAATTTTGTACAATGGGGTACAGATTGGGTACATCTTGTATAGATGACAGAACACATCCTCAAAGGGTTTCAAAGAGATTAAATGAGATAATTCACAAAAAGGGCCTCGGACAGCACCTATCATATGTTAAAGTACTCCATAAATATTAATTATAATCTTTTAATAATCAGGATTAATAAAACCCATTGATGTGAGCTACTTCTATGGATGGCAAGCGCCTTCTCAACTTTTGCATTCCCATGAGAAAATCACCTCCCCCGAGAGGCCCTCTCTGGCTGTTCTATCTAAAGTGGAATCCCTCCCCAAATACCTCCCATTCCCCATTGCCCTGTTCTTTTTATTAGCTCAGAGACCTTGTTGCCATCTGTAATTCTTTTGATTATTTATTTGGTAAATGTGTGTCTCCCCTGATAGAATGTAAACCCCATGAGAGCAAAACTCTCAGTGGCTGGCAGGGATTCTGTACTCTGTATGCTTGTATTGCATAAAGATGACCAGTAATATCCGAGGAACAATTATAATAGAAGGCCATTTGACGTAGAAGGGTTTTGCAGAGGTGGTCATTTTTTTGGATATGATTTCGCCCACATTTAAGTAAAAATGACAGTGGATAAAGATTCTGCTCAATTCTAGATACTCCTCATATACTAGGCCTTATTGGAGAGCTTGCTGGTTTATTATTATTTTTATTTATTCTCTAAATAGTCACTAAATAGTTATACATGGTCTATACACCTTTAGAAAGGGTGGCACAACTTGTTACCTTTATTTCTTAAAATCTTTAAAAGGTTTTATTTATTTATTCATGAGAGACACACAGAGAGAGGCAGAGACACAGGCAGAGGGAGAAGCAGGCTCCACGCAGGGAGCCTGACATGGGACTCGATCCCAGGACTCCAGGATCACACCTTGGGCCGAAGGCGGTGCTAAATCGCTGAGCCACCCCGCTGCCCACAAATTGTTACCTTTAGAAAAATGTTGTTTTGCATTCATATAGAGATGTAAAATTCAGCTGAAATTTTAAAAACTAATGGCTACTTGTAATCAAAGATTTAGATGAAATTCTTCATAATTTTTTGGTCTTCTGAAGGTCCTAGAATTTAGATTTTTAAAGTAGCCCTATAAAAGGAATGTTTGGGACCAGGTCCGACGGAAAATAGAAATGGAAATGTTTTAAGTAGAAGGAATAAATCCATAGGAACAGAAGGAACCCTCAAACACATTTGAGTGACTAGGGGTGGCCCCATGGCAAACGTCTGAACTGGTGGGGAGGCAGGAGTATGGCCAATGCCACTGTCAGAGGGAAGAGGACCCCCTCCCAGCTCAGCCACTGACCCCACCCACCCCATCATCACCACTGGCTTTGGATTCCAGAAGAGTCCTGCAGGATTTCCCCTCCTGACAACTGGCATCCTGGACCCAACAACAGGAGGCCATTTTCTCTTTTTTTTGGTATCTTCCAGAAGGGACAGTATGGTATGGTACTCAAGCAGTGGGCTTTGGCTACCAGAGTTTGAAGCCCAGATTCCTGGTTAAACAGCCATGTCTTTTGCAGCAAGTGATTTTGACCTCTCTAGGCCTTGGTTGACTCATTGGTAAAATGGTGGTGATGGCCGAAACTGTCTCATTGGGCAGTGGTCGGCACATAATAGGGGCTGGATAATTGTGACTTAAGTGACCCTCCTTCTAGAGGTTATTGTGAAGTTATTGTGAAGTCTGCCAGTTCCAGGGGGTGGCCAGGGGGTGGGGTTCTGGGGTATCATTTTCTGGGTGTAATTGCTTTATGGCCTGAGAATTTGTTTCTTAATTTTGATGGATCTGTGGCTAGTGCTGTGGTCATTTCCTGTGGATTCTTCAGAGAAGGTTCCAGAATATCTAGGGAAGCATACAGGCAGCCATCTTAGAAGAGCTGGCCATCTTGGTGGGCTGACCTTGATAGCTGATACCCAGATTTTAGTTAGCTGTTTATTTGGAGTACTTTGGAGGATTATGGGGATTGGTGGGCTGGTCTTGTGGCTTTATTTGCATAATAAGCACTTAAGTGGATTGATGTTAATTTGGGGGATTGTATGTTAATTTGGGGGTACTTTTGAGGGTTGTTTTGCAACAAAATCTACAGAGAATGCACACAATTTTTGTGTGGACTGAGACTGAATATTACGTAGGAAGCTTTCAAAGGGTTCATGGAAGTATTTGCTACTTTTTCTGCCCTCCTTGGGGCTTATTTTGCTCACCTCTGGTAAGCTATGCTAGAGGATTAATTTGGCTAGGATTAATTTTATCTGGAAAATAGAACCAGAAGTGGATTTTTGGGCTGAATTACAGAATCAACTTAAAGTTTCATTTGGCCAATTTCAGAGGGTGCAGAGGTTGATGCTGAAGAGGAGCTGGTCTCACTCTCCCACTTCCCCAGGAAGCCACACCAGGGGTGACCATAAGCTTAAGGTATGACCCTGGGGATGAAGATTAGGGAGCCCAAGTGGACATCAGGTCCAAGCCACCCACAGTTCATTACAGCTTTACTGAGTTTCATGTGGGGCCTGTGAATGCTGATGACCCCCACCACCAGAGTTTATAGTGTATATTTCATTTTAAGTTAAGACTCCCCATTTTTCCCTTTATTTGTAATTTTTAAAGTAAACTATGTTTATGAACTTTGCATTTTTATGATGGCTTATTAGGGAAATGAACCCTTTGTTACAGATTTTTACCCAGTCTCCACCCATTCATATTTTGTTTTATATAATCTTAACTTCCTATAGCCCACCCCACCCCCATGGCTTGTGGCTATTAGGTCATATAGAAGGGGCCTCCTATAAACCAATATTCTGATTGTAAATATACCCATTTTAAAGTACATTAAAAAAATTAAACATGTGATTGATCAACCTAAAATTCCTTTGTGTATGGAGTGAGGTAGGGATCCAGTTTAAGTCTGTCCCCAAGTGTTTATCCATTGGTTTAAAAACCATTTCTTTCTGATAGCTTGTTCATTTTTTCTGCCAGCTTTGAGGGTAATTGACGAAATTCTGAGATACTTATTAGAAGTGTACAATGTGAGGATTCGATAAAGGTCTACATTGTGCACAATTTGAGTAACCCCACTTCCCCTCTTTTGAAACTGCATTCCTGAATTTCCCCCGTATACGTGAGCCCATACCCTCAAGTTGGACAGAGCCCCAAACTGAAAACCTATTTCGGGGAGACTCTAGACACACTGTGATGCTATATATCAGGGAAGCTGGTGGAATGGGTAGGGTGGCAACCATCAATGCAGAATTCTTAGACATGGGCCAATGGTTTTCTATGGGGCATGGGCAAAGGACAGGGGTGGACCTTTATGAGTTATCTGCAAATTGTTTTCAGATACCCAAATCAGGTCAACAAAAAAACAGTGTCAAGATTTTACCCCATTTTATAAACCTTGGGGACTTTTCCACGTGGGGCTTCCCATCTCCTATAGCCATCAAAACCGTTAACAGGTATTTGCTCAAAACTGCAAATAATTCACAGGACTCACATCTTTTGCTCACATTTAATTTTTATTTTGATTTTTTTAATGCTGCACAAGACAATATTTATTTCATTTATTTCATTTATTTCTTTTATTTCATTTATTTCTTTTATTTCATTATCTCTGTTTGCTGCTGTTATTTTAATTACTGAAAGAGAGAGGGAACTTTTGTGGCCTTTTTCCTTTTCTTTTTCTCTGTAGGCCGCCTTAAGCCTTCTAAATTTGGAATATTTAAGCAAGCGGAAGGGAAGAAAAGGGGGTTTCGCAAAATCACTTGGGGAGAAAAGGAAAGGTTGCGTTGTTAATCATGCCCTATGGTGGGTGATCAACTGCGTGTACAATTACGTTTCACTCTTAATTAATTGTGCTTAAGGCTTTAATTAAATTTGGGTGTTCCCTTCTTAGAGCAGCTCATACTGACGAAGGTGCATGCGCTGAATGATGTCACGGCAGTCGTTGAACACACGGCGAATGTTCTCGGTGTCCACAGCGCAAGTGAAGTGGGGGTAGCAGTAGTGGCGCCCATCTCCACTAGCAGTGCTGATTCTCTGTGGCACAAACACAAGAAAATGGAGTCAGTGCCACCTCTCTACGATCATCAACTGGGGACCTGCTGAGGACTAGCTGACCAGCTACTGATGTTATGTTAAAGCTAAAATTCTCAGTGGCTATCAGTGACATAAAATGGAAGAATTCAACAGTTTAATCCCCAAATGTTCAAGTAAATTTGCACTTCTGAGAAAAAGAACCAGTAAAGAGAGATCTAAAGATGGACTCTACTCACCAGAAATTCGTCGCGGATGAAGTACTTGGCCCGGGTCACGCGTGGGTCCTCTCCGGGCTCGGGAGTAGCTGTGAAGAAGAGAAGTATTTTGGTAAGGTAATTAAAAGGTTAGGAGCAGAGCTTGAATGCTGGCATCCTTGTAGCCCCTTATCTCCTGGGATTTTTCCATATGCAAATTAGCAGAAATAAATTTTTCTTGCTTCCCTACAGACCCCCTTATAGTTTGGTGGTGCAAGTGAAGGGAGATTTCCATTCTTAGAGGTGGTTCATTTAGGTGATTCTTCAACTCTACGTATGAAAAACCTCCAGAAATGGAAACTTTTAGCACTTTCATGAATGTATAGGACCAATGAACTTAGACATGTCCCAGTGCAATGGCAGAAGGCCACACGTACCATCCTCAGGAGTAGTGTAGCGAGCAAATTCTGGAAAGTAGTCCTCAATCTTCGATTTTCCAGCAAGGACTTTCTCAGCGAGCAGGTCTTGCTTGTTGAGGAACAGAATCACAGAGATGGTGCGCAGCCATCTAACAAAGAGGGAGGCAGGTTTAATGTCCAGGAAAAGAAATCATTCTTTCTGGGAGGGGTTTGACATTCTTACGTGAGTCTTTTTATAATAGTGCAAATACAGGGCCTTGAGATCACAGTAACAGGACCCCTGGGTGGGAGGGTGGGAGAAGCCAGGGAAGATGCTCCACAAACCTGTTGTTCCAGATGCTCTTGAAGAGGTTCAGAGCCTCCTGCAGGCGGTTGGTCTGGTTGTCCTCCCGAATGACCATGTTGTAGCTGCTGCTGGCCACCACGAAGATGATGGCAGTCACATCTTCAGCACAAGAAAGCAAAAGCAATGCACGTTAGAGGTGAAAATGACCCTTAACGATCGAAAGAGCAAAACGTGCTTATAGAGCTGAGAAGTCCATGGCTTCCATACCATTGAAGCATTGGATCCATTTGCGGCGTTCATCGCGCTGGCCACCCACGTCAAACATGCTGCGGAAGACAAGAGGGCACCGGGTCGCTGCAAAGGGCTAACACCACTCCACCACTCTGCTGGTGGGAACGTAAGGGAACCATTCTGTTTCAAAATGGGAGTCATTCACTTACTGGAAGTTGACTTTGTCCACCTGGAACTTGGTCTCAAAGATTCCAGAAGTCAGGACGCGGCAGCGAAGCAGATCCTAAAACAAAACCCAGGTCAACAGATCTCCCCAAAACCAACTGCAATATTAGTAACTGCGAATTGGAAAGCAAAATCTTGACTAGCTTGGAATGAGGGCTCCGAGTCCCACGACCAAGAACTTCTGCATACCTGATCACTGGGCACGTAGTCAGCCTGCTTGATGACATCAATCTTGTCCAGGAAGCTGGGAGGCAAGGAGAGACACACCGTGGTTTTCAAGGAGCTCATAAGCTCATGGTGATTGGCCCCCAATTCCTGCCTCGCTACAAAGCTGAGCTCAATGGAAATGATGGTGTCATCGTTACGTGGCGTTAAGTCAATGGGAGTTTTGCCTGCGTTGGGTATGTTTATGACTCAAAGCTTATGCCTCAGAAAGGTTAGCTCAAGCAGCATTTAAGATAAATGCATTTGGCTGATGAGATCTAGGAACCAGGAAGTAGGATGGACTCTTGGGGCCCCTGGCCTACAGGTACAGCACAGGACAAAAGGTGGGGTTCTGGTTCTGTGCAACCAGCAGAGGCCCCCAAACCAGGCCTATCTGATCTTGTGCCATTTGAAAATGATTGACTAAAGATTTAAAATTTCTCGGGTTGTTTGGCTTGGACTAAAATGACAAGTAATCTGAAAACTGTATACTTATGCTCCACACATTTTTTTTTTTTTAAAGTAAAATGGCACACTTAAAAGCAGCAAGGATTTTCCCCTCAAGGGACTCATGAAAATGAGATTGTTTGAATTACTCAGAATGGGTATCCCTTCCTCCTACTTTTTAAGAATCTCACTTATTAAAAGAGAACAAAAGAGGTTGACACAAGAGGCCCTTTCTGGCCTAACCACACCGAACAGGAAACGAACACAAAGTTCCCTTCCGTTCTATTTGGTCCATGAAATAGAACACTCCAGAGAGGAGACTTTTAGTTATTAAAAAAAGAATCCCATAGCCCTCCAAGGTTATGGATCCTTCTCTGGCTCGGATCCTGCACAAAAGAGGGGCTTGGGGCTTGAGAGTGGATCTTCCACTGGAGGGGAAGTTATGTGGAAGAGGGGGCCCCGGCCATAAACTTCCCAGAGCAAAGAGGACCCTGCTGGTGTTGCTGGACTAGACACACCATTAGGAAAAATAACTTTGGAAAGATCGGGGGGTCATTTAACTAATATGCAAAGTTCATGTTAAAACTAGGGGGGAGTTTTGGGGGCGTGCCGAGGGGAGGAGGGAGGGGGTATGGAACTGTTTGAAAACAAAAAAAATCACAAAGGGAGAAGAAGTCTACTGAACGACATTCTGCAAGTTTTTTCTCCCCTTCTTTTTTACCAGTTTAGAGTTAGTCTGGCTTAGAGGATACACTAACTTGCCCAATCAGTCCCACATTACAGCACCGGTCCAGAAATAGCTCCCCAGCCGCCCTGGCCTCCAGCATGTTGCCATGGCAACAGAACCACAGTTCTATAAATAGATCATCAGCACCAAATCTTGTGAGAGAGACATCTGGAGCCCCGCCAGCCAAACCCCAGCTCAACAAATAAAAATAGGCAGCTTAAGAAATGGGCAAGAGACCAGGATGGCAACTTTAACGTAAAGGCAGTTAAACCAGACACACGCTGGTCAGCGTGAATGCGGGGCTGTTCCAATCATCCCGCCAGGGAAGACATTTTAAAAGTTTGAAGCTGGGTTTTTTTTTCCCCTCCAAGTTTCCTTAAAACTTTCCATAAACTGTGCAAACGTTGCCATTTTCAGATAAAGTTGCAGGAGCAACTGAATGGTGCTTTAAGAGAAAACTTTTAAATGGTGGGAAATAAAAATTAAAAAAAATAATAATAATTTAAAAAATCCCAGAAACCTGGCTAAAATTCCAGTCAATGAACTTGTTACACCCTCCCCTGCCCCCTTCCAGGGCACTCAAAGCCTCGAGGGTTAAACCCTCCTAATCTTGTACCTGTGCTTCTGACTTGGATCCAAAATACAAAACGCAAACAATTCCAGGATTTCCATTTGTTTTGAGTTACTATAATTAGCACTTCCAGCTTTTAGTTCAAACTTTTGAGAAAATCAGGGACTTTGTTAAAGAAGTGGTAGGGGGTTGGGGTCACAGGGACCGGCCAAGATGGACTGTTTTTCTGTTCCTTGAGAAAACACACAGATTGGCGTGTCTAGTCCACTGCGACACAGCTCTGTCTGTGACAACTGGAAACAATCCACTGGGCACTTCCTATGGGAAGGCGGGGCCAGGGAGGGAGGAATTGATAGGTTTCACAGACCCTACGAGAAGCTTCTGTGATTTGTAGATAACAGGATTCTAGGGGACTTGCTGTTTGTTTGCTGTTACCTGTTCCTCCCTCCTATTTATTCAACCGGTGGTAGAGTCACAATAAATCCCTCAGGTTTGGGGCTCCTAAGTAATGCACTTGTTGCTGTTGCTGAGCCAACTGGGAACCTTGCTCCTGACTCCTTATTTTCTATAGCAAAGTCGTTTCTGAGTTTCAGCTACCTACATCACCATTTGTCACCTCCCTCCCCCCACCAAGTCATAAGACACCCCAACTTCAGAATATTTTCACCGAGACCACGTAGCGTGTTTGCGCTACCTTCAAAAACCCTTTATGGCTCTGACCGTCATGTATTTACTGTGTCAGGTACGGGATCGGGGAGGCTGTAGGCTATTTAAAAGGCAACGCTCCAGGTAGGTATGGTGCTGTCCATTGGAAGAGAGCTCAGGAGGGGACAGGGCAAGGACCCCACAGGGGGAAGCATCCTTGAATTAAAGCCCTGTGTGAATGAACGAATGAATGAATGAATGAATAATACGGGTAGGCAATGGAATTCAACACAAAACCTCAGTCCACATGAACAGCATCCAGTAACGCTGGACACGTCCTGCAGTCCCTTACCTGACTGCAGAAATAGCAAGGCCATCATCAGCCACCAAGGAGGGGGAGGGGCATGGTTCTGTCATCATCATTTGTTAGGTTTTTAAATTATAGCAATAAAATATAGTATTTTTACATTATTCAAAGCCCGAGAGCTGCCCAGTCTTCCTTCCAAAAGCT
This sequence comes from Canis lupus baileyi, assembly GCF_048164855.1. Taxonomy (NCBI): domain Eukaryota; kingdom Metazoa; phylum Chordata; class Mammalia; order Carnivora; family Canidae; genus Canis; species Canis lupus. The sequence continues at coordinate 45,701,538 of NC_132863.1, read as the reverse complement.
TGGAGGTCAATCCAATTAATTACTTCAAGCTAATTAATTACGAACATCACTTTACTGCAAGTAATTATCATTTTGCTCTCACAGGCATTAATTGTTTATATAAAATAATGTCACTGCACTGAAAAGTGCAATTAAGGGCTTTCTGAAACAAATGAATCAGACTAGAACTTTCTACGTGCAGGTGGAGCTGACTGGCTGGCGTCTATGAACAGAAGCCCTCTGCCAGTAACTTCACAAGCGGGAATTGAGAGTTTGAGCACTTTCTCCACGTGTGCGTATCCCGCGTGTGGCTGTGGAAGAGGGGTTACTCACTACTGGGCGCAGTCAATCAGCTGGTACTCGTTGGAGCGCTCATAGCAGGCACGCACTCCTTCATCCTCCCACAGAGCCTTGGCATGCTCATAGAACTCCTGAGAGCAAACACAAGAAAGGCCAGGGATGAGCATGTGCCCGGGCAGGAGCACGACCCCTCCCAACCCTCCAACTCAGGCACCACCAGGTGCCCTGTGACCAGCATGGGGTGGGATTCCCGGTGGTGAGCCAAATTAATGACTCTCTGCTCACAAGAACTTCCATTCAATTTGTTAAACGTAATTAAAAGCCAAAGTAATTAATTCCTGCTGTCCTCTTATTGTGAATTAACTGGTCCTGGGTAGTGTTCCTCCTATGTTATTTTTTGGGGGGGCGGGAGGGGGAACACAGGGCAGAGTAAACTACTGAATCATTTTGTTTCCTCACACAATTGCCTTTATGGGAAAGATATACATTAATCTGAATTAGGAGAATATGCCAAGGAATGATTCAGTGTTGTGAAAACAAGATATTTCATTTGTAAGATGTGCTGGGATGAAATTTCCCTTCCAGGAAAATTTGAATTTTACCCCAAAAATATGATGGTTAGGAATTGCTGGCAAAGCTGGCCTTCTCGGTGCCCATCCCTCGGGGAGGGTGGTGATAGGGAGAATAAAAGGAGCAAATGACCTCTGGGTTGTTCTGAACTGCAGTGGGGGTTACGATGCCCATTTCATTTGAACATAGAAACGTTTTTAATTATTTGGGGGCGATATTCCCTTAACAAGGAAAAGAGGTTTTTTCTTCGATGTGAATTCAGCAAGAGAAGGATTAAAAGTAGGAAGGGACACAGTCTAGCTATCAGCACAACTAATAAAAGGTTACTGTTCTGGTGCATTTTCAATAGGCTGCCATCTCTTCTTCTATTAGAAATAGGCATTATATATATTGTGCTGACTGCTTGAATTTTTTTTTCCAAGCAAATGCTGTTTAAAAAAAAGCACCTAGCCCTACTTATTAATACTGCTTCCCTGCTAGTAGTAGTAGTTTGCAGCCAAGCCCATTTAAAATACACAAACACAAATTCCCAGGAAAGCCTGACAAAAGGCAACAATAACTCATTGTTTTAACTGTAGACAAGTCCTTTCCTTCTGGGCCTTATAAACTTGCGCATCTTTCCATCTTGTTTCCCCGTTTTCCTCTCATAAACTACTCCTCCCCTACAAACAGGGGTGGGGGGGGGTCAAAATGTATATGCTTGGGCCTGGGCAGTTTTGTGTTACCTAAAAATAGTCCTTTATGGAACAGAGGATTTTTGTAAACAGCGTCCTGCACACCAACCAGGGCGCACAGAAGAAAATCTCCAAGTTATAATTTAGGTGAAAGTCCTTTTTTTCCCTTTTTTTGCAAAAAAGGGAAAAAAATGAGAAAGGGTTTCATTTGCCCCAATGCCAAGGACTGATTTTTGGGAAAAACAAGACAAAAAAACCTTAATAAAGGTCAACTAGCAAATTGTTTAAAATGAGAAAACTCAGGGCTGGCACTTCGTTTCTGCATTCTTTGGTATCTTGGGATACTTTCCTCTAACTGGACAATTAGCATTTGTGTGCCATGTTTAACATACAGCTTTGCTTGTCACAAGTCGCGTACAAGGGCATGATTAAGGCTGCGACACAACTCCTGACACTTTCCCGCATGAAAATTTACGATCTAATCAGGTTGAAGATTAAAGTGTGTTTACTTGTGGGGATGGGCGAGGCAAGATTTACAAGGGGTGATGGAATTCTGCTCACCCATTTTGAGCAAAAGCTCTAATGATCTGATTATTAGGGTTTTGTTTTGTTTGTTTGAACATTAAGGATCCTAAGGGAATTCACTTTTTCCTAAGAATCAGGATTGCTGAAACGAGTTTTGCCCGAAGTGTGTGGCTTTGGCACAGGTGTGCCTGGGGGTTGTGTGTCACCCATGTTCCTGTGCCACATACAGGTGACTCGCCAACAGAGCTCACCACCTGTGCCGCCCAGCGTGCCGGGGAGGGGGTTAAAGGGACAATCCAGGAGCTGAGCTTACAGGAGGGAAGTCAAAGTCAGGCACGTTCATCACGCTCAGAATGTAGTCCACTCTGAACTGGTTCTCAGGGTTGGCCAGCTCCACGGGGGGCACCAGGTTGCTCATGGCGGCCACGATGGTCTGAAAACAATTTAGCAAAGAGGTCAGGGGGACAGCACTGTCTGAAAGGGAGGCGAAGAGAAAAGAGAAAGGACCCAGACACGTACTTCGATCGCCTCTTTCAGGTTGTTTTTGATGTCCTGAACTTTGGTTGCCTTCTCACTACAGTGGGATTGAAAAGAGAAAGAGATCATATTGCATCACATTGATGAGCAGGGCCTCTTTAGTCAAGATATTCCAACTAAAAGCATAGTATTCTGTTCTTGTAAGAGCCGTGGCTTCCAATCTGTCCAGATTGGAGGTTCCTGAATAAAGGATGGTTTCAAATTATCACTCCCAAAGGTGTGTCCTGAGGACATGCCCGATTGGGGCAGATTAGCAAACTGGCATCAAGATAATGATCAAGTCTACTGTACCAGAAGTCAGGCCTGGCTCATTGACCGTTTCAGATGGGTTCCATTTTGTGAAGCTCCCACTGCACAGCAACACTCCTACAAGGTTCCTATTGGCCCTTTACAACACCCCTGTGTGTGTGTGGTGTGTATATTGGGGCTGGGGGAGGCTGATAGGTCAATCACATATTGGGGAGGAGAAAAGGTTTCATGGTTCCACTTGGGGCTTACTCCATCACTGGATTAGTACAGGGAACCAGTGAATGCAGATGAGGATACTATGAATTTTAAGAATTTGGGGCCGTTTTTATTAAGTCACCATGTCAGTCACCAGCCAGCAGCAATGATGTTTTTCAGTGACATTAATATAGGTTGATCCTTTGATATGAATAGGGATAATGTAAGATTCTGTCCCCAGAAGGCTTCATGACCTGGGACTTGTGTGCTGGGGGTGGGGGGTGGCAAGGGGGGGGGTACCTGTTAGGAGAAGTTAAAGGTTTAGCAGCCTTTTTAATTACGATTTGAACTTAAGTCATATAGGACATGTGGGATGATCTTTATTCAGAGTCACTGGGGCTGTAAGTAAAGGCCACACCCTTTGGCTCGTGGGGGCGGGGCAGGGAGGGACCCTGATGGAATGTGTCAAACAAAGTGCGGCAGGTGTCTTTCAGCGCTGTCATTTGAGACAGGACCCAAGCAGATTCAAGTCTGTGTCTTCAGGGAATAAAAAGGACCTCTGCCTTGGGGTATAAATCTTATCACACCTATTGCCTCAACCTTGTGGTTTTGGGTGGGGGGGGTGGAAGGGAACCCGAATGCAGGACACACCTACAGTGCATTAGAGCCGCACCGCAGGAGTTGATATTACTGTCACGTGGCAGGAGGGTGCCACCCCTCAGAGGGAACTAAGGCTGAGGAAAAGTGAGTCACAGAAGCAGAAGGAACAGAGCCTCCTCTTTTTCTTGCTGTGTAGGACTTTTAAAAAGAAGCTAAGATTCGTATCTGTGAAGCTTTCACTTGGTGGATTCACCAGGAGTCCTGGAATGGGGGGGGGGGGGGGGAGAATCAGGCCTGTGACCACCCAGGAGAAGAGGAAACACAAGGAGGGGGGGTTGGTTAACAGCTCCCGCAGGCTGCAGGGTGGTTAGTAGTAGAGCAGGGTGCAAGGGGTGCAGGGTAGAGGGGAGGTGCAGGGGGTCATGTGCTCACCTGCCAACAGCCCTGCCCCCCGCCCATCCTGGCCTTGGGCGTTCTAAGGAATAGCTAACATTTGCTGTCTCAATCCTATCAAAATAGAGATCTGCATATTGATCTGAGGGGTGAGCCCAGATTTCGGATTTCATTTCACCCCTTCTCCAGAGTCAGCCCTCTTTCTCCCTTAAACTGGCCTCTGAGAAACTGCTTTTGATATCGAAGAGGCTGGTTTAGGAGTGTTCTCATCAGTGGGGGGAGGGTATGTTGTGGGGTGGGGGTAAAATATGGTCCCAGGAACACGCCCCCCCGTCACACCCACTTAAAAGTGCTGAAGTCAGGAGAGCTTGAGGAGCAGACATGACAGCGAGAGGCGTCCTGCAAACAGTCCAGCAAACCGGGAGTGTGGGCATTCAGGCCTCGATGGGAGGCTGGGCTCTGGCCCCCTCCTCTTAATGCAACCTCCCTACGCTGTCCTGACCCTCCTTGTGGGGCTTTTCTGCTCTCCACATGCACCACTCACTGAAGCTTATTTCTGAAATTAGGAACCCTGTGCAGACCCAGTGCTACTAGGGTCAAAATCAGTTATTTAGACATGAGAAATTTCTAAAGGATGTGTGTTTGCCCCTAAAGTTCACTTATGGACCCAAATTTACCTAAAATCCCACGGGACAGATCCATTCCCATTCATTAAAAACAGGCTCCATTTGCATGGTAATGAGAGCCATTAACCTTCGCTTTCAACGTCTCAGAGTAGTTAAAATTAGAGATGTCCGGGTATTAAATACCCAAATGTACATACAGCAAGAGGAAAGTACCTCCAGAAACTAGGTTCTTTCATTCAGTTTGATATTTTGGTCTAAGTAGTAGTATGATAATTGGAAAACTTCCAGTCTTAAATACGGATATTTTGAGAACGTGTTCAGTATTCATCTACGTATGTGAATAGGTGTGGGAGTATATCAAGTATAAAACAGCTAAAATAGAAATCTAAAATCTAATTCGGGTGTGTAATACTAAAACATAAAATTCTTCCATTGAAGCAATTACTATGTAGATGGAGATATTATACTGGGGCTGGCAGGTTTATCATCATTTTTACTATCACTTAATGAATTTAACGTTGATTGTGAAAATCAGAGAAAAATCCCTCAGAGGTCTCTAAAACTACTTACAAAGCCAAATTATGTATCCATGATCAAGTCTGCATGGACTAAAATATCAGGACTGGGGCTGAAGTGCTTTTTTATTCAAAGCCTGTTGTCAGGGTTTGAATTTTAAGAGCCCGTCCCCTCCCCCTCGTCAGCTGCCTAAGGGGTAGGGGGGAGGCTAGGTCGTCCTAAGAGTCTCTTTTCCGTCCTATAATACCTTATCATTGTGCTTTTGTGGGAAAGGACAGACAAAAGAAGACAGCAGACAGACGCAGGATACAGGGATTGCTGAGACATGCAGAGAATTTTTATTTATCACGTATGTTAATTCTTATATTTACTTGCAGAACAGTCACAGATAGAAGTGCAGGCAAGGTATTAGTAGGGTGCAAGGGTCTAGTACACAGTAGGTGGTTAAGGGCTTGTCAGGTAGTTCTCAAACGCCAACTTTTGGTACAGTAAACGGTCACTTTTATGTAGATGCCTTTGAATTGCTGTTACACTAAGTTTTTGCCAATGAAGGATTTCATGTCATGTATTTTTTTTTGTGGGGTTTTTGTAAATTGTTTTTGTTTTTTTTTTTTTTGAATTTTTTTTCGGTTTTCGGTTATCTTTAGAGGTTAGGTGGTAGGGCCCCATTCCCCTCCCCCCCACAACAGAATAGTATTCTTATTAGAAGTTCCTAAGACCAGGCAATTCCAGCATGCAAAGTGTGATAGGACATAGCCAGGAAGATGAGAAACTGTAGCCATCATCTAGGGATAATATATTCTAAAAGAAACAGATGAACAAACATGTGTAAGTTACTTTGTCCCAGGATCCTTTGCCCCGCCCCACCCTGGCCTCAGAAGCTATTTCTTTGAGATACCCTAGGCTAGGTCAATTGGCTCTGCGTGTTCTCATGAGAAATAGCTGCTTCATCACTGCATGCTGAATGTGCAAGCAGACCTGCAATGGTTACCTGGCATGCGTGTGCGTGTCGGCATGTGATGGGGAGTGGGGATGGAGAACTGAAGAAACACAAAAAAATTGATAATGAATGGAGAAAAAAAAAAAGCGGATGCCATCGTGAATTTCCTATCCACTAGCTAACACAAAATGCCTCCAATTAAAAAAGTACTTGAAAATCTTGAAAAGATCGGAGACTTTTCGAGATCATTCTTAACAATGACCTCCTGAGAGGTGCCGAGGCACTTTTTTTCCTCCCCAAATTACAGACAGTGCAGCACCACGTATTTTAATAGGAGAGAAAGATTTTTGTCTCCCCCCCTCAAAGGTCTGAAATTTTAAAATCAGACCAAGCACTGGGTGGAGGGAAATTAGTAGATAGTTTTTAAAAACAAGTAGCCAATTTGAATGGACAGCTGGGGTAGGGGTGGGGAGTGGGGAAACAAACCATACGGAAAAACATCAATTCTCGAAATCTTAAACTGATCAGCTAAAGCTGAAATGAAATCTATAATTTGTCCCCAGCTGGATTTAATTATACTTAAAGCCCCCCCCCCCCCTATTACGTTCTGCGCTTCCCTCGCTCTGCAATGTTAAGAGACTGTTCATGTGTCATGTGCGAACGTAGACCATGATGGCTGATGGCCCTGAAATGATTTTGTTTCCTCCCCGGGTCTCGGTTTCCCAGTGTGATCTTCGTGTGTGTGTGTCTGTTAAAAAAGTTTTTCTGTTTTTGAATGTGCCTACCCATCGCTGTTGCTCCTTGCAGCTTGCGGGTCCTCTTCGCCGCCCCTTTTAAAGAGAGATTGAAAGCTCACCTAATCTGCAAGGCACCGCGATTTCCCAAAAACCCCACACAGCCTCTCTACATTCCTAAACAAATGTCCGCCATCCTCCCGGGTCAATCCTGGTCGCCTTCCTGGCTAAGTTGGAATGTCTACTGAGACTGCGGCCGTGGAGGGAAGAATGCCACACCTCCGCCACCCTATTAGCCGAGCCCTCTGGAGACTCTCTGGTCGGGTATACAGAAGGGACGGATAATTATTTTCTTGTGCTTTCACTAAATGTACACGCATCAGGGAGATAAAGCAGTGATTTATCTCACAATTCTTTTGAGAATATAGCGGCTCGTAAGGCTTATTTCTCCCAGATCTCAATCTTTCCCATGTTGTATCTGAACACACAAAGGCAGACATGCCTGATTTTTGCCCATGATTTCCTGGTGCAGTATTAATTTCCTCCCTTCTTGTAGTCGGGGTAACTACCTCTAAAGTGTTTTTATTTATATAATTGTTCCCGATAAATTGTCATCAATTAAAATTGTGTCTGCACCATGAGGCAGCAAAAAAAAAAAAAAAAGAAAAAAAACTGGAAGAACAAAATCCACTACTACCACCATAAAAAAATAAAAAATAAACAAACAACCAAAAGCCCCCAAACCCTACTCAAAACCTAATCTTCATAAATGGTAGGAATTCCTCCTTGAAGGTGGGAAGGGCAGCGCAGCTAAGCGTTCTACATGGGTTTTTTTAATTGATTAGCTTATTAGCTCAACCAATGTTAATGGCACCTTCCCCCACCACCCCAACATGAGGAAGAGTTAGCTTTGAGTTAGGAAAATCCACACTTGACCTCTGTATTTCTCAAGGTCAGATTAATATTACACTTTACTCTCAAAATGTAACCGGCCCGGCAGTCTGCGGATAGTTAAGGCAAATTTAATAGCTCAGCCCAGCCCTGACAAAGCGCACATTTACGGGAGTGAGGAGGGAAAGGCCCCGCGCCACGCAGAACACCCCGAGTGGATGGATGTCACCATTATTTCATAGGGAATTCCTAGTGAAGAAGGAAACCGCTTTTGTTGCAATACCGCAGTGAGGAAAAAGAAAAGAGGAGGCTCATTTGAAGGAGACAAAAATAAAGTTTCTAGACTCACACGAAGAATTCCCCTGTATGTCACTTCCACGGGCTAAATTTAACATCCTGAGAGATTACCTATGGCTTCCTCTACCAGGCAGGCAGACTGGGAATGTTGCTTCCTCTTTTTAAAAAGAAAATAGAAAAGAGAAGTTCTGGTTTAAATGCCTCGTGTGTGTTACAGACTGCTCGTCAAGGGAGAACCCTTTCTCTAAAAATTAAAAAACTGTAGGGCAGCCTGGAGAGTGAGGAAGCCTTAAGTTATGGCAAGGATGTCCTACCTTCTGCTGGACTCAAGAAGGTAAACAGCGGCGGCTGCGTCCTTTTAAAAATGCTAGCCATGTCCAGTTTTAATCAAAATATTTATCCAGAGGGTACATGGTCAAATTATTTTTGCTTAACTAGCCTCGTGAAGAAGCACTCCCCGGCAAGTTGCGAGGGGCGGGAATAATTATACAAGATTTATCTTTAAATTACAAATTCACATAACTAAAAGTCAGTTTTGTTTATCAACTGCTGGCAATCTCTGGGAATAGGGCTTTATTGAAGGGTGTGTCAGGAATTAAGAATCTCAGAATTTGCTTTGTGACAAGTGAGAGTGAGCCACTCTATTAGTGACCTGTATGTGCATATTGATAACACATCGGGTCACTCTTAAAATTGGTAAAGTAGCCCATCCTAGCGAATCCATGCTTAAAGCATAGAAATCATCCTAAACTAAAACACCCAGTTGTATGTGTGACATCATCCTCAGCCCGGATTAGCTGACCTAAGAAAATTCTAGAATGTTCCATTAAGGGCTGCCTTTAAGTGCAGTCCTTTTACCTCTGAAAGGTAATAAAATCCATCATTGTGTCCTCAGTGCCTGGTGCGTAGAAGGCATCCGTACGTAAAGTATGTAAATGGCATTTTATTTGGGGGGGGTGGGCAGAGGGGGTACCTTTGGTGCATAACAAACTATGCAGCCTTGACTCAATGTCCCCTTTCGAAACCAAAGGGGATGCAACGGAGAGACAAGTTTTAAACTGAACCCAGGTTTAGGGAAGGGATTAGGACTGCTAACCAGCTAGTAATTCCAAACTAGTGCCTTCAGGTGTTTGCAGTCTAGTGCAGTGAATGGCTGTCACCCCAGTGAAAGCAGAGGACCAGAGATTTAGTGTCTTCTGTTTCCCCAGGGGGGAGGAGGGGGTGTCCATTTGGGGTCTGGAAAGAAAAGCAGTGCCCTGATGATATTGAAAGCTCCCCTCTGTTTGCATTCTTCATGGCAAACAGGACCCTACATTTCTCTTAGGTCCCTCACTCTTAATCTTTGTTCTCAATGCGGTATTGTCACCCTGTCCCTATACCACGATGCCTGCAAGGACTTTTCAAAGGCAAAAATGCCCCTTGACCCGGCCGGCCGGAAGTACCTAACTCCCAATCTCCATCACTTACATGTCTCCTTTTTCTTTCTTTAGGCAAGACTATTGATTTTTTTTTTTTTAAAGAAAGGGAAACAATGATTTGCCTATAATATTAATTCCAAAGGGGGCTGGTGGGGGAACAATTAACAGGGACTACTTGCCTCTTCTAACTTTGTTTTAGATGAGGACATTATTGAAACAGTGTTTTTCTCTAATAGCTTAAAACATCCTGCATTGGTGCATTGCGCTGACATCTACTGGGATGCGGGGGTGGGGGTGGGGGGGGCTTCTCTGCAGTGGCCAGGGTGCCCGCAAAGGGGGTGGCCTCGGCAGGTGTCAGCCATGTTGAGGACCCACTGCACCAAAATCTGTGGGCAGGTCTGCGGCAGACCTGTCACAGGGCCAGCCAGGTGCTGTTTTCCTGGGGTGGGGTGTGGGGTGGGGGTGTTTTCCTAAGAACCCTGGTGCTTTATTATTACTGTTATTATTTATTGCTGCACCAAAGATTAAAAGGAGGGAGGGGGGAGGGGAAATCCCCAAAGAGCTCTTCCCTGGATTTTCTAACATGTAGGCTGAAAAAATTAAGTGAAAATTGGCTACCCAGCCCCCAAAATCTACCTAAACTTCCTAAAGGTTAGTATCAAACGTGTTAATCCTGCTGTGCCCTTGCACAGAGTTGACACTTACTCTCCATTAAACCCATTAACATGCAGGATCCTCATCTGCTTCACAATGGTGCTTTTACCAGATTCTCCGGCACCTAGAAAATGAAAGTAAGTCTCAGGTTATGAAGGAGGCATTTTACACACTTTGGGCAGGGAAGAGGACTGCCGTCTTTTCCATAGGAGCAGCACGCAGAAAAACAAAATAACAAGACTTGCAATTTTCCTTGACATTTCGACGCAGAGAAAAATGAAACACATGTACAACTCTGTCTACCTGCAGTATTCACCATCACCGTTAACGAGAATTCAAAAGGGATTGCTGTTTTCAGGATTTTTCTGTCCCCCCCCCCTCTTTGGGTTGCTTTAAAATTTGTGGGGTGGGGAAGCCAAGGGGCAAAGGGAAGGAATGACGCAATTTTGTCATATGGGGGGGGGGGGGAGAGAAAATTGAAGTTAAAACTGAAACTGAATTCTTGAAATAGGAGCATTCACTTGGTGAAACGCACACATCAATGTAGGCAGCCACAGAATTCACTGTTTGTTGGAGGTTTCATGGTTAAAGCACCCAGGATTCACAAACAATGCCCAGACACCGCAGTCTCCTTCAGCTTTGCACTGACGCAGCATTTCCCTCCCGCAAATTCTCACAATGCAGCTTCTTTGCGGGCAGCTTTCTCTAGCCTTGGGCTACTCAAAAAATCAACCCCAACCCTCAAGGTTACGAGGATCCTCCCTCCCTCCCCGCCAAAGGTATTATCCTAAAGATAAATTCTCTCTGGATACAAGCACCACCATGTTGCAGGGGCGGGGGGGGGGGGGGGTAGCTGGGGTGCTGGGGGGGGGGGGGAGTGGAAGCCCATCAATTATATGTCATCTTTCTCGAAAAATACATTTTTAATATCAAACGTAGTGCTTGAGAACAACCATATTCACATACAGCAACAACTGTAGAAAGTCTTAAAAGGACACGACTTAAATCATGAGGAAAAATATTCCTGGGAGCTACTGAATTTTCAGAACCCCCAAGCCCTTCTCTGGAAGTCAGAAGGAGCACATGCCTCCATTTTAAGTCACCTTTCATTTGTAAACATATATTTTATGGGGGGGAAAAAAAAGGCACATTTCCACCCAGCTAGAAGGAGGATTGCTATTTTTTCATTTTCTTTTTTGCAAATGTACACTCTCTTCAACAGATACTCTGTGTGAAAAATTTTTTGCCCTCCTCCCACACAATCCTGTTTGGGTTTTTTAAATTTTTAATTTTTTTTACCCTTTTTCTTTTTTTTTTTTCACTTTTCATTTTATTAATTGCTTTTGTTTTACTGCCCAGAGAGCAAAGCATTCCTCCTTCTCTTGCCTTTTCATAAGGCTGTAATCAATATCTGTAAAAGTTAAAATTAGTTTCCACAGAAACATTGATTTCAAAGCAAACACTGTATCTTAATGAGACCAACTCTAATAAGTCAAAATATTATTCTCTAATAATGCAGAGAATACAGGACATTAATCAGGATCTGCAAATTCTTTTGTCAGAAGTGTTAACGTGTGTAACACCTCTCTCTCACAGACACAAACAGGTCTGTGCCTCAGTTTCCATATTTATGAAATTAGAGGATTGGGCTGAAAAATTACTGCAGGGGCTTTAGTGGCGCTGTAATTTACTCAATTTCATGTGATTAATAAGATGCATTTACAAAGAGGATCTGGGGTATCATTAAGGTTTCCTGGAGGGGGGCATTATTTGGTGAGAACTACCATTTAAAAATGCAAAATGTGTGGCACTGAGTTGGGCTGCAGACCCTTATGCCAGGGGCTATCAATAAATCATGATAAAATGTAGCCATAAAAGCTAGGACACCTGGGGAAAATTAGCCCACAGGGATGCAAGGTGTGTTTCAGAGTAACAGTCTCAAATTAAGTGGAGACTTTGTGATCTCTGAGCAAAGGTGTCAGAAATCTAAGGCACCTTTAGTATCACATTTGTTTCAAATTAGTATTCAGGTAGAAGGATGGCATTCCTAGGAAAGATTCTAGACTTTTCCAGGCTTCTACTTTGAAATCAAGTTATATACACATTAATATTCACATAGCATAATTCTACCTTTAGCAGTTTTAGGCAAGACTTCAACACAGGTTATCATTTAATTTTTGAAATGGCAAATGCATAAACACCAGACTTATTACCACTTAATTTTCAGCTTTATAGAAATCTGGACCCAGGAGAACAAAGGGGTGACCCATCCAAAAAAAAGCAAACCAAACACCACCAACAAAGAAAAATCAACCTTTTTACATTTTTATTCTTTATACTCAAGCTGTTTTGTTGAAATGTGACCATGAACTAGGCTTCAACCTAGCAAATTCACAAATTAACTCAGATAGCCAAATTACTAAGGAAGTGGAAAACTTCCATACTAATTAATGCTTGTGTAATTCTTCTGGTCATTTCAACAATTTCTTTTATGCTTCTGTTTTATTTTGTCCCATCCCCCCCTCCCTTAAGGAAAAAGGAGGAAAGGCCATCTCCTTATAGTTAACACGCCCCCCCTCCCCGCCTTTTTTTTTTTTTTTCTGGCCAAAGAAAAACCGCAATCAAGAGAAAACCCAAAACCAAACAACCAAATGTCACTTGACAAACAATTAATTAACGTCTTTTCATCTCCTTCCACCTGGAAAAGAAGTCTTCTCCTGAAAGCGCTCTCAATGCCCCCTCCCACCTTGAAAAGGACCCAAAAAAAAAAAAAAAAAAAAAACTCACGCCATTTCCAGACCAAGAAGCCATTTACAGACAAATGTCATTTTCCAGTTCTGATTTGTGAATGTCTTTTTTTTTTTTCCTTCTTTCACAAAGCACTCTCAATGTGGCCGACTAACAGGAAAATGTGTGTGTGTGTGTGTGTGTGTGTGTGCGCGCGCGTGTGTGTGTGTGTGTGTGTGTGTTAATGGTTTGGTGCTGGTGGTGGTGGTGGAGGGGCTACAATTAAATTCTCTTTGCTTTTCAAAAAGCCTGCATGTCTGGAAGAGGATAAAAAGGTCATACTGTAAAAATGACGTGTCATTTGGCTTCACTGGGCACTTAGCGTACTAACTCCATTTTTCCTTTTTTTTTTAAATTTTTTTTTTAATTTTTTTCTTTTTTGGGGTCTTAATTTTATTGGATTCTCCTGGTCTTCCTTCCACGGCCCGACCCGGCCCGGGACACGTCTGCTCCGCGCACACGGCGTGTCCTGCCCGAAACGCACCGAGTCGCGCCCAGCGGCGGCCGCGCTCCCGCCCCCCGCCCCCCCGCTCCGGCGCCACGACTCGCCCGCGCCCCCTCCCCCCCACTGCACCACCTTTACCGCTGCGATCCCTTCCGAGGGGCTGATGTCACCCGCCCCCCCCCGCTCCTCGGCCACTTCCCCCGCCGAAGCCTCCCCTTGGCGAGGTCCCCCCCGCCCCGCGTCACCCCCTCCTCTCCGGCCCCTTTCTTCTCCCTCTCCCAACAAATCACACATCCCACGGAGGCGGGTCCCCCTCCCCCTGCCCGCCACCCCATTTCCTGTCCCCGAAACCCTCTTTTTTCTTTTTTTTTTTTTGTCGCAGTCTCCCGAGCCCGGCGGGGCTCCCCCTCCCCCTCCCCAACATGCACCCAAACCCCTGGCGTCGTGTAGGCCTCGCGGAAAACAGAGAGAGGAAAAGAGAGCGAGGGGGAGGCGAGAGAGAGCGAGACGGACGGACGGACGGACAGAACGGGCGGGCCGGGGGGGGGGGGGCCCGCGCCCGCGCCGCCGCGGCCCCCTGCCCCGTTTTGAGCCCCCGCCCGGCCGAATCCGCGCCCCGGGGTCCCCCTTCCGGCCTCGCCCCCCCGGGGACGGCCCGCGAGCGGGCGGCGGGCTCGGGAGCGCGCGCCCGGGGCGGGGGGCGGGCTCGGCGCGCGCGGCCTGCGGGGCGCCCCGAGGGGCCCCCGGGCCGGGCCGGGCCGGGGCCGGCGCCCCCCGCCCCGCCCTTACCCAGCAGCAGCAGGCGGTGCGTGGCCCGGTAGACCTGCTTGTCCTTCTGCAGCTGCTTCTCGATCTTTTTGTTGGCCTCGCGCTGCGCCTTCTCCTCGTTGCGCTGGTCCTCGGTCTTACTGTTTCCGAGGCAGCCCATGGCGGCGGCGGCGGGGCGCGGGGCGCGGCCGGGCTGCGGCGGCGGCGGCGGGGCCGGGCGCGGGCGGCCTCACGCGGGCCGGGAGGGCCGGGAGGGCCGGGAGGGCCGGGGCAGCGCCGGGCGGGCGGGCCGGGCGCGGGCTCGGCTCCTCGGGGAGGAGCGCGCGGGGCGGACTGCGGGCCGCGGGGCGCGCGGGGAAGGGAGGTTGGCGGTCGGACCGAGGGGAGCGCGAAGCTCCCCGCCCCTCGAGCCGAGGCCGAGGGGGGCTGATGGCCGCCGCCGGGCCGAGGCGGACCAGAGCAGGAGCTGCGGGAGCTGCTGCCGCCGCTGCCGCCGCCGCCGCTCTTATTGCCTCGGCCCGGGCCCGTCGCCGCCCCGACCCAAAGCTTTGCAGCGGGCGGGGGGAGGCGGGGGGAGGAGGAGGAGGCGGCGGCGGCGAGGGGGGTGGAAGGAGGAGGAGGAGGAGGAGGAGGAGGAGGGATGAGGAGCGGCGGCGGCGGCGGCGGCGGCCGCGGCGGCGGGGAGGGCGCGAGCTGGCGGAGGGAGGCGCCCCCCGGCTGCCCGGGAAGGGGGGTCCCTCCGCCCGCGCCCGCGCCCGGCCCGGGACGGCCCGGGGAGCCGCCCCCTCGCCCCCCGGGCTCGGGCCCCGCTCGGGCCGGGCCGCGGGGGGAGAGGGGGCGGCCCCGAGCCGGTGACGACCCCTCGCACGACGCCAACGCTCCACCCCCCGGGCCGCGTAGCCCTGCGGCCCCCGAGGCCGAGCGCCCCCACCCCCCCTCCCCGCCCCTCCCGCGGGCGCCGCCGAGGGGCCGGGGTGGGCGGAAGGGGAGGGAGCGCGAGCCCGAGCCCGGACTTCGGAAAATTTTCGAAAAGAGAGAGAGAGAGAGAGAGAGAGAGAGACACGGAGAGAGCCAGAGAGCAGGGAGAGTGTGGAAAAAGCGAGGCGAGCACGAACCAAAGGACAGAGCAACCGAAAAGGAAAATGTGTCCAAACACACACACAAATACTCAATAAAAATCCACACTACACAGCGATGGTGGTGTCTGGTGGCGGTGGCGGGGGGCGGGGGGCGGGGGGCGGACTAGATGAGCCGCTCGTCGCGCCCCCGGCGCCGGGCGCCGTGGCCCGAGCCGAAGGCGCCGCCGGCCCCCGAGCGCCCGCGGCCTCTGCGCCTGGCGCGGCCGCCCAAGTAGGAGAAGAAGGCGCAGCCCAGGAACACTCGGAAGCAGCAGGTCGCCCCGAACACGAAGCCGCAGCCGCGGCCCTGCTCCGTGCGCTTCTGCAGCAGGAAGTTGAGCACCCACGAGGGGCTGCGCACCGAGAAGACCAGGAAGACCACGAGCGGCAGGTGGGCGCTCAGCGCGCCGGCCTTCAGCGGCCCGGGCCGCCACACGACGCCCCCCACGCGCGGCGCCGAGTAGTAGGCGTCGTCCTCGTCGCCCGAGTCCGTGTCCCACGCGGCCCAGGCCCTACTCGCGCCCCCGCCGCCGGCGCCCTCGCCGTCCCCGCCGGCGCCCTCCGCGGCGCCCTCGTCGGCGGTGGCGGCGGCGGCGGCAGCGGCGGCGGCCTCCGGGCCTCGGGCCTCCTCCGGGGCTTCGGGCGCCGCCGCCTTCTTCTTCTTCTTCTTCTGCATCTTCTCCAACTTCTTCCTCTCCTTCTCCTTCTTCTTCTCCTCTCTCCTCCTCTGCTCCTGCAGCTTCTTCTCCACCTTCCTGCGCTCCTTGTCGGTCAGGAACTTCTCGGGGGGCGCGCCCCGCGCCGTCGTCGGGGTCCCCTCGGCGTCCCCGCTCCTGCGCGGGGCGAGCGGCTCTCTCGGCCCGGCCAGCGCCGCAGCCGCCGCCGCAGCTTCGGCAGCCACCTCGGCCGCAGCCGCCGCCGTCTTCTTCTCGCTCTCCGCCGCCGCTCGGGCTTTGATCTTCATGGCCATCTTCAGCATGGTGGCTCGGCCCCTTCGGGGTGCCCGGCTCTCGCCTGGCCCGGGCGCCCTGCTTGCCCCCGGCCTCGGCCTGGCCGGACCCCGTGCGCCCCGTGTCGGGGAGGGGGCGGGGGTGGGGGGGTCGGCCGCGATCCCCGCCGCGCTGCCCGGAGCGGGGGACCCCGGAGCGGGGGACCCCGGAGCGCGCGCCGCGCCGCTGGCTCGCCCGCCCGCCCGCCTGCCCGCCCGCCCGGCCGGCCGGGGCGTCGGGCTGCTGGGCTGGCTTGCCTAAGAGTTAGCGCCAAAAAGGATGAGCAAACGGAAAAAAAGGGGTGAGAACAAACCAAAAAGCACCCAACAACAGCGAGAAACCAAAAAGCACCGAGAAATGTCAAACAACTCAAAAAAGAAAAGTGCAGAGGCGCGATGGCACGAGTTTGCTGTTACCCTCAGGCGCTCCTCGGTTTGGCTCTTGGGCACGCCAATGGAGAGGAGGAGAAAAGAGAAAAGAGAGAATTGGGGGGGTGCCCGGCGGGCTCGGGGCAGGGCGGCAGCGCCGGGGCGCCCCTGCCCTGTCCCGGCCCCGGCGGCTCTTGCCCCGCGCCGGGCGACTCGCACTTCCTCGGGAGGCCACGGTGCACCCGGACTTACATGTGAGTGAGGTGCACTCACACGCAAGCAGTGCCTGCCTGCCTGCCTGCCGGCCGCCCGCCGCCGCCCCGCGCCGGGACAGGGGTTCGCTCCAGCCGGCGCCGCAGCCCCGAGCCGGAGAGCCGGGAGCCGGGGAGCCAGCGAGCGCCGCCGGGCCAGCCACCTGACGCAGCCCGCTCCGCGGTGCCGACGCGACTGAGTGTCCCCGCCGGAGACGGCGCTCCTAAGCAGCCCGATGACGCCCCAGCCTCTTCAGAGGACGGACCCACAGCGGCGGCCCCTATAAACCGAAGGGGAAGCCGAAAAATCGGCCCGCCGAGGACGCGCCCAAACGGGCCGCCGCGCGCGCCGGGGGTGCGGGCCGGTGCGTGGGGGGCGTGGGCGTGGGCAGGGGGCGCGGGGGGCGCGGCGGCGCGGGGCGCGGGGGCGCCCAAGGCGGTGGGCGCCGGACCCCGCCTCCCGGACCTGCCTCCCAATTTTCGGTGAGTGGTGTAGCCCTGGGCGGCGTGCAAAGTGTGCGACGGCGGCGCTCGCCCCTGCCGCGCGCCTCCTTACCTCCAGCTCCGGCCGGCGCACGCGGGGACCGCCGCCCACCCCTCCCCTTCCCCGGCGGCGCGCGCCCGCCCGCCCGCCCGCCCGCCCGCGGAGCTGGGTGTCGGAGACACTAATTAATCGCGACGCCCGCGGAGGGTGCTCAGCTGTCCTGGCGGGAGGCGCCGTGCGAGCGAGCGCTGCTGCAGAGGCCGGCGGCGGGCGGTGCGCCGCGGTGCAGGGTGCAGGGCGCAGGGCGCAGGGTGCAGGCGGCGGGCTCCGGGCGGCGGGCTCCTGGCTGCACCCTCGGGGCCCGCGGCGGCTTCCCGGGCCGGACGGGACGCCTGCTTCTCCGCGGCCCGGCTGGGGAGCTCTGCAACAGAGGGGAAAAGTAGTTTACGGAACACGAATTAGTTTGAGCGTCGTTTAAAAACTTTATAAAAGTGTGTCCCGGCGCCAGGCACACGCACAGGACGCGGGGTGCGGAGCAGCGACACTGAAGTTCTGCAACACCGACGCTGCTCTCCTCCCCGCGGACCCCCCGCGTGAGTCACTTGCACCCGTGTCTGCTTGGGTGCAGCTCGTTCGTTCGTTCATTCATTCATTCATTCATTCATTCAATAAAGGTGGTGCATGCGGCTCACCTTGTGCGCAGGTGAGCACAGGTGAGCAGGCTAAGACACCGCGACTGCCTTTGGTGGGTGGGCGGGTACCACCACCTAGACTAGGTGGTTGTGAACTCTCTCCCACCCTTGACCTTCGTTGACTTAACAGACTTCCCGGAGCCTCCGGTTAAAGTGAGGAAGGAAGCCCACCTGTAAATGGAAACACACCTAACAGAGCTAGGGGCCAGGGGTGACTGATCCCATCGGACGCCTGGAGCCAACTGTCGCCAACAGTTCCTAAGTTTTCTTTGGAAACCGAAAGACACTAGTAACTGTTCAACGGCACTACTGAAATCCCCTTTCCCAAAAGTAAGAGAAGCTGTGACAGATGAAGATGTCACCTATTATTTTTCTTGGCCCCATCAGGTACACCTCCATCCCTGTTCTACAAGGCCTCTTTTTTATGGATCCGGGAGACAACAGGGCAATTCAAAGTCACTAAAAGAACACTTGGAGTTAAGCACAGGAAGCAGAAGCCGCAGGCCAGACCCTCATAACCCTCAGCGGCGAGGCCGCCGAAGGCCTCCGAAGCTCTCCGCCGGCCACCGGTTGCTGTGCTTGCCTTCCCCTCCTCACGCGCAAACTTCACCAGGTCTCTATCACACACATCTGGCCTCTCTTCCACACAAAAATATACCTTCTTTTGAAAAGAGCTCAAAAGAACTGCTGTTCCAGGTTGACTTTTTTTTTTTTCTTTACCTAAACCAGAGCGGGTAAAAATAGTGAACCCGTGGACCCAAAGGGGCCTGAAAGCCACCTCCACAGCAAGGCCTTCGGAGCAACTATTCTGTGGCTCTTCCGAGAGATCGTGACTCAGTCATTCACCGACTAGATTAGACACTAGTTGAAGACAGGGCCCACGTTTTCTATCTTCCTATATTGAATAAAAACTTCTTGGTTGAATTTGATTAACTGACTGTGGATTTTTAAAAATTGGCAAAGATTTATAAGGAGGAGGAACAGGCCAGAAATTTGTTACGCTCCATTTGTACAAAAGCATCTTCCTTCCTGCTCCTAATGTGGCAAAACACAAATATACTGTATTTAAGAGGAACAAGGTAAATAGTAACCAATGATACTTATGCCAGTAGCTACACCTTACTACAGTGAACCTAATGCCCAGTCTCCTTATTTGGAAAGCCTTGAGGTGGGTTACCCTCCTCCCCCCCTTCTAGATAAACGTCACACCTAAACTTTCAAAGGGACGAACCTGTCCCATGTCACACTCAGAAACATATTCCAGGCAAGGTACAATTGGGACCATTGTCCCGGAAATGTATCGAGCAAGGTCAGACTTCATTCATTTCAGCCTCTAACCCAGCAGGCCATCCTCCAGAGGTCTTTGTTTTGTCTTAGTGTAGGTTTCACCTATATGTCATTATGACCACTGATGGACAAATAAAGCATTTACTTTGTAAATAAATGACAGCAGGTGGAATCAAGGGTTTACAGGTAAGCAAATGACACCGAGCACCCTGGAACACAAGCTCGTTTGTGGTCTGTTCGGCTTTCTGTTTTCACCCGACACAAACTGAAAGACGAGATTTTACTTAATTGGCGTGGTGAGCCGACACCGTCTAGAGTTTTCGGTCTAGCATTTGACCTACCCAGGCCTTAAAAGCTTTAATTTTTTTTAAAAAAGGTTTTCACATTTGGAGGCCACCATGCGTGACCTTTTCATATGAATTAGTAATTTATTCTAATAGGTCGCTGCCATTTTAAGTACCTGGCTTACGCTTTGAAAGTACAGCAATCCATTAGCATAATTCTTGGAACAGTTCAGCTAGAGTTTTTTTTAATGGAAGGGGCCTCTCATTTGGCTCTGGGGGAGATGGAAGTTGTGGAAAATTAAAGGCTCCAGAAAGGGGCAAAGGGCCGGAATGTCCTGAGGATAAAATGTCTAGGGAGGGCACAGGTCCCTGGCTCAGGTGACCTGCTTCCTGGCCAAAGCCAGCAACTTGGGATAGCACACCCTTAACCTAAAACATTAGGTCCCCTCATGATACGCCTTGGATTAAGCAGAGCCGCACACGACCCAGAGGGATGGCCTAGCAAGAGATCTTCCCAACACGTTTTATGACAATGAATTCACATGTCTCGGTTTGAATTTTGTGGTCTTGCGAGCTTCGTATTTAGGGATGGATGTGTTCCTTGGCTCTTTTGCATCTTCCTGCCTGGGTAAGAAGGCCTAGTCTGCTTTTAGAAGCAATAGACTCGCTATAGCTTGGAATCTTGAAAATATTGTTACACTTAATGATGTAATTCAGTTTTTGGACAAGGGTGTTCTTACTGGCTTTTCATCTGTTGGGGTCATGGAAAGAGCCCAGAGAAAATATAGTAAGATTTTAACAGCCTCGGAAACAATAAATAGGTTTCCACTGAAACGGAAACCTCAGCTGTAAGATTTTAATAGTATTTAGTGCTTCCACAGTGTTTTCAGTCTTTAAAGCACATTCTGTACTTTATTTAGATAGAAGGACTAAAATGGTTGCAAATGAACGTGACCTGAAACCTGTGCTATGTAGATGATGAGAGTAAGAACTAAGACCCAGTAAATCCCTGGTAAGGAGGTCCTATTATTTAGGACCACAAAGTTCTTAAAATCTAACCTGGTGATTACCCAAGGCATCTTTTTCTTGTCATATTCCCTAGTTAGTAACTTCAATCACAAAGTACTTCTAAACTTGCATTCCAAACTAAACGCAATGTTTAAGTCAGTAAAACTTCATTTCAGAAGATCTGAAGTCAAAGAATTAACTACATGCCATGTGAAAAGTCCCTATTTCATTGCCATCAACTAATTTCAAAACAATTTGTTTCAAATTCAAAACACAGCTGATCCAAGCAGAATGTGGGAGCACAATGGTCCATGTGTTTGGACCCAATTTCTTGAGCACTGGCTCAAGAGCCAGTGCTTTGAGATGCCATTGAAGCATCTACTTGAAAATGATGGTGCACAATATGAGGGTGACTGAGACTTTTTGCCTCTTTACTGATCTTTCTTGACTCTGATGAAGGGGCCCCATTTATGAAGGGAGCTTTCTGGTCTCCACGGATGCCCTGTGTCTGGGGCCATGAGCGCCCTCCTTACCTTTCTCACCAAACCCCCAAAAGGCCCCAGAGTGGGTGGGAGTAAACCTTTAACAAAGCCAGCCACCATCTAACCTTAAAAGGGGGAAACCATCCAAGAGAGACTATGTGCTTTACTCTGTTCCTTTTAAAGCTTAAACCTAAATAATATGATACACATGTTAAACTTGACTGAAGATTCTAGATGGACAGACCCTTTGGATTAGGGGCACAATGACATCAAACATAACAGATCCATGGACCCACTAACTGGAGATCATAATTGGGTTTGAAAAAAAAAAAAGCTGTACGAGTGTTACTGCCCTTGAGCAGGAAAATTAATTTTCCTCAACTTAAAATATTTTTAACTCCCCTTGGGGGAAAGTCTTTTCATGAGGGCTAAGGTAATGGCAAAACCTGTTGCTTAGAACTTTTAAGTTGGCCTTGAGTACGGAAACTCATCCAGGATGGGGAGTGGTGGAGGCAGGGCCGGCTAACTTCTATTTTCATTTACAGGGTGTCTTATTTAAATGGCATTTTGATCCGACATCTCACTAAACAAGGAACAGCATAACAGGAAAAATATAAACAAAAAGCAAGTTGGCGCGATCGATAGAGCGCTAAAGTCCTAATCAGACCTCCTCAGATTAAAGAGGCCCTCTAATTGCTCTGATTTTAAAGATTTTAGTTTTTTTCCCTATCGCATTCAATTCTTCAAATTCAGCCCCCTTTAATTAAGAGTTTAGAGAGTTAAACGCTCCGGATTAATCAGGTAATAAATTTCCTTTCACTAAATGCTGCTTTGTGTATATAACATTCGCAAATGCAACAATTTCTAGCTTCAAGTTTTACGTCCTGGGTTTTACTTCATTTCCCTACCAACTAAACGCAGGTGATCATTTTCAAGTGGCCCTGCAGTTAGTTACTAGCCCCCCCATTTGCCATCACTGACATCCTGGCGAGGCTGGGGTGTCCTCTGCCCTCCTGGCTGGAGCCCCCTCCCCTTGTCCCATTTCCATCTGCTGTTGGTAAACCCTGAATGAAGCAATTCATGTGACATAATTAGTCACATGCCTTCTTCATCTAGACATGGATCTACCTTTTCATCTTTTTGTGTTTGCCCACACACGTTTAGACTGAAATAGAAAAATGTGTAATTATAGTGTGGCTCCACCTATTTCCCTGGGTTTTTGTTTGGAGGGGGGAACAAACCATCCGGCCGCCAACAGCAAGGCCCCCAGATGGGGAAAGCCGCCTCCTCCTGGCTGTCCCCCCACCCCCACCCTACCCCACAAACTCCACTAAGCCACCATTTGGTGTAATTCAGGGTTTGCTGGGAGGCCCAAGGCTGGTCCCCCCTGGCTCCCTTCCCTCAGGTTACGGGGTCAGCAGGGTGCACAACTGTGGCTGGCCTGCCTGTCAGGAGCCCATGGACATCAGCAGAGCCCCGCTGGCATTCTGGCTTCCTGAGGTCTCTGCTGACCTCTGGAAGTTAGGACGAGAAAAATCACTCAGCCAAAGCACCAAGCAGTTGCAACCAGTCTGGGGATCAGATGAAAAGGAGATGTTTCCATGAGCTCCAGACCTCAGCCCTAGCCACAGCCGCCGCGTCTCGGGGTCTCTGCACGCCCGCCCAGCACTGGGAAGGCGGCCTCTGCCGCTTTCCTGAACATTCCTGCCCATCGGTTGCCTTAGTCTCTACTACCTTCTCAGATTACGGCTCCTTTTGTGCTAATTACACTGAAAAAATGGAAAGAATGTCGCTGACTTTACAAAGAACACAAAGCAGGGTTGCCTTAAACCTAAATATAGCCAATTTCTTTCAGAAGGCAGACAACTCGGCTTTCAAACGAGCTGCACTTTGCGGATTAATTGCAGATGGCCAATTCATTTATTAAGACCCAGGTGACAGAAGGGCCCAGCGATTGGGAGGACAAATTAAAAATGTGTGTTGCTTTTGGGGGCCATTTACATAAAATGAGGAGACCTGATTAACGATGAGCTCCCCCCCATCTCACCCCATCCGCCCCGTCCTAGCACTTCATTGTAAATTATGACTTGCCAATGATGGCAGGCTAACGTGGCAACCCAGGGAAGAGGGAAGAGACCAAAGCTGCAGACCTGCAGAAAGCAGTACCTGTTCTAAGGCAGGTAAAGACATCAATGAAATGCAAGCCTCACTTTCCCCCCCTCCAAGGCGGTGGCTGCAGCCGAGCAGAGGATTTGGTTTCTGCTGCCCCAGCTCTCCACTAGGTAAGAAGCGGCCCCGGGAGAGACAACACCGGAAAAGATGAGCTATCCCCGGGAGCCAGGCAAATTATGGATTACACCACCCCTCCTTCTCTGAAATCCTCCTCTAAGGGTTAATAGGTGAGCAGTAGCAGCTTGGAATGATTTATTTTTCTAAGGAACATTAAATACTGAGTTGCTCATGCTGAAATAATGCCACAGCTGTGACCCGTAGGGCTGAATTTTGGACACGGGCTCTAGTGACAGGTGTACTTGATGTATGCCCAGCTTGGCTGGAGTTGCAATGCCCCACTCAAATTTTCCCCCCAATTAATTGGTGGGGACTCTGGAGCCGGCCAGGAAAGCAAGTGCCTTTTGCCACAGACACAGAAGACCATGTGTGCTCAGCCGTCAACAAAAAACGCCAGCCTGGGGGAGCTGCGGTGGGGGGGGGGGTGCACAATGGAAGCACTGCTCCCTGAAGGTAAAAGAAGAAATCCAGGCAGACCCTGGAAGGTGGGGGAAACGCAAAGGTGGGAGCGGAGAGAACTGATTGGGACCAAACCCTTCCCGGTTTTAAAGCAAACAGGTCTGTCCTATAATCACTTCTTGGAGGATTTTAGCAATTGAAGCGAGCCCGGGATTCTAGGAAATGTGTCACCAAAATTGGTATTATTAGAGGAAGTGGCACAAAGCTAGAAACGCAGAGTCTAATCTGTAACATACTAATTATACCTATTTTTATCACAGGGTTGCCGTGACCTAACACCAAGATACAAGATCTGTAGAAAACTGGCCCTTTGCGTATGTAAGACATGAACACCTTGGGAGTGGGGGTGCCACAGGACAATGGCTTCACTGAGTCCCGTGGTCCTCTCTGGGGTGAGAAAGCAGCAGTCACCCATGAAGGCAGCTGATTTTCATGGGAACTTGGAAGCAGTGAAAGAAGCCAAGTGAGGCTCTAGACCAAACCTTGGGAATTCTGGGGTGATGTCAGCACACTGGGAAGAGGGCAACTCTAAAATGTCAGTCTGGCGGGGGCAAGCTGGATTATGCCCACAGGGTGTCCTGGTCTAGAGAGAGAAGGAAGAAGGCTGGGCTGTGTTTTGTCAAGCCAAGATGGATCCTGGACAGGCTTTCCTTGGTCCTTCCCACTGACTACAAAGGCCCCGGGTCCCCTGTCTTCTGGCAAGATGGCGCCACATGGCTGATGGATAGAAGACCAGCTCCAAACGCTGCCACGTCTCCCACTTTGGAGACTGGTTCCAGTAAGACTGCTTCTCGCTAAGATGAAGATGGCTTAAGATGTTGACCAACTTAAAGCCATGTTAGTTTTCTCTGCTTCTTATTCTTAAAAGATTCTCATTCTTAATCTCTGCCTTCTGAGTACCAGTATTTCTTTAATAACTGGATCTCCAGAGCTGCTTCCAAAAGCATAGCTGTGAAGGAACCTTTCAAAGGAAGTTGATCTAGAACTTAGTTGGAACCCAAAGACACCTAAACTTCAAGTTAAAATGGATATTCCATTTACTCACCGCCATTGAAAGCATCCCCACAAGTCTAGGAAACCCTGACCCCAAATTCCTACCATGAGGTTATTAACCCATGCCTCAGGGGGGCGCCCCAGAGCAGGATAATTTAAAACCACTCTGTGCCTTAAAAGTGAGTTTCTTAGATGGTTTTCTGTTAATTAAGTCAAGGAGTACTCTAAATATATCATTTCAATGAGCTGCCATGAGTTGGCTGAATGCAAAATGTGAAAAAAAAACCAAACTGTTGACTAACTAGTGTGATCCCCAAGGACACTTAATGCTTGAATCTTCAATATAAAATACCTTGATATTTCATTTCCCTTGCACATTCTTAAATGTGTTAAATAAACGTGTTTTCTTCAACCTGGCATAGCTATCTATCTGACAGATTGACTGAAGCTACGGATAGCAGCGAGGGGAACTCTGGAAAAAGGAGAAGGAAGGCAGGACCCGAGGCGAAGGAGAGAATTCTGCGACAAACATCTAGTTTCTAAAATGGATGCCAAAGGCAGGGGGGATTTGGGAAGAAAAGTATACATGTCATTTCTAAAGCATGCAGAGCACAACAGCACATTCTGCAAACAAAAAATTTTTAAAAAGCGACCAGCGGCCCACAAACCCCAGGGAAACAGACAAAAAAAAAAAAAAAAAAAAAAAAAGATCTTTCTGATTTATCATAATGGAACCTTTGCTTAACCTTCTTCCCAATACCTGGCAATTCTGTGAAATCACCCAGCTGTCACTCTCTTCCTTTTAGGAACGTGACACTGATTTGTCTGGCCGAGACCCATTATTAGAATTCTGAGGTCTGCCTAATGGGGCTACTAATAAATCTAAGTCATCAATTCTTGACCTCTCTCTCCCGAAATTCTCGGTATTGTGGTCAACTGCTGCAAAGACGTTTTCCAGGTTCTGTAACTGTAACATAAAAATAAAGGATCGAGGCTGGGTGGGTTTGGAGGTCTGAGCACATCTGGGCTCTGCACTCCCTGTGGCCCGGAGGGAAAGTAAGACCCGGTAGAGACAGCATCTGGGGGTAATATCAACGCGCTGCGTTGGGCTGAGCTGTCTGCAAACAGGAATGAAGGGTAGGAGGCTGGAGTACGCCGGGGGCGCCAGTGCCCTTCCCTGCCTCTCCTCAGCCCCTTCCTCCTCCACCTGCCTGGCTGCTCACCGCACTGAAAGATCAGGACAAAATGTAGCCCAGAGTTGAAACTGGCTATCCACGCGAGAAAGAAAGAAAAAAAGAGAGAAAAGATAGATGATCTAGCTCTAGTTGTGATGACTTTGCGATAAAGGGGATGCGGGGGCCAGCTTTTTTGAGAAAATGAACCGTGGACTTTTTTTTTCCTTTCTTTTTCTATAAAAGCTGCATCTCTCATCCTTAGTGTTGACTGGTGGGACCGGGGCAGGTGGCTTTAGGTTTTAGCTTCCTCTAAATTCTAAGATGGCTGCAGACACCAGACAAATCTCGACCTTGATAAGGATGTTGCCGAGAGCGAAGTCGTAAAGCTGTCTCTTGGCATCGTTCTGCCTCCCTGCGCCTGCCTGTAGGGACCGCCTTGCCACTTGGTCCCCGCCGCCCCTCCGCAGCCTTCCGATGGCCGCTGCAGAGAAAGCGAGACCCTCGTGCCCTCCCTTCCTCGGCCCTCGGAGCGCAGCCTGGCTCCTAGGTCTGTTCCCTCTGGTTCCAAAAAATAAGTTTATCTACGGCATTGGGGTTGTGTTGCGGTGATGTCAGGGTAGGTGGCCGGATGTTCCTCTCAAGTGTTCGGGCAAACTGGCTGGCTGTAGACAAAACAACCAGATGCTCTTTCACGATTACATTTTTGACCAAATTGATTGGAAGCTTCGGTGGGAAGAAGACAAAAAAACTCAAGTCAAGAAGGTCACCAGAGCAGGAAATTTGTGGGCGCGAAGACGCCGTAGGAGAGTGGACAGCATTACATTTTTCTCGCAATGAAAAATCCGAGTTTCCAGATCGTGCTAAATGACTCCAAATTTGCCAGAACAAAGCCACCGCAGAGAGAATGGATTTTTTTTTTTTTTAAAGGTTATACTGTTCCTATTTACTTGGCGTTGCTGCTGCCAGAAAAGTGGCCCGGGCCCTCCTTTTCAGCACTGAATAAAATGTAAATGGTCTAAATTAAGAAGCCATCTAATCTCAACCAATATTAATTCTGATTCTGACATGAAAAATGAGACCACTTCTCCAGGCAGCATGATGACCACCACCGCCCGATATTAACCGATCGCCTCACCGTGTTTCTCAAAGAACGAGCTATTTTCCCCTTTCCGAAGTGCCTATTTCTCTCAAAGAGGGGATGAAATCCTCACTGTCTTTATTCTGACATCGGAAAGGCACAGTATCCTCGAGTGGGCTCGCCTTGACCGCCCCCCCCCCCCGCCGTCTCCCACTCTGCCGGCTTCTGTATCTTGTCTGTTTTTCTGTTCCTCCAAACTATAAAATCACTATAAAATAAAATATCGAAGTACCCTGAGGGCTGTAAGTCAAGATGCTGTCCTCGAACGTTTCTCTTTGCAGACCGAACTGCCAGCTCCTGATATTATTCTCCAAGCAAAGAGGGAGGGGAATGGGTTTGAACATCTTTTTCTAATGTTTTCCCCTCAACTGGTCCACTGAAATCAGCCCGATCATGGTGCCTCCATCTCCGTAGCACACAGAATCCCCGAGTATCTAGATAGAACAAGAATTTGCATCTCGGCTTGGCTCAGACGGGGAGACTGCAGTGGTTCCAGGGAAGGAGGCATCTCAGCCCAGCCTGCAGTACCGACCGCTGCCCCCTCCTCTACGAGTCTACAGATGTGGCATTCTGCTTGTTAATCCTCTTGTTAAGTGCGAGAAATAAAGTGGTTTTACTGGTAAATGTCCATAATTCATCTACCACAAAGCCCTAAGTCCCTGCTGTTTCATTATCCGCTGCCCGTTAATAATTGTCAAAATTAGAAGTGTCTCTAGCAGCACGCCAATTTAGCGAGGGCAATAAGGAGCCCCAGAAAAATCACAAATTGTTTGGGGGAAGTTGCTGCAGAGAGGGCCTCCTCGGAGGGACATAATGCCCACCGGTGTTTAATTCAAGGCCGAGGGGCACGCGGCAGCCGCGGCGGCAGTGGCGGCGGCGACATCACTTTTAACAGAGACATTGTGTAATTCAGTTACACAAAAGCAGCCGAGATGAGCAGGTTCAAATCATGTCTCCTGCTCTGTGCGATTCCGCGCTGGAGGCTCTGGACGCAGCCTACACCGTGCGTTTTGCGGCATGAAAGAGCCCTAACAGAGCGGGGAGGTGAAAGGTAGCAGGAAATAATGCACCTTCTATGTCTGTGTGTTTTCCCTCTGCTCCCCTCATCCCTGGGGACCCCACAGCCAACCTGGACGCCTTCTGCTACTCTCTTGCTCACATTCCTAGTCCCAGCAGCTACGGCCCTTTCCAGCTACGAGAGGCCGGCATTCACTTTTACATTTCTCTCTAAATGCTGCCAGCCCCGTGGGCCCAGTGCCTCGGGTCGGGCCAGGGTTTACAGACGAGCCGAGAGGATGGAAGGGGGAACCAGGGCTCTGTCCCTGATGCTTGCCTTGCGGGCACTGAACCCAGCCTATCGACACCTGCCTTCCTAACTCCCTTCCCTGCCCCTCGGAGCATTAGGCCCCGGCTCTCCCTGCAGCTCCAAGGCCCCTGAACGGCCATGTGGAGCCTGCACCTGACTTTAGGAAAAACTTCATTTTCAACGATGGGGTGTGTGTGACCACTCAAAACCCCTCCAGCACCGCTTCCAGCGGTGGTGGAGCCGAACACATGCTGGCCTCCTCCTCCTGGGGTGAAAGTCCCAGCTCACCCCCCACAGAAGGGAAGAGAGAGGCCAACACCCTGCAGCTTGCCGACTTCTGTCCTGTAGGCCCTTCCTATTCACTCCTCACCCCTGCGACAAATGACAAACGGCAAGGCGGGACCCACCGAGCCAGGCCGGGACCCCAGGCTGCTGCCGCTTGTCTGCCCGCAGCCCCCCCCCCCCCACCAGTGTATCCATCACGCGGGTGACAGGCGCTCTGCACTCCCGCTCTGCAGTCCTCAGGTCCCTTCCCTTCCCCCGCCACAAGCCTCCTCTGTAAAAACCAAAAAACATCTTGTTCTTTCATCATAATTAAAGTGCTGTCAGGGAAATGGCATGGCTGATTTTTGCTGCAGTTGAAATGACCCTCTCGTTCCTCTTCTCTCATTTGCTAAAGTGGTCCTTTCTCCGCCTGAAATCAGGCCCTTTGGGGATGGAAATTTTAGCTCGAAGCCGAGAGTTCTAAGCACAAGCCTAACCTTGGGAGGGTGGGGGGGGCGGAAATCGATGTTTCGAGCGGCCTCTCTGCGGCAAGGTGCCGGCGAAGCCATCTTAGCGGGCGGGAGCGGTGGCGGCGGCCCCTCGTTACCAGCCATTGTCAGGGTGCACCATTCAGCCACCCCGGGGGGCCGATCCCCCCGCCTCTGGTGACTGAGCAGAGGGGCAGGGGGATGCTGCTTGGAGGAAGCCAATAGGTTCTGGATCTGGGAAGATAAAATCCGAATGCCTTTCACGCTCCCCGGGAAAGCGTGACTGTGTGTTTAATATCAGCGGCGGCCTGCGTGTTTGTGTTCGAAATAAAGCTATAACTTACACGCATAATTAAATGCCCTCCTCCTCCCAGCCGAGCGCGACCGAGCCACTGGGTGACACTCCTGCCTGTCATGGACGCTGCAGCGTTTAGGGCTCTAGTCCTGGCAATGGCGTCCCTTCTGGGTTTTGTGCAAACGTCACGTTAATCCTGCTGGCCATCGCAGAACTTTCTGCAAAGAGCCTCGCAGGTGGGGTGCCCATCAACGTTGCAGAAAAACAAAAGGCAGGAAAGGGGGAAAAAACGTGGAAGGAAAGAAGAGGAGAGAGAGAGAGAGAGAACCCAGGGCCCCGGGTAGCTCTGAGCTCTGCCGCTGGAATCTATGACATATGTTCAAATACATATTATGGGAGGAAATCATAATATTCATCCTAGCCTTCAACTACTTACATTTTAAGGAAACTCGTATGTCAGGAGCTTTCAAAATTAGCTTAATTTCCTTTTCCTAAAGATCACACATCTTGGAAAGGCCCCTTTTGAGTTACACTGGGGAGCTTAATTGGCAGGCTTCCGGGTTTCTATGAGGGTATGCTAATATCTAGCAAGTCAAAATGGCAATCCAGGCCTCCCTCAATTGAATCATTAGTTGTTAATGCACCTCTGAGTAACTGGAAGCTAAGGTGTGAAATCAACCCAAGTGTCACTAAGCACCAGTTTTTCCTGAGGCTGCAACGCAGGACAGTTGGGGGGCTGTTTATGTAACATCCGGGCAACAAGAGTGTTTTTGCTGCGGGATTATTTGCCGGCCTGGTCTCCTGCCTCCTTGCTCCTTCTCTCTAACTACCCCCGACAGGATTTTTTTTTCCTTTTTCTCTCTCTTTTTTTTTTAAAGAAAGCAAAGCCACCATATAGTACTGGAGCCTTTTATTTCCTGACTGCTCTGTGTGTCATAGCAGAGGATGCTAGAGGAAAACATGGGGCTTGTTATTATCGACCTGAGCTGGAATGAGTCAGGCACCTAAAGGCTTCGATCTGGACCTGACTCGGCCACTCGGATGCCCACCCCCGGCCCCCCACTGCCAAGCGGAAGCCAGTAAGGCGCCCTGGTAGCACCTGGAGAGCTGGGGGTGGACTGGGGGAGTGGGTGGAACCCTCAAGTCCTGCAGGGTCACAAGGGAAAAAAGCCAATTCCATGAATTCACTGCATTACGGGGATGGGGGGTGGGGTGGGGGGGGAGAATGGGGGTAAAGCCCAGGACAAGGAATGGGGAGGGAAGTCCACTGCCCAAGGGCCCCCTCCTCATCCTTTCTCCGTGCCTCCAGTTACATTTTTACCTCCAAGGCCTCCACCATTAAAAATGTGACTCTGCTTTTTTCTTTTTTCTTTTTTTTTTGTAGCCTCACAGAGCTCTTTATTAAAATGCAAATTTCCCTTAAGGGTAGCCCTGTAAGCCTCTGCCAGCTAATGGGATTAACTGAACCGAACACAGCCACCTGCGGGGAGGTATGGAGGCCCCGGGTCAGGTCTCCATTTCTCAGATTTGCCAGGGGCTCGTCTGGGAGGGCGCAGGAGCCACGCGGCATCCCTGTCCCCGACCTCCAGGCCTCGCACCCCAGCAGGCGGACCAGCTGCCCGCGGCGTCTCCGGCCTGATGCCCTCGCCTCTGCCCATCGCTTCTCTTCGGGCCGACCCGGCTTGGTTACTGTCCTGGACACGCCGCCGGGGGACAGAGCAGCCCGCAGCCGGCCCGGGACGTGGCGCCACACGGACTAACGCATGTCACGAAGGATGCTTTCAAGGGAACCTGGGCGACTGACTTTTCTGAGCCACCTCACGCCCTGAGACCAGTCTCGGCCCCTCTACCGGCCGCGGGGCTCTCTGGGGGCAGAGGTCACGGGGTCATGGCCGGCCGGGGCCTAACTGCGCATGCCAACCCTCTGTACGTGCCTGCCCTGAGCTAAAGCACAGTCCCGGTCTGTAGACACTCGCACGTTAAAAAACCGTCTTTTATACAGAGATCACGGAGGCGCTGAGCCTTACGGGAGGCCTACAGGTAGCACCATGCCCCTCCAAGGCTGAGGCTTAGAGTAGTTCCTGAAACGGAAGTTGGAAATTAATTCTGGAATTTAAGGATGTGTGTTCTTTCCACAATGACTGGGAACTAACCGCGCTACTTGAATACAGAAAACCTCTACTTGCCTCAGAGAGCAGGAGAAAGGCTGAGGGCCCAAGATGGGGGCCTGGAACCAAGATGGAGGGCAGCTCAGGGCCCAAGATGGAGGGCGGCTAGGGCCCAAGATGGAGGGGAGCTAGGGCCTAAGATGGAGGCTTGGAACTAAGATGGAGGGCAGCTCAGGGCCCAAGATGGAGGGCGGCTAGGGCCTAAGATGGAGGCTTGGAACTAAGATGGAGGGCAGCTGAGGAGCTAAAATGAAAGCACTCCACGGCCCATCAGGACCTCTGGCGGCAAATTATGAGCACGTTCCCCTCCCACCCCGGGCACAGGAATCCCAAAGCAGATCCTCAGGTAGGGGGAGAATTTGGGCCCATCCGCTTGCAGAGTTTCCAGGTCTAGAAGGTCCGGGAGGCCCGGCGCACACACAGCAGGGGAGGGGGCGGCTAGCTAGGGGCCTGGCGGGCAGCCCGGCCGGTGACCTCTGGTGACCTCCAGTGACCTGGGGGCACGTCCCTCCCCCGGGAGAGAGGCCCGCAGAGGGCTTGACCCCGACCCCTGGGTACACAGTTCCAGCCTCAGGCGACAGGGTACCTGCCCTACGTGGAGACACCACTGTTTGTTTTGACCAAAAGCAGCTCAGGCGGGTTCCCTGCGGTTAAAGGTCAGGGCGCAGTCCTGTGACCTGCGCTGGCCGGGTTTGCTCTGCGGCCCGGGGGGCGCTGGGGGGTTTCTGACAGCAGTTCTCTGACCGTCCCTCCACTGTCCTCTCCACTGTCCTCTCAGCACAGACCTCCTGGGTTCCTTCTGACAGTAAGACCATCAAAGGGAGTCGCAAGTCTTACACCTCCGTCTTCCCCGTGGGGAAGGGCACATGTGGGGCACCACGCGTGTCCACTGAACAAGTCAATGAATGAATGAAGGAATGAAAATGCCCAAGAGAAGGCAAACTCACCGACCCGGCAAGCATTGCATCCTTCGGAGCGGCTTGGCAGATACACGGGCGGCGGCTAACGCAAGCTAAGAGATGCTACTAGGGAGGCAAAAAGGAAACAAAGCCATTTCAACATTCGACTTGACCCCCACTTTGGGAGATGACTTATCAGGGAGGGAGAATGGGTACACATCTACCAAGGACCGGGCAATATTCCATGCTCTTTGCCAAGTTGGACATGATGCTGCATATGAGGTAAACCTCGGATCTGCCAATAGTCAAGAATTTGAAAAATTAATTTGTGACAACTGTTTTCATTTGGAACGGAGACTTTCCTGGGCCAGGCGTGTCGTTTTATGCTAGATTCCCATTAAACGCTTCCCAGCCACCCTTCTCTTGCTCTGAAGAACCACCATGACCCCCCCCCCCCCCCCAGTGATTTCTAAACATCAGAGAAGGCCCATTTTATAAACTTATTTTGTGGCTGGTCCCTTTTCTTGGCCATCAGAACAGCAATTGTTGCTTCCCCCTCCCACCTCCCCCCATTGGCCCCTAATTGACCATTTGCTAAGTCTCAAAGCAATACAAATTTAGGTCAAATCAATTAGTGACACATTTCTAACTCTTGGCACTTGGTGTGAACTTTTCCTGGTGGAGAGAAGCTAAGCCTTGAGAGCAAACCCCTTATGCCTCTGTGGGCTGTGCTTTTTTAAAACAAACAAACAAACAAACAAAACAAAAAGGGCAAAAACTTGGGAGACTGGGGTCCCACCACAACAAATTAGGACAAGACTTTGATTTTTTTTTTCTTTCTTTCTTTTTTTTTTCTTCTTTCACTTGAGTTAATGAATAAAGGCAGGACAGAGAGGCCGCTGACGAAATATTTTCCCCACTAACTCCAGGAAGCTGAAGGTCTGTTCTAGTGTGTTGTTCCTTGTCATAGCCTGAGAGATTTGCATCTGGGCGTGATGGTCACTGTCGACCCCCCAGCACAGGGCAATCAATCTTGTGTCTCCTCCTGCAGAACCCTGCCCCCCATTCTTCCTCACTGAATAGAATGTCTCCCCTCTCTAATGAACATACCCAGGAGAATAAAACTTGTTTTTCCAAAAAGGGGGGGGGGGAGAAGAAAGGAAGGAAGGGAGGAAGGAAGGAACAGAAAAGAAAACAATGCCTATACTGGGTCTGGCTGGAGCCAGATTCTCGAGGACACCAACCTGTAAACTTCTAAGGATTTCCTCAACATCTGAGATGTATACGTAATGTACAGGGTGTTTTGCTTTTAACTTTGGGACTTGCTTTGTTTTGCTTCGAGTAATTATCGAATCAAAGAACTCATGAAGACTGGATTTTTTTTTTTTTTAAAGGACAAAAAGAAGGTCCACTGGGTGCCAGATTTCTTAAAGCAAAACCAAACCACGGAGTGGGGTGGGGGGTAAGGCCTGCGCAAGCAGCTTGGAAAATCAGGTTGTACTAGACGGGGCTTAGTTATTAGTTTCAAAAAAAAAAAAAAAAAAGGATTCCAGGAATTGAACAATCATTGTAGGACCAGGAGAGGAATGTGGGGACGCAGAAAGGGTCCACTGTGTGAGAGAGGAGGCGGTGGTCAGAGCTCAGGGAATGAAGAGCCACTGTCCCTGCCATGCACACCTCCTAGTCCACCCCCCGCCCCCGCCTCTGTCCCACTCAGGGGGCTCCTGGCATCGACATCCAACCCTGAGGGCCCAGAGGGATGGGGAGGATGAGGCCCCTCAGCTGTGCTGGCTCCTACAGGACTGGCCGCTGGCAGCCCTCCGTCCTCCGCCTGCTGCTGCTGCCCTGACTTGCAACCCGATCCTCTTTCCTCCTCCCTTCTCAACTGTAAGCTCCCAGAGGACAGGGACCCCGGCTGCCACTTAGACCTAAATTTAGCCAAGGCAACTTTTCTCTCTCTTTTAAAAACTTCCATTTGATCTCTGTGTTTAAGTCTTTACTTCCTTTTGCACCTTCTTTCCTTCTCTTTCCCTTTCAACAACAAAGGACTGGTGAAGGGGAGATGGTTTTTGACTTGGGGGGGGGCGGCGGTGGGTGGTTCACAAGCACTCTGGGATTTCTAGAGTTCAGAGGAGGAAAAACCAAGGAAGGGAATTCATAGTCCTTACCCCACCCGGTGCAGGGACAGCACAAGTAGAAGTGGTAGGCACCATGGAAAACGTGGAAAACCTCTAAGGGAGTCTGTGCGTGTGTGCGTGTGCATGTGTGTGCGTGTGTGCTGGGGGGCGGGTGAGGCACGAGCACAGAAGGGTTTGTATGCCGAGGTTAATACCCTCTTTAGAAACATCCATACATCTGGCTGAAGAACAGGAGAGATAAGGAGATGTAAAATCATGGCAGGATGAGGGCGGGGTAGGGGGATTTCCTGTAATATTATAATGTCATTTTAACAATAAGTACAACCTTCTGGAAGATAAAGGGAAAGGGGCCAGGGAAAGTCTGGGGCGCAGATTCCCAGTCCTGTGGGCAACACATGGGCAGTTTGGTCACCTGTGGAAGGCTCTGAACTCTAGAGGGCAAGGTCCCTTGTAAGGAAACGGGGTGTCTGTGCATATGTATGGGTTGGGGGGCTGGGGACACTGGCAAAGAGACCCCAGTGAACAGACCAAAGCCCCCCCCCCCCCGCCCCCCTCAAAGCCCAGAATGGCAGGACTGGTGTCAACACTAATCCCTCTAGGGACCCAGGACAAAAGGAGACCCCAACCTAAGATGTCCCTAAAAGGTGGGGCTTTTTTCCGTTGGGTTTCCTACATTCCATCTAGAGAATTCTAAGCGATCCCACTTCCTGCGAGCGGGCAAAGCCATTCTGAGCTCTCTGCTGACCTCTGGTGGGAAAGGAGCTCTACTGGCCCCAAAAAGGTGTTCTAAACAGGGGCAGCCCACCTGTCCCGTTCCCCAGCACCCCCAAAATCCTGAGTTACATCCCCGGGGGGGCCACCATGGTCACTTGCCTTGGCCAAGGTTCAGGGCTATAAGTTGGGAGGTGTGGGGAGAAAAGAAAGAGCAAGAAATGCTTTAAAGGAGCCCCAGAAGATTATGGGCTTAAGACAGGAATGTTGGAATAAACTTTGTTAACTTAAAAGAATTTTAATAGCGGAATGGGGGAAGCTCCTGCCTGAAATTAATACATTTTATTCAGTCCGTTTGGCTTTTCAACTATAAATGGGGGGAAAGTATCTAGGGATGGTGTATGGAGGATGAGTTTTGTTGGAAAGGGATGGATTCCCTTGACTGGCTTTGAAGGCCCTTCTCAAAGGGATGACCTCATGATTGTACAGCCACTGCAGGGAGGGAGGGAACGGGGGTGGAAAGATGGCGGAAGGGTGCCTGTTCTTTTTGGAACCAAGGAACCTAGCCCCAGACATCACCAGAGCGAGCTGTCCCTCCAAGGAAACTTGGTCTAAAGGTGGCAGAGGTGACCTGCTCCATGTCCTGAGGCGTAAGGTGGGGGTCCCATCCTTAGGCAGGGAAGGCTCTTCATACCCTAGTGCATTGTGGGTTTGTAGCACTGAAGAGTGGAGAGGGTCTGAAGGCGGAGGAAACTAAAACTTGCCCTGAAACCTCAGGGTCCCTGAAAAACCCAAGGACGCCCTCGTAAGCAAAAAAACAATAGGAATTCATCCTCAGCCAGAACCTTCTCTTGTCAGAAAGCACTGAGCCTCCAACCCATACTCTATTCCCTCATCTCGTTGTATCTTCCCACATTGTCTCCAACGCTAACTCCTCCACGAAGGCTCCTTGGGTTTCCCTGGTAGAAAAGGGACCTCTGCCCACCTCTGAATCTCTTTTCTTGCCCTTGACTGGGGTGGGGAAGATGCACCACTCACCCCTGCTTTCTGCAAAGATTCTCCCAGCCATGGCTATCCAGAAATTATTCATTATTTACCAAAGGACAACAGATAGGCTGAAAATTTCCTGTACGGTCTGCCATTTTGAAAAGGACACTTTAAAGGCGGTGGGGGGTAGAGGGCCATCCTACCTGTTCTAGTTACACTTTTTACGAGGGAACTAAAGTTTTATTTTTTTTATTTATTCATTTTTAAAAGATTTTATTTTATTTACTGATTAGAGAGACACACAGAGAGAGAGAGGCAGAGGGGGAAGCAGACTCCATGCAGGGAGCCCAACGTGGGACTGGATCCCAGGGTCTCCAGGATCACACCCTGAGCCTAAGGCGGTGCTAAACCTTTAAGCCACCGGAGCTGCCCGGAACTAAAGTTTTAAAGTGAGGAGGACATCCCTCTGATTTTTCAGATGAGGGAAAAGGGGACCCAGAAGATAAAGCAATTTGCCCCCAAGGTCTCAGAGCTGGTTCCTAGAACAACCACGGCACACGCGTGGGCTGGGACCTTGGAGGTCACTGTGATAGTGTGTTTTTCTGCACTGGCTAAAGTCTCCAGAGCCACTAGTTAAAAGTGACAGGATTTGTCCTCAGATATCAATTGTTCAACAGAAAAATCTTTAAAACTATCCCTAGGCTGTGGGGGAGGGGTCTGTGTCCCTGAGAAAGGGGATTAGGGGAGGGGGATGCAGAGGCAGAGTCGCCTAAGGCGGAGCACGTGGTGAGTTTTGAAAAGCCAGGCTCCCAATAGTAAAAGCCGAGCGCCATCTGCCAGCCAGCTCTGAACAGACTTGCTTTATTTTACTGTTTCTATATCTCAGCCTCAAACAGTTGGGGATCTCACCTCTTTCCCTAAAAACAACCTATTTACTACTCAGAAGCACCCCACCCCCGCCCCTAAAATTAAGAATCTAATTGTTAAAAAAAAAAAAATCTCAAAAGAGAGGGGAAAGAAAAGGAAAGCAAGAAGGGAATAAGAACTTCCTAGGAGGCTGATTTCTGCTTCCATTTCTGAGCGGGCCGACCTGTGTGGGGACAGGACAAGCCCTGATGGTGGTTGTCTTGACCCCTTCTTCCTGCGGGATGAGAGGTCAACCCCCAATTTTGAGCCTGCCTTCACATCTGAAGTCAGACCCCCACCTCTGGGGAATGAAGGTTTAGGGCCAGAAAGAAAAAGAGAAGAGAGCCCTCTGCTACCTGCCAACTTAAGTCTCAGGATAGGGGTTTTTGCAAGGGTTTTGATGTTCTCTACACAGAATCTTTTTCTCAAGCCCTGCCTTGGGTCATTACCTCTTTATACATAAAGTTGGACATAGAGACACCACCTGGCTTTCTCTTAGACTACCCATCAAATTTAAGTCCCTCTCTTGACCGTGGCAGGACCCCAGGACTACTCCTGCAGAATCATCACAAAATGAAGGCTTGTCGACATTTTTAAGAATCAAACTTTGGCCTTTTCTGGATGTCACACTTGGCAAAGTCATGGGATCTCTAGAAACCACCAACGTCCCAGGAATGAGAACCCCCACCCACCCCCAATGCCTAAGCCAGTGCTCTCTTTCCAATCTCCTAGAACCCTTCAGAAAAACTGGGGATCCTCTGTCCACTCCCTCCCCCATCAGACCAGACTCCCTCCCATCAGGGCAATGTGGGAAGACAGCAAGCAATAATCGCCATAAGCTCACCCGATGCCAAACCACCCCACGATAGATGATTTCCTAAGACTGCTCCAGAATGACTGGATCCCATCAGGAAAATTTCCAAAGACTCCCATTTGGAAAGGGGAACCCTCCTTCAAGTGTCCATCTTAAAACCAGCCCTGGCCATTTGTTTGTAAAACAAAATGATCTGGTATGCTTCTCTTTTAGCAGCAAAAAGGAAGAAATGAAATCACACAAATGTTTAATTATGAATAGCTTATTAGTTTTCTGGCAAATCCAACTTTTAAAAAGTTTCCCCTAATGTCTGGCGTTTGTTTTTGGGTTCTGCCCGGAGTCTAAGTACTTCCTTGGAAAGATGCTGTACTTGGTCCCAGGCAAAGTGTCAAAATCAACATTAAAAAAACATGCCTGGGGTAATTTCTAGGATTCTGCAAGAAGGATGTGTTAGTTCAGGGGCACTTTACTTAGCTAAACTCGAAACATATAAAAAGATATTTTTAAGTTTTTACATATCCAATATATAACTTATCAAACTCCCAATCACTTTTTTTTTTTTTTAATTTTTTTAATGATAGTCACGAGAGAGAGAGCGGCAGAGACACAGGCAGAGGAAGAAGCAGGCTCCATGCACCGGAAGCCCGATGTGGGATTCGATCCTGGGTCTCCAGGATCACGCCCTGGGCCAAAGGCAGGCGCCAAACCGCTGCGCCACCCAGGGATCCCTCCCAATCACTTTCTACCCCTCACCCCTAAAGTCATCCTAATAATAAAAGCAAAAGTGTTTACATTCATATAGAGGTCTGTGGGTGGGAAGTAGTTATTCTTTTAATTTTTTTTCCTTCTAGACTTTACAATTAAAGATCACAAATTTCAAATGCTCTAAGCAAAAACCCACAACACTTTGCTTAAGAAAAATTCAATCTCTGATGAATCTGTAAGATCTGAAAGCTCTATAGAAAGACCAGATGGGGGCAAGATTATAAATGTGTTGGGCTCAAAATATAATAAAGAAGCAATAAAGTCTTCTACCATAATGATTAAGTGAGGGAGAGGCTGTTTAGGTGCAAGTGTGTGTGTGGGGGGGGGGGGGTCAGGCCACTGTTTAAAACTAAAATCATGATTTAGTCTTGATAGGATTATTACAAGAGGTGCTGGTTGTAGAATCCACCCTAGGATGGAGAAGGGGGCATTGACCATCTTATCCAGGACCAAGTACAAGACTCTTGACCAGCAAATGTCCTTGGATTATTACTTCTACTGACACAAATATGTTTTATTTCTAAAAGATCTTATTTTACCTTTCTCAGGCAGTCATTCAGAGGTATTCCTTGCCTTTGCCCCTCCCACCCCACAAGGTAACTTCCTGCCTTGAAATATCAGTTGCTAAAGGTCATAGGGTCACTTCCATGCACTGGGCTGCTTCCCTGTGGACCTGGGACCAAGATGACCCAGCTAAGAGCCTATACCCTTGTGTGCACACACACTACCAATTAAAGGCTCCATTAATGTTTGGCGGGCTCATGTCAAGTGGGGCCCAGCCATCCCAGGGCTGCTATGTTAACAGCCGTCTGAACACTAGTCCTGACTATCCTGGCATCTTTCTTTACACTACCCAGTAAATTAATTTAGTA
This sequence comes from Canis lupus baileyi, assembly GCF_048164855.1. Classification (NCBI taxonomy): domain Eukaryota; kingdom Metazoa; phylum Chordata; class Mammalia; order Carnivora; family Canidae; genus Canis; species Canis lupus. The sequence goes on along the minus strand of NC_132863.1, from coordinate 45,661,810 downwards.
CACGCCTGACAGAAGAGAGAATCCCCAGCCTGCTCCCAGGGCCCCTTAAAGAACCTCTAAGTGGTAGAAATGATCATGTAAGGGTTAAAATCTATTTAAGCCCTGATTTATCCTGGCCCATTGATTAGCTACGGGACTGACTTCGTTAATCAGAGTCTTAGGCCAATTCATTACTTACATCCCTGGAATAATTCCCTTTTCTCTTCTACTTAGGGTCATCTGGGTCACCTCCTTTTCTGCGATTTTTAGAAATTACTTCTATTCACGAATGCGGGGTCGCCACCACCAGGCAGCAAACATTTCTGACTGGTTATTAGTAATTGGAGTCCCCAACCCGCTCTCTTCTTTTTCAGGTGCTCAAGTTATGACGAGTGTGATCCCTATCTTCCCCAGAACTTGATACTGATGATGCTAAGGCAGTAAGTTATCCACTGGGGGGTGATGTCATCCCCCTGGGGACATAGTTGTGGTGGTCGCACTGTGTCTGTACCTAGTGGTGGCATGGTGGGGTGGGACACGTGTGTATATGTCTGTCTGTCTGTATGGGGGAGGGGCAGAGAGAGATAGAAATGGGCAGAGGTCAGGGATGCTGCTAGACATCCTACAATCCCTCCCACAGACAGCCTCCATGACAAAGTATCAGTAGAACTCCTATAGAGAACCCTAGGGTTAGATATGGCCCCCTAAAATGCTCCCCAAATCCCAGTGCCTGGCCAACAGGGAGATGTCACAGCTTAAAAACAAAAGGCTGGGATGGACTAAAGCTTTGGGGCCTATGAGATGGGGGCTTTGTCATGGGATGGGGGAGGGGTGAAAGTGGAGCGGGACCCTCCCCCACCCATTCCCTGTCCCCTTCCCCTCTCATTTAAGGACAGATATGACCCTTTTCTTCTGCCTTATATCGTCTCACCATCTAGTGGCCACCTGAAATATCAACTCACCTTTACCATCTCTGGACCCTACTAAGTCAGTCATCAAAAAAAATTCACACCTGCGGGGGCAGTGGGCAAAGGACGCCTGAATGACCCATAAGATTTCTTTACTGTGGTAATTATGCAGCGTGTAGGCCTTAAGGGCCTATAAACACAGAGGCTGTAAGGAATTAAGATGGACACTTTCTAGGATCTGAGAACCCAAGAAAACCAAAAAATTCAGGGGACTGACGACAAATGAGGTTTCACTTTTTATAAAGAGGGGCCACACAGGCTTTTGCTTTTCTGTAGACAAGAAGCAGCCACCTATTGAAAGGGACATGTCCACCTGGCTCCAGACATTTAAGGACCCAGGACCCTTCCTAGATAACACCATCTATTCTCAACAGGTTGAAGGGGTTCCTCATTTTCAGTTGGACCCCAGCCAGTGAAACAGGCCCCAGATTCTAGCATGCCACCTGACTCTGGTTTTGGGCATTTGTATGAACATTAGTCTTTCTTTTCAAAAATCCTGCAGACTTACCTGAATGCAGGTTCCCTGTAAAAAAAAAAATCTGATCATCACCTGCACACTAGCCATTGGTTTGATGGAAGGAAAAACCGTTCCATTTACTAATTAGGTACGAGGAGGGAGGTGACACGGTCTGTTGATTGGGGGAGGCAAAAGCTGTGCCAATCAAGGGCGTGCCTCTCAGGGTCCTTGGCCTCCCTGTTAGACTCAACTGCGGTCTCGGGGGGCCGTGGAGCTGGATCACGGCACTCCTCAGGAAGTGGGTACAGATCTTCCTTCCCATTATCAGCTCATTAGAGGCAGTTTAAGGTACTCACTCTGTCCCACACACCAAATGTGTGTGACAACGTCGGAAACACTGACTGACTCATAATAAGTCTGGGATCAGATAACAATTTATACACCTCTCTCCTCGCCCCAAACTGAATCATTAAGAAGCATTTAGTAAGATCTAATGTTCAAGTTCTGTGGGCAGAGCTCCACGAGTCAAAGGCTCCCGAATTCTCCCGAGGTTTAACAAATTACTCTGTAGCGCAATTTGGGATTTTCCCGTTAAGTGAGTACAACAGAGGCACACTCCCTTCATTTCCATTACTCTGTCACAGATCAGCTCCCTAACACTCTTCCCGTGTGACAGCCCCTGCTTCCTGCACCGGGGCACAACCGCTCTGATAATTCTAACATGAAAGGTGTGCGTCTGTGTGCTCACGGTTTGTTGGGGACCAGAGCACCCCAAGTCCCAACTGAGCGTATGATCATCAACAATAATCAAATGTCAAACATTGCTTTTTCGTGTTGTTCTTACCTTATTCTTGGAGGTCTCATCTTCAATTTTCACTGGCTGGTCGGCTTCATCATCCGGCTGTCGAGAAGGAAAACTAGAAAGAATCTTTTTTTTTTTTTTTTCCCATGTGTAGTAAATATAGAACAAGCTGTGCTCAGGTCCCTGGGTTCAGTCATGGTATGGAGATGGTTTATAGATGGGAGAATATAAATAATAAAAAGAGAAAGAGGTGTTGGGGGGGTGTGAGGAGAAACTTTTTCAGGACAAGTAAAAACAAGTTCTCTCCTATCTCCTTTTGGCCATGTCACTCACCTGAGAGTGACTTCACACAAGCATAAATTTGGCAAGGTGTCCTCTGTCTCCTGTTTGAGCTGACCTTTATTTATAAAGGGTGTACAAAGAGTGTACTCTGAAACGTAGAGAGAGATAGGGTGCCTAGTACTTTTAGAACTTACAAGTTAAGTCTCATGGATAATACAGAAAACAAACCAAAAAAAACGAGAATCTTACTCAGAGCAGGGAGAGAAAAGTCCAAGAGAGTTTCTAAAAACAACAGTTATCATTTATTGTGCCCTTACACGTGCCAGGCACGGGGTTGAGAATTTATAGAGGGTTAACTTCACTTCTAGCACCTGGCCCTCTTTTTAGAGGAATTATGGGGCGGGGGGAGACCTATCTTCCTTGGATTCTTCTGGATGCCCCTCCTCTCCCTCGTCCAGGGCCCCCCTGGCCTACCCCCATGGTAACTCGTACCTGGGGCATCCCCCCTGTCCTCCACTTTTAGAAAGGCCACTGAGGATTTGCTGATTCTCCAGCAGGACTCTCTCTCAAAGACACACAAACTCAGGCAGATTCTTCTCCCTCCCTGAAGAGGTCAGGATCTCATGCCCAGGGTGACCACAGGCCAGAACAGGAAGCTGATGGGACCAAGCCCCTTTCCAGTCTAATTCAAGGAAATTTGTCTGGGAGGGTGTCAGCAGAGCCATAGTCAGAGTCACTGTTCCTGGGGGGCCACCGGGGCTGGGGAGGGTTAATTAGCGGGACCAATGCTTGACTGTTTCACTTGGTGGGGGCAACCCTGTCCTATCAGTTGGCCCTGCCCTTCCTATTTTGGAAAGGGCTCATCTTCCTTAGAAATCTGATTCTGAAATGGACAAGTGGCATGGTAATTTCACATTCCACTAGGAACCCCAGGAGGCACAAGGTGGGTTTGGAAAGAACCCTTTTGCCACCAGTTTAAGAAACCAAGAAGTGTAGAAACCAATTTCAATTCTATCGAATGAAAGGCTATTCCTGTGTCTCCTGGAAGTTACTTTCTGTAGAAGCACTGGAAGTGCCACATTTTGCTAGGGGTGAGGGTAAGTTTTATTTGGTGGGGAAACTGACTCAAAAAAGGAGAGGCATGACAGTATGAGGAATTTCAAATCTAGGCAACAAAGCTACCCTCTCTTAAAAAATATATATACTTTTTTTTTTTTTTTTTTTTTTGCTTAATGCCAACATTCCTGTATAAAAGTCAAAGGTGATTCCTAAGCCTATGCATTAAGTCTTGCTAAGTAGGAATTAGGCCTCAACTAAAAGTAAGGAATACCTTTTTATTTTTTAAAGATCACTATGAAAAATATTAAAACAAAGAGTTATTTTAATAGGGTTATTAGATCCAGGCCAGGATTTTAAAACAGTCTGCTCCTCTAACACTGCAAAGGTAGGGGAGGGAGGCATAAAAGCACACTTTTTAGTATTACTGTAAATTATTATTATTATTATTTTTTTAGTGGGACTCCTAAGTAAGGAAAGCTTTCAACCCCACTGAAGAAAACCACAGAGGATTCTAAAGGAAACCTGCAGTTAAAAGAGAACAAAGCCCAATAAACAAACTAAGACTGCAGTGTTGGCAGATGAGTTAAAACAAATGTGGAAACCAAATATCACCGTAGTGATGACAGGTATCTCAGAAATGGGGGAGCTCACGTGTCATGTACACTCAATGGACATTTATAACCAGAGATCTGTAGAGTTTGGCTATCCTTCAGAAAGCAGAAGACTGCTAGACACCTGTCATTTGACAAGGGATTTGAAGAGCACACAGCACACTCAACAGTCATGCTTTACATTTAAATAATGCCTTATCGCCTATTACCATATTTTTTTGGTTAAGCATGGTCTTATCTGAATTAGAAACTTTTGACTCCTTCACTTACCTTGCAGTCTTTGAGCAAAAGTCCCTGACATTTAATCTCTGAGCTTTTGGTTTTATTTGCCTATGACATGTGGTCCTACCACATTTTTATTGCCCAAGGCTGTTTCAAAGGACAAATGTGACTTAGATGAAAGGCTTTTAAAAATACAGTAAGAATGTGGTATCATTATCTGTGATCATCACTGTTACTGGTTACTAATACCTGAAGGCAGTGAGACTATCCCTTTCAAGTCAGGAGGGGATATGCAAAAAGCCCAAGGACCCCACTTTTCTTTGCCTAATACCAATTTCCCATGATATTCATAATGTGGGTAAATTATAAAAATGAACCTACTTATATAGAAAACTTTTTTTGAGAGAGAGAGAAATCTATGGGAAATTGGATTTTAAAAGGCAAGGAAGAATTTTGGGTTTCGAGAAGCATAAAATACTACTGGGAGACAGAGGGAAAATCATAAAAGTCTCTCTTAATTCTAAAGATTTGGTGGCCTGATAAGCTATGCCCTTCTCACTGCACCAAACAGCTCAGTGGAGGCATTCTGAATACGGAAAAATGGCTGTACTAAAGAAGAAGAAGAAAAAAAAAAAGGCGCTCCTGCACGATGTGGGATGCAATGCATCATTGTTGCACCTGGTGGCATAAATAAATTATCATACAATTAATTGAAATTCACTGTATAAATAAAGTGTCATGGCAGGATGGCCATTATTATCTATAGCGTTTGCCTGCACACTTTTAATAAACGTAGCAGATACTAAAAAATTCTGATCTGCAATCTCCTTCAAATCTTAAAATACAGGGGAATCATACCCAAATTGGGTTTCCAAAAACATGGGAATACTTAAGTCTATTACTGATAGTGTCAGATAAGAAAAAGGCTTCATCTCTTACACACTGTAAAATTTTAGTCATGTTATTGATTATCTATCTTCTTAAAAAAAAATTCCCTGGAATGTGGTTAAACTGGGCAATAAAAATGGAAACAGTGTATACACAGAATTACACACACACAGTTGTAAAGCAACAGATGAATATGCATGTCACAAATTAGTAACCATATGAAAAGATGGTCTTTTGACATGCCTTTTTCACTGGTAGCAATATATGGATGTCTTGTTTTATGTTAGACTGTTAATAAGAGGTCTTGTCCTTACATTTGTAAGTCCTCATCCTTCTTCCCCCTCCTCCTCAATCAGTAACTCAGACCCAGATGGGGTGCCTCTCTTGGTCACTTTGGGCAAATGAAGCCTGGTCAGAAATTAGCCTGGTTTGACAAACCGCATTATGGCAGCAGGTGACAGTGGCTGCCCTAGTTCAGGGTCATGTCTGACATGGCCTGAGGTTTAGTCTTCTTGACCAGTGACTCCCTGAGAGCAGAGTCAGGACAACTGCAGGATGACCCCACGACATTCCCTTTAATTAAGGTTAATTTTGCACCCTGGATACAAAACAAGGGTAAGCAAGGTAAACTTCTACTATTCTTAAGACTTGACCCCAGACATGGACAGGTTGCTGCAGGGTGGGCATCTGCATAACCCATGGTTTAAGCTTCCAGTTCTGACTTAAGTGGACTGTGCTTTCCACCCCTCCCCCGCTCCTCCCCCAATAGAGGACTCAAGACATGGAACAAAGGTGACTGTGGTGGAGATCTGCTGGGAAAGCTTCATGTCACAAATGAGACAACCAAGACCCCAGGAGATAAGGGACAATGCCAACTAGGGTTCAAGCGGACAATCGTCACTTGGCTTCCTGTCTGTACCCACTATGTCCCCTCCCCATCAGAGGCTGGCTCCCTAGAGCTATGCTTGGAATATTGAGATGGGACTGTCAGGGCAAAGCCAGTTGTCTGCAGGAGAACAGCGCACTGTCCTCTAAGGCTCTGGCTGTAGTACAGTTGGGACATCCCAAATTTAAAACTGCTTCTCTTCCATAGGTGTTTGGGAAAGTGATGATGTCATTATTACCCTGGGTGGGCGTCACTGAAGTGACCACCATATGTAAAACTGTGATTTGTGAAAGAAACACATGTCACAAAAGCACACAGTTATGTCCATAATGTCATTAATAAAAAAGCGTCACACATTATAAAATATTTAACAAACAAATGTAGCCCAGCTTTAGAAGTTGTGATCTTTAAATCCCTTGAAAGGTGTTAGAGAATAAAATAGAGAAATTAAGATCATGGAGTTTCGCTTTTGAAATCTTCATTCAAGCCACACATTTAGACCCTTGTTAATTGCTGCTAATTTGATGGACTGTGGCACAAGAAGCCAAACCTTCAGACAGGAGCTAAGGTGAGGGTGGAGCAGGGGCAGTGGGGGGGAGTGGGAAGGACCACTGAGGTAGGGATGGGGTGAGGGAGGGACTTGTGTGTGTGTGTAGGAGGGGGGGAGAGACTCCCAGAGGGGTGGGGGTGGGGCTCTCAAAGGTGAGAAAGATGAAGAGAGGAGGGGGGTGAGGCGGAGGGCCGCCAAACGTACCAGATATGGTTATGAACACAAGACCTTTTTAATTTCTTGGTATCCCAAGTCCGTGCGCAGAGGATCTTACCTTTGATCCTCTCTGCCCCCAGCTAAAGCTGCTTGAAAAGATTCACATGCAAACATTTACATATTTCACAAGTCAGAGTCACATTTTTACCACGTTTCGTCCACATACTTAAAATACACTGGAAACATTTTTAAAATGTTTTTATTTTAATTGCATTTCGAGGACAAGACAGCATTCCACTCCCAACGCATAACACTCTTTTTAAACCAAGCCCCTCCTCCTGTACTCTTTGTAATAGCGTAAATGATTGGCTTACCTCGGGCTCTTCCCTAGGAAAAAAATTATTTCATATTTTTTAAACACAGCCACGCCCACCCTCTTGGAACCAGCCCCGTGTAGGTTTGGATCCAGACCTGCCTGTGGCAGATTAAGTGAGGTGTTGCTTTTTAAATTTTTTTCCCCCTCCTCCCTCCATCCCCCCACCAGGTGAGCTGAGTGTGTGCAGAATACTGAACTTCTGTGTGCAGCCCCGGCGCCCCAGATACCTGAGTGTCTGGTTTTTCAACCGTAAAGGCGGGAGGGTTTGGCGAACGAATGAGAAGTGAGGAAACGCTTAGCGCAAAGGGAAAAAAGAGAGAAAGACATACAGAAAAAAGGTTATGGAGGCCGACGAGGGGTGGCCGCCTCTCCCCCGCGCCAGGGACCCAACACGCTCCCCGAGACGTCCCTCCACCTTCTCCTCCGCATTCTTCGCGCCGCCCGCTGCAGAGCGCCAGCGCACAGGTACCACCAGAGTGTGCAAACACGGAAAGTTTTTGCCCGCGCCAAGGCGCAAAACACAAGACAGCCCGTTCCCCGGTACGAGTACACAGTCGGCGGGTAACCTGGGGGTGCCAGGGACGGGGTCGGGGGCACTTGAGCGGATCATGCACAGGCGGACACAATAAAGACACCAACACACACCAACGAGAAGCTGTCTGACCCAAGCAGCAGTGCCAGGCGAGGCGGGGGCGCACCTTCCCCAACGACCCCAGCCCACCGCGGCCCCAACCGGCCTAGCCTGGGGAGCCCCGGGGCCCCTCCCCGGCAGTTCCTGGCTCACCTGAACCCCCGCCTTCCTTGCTGGCCCCCACCCCTGGGCTCGGGGGCATCTTACGGTCGCTGGCGCTGGCTTGTCCAGCCGGAAACGACCCTCAGTGTTGCTCGGCACCACTTTTCTCCCTGGAGGGCACATACTTCGGCCACCCAAGCCCAACCGAGGCCCCCTCCCGCTCCCAGGGCAAAGTTGGGGCCCCTCACTGGAACTTTCTCGCAGTGTCTTCCCGCCTGGGCCTGGACCCCCTCCTCCCGCTGCCAGGCCCTGAGCTCCACCGGGCAGCCCTGCCACCCGCGCCCAGGGCCCCCCGGCGGCCCTGCTCCCCGCGGGCAGAGTCCGCCGCATTACCTAGAAGCAGCAGGCGGTGCGTACACATGTACCCCATCTTTTCTTCCTGGAGTTGCTTGTCGATGAGCTTGCTGCGTTTCTTCTCTGCGCGCTTCTGGGCGCGCTTCTCCAGGGCTTCCTTGCGCATCTGTCTGCGCTTCTCCGCCAGAGGAATCTTCTTGACCTTGGGGCTGTGCGCGGCTTTGGGCTGGGGGCTCTCAGCTCGGCCGAAGCAGCCCCCGAAGGCCTGCATGAGGAAGTTGCGGAGCAAGTTGCGCCGGGGCTTTCGGCGGCGGCGGTTTCGCCGGGGCTGCAGCCAGCGGCGGCATCCGGAGGTCCCATCGTCGGACTCATCGCTGCTGTGGTCGTCGTCGCTGCTGACCGACCCCTCGTCGTCGTCGCGGCTGCGGCCAGACCTGCCCCGCCAGGCAAATGCGCGAGGAGGCTGCGGAGTAGGCGGATCGGCAGCCTGGATCTCGGGGCTGGGGGGTCTGAGGAAGCGGAGCTTGGGTCGGGCTCCAGACGCAGGGGCGGCAGGGGCGGCAGGGGCGGCCCGGGAGGCAGGAGCGGCCCGGGTGGCAGGAGCGGCTGCCCCGGCGGCAGGAGCTGCCCGGGCGGCAGGAGCGGCTGCCCCGGCGGCTGGAGCGTCAGGGGCGGCTGGAGCGTCAGGGGCGGCAGCGGCTGCCCCGGCGGCTGGAGCGTCAGGGGCGGCAGCGGCTGCCCCGGCGGCTGGAGAAGCAGGCTTGGCCCGGGCGGCAGGGGCTCCGTCCCCCGGAGAGGAGACTTTTCCTCCCTCCGCAGCAGCGGCGGCCGAGCCTCCTTCCATCTCGGCTGCTTCTCCCTCAACTGGGGGTCTCTCTCCCTCTGCTCGCGCTCTCTTAACTGGGGCTCGGGAGACCTCGATGGGCGGGCCGTCAAGCGCGATTGGGGGGCTGTCCATGTTGACGGGAGCGTCGTCGACCCCAACGGGGGCGCTGCCAATCTCGAGCGGGGGTCCGGAGATCTCCATCGGGGGGCTGTCGCCCGCGAAGTGTGGAGGAGGTCTGACAGCCTCTCGGGATGGGCTGCCGATGGCGCCTGGGACCCAGAGGGGGGGCTCGTTCGCGGCGGGAGCGAGGAGGACCGCACTCGGGACCGCGGCTGCCGCGGACTCGCCGCCGCCGCCGCCGTCGATTTGTGGGATAGCTCGGGGGAGCCCGGGGGGTGGGCTGTCGTCCCCGAAGGCTGCTCCATCAAACTCAAATGGCATAGCCTCCTCAGGGGGAGGGCTCCGGTCTCCTCTGAAGCCTGCGTTTGCAGGTTTGAGAGCCCGGGGCTCCTGGGGAGGGGTGGTATAGACCCCTGCACCTGGGCCTCCTGGAGCCAGGTCTGAGACCTGCAGGGGAGGCTGGTTGCAACCTCCCTGTGCAGGCTGCTCAAACTCAAAGGGCATGGCTTCCTCAGGTGGAGGGCTGTAGCCTCCCAGGCCTGGTCTGGCATCATCGAAGGCTCCGGGCTCCATGAGCGATGGGCGGGAGACCTGAAGGCCTGCATGGGCCCCAGTGGTGTCTCCAGGCTGCTCCGGGGTAGGCCAGAAGCCTCCTGAGCTGGGCTGCTCGACCTCGAAGGGCATGGCTTCCTCAGGTGGTGGGCTGTAGGCTCCATGGGCTCCGGCTTCCTTGACGGTCTCGCCCAGGTCTTGGAAGTTGGGCCTGGAGACTTCTGGGGGTCCACAGGCCTCGCCTTCAGTCTCGACGGGGACGGGCTCGCTGTGAGGCGGTTGGGTCTCCATCTCTTCGGCTGCGCCAGGCCCAGGACTGGGGGCAGCTGCCCCTGGGGCCTCCAAAGATGGTTGCTCGGGCTGTTCCCCGAGTTCAAGGGGGATATCGCGTTGTCCTGACATATTATTGCCGTCGAGGCAGTTGCGCACGCCCATAACACGGTGGCGGCCTCTTAAAATAAACTTGGGGCCCCGTAACACGGAGCACCCAACCGAACTAGGGTGAAAAAATTTTTTTTCAAAAAAATTCAAAGTAGTGGCTGGAAAGTTCTCCAACCTCACTTTTCAACCCCCTTGAGGTCTGGGGGTTCAGGGCCTCAAACCCAAGATGGTGGCGGAAGCAACTCTACCGTTGCTGGTGGAGTCTTGGTCCTTCCTGGCCACTTTTTATCCCCTCAGGCTGGCCCCTGGCCGCCCCCCCACCCCTTGGCCTGTCCTTGTCCCCTCCTCTCTCTCTCTCTCTCTCTCTCCCTCTCTTTCTATCTCTGCTCCAGGCCAGCCCCGCCTGCTTGGATCTGAGGAGCGTGCCGATTCGGTCCGAAAATCGCTCGTAGTGTTCGCTCGCTGCCACCAGAGGACGCCGGCCCCGGGCCGAGGCGGCTCCGGGAGCCGGATCCTGGCGCCGGCAGCCCCGGACTTTGGGTAAGGGGGCTGAGGAGCGCAGGCCTCGCAGGGATGTTTTGGCTCCTTCCACTCCTCTCCCTGACTGATTTGGAGTCTTTCTCCTCTCTTATCCCCTGGCCAGAGAGAGAGAGAGCTCTCCTGCGTTGCGGGACACGTGACGCAAGACGTGGGCCCCGGGCTGCTCGAGCGCAGGAGCTGAAACCCTCCCTCCCAGACCTAAATGACTCTCCTTGGGGGGAGGGGGGAACTGCAGGAGGGTTTCATCACCCCAGGATACCCCTGCACCCCTGAGCCGCAGCCCCCAGACCCGGGCAGCCCCCCACCTTAAGCTCCAAGTCCGGAGTGTGAGGCTCTGGGCGCGTGGGAAGGGGGCGCGGTGCGCGCGGGGATGCGACAGGTGGTCGTGAGCCCACCGGCGCAGCGGACCGCAGGCGAGGGGCAAGGGGCTGCGGTGTGTGCGCACATAATTTGTTTTTAAAATGCCTTGGGGTACTTTCCGCCGCTTCTGCAGCTTTTGTCTGCCGGCTCGCCGAGGCTGGCTCCCCGTAAAGCACTTCAATGTCCCCCATCCCCACCACACTCTGGGGGTCCTCGCAGCAGTGTAGGGTGGCGCGGGGCAAGGGTCTCCCCTGGTTATGTATGATGATGCAGAGGAATTAAGAGGGTCTTGGGCGCGCCCCACGGAGACCCTCCAAGCGGTAGTCGCCCGGCACAGAACTGGGGGGCGCGGGACGCACAAGGAGACCCCATCCCGTGCAGGCCTCAGAGTTCCGGGGGTCCCACTGCTCTGGGGGAAGGGCGAAGGGGATTTCAGCGGGGATTTACGGCCGGCTTAGCGTGGTCTCAGAGACCGGACAGCCCCTGTGCGCACCGAACCCGAAGACAGACAACCGTGCCGCGCCTGCGGCAGCGGCTACAACGTGCCGCTTATCTGCCTCGGATGCCGGCTGCAGGGTCGGTGGGTCAGCGGCCCCAGTCCCTCTCCGGCCCCCTTCCAGCCCCTCTCCCTTCGCTACGGGTATCCCAGGGCACCGCTCCACTTTTCCACCGCTGGAGCCCTCAGAGGCGGCACTGAGCCCGGCCGCAAGTCCGCCGGCCGCCTGGCTGCGCTCCGGTCGCCGAAGCTCGCGGGGGGCTTGGAGCCTGCCGGGGAGAATGCCAGCCCTCTAGGTGGGCTTGGTGCGCGCGCACTGCTCTGGGTCCGGGGGCTGGGGTCTGCCGAGGGATTGGGGCTGCGGGAAAAAATTACTGCTTGCGGATCACGTACGATCCGGGACACGGGCATGAGGTCTGTCTCGCCAGCGGGTGAAGCGGACCTGCGAGCCACCTTTAGGTGCAGGGCATCGGGCACGGGGCGGGTGGTCGCCTGGCGGGCGGGCGCGCGAGACCGCAGGCTGAGTGTCGCCAGGGGTGGGCTGCGGCGAGCGGGAGCACCGCTTGGATCGCTGTATCTACGAGCCGCCGGCGGGTGAACCACGCACCGCTCAGTCTCGTTAAGTCGAACGCATCCCTCTTAGAACGATGGGACCACAGCCACGGCGCACCACTGCCCCGCATCCGCCATCCACGTGGCCGTGCTGCAGAGGAGAGCTGACAAAGTCGGACTCTGGGCAACGCGTGGGGTCCCCCAAAGGCGCATCATGTCAGGTCGGCGGGTCTACACACGTGGAAACGCCAACACTGAACTTTGGCTCAAACTTTGCCCAACTATCCCCACGCGCCAGGGCTCAGCCGTTTGAGCATCCACTGAATGGGCCAACTGGGTCGCGACCGTCAACTCACTCCCCTCCGACCCCAGCGCGGGGTCAGCCATTGGGCTGGGGTCACGCCAATCAAGGTTGCCTGGCGAATGAGCAGGGGGCGTCGGACCGGAAACCGGATATGAAGGGGAGGTCCAATAGGGGGCGCCGCGTTGGAACGCCCCAAGAGGTTGTGCTGCTGGGGTGGTTGGAAGCGGTTGGTGGGCGTGCGTATGGCGGCCAGGCCTGGGACGCCACGAGGCTCACTGGCGCCGTGGGGTCACTCTTCCCAAAGCCACAAGTCGCCAAGGCTGGAAGGGAAGGTCTGGGCCTACCAGGAGACAACCCTAGGGCTCGATGGGCAAACCCACCCTCCCGAGGGGACCGCCGATGAGGCCAGGCGAGGAGGAAGAAAATGTCTAGGGCCTGTTGGTAGAGGGCCAAGGCCCTGATGCACAGGAGGGGCCCAGACGCCTAAGGACCTGAGGCCCTGGGATGCTGCGCCCTGCCGAGCTAGAAGGTCAGTAGACATTGGGGTCTGCAGCCCCAAAGGGACGGTGTGCCCCCCCTCTCTCCTCAAGCACTGCTCATCAAGGAACGGGTACAGGGTCTCTTTGTTTGACATCCTCATGGGCATGGGGGACCTTTTTGTTCAACACTCTTTGGTATGTTGGTCCTTTACCTGGAGAACACATGCGTTGAGGGGATAAAGGCTGGGTAGATACCAGACCTCCATCCTAAAGGAGCAGGAACATAAAAATGAAAGATGACTCCTGGGGGTGGGGGTGGAGGACTCTTGGAAGTCTTGATGGGGAACATGGTGGCGGTTCAGATGGGCTTGCATGGATGGGTAGGGCCGCCGCCTACAATTGGGAGGAATGGGAAGAATGGGAGGAATGGGAGGAATGGGAGGAATGGAAGTAATGGGAGATGTGGGCCTACCCTTAACAAAGACCCAATTGGGGGAAGCGAGGGACTCCATGTGGAGTCCTGGGAGGGGCACTGGGAGTGAAACCAGGACCAACTGGATGGGATCTCTCTGGGCATACTAGGAAACTCTAGGACAAGCACTTTTGAGGCTGTTTTAGTAGGAAATGGAGATGTTGAGTGTTTTTCGTCCTGCGAGTGAGGCTTTGAGCCTAGTTTTAGTAAAGATGGAGGTGGTGTGGAGGATAATCCTGATGGAGCGAACATAGGAAGCTGTGGCTGGTCATGACCTTTAAGATGTGGAGAACCACATGCATGGAAGGAAGCAGGAAGGCTGAAGGAAGGGCCTCTAGAGGGATCCAAAGGGCCCTCTAGCAGCTTCTGTGACAGAACATCACCAAAGGTGGAGAAGCCAAAGTATGGCACTTGGATGATGGGACACAAGTGACACAGGGAAGCCCAGAGGATCTGGGGAGGAGTTGGGTGGTAGCGGAGCCCATTTGGTTTTAGACTGGGCAGAGGTGAAGGAAGGGTGGGCAATTGGGAAGGAGTTTTTCACGGCCTTTTAAGAGGGCGGGTCTGGTTTAGAAGGAAGGTACAGACCCCAAGTTCAAAGTCACAACCATCCTTCTAGGGTATGAGATCACTGGATCAGAGACTACCCCAAAGGGGAGGAATACATTGGGTGATAGGAACACAGAAAAGAAAAGGAAAGATGTCTCGGAAGAGAGCAGTGGGCTAGGACAGGACTAGTGGGGGTACGCTGGAGGTGGTGGTAGGCTGGAGGTGGTGGTGGTGGGGTGGGAATCTTAAGAATCGCTCAGAGTGCCTCAGGGAGATTGGGGTTTCCGAGCCCCTGCATGGTTCACATCAGGGCCAGCTGATTCTCTGCTGTGGACTGTCCTGGGCGCTTGAGGGTGTTAGCAGCATCCCTGGCCTCTACCCACTAGATGCCAGTAGCAGCCCCTTAGTTGTAGCAACCAAAAATGTCTGTAGATTTTGCCAAATGTCCTCTGGGGGGCAAAACCGCCCCCGGATGAAACCATGGCTGGAGGCTGAGAAAAGACCCTTAGACCTGAGTAGGAATCATCTTAATTTAAAGGTAAATTGGGACTGCGAAGAAGAAAAACCCCACTATTTAACTCCAGTGTTCCCCATTTTGTCTACTTTTACTTATTTACTTATTTATTTTCTGTAGGCATTGGCCACCAGAGTCTAAAAACCCCAAATCACTTATGTGAGGGGGTTCAAAGCAGAAACCATCACAGATGAGCAGTGGGACCTGGGACACCTCAGAAGTACAGCCAGATGTTTGAGGAGCTGGCTGAAAGGCAGCTGGTGCACCTGGCAACAGGGACCTGAGGAGCCCGGTGTGGTGAGCACTGGGGGCAATGAGTGGGAGGGTTGTCTGGGGGCTGCTGTGATTGGTGGGGCTGTCTGGTCAGCCCACCAAGGACTTGGCAAGCTTTCCGGCTCAAGACAGAAATGTGGCCTTGCCCTGGATGGAGATGGCCAGTTACAGGTGTGGTGGGCAGCCTAGTCCAGATTTCCACTTCTGGATGATTTCTATCAGGGAAAGAGGCCACTATTTGACAGGAAGAATCAGGAACGAGGAAGGCAAGTGGGTTAATGAGTTCACGTGGATGACAGGAAGAGGCAAGATGGGCTAGTCGGGGTGCCTGAGAGGAGGGGGAGTTGAGGTGAAGGGCAGAAGCTATGTGCCAGGGTCTGGGCCCTGTTCCCACAGGGAGTGCGGCAAGATGGTATACCCGTCAGGGAAGGGAAGGATTGGCTGTCAAAGTCTAGGCGAAGGTTTCTGGGAAATTGTGTATCTTTAGCTACTTAAAAAGAATATGTCTTCTACACTACAATGGAGAAAGGAACAGCAGACACCACTCATGGTTCAGTAAAAGTGCGTTTCTGAGGATGGTCGGCCTGTTCGCCAAATGGCAGGTGCCTTAGGTGGACTATCTGCTGGCTTTTTGCAAATGAGTAATTCCCAATAGAAAGAAGGTATTTCTGCACTGTTGGCTCTCCCAGCAGCACCCTTGCCATCTGCAGGGACGTGGCCCCCTTCCTTGGTGACCCCGTGTGGTGCCCTAGGCTTCCCAAACTCAATCTTCCTGCTCTGTTGATGCTGCCCCACTAGCACGCACTGCAGTCAGCAAAGGGCCACTGGGATACTTAGATTTGGGGGATTCTTATTCATTGCCTAAAGCACCAGACACATCCAAGTTTTTAAGTAGCTGCCTGTCAATTTTCTTCCTTAGTTCATCCCTGTATCCAAGAAAGAAAAAGCAAAGCAGACAGAGAAGGGGATGGTCGAGAGGGAAGAGAGCAGAAACCTAGGAAAAACCTTCTTTTTCTGGCAGTAGCATTTCGTCCTAGCCTGTGGTGGGGGTGGGGGCCATTTGCACAAGAGCTGGCTCCGCAGACCACCTCTGTCACTTGTTGTCAGTGGCTTGCTTTCAAAGGAGGAAAAGGAGAATCTTTGTACCAGTTGTGGGGGGGAGGGGGACAGAAAGGAGAGAACCTGGGAAGAGAATTCAGGCAACTATTCCGTTTCTCAACCTCCCAGTGACAAATGTTTTTTGAGTGCTGACTGAGTAGCCATAAGACTTTGAAGCTGTTCAGTTAATTACTGTTCAATTAAGACTTGCTGTGCCCATCCTTCTACCTTCCAGCATCTCCTCTGCCAGCCTTGGCCGGTGGAGGCAGCAGCAGCCTACTGCTGTCGGCAGAAGGGTCTGCGTGACCAGGCTGTTTCAGGCAAATGCCAGCTGAAGAGAAAATGCCTCAAATGGAGGTTAGGAGCAGGTGCAGGGCTGATCTACTCCATATGCTCAGATTAAAAAGCCCCGTGCTGGAGCCCTGGGGGCTGAGGGTCTCCTACCAGGAATTCAGACCCCTTCATTCAGCTCACTTGCTAAACTCAGCAGCCCTCCACTTGGAAGGGCTACCCGTTCCTGCTGCAGCCAGGCACATGACTGTCCCCTGACCACTCGCGCTGGTATGGTGGGTCCATGCCTTCTGGACAGTTGCTGGGCCTGGGCTGTGGACTCCTCCTTTAAGCTAGCCAATGATGCAGCAGAGAACCTGGAGGGGAGTGGCCATTCCAGAAAAGATGAACAGTGCCCCGAGAAGGGGGACTAAAAGGGGGGGAGAAGTGGGGAGGGGGGGGCGCAAGAAGGGCAAGAGGGAATCTCAGAAGAGAAATTCGGCTTTAGTGGAAGCTCTGTTTAAGATTTCAGTAATCATGGTGGAAACTCCAGGCACCCTGGGGGCGGCCGGGCACCATAATTTGAATGTAAGGGGAATGGTGTATTTCATGTTTGCGCCTGGCCTCAATTTCCCAGAGCGCATCCTCCTCCTGAGCTCAGATACAGACAGCAACATAAGCCAGGGCACTCAGAGCCGCCTCTCGCCGGGGGTGGGGTGGGAGGAGAAACTGGTTGTCTTCAGCTGGCGGCAGTCCTTGGCCAGTTTGAGAGTTGGGGCCTCTCCTTGAACTGAAATCCAAGATTTAGCATTTAAACTCTAAAAACAGTATTTCCTAGGTTTTAAATCTTTCTGTTGGGCGGATGCCGTTGGGGCAAATACACAAAAACCCCCGCTGCACCTATGAAATTGAAATTTCTGGCCTTCCGTGTGCCTAATCTGTAGTCCCCAGGGTGCTCTTCTACAGCAGGTGTGGCTATTAAAAATGCTCTTCCTGACGTTACTTCTGCTGCCACCAGATTTTTGAAGATGGCCATGAAGTCTCCCCTAAACCTTTTTCTCCCTGAATCTCTATTTCTTCATAAGAATCTAAATAGCCCTAATATTACGGGCTCTGTGACTCCTAGTTCCAGATAGTATCTTCTCTTCCTTTTCCAGTGTTCTTGTCTTTGTCTTCCAGTATTTTCTGTGATTCCCCCCAAACACTCCTTTCCCTCTGTTCTCAACTCTTCCTGCACATTACAGATACCACGTACCATCTGTGCATGTAGTCTAGTCTTACCCTGGCGTTTCTGATGGCCATGCCCCTCTGTTCATCTGCAGCATGCTCGCCCTAAAATAAGCTCATAGAGTAAAAAATAGGCCCTGTCCACAGGCGAAGCCAGGAAGGCAGCCTCCCCAATTCTACCTTGCAATAGGGAGTTTGCCGCCGTCGGCAGTGGCAAGGGAGTGTGTGTGTGTGTGTGTGTGTGTGTGTGTGTGGTGGGGGGGGGGTGCCATGGCGCCAGCTCCTCTTGGATGTCCTGCCTTACTGGCTGAGCGCTGTCAACAGGTGACGGTAGCCCTACACTGCAGACTCTTGGCCTTGGGGAGAATCTAAGTCAGTAGGCTGTTCACTCTGGCTCCTCTGCTCTGAATTAGCTAGGACCTAGCACCAGGACCAGTGCCAAGGGATGTGGAGCTGGGAGTGGGAGGTAAGATTTTTAAAAAGGGAAAACCAAACAGCAAAAATTTACCTTATATGTAGCCTTGTGATATATAGCCAAAACAAAACAAAAATGGGATGTTAAATCATTGATTTGACTGTTTTTTTTTTTTTTTTCATTTGCATTGTTATCCCACGCATTTGCAACAGGGGGAAATTGGTTTAGGAGGAAATGCAAAAAAAAAAAAAAAATCTTAGCTCTCACAAGGTCTTGCAGTATAGAAACAGATACATCTCTAGAACTGTGGTATTAAAATTTCATGGGAGGAGCAATTAAGAAAAAAAGTCTGAAAAAGCTCCTGGGAGGGAAGGGTAATAGAAACAAAGGCCGAGGATGCTGGTTATCCAAACTCACTGCAGCCTCCGAGCCATGTTTGCAGGTCTGGCCTAATCAGGACACTTACAAGTGTTACCAAATAATATATTCAACACTTGTGGTCGGTTAGCTAACGTTGCTGTCAGACTGCTTGGTCCCAGAGCTGTGAGCATCTCCAGGCTGCAGTACTCAGTGCAATGCTGGCTTCAGGCTGCCTGCTCCCACTCAGAAAAGCTTGTTTTCGCACACCATCAGGGAGAGGTGAGGGAAACGGGCACACAGAAGACACACACTATAGATCTGCTCAAGGATGGCCAGTTCCCCTTCCCCCCAGGCTAGTAACAAGACACAGTGGAATTCTGTATTCTCTAACTTGCCTTTTTAAATTTTTTTTTTGCCACCCATTCAAAAAGACTGGATAAAATGGAAATTGGAACAACACAAAACAGATTTCTTCACAACTGGTGCTTTTTATTTGATTAACCTTGAAAACCTTTTTTTGTTCCATTAGTGTTAAAATCATGGGTAGAGTCAAATTGGGCAACCCTGGGCTTAATCAACCTGCAAGCATTTGGAGCTGAAGGGAATGATGGGAACATACTTCATTTTCATTGAAGAAGTGGAGGCAGTGAGGTGCTGGGTCTGACCCAAGGCCACTGGGCAGGACGAGGCCTAGAAGATTCTTAGGTCCTGCTGTCCATCCCTGGGGCATCCAGACTTAGGAAATAGTCATTAATGTCAAAACCCCGGAGAGCAGGACGAGGGATTCCATCCCCCATTCTGGAACATGAGGATTAAAGATGGAATTTGAGGACCTCATCCCTTTTGCTGGGCAATGTCTAAGAGAAGGGCAGCACTGGGGCTGGCATATGACATCACTCGCCTCTGGAAGCTTAATTTGATTTTAGTAATTTGTTTTTTTGTTATAGGTCACCTTTCTGTTAAGATACATACTTTCCCCAACGCCATGGTTTCTGCTCAGTTTCCTCTCAATAGCTTCCCTCTGCATGAGGAGCTGTGATAACACAGGTAAATTAAGTAAAATCCATTCAGATTATTAAAACAAAGGAAAAGACCTCATTCTTACCCACGCTGAAGTTTCAGCTCCCTCATGAAATCTTCAATCCCAGCTGCTAGAAGTGAAGGCTAAAGAGTAAAGGGCTGTAAGCATTTCCAGGGGGGTGAAAAAACAGCCTCTAGCGAATTATAGAAACATCCTCCTAAAACAGTTCCAAACTTTAAAATTCCCAGTTCTTGAATTCTGATAAACATAAAAGTTTAGTTTGCCAAACTTTAGTAAAAGTAAACCTACACCAGCTGGCTGACAGCACACAATATTTGAACACTGCTATGACTTTCCAACTCAAAAAGTTCAGTTATAAGAAGACCTTTGTCCAAGAAAAAGCAAATTTCTAGTAAGTAAATGATTAATGTAGTAAAGGAAAATCCTAAATGCCAGAGCACACCATCACCTTTAACTAGCTTTATTCTCCTCCCCCTCTCCACATGAGATACTACAACCAGCTAGTAAATCACTTATGTGGTCAACTAGAAAGTCTGGTTTGGTTGTGGTGTGTTTTGTTTTTTGTTTTTTTTTTTTTCTTGAGTGAATTTCCTCACCAGACACACCCCACCTAAATTGAAAGGGCAAGTGAGCCCATTCAAATGCTAACCCCAATTTCGCAGGGTGAGACAAAGGGCCAGTTTGGAGACTAGTGAGTTGGGAATGCTTGGGAGAACTTGCCAGAAATGCCTCTGGGGATTAAAAAAAAAAAAAAAAAGCAGTGTAGCACCAGTGTCTCAGGTAGAGAGAGGGTTTGAAGTGTCTATGAAGTAAAATCCCATCCTTGGGTGGGTCCAGGGCACTTCCTAGGAGTTTGGCATAGAAACTGAGTTTCCTCAGTTATTCTGTAGAGTCCCCAAAGGCTTTTCCACTCTGGAATGGGAGTGGAGGGAAAAGGTAGAGAGAGGGGGTGGAGGGGGATGGAGAGTGGGGGAAGGGTGGGGGAAGGGAGCTGAGTGGCGCAGGGGGTGGGGGTAGGCAACTGACTTTCACAATCAGGTAGTTTATATGGAAGAGTGCGTCTAAAATAGGGCCAACTATTTGTGCGTTCTTAGATGGGGACCACCCCCTCCCCAACAATGATCTTGGTGTATTTCTTCCAATTAAGAAGCAAGCCTCCCAATATGGGGGTTCTGCTTAAAAGCAGACCAAGGTTGGCGTGAATGGTGTGTGCTTAGGCACTGAGGACTTCTTAAACTTGTTTATTCTTCCTGCAACAAGGCAAGATGCTAATTTCTCTACTGAAAAACCTAGCTCTGCAGGGGCCCCCCCTCCCCCAAGCTGGGAAGGGAGCTCCCACCGGGAAAAGCACGCCAAAAGAAGCCACCCAAACCCTGGCTTCTGTCGCACATTCACTAGACACCTTTTACTTGAACTCAGGCTGGTAAGACGTCCCCAGAGGAAAAACAACACTTATGCCACAGAAAGGAACCACAGCCATCACTGTTTACCCGGACTAGAAATTCCAACTTTGGGGAGCTCCATTCCACTTAGGCAATTTCACACATTTAAGCCAAAGGCAGGGCACTCCTGGCCCTGCGGCAAGTCCTCAGGAGCCTAAGACTTCTGACACTTGTCCGCTGCCCAAGGAAGCCTCTGCTCATCAAGAGCCTCCTGGGTCCTTCCTAGTGAAGACCTGTCCTTCCCAGTTAAGACCTTAAAGGCATCCAACGGTAGTTAGTCAGCGCCGCAGCCGGCGAACTAAGTTGGGGGCACCGTCGCGGTTCCTATGGAGGAGACCTGGAAGGAAGACCGTGGCAAGTGTGTGCCTTCTGGCTTCACCCCTGATCCTTTACTTGAGTCTATAAAACCCGACCGATCTTATCTTTTCAAGCCTCAAAACGCGCCCCCCCCCCCATCTCATCATTCCCATCAGACTAGCTCAAACCGGCGCAAACCAAGACGCGCGCACCACGAAAAGATCAATTGCCACATCAGGTGGGGTTTGTAAAATCTATTTCACTCTATCCGTCTTCTCCAGGGTCGGCAGTAAGGCACACTTTACGCACTGAAGACGCGTTACGGACCGCCGCGGTTTCTGTCCTCTGGCCACAGGACGGCTTCACCTCCAGGTTACAGATACCAAACTTAGCTCCACCCGAGCTGCAAATGGCCGGTGCGCCGCCTCCCCTCCCCGAGGCTGCCCAAGCCGCCGGCCCCTGCCCCCTCTCGACCGGTCGCCCAAGGACTTGCGTCCGATCCAACACCCTTCCCCAGCTCGGCGGTGCCGCGCGGTTTGGGGACGCGGTGTAGGGTATCCCGGTGAAAGATGCCATCCCCTCTCCAGCCCCGTTTCTTGTGCCGCTTTACCTTTCCTCCCGGCACCGCCTCGCGGGCCGCTTAGTCCCGCTCCCATCCCCAGGACCTTGCGCAAACAGCCCCAGACCTCTCCAGCCAAGCTGCACCCGGCCCCGCCGCCAGATCAGCTGCGCCAAAACGCTTTAGCGATGCCCCGACGTGACCAAACCCGCGCCACCCACCCCGGTAGCCTGTAGGGGCACCCCGTAAGACTCCCGTACCTTCTCTGCCAGCCCTCCAGGTACGCGTGAGTCGCGGGGAGCTGCCGGCCGCCCTGGAGAGGTCGGCTCCGGAGCGCGCGGGCAGGTGCGCACGCTCCTTGCGGCGGGCTCCGGCCCCACGCGCGCCGGCGGGCGGCGGCGGCAGCCAGGACTGGCGCACGGCCGCGGGGAGCACTGGCGCCGAGGTCCCGCGGCTCCAGACTGGCAGCGCTGGGACCCGGGCTCCGGGCTCCCGGCTCCGGACGCCTTAAAGCGCGGCGCGCGACTTTTCCCGGAGCCGCCAGTCCCCGGAGTTGCCCAATCCCAGCGCGGTTACTCTCCGCACGTTGCAACAGTGTCGCTACAGCGCGGCGGCTCTCCCCGGCCAAAGTTGGCGCGCGCACCTCAGAACCACGTTTCGGGCGCCTGCCGAGGCCACCTGGTCGGAGACTAGTGTTTAGTTAGAAAAAAAAGTGTGTAAAACAGGTGACTTACCTGTGCCTTGTGGATGTGCAGCTCGAAACCCGGGGCGCGCCGGGGCTTCCGCCGGCGTCCTGGACCCCAGCTCGGAGACCTCAGGCTGTCTCCAGCGGAGCGCGCGGAGCGCCCCGTCGTCCAACAGCCCCTCGGCCACCTGGGCGCTCCCGGCGCCCCGAGGAGCCCTCCCCAGCTCGCCCTGGCCCCCGCCTCCCGGACAGGCCAGCCGGGCCCCCTGCCCTTCCCTCCCCCTTCCTCCCTCCCGCCCGCGGCTCCCGCCCCGACCCCAGGCTCCCGGGCTCCCGGGCTCGGCGGCGGGCAACTAACCTGAATCAAAGAAAACAAGGAGAATCTGGACCGCGTCCTCCATTAGTGACGCCGGATGGGGATGGGTCCCCTTTTGGAAGGGGACTCCGGGGACGGGTCGCGGCGGGTGGGCTTCTTCGGCTTGCAGCGGCGCTGCTGCTTCTTCTCCTTTGGCTCCTCGGACTCTTCGGGGTCCCTCGGATCCTTGTCCTCGGGCTTGGGCTCGGGCTCCTCCCCCTCCCTGGGGTTCTGGGGCTCCTGAGTGCTGGGCTGCGCGCGACTCGGGGAGGCGTCGGGGCTCCGCAATCTTAGAGCGTGCAGACGCTCGGTGAGAGATTGGCCGAAGCTGCTGTGCTTGGGCACCACGGGGCCGCGCTCGTCTTCTGGCTCGGTCTCGGGCTCAGTGGCGGGGGCGGTCTCAGGCTCGGTCTCGAAGTCGGTCTCGGATTCGATTTCAGACTCGGTCTCGGTCTCGGTCTCAGATTCGTAGTCAAACTCTTCCTCGTACTCTAGGCACTCGGGGAGGGACAGCTCGAGGTCGGCCTCCTCGTGCTCGTGGTCCGACTCGGGGGGCTCGGGGAACACCTGGGCGCCGGAGCGGTGGTGGGCGTTAAGGAAGCTCCGGCGCTGCTGGGCGGCCGCGCGCTGCTGGGCGCGGGCGTTGGAGGTGGCGAGGGCGCGGAGGAGCGCGATGGAGCAGGAGAGCCAGAGGAGCGCGGTGGCTGCCCGGCGGCCGATGGGTGGGCACAGATCGTTGTAGTTGTGGCGAGCTCGGCGCCACTGCTGAGCCCGGGACCTACGATCCATTCTCTTAGGCGCACACCGAGAAGACCACCCGCCCTCTGGCTCTGCAGAGCGGGGCTCCGATGCGCATTGGCTGCTAGAGCCGACGGAGGTGCACCCCACGAGGTGAGAAGCTGGGTCCGGAGGTCCCAGCCCCACCTCGCTGTGAGGGGGGAAGAAAAGGAAGCACCTACCTTCCTGATCACTCAACTTTCTAAAGCTCCGCGCCTCTGCTTGCCTGTCTGAGCAAGAAGGGATGGGTAAGGGGAGAAAAAGTCTTCCTCCTCCGGGGCTCCTCTCTCTAAGTCTCAGACTCTGCGGCCTAAGACCCGGGAGAGGTGCCTCCGCTGGTCCTCTCGCCTGGGAGAGGAAAGAGGAGACTGAGGCGGGAGGGACGCGGCGGAGAGGTTCTGCAAAGTTGCGCGCCCGGACTTCTGCCGGGCATGTGCAGTAGGGAGGCGGGGGCGCCTCCCCGCGAGCTGCGCCGTGGCGCCGAGCCCGTGGCGCAGACCCTAGTGGGCCGGCAGGTGGCAGGAGGGAACCTTGTTTGAAACGATTTGGGCGACTTGGGCGAATCGAGGGGCGGGGGGGCCTGGCGGGTGCCAAGGAGCAAAACAAGTGAGCCAGCTAGCCACAGGTTAGGGTACTCGGGCAGCCGGGCATGGGTCCGGTTCTCCGTGGGGTCCATACACCTTCCCAACTCCAGGATTATCGGTAAAACAAGCCAAAAGACCAGACCGCAAAATCGCAGATACTCGGCGGAATGAAACGGGGGTCTGTGCGTGGGTATTAATGATCCAGCCCCGGGCGAGTTCCAGGGGTTTAATAGTTTGAGGATGGTAACCTCAGGCAGTCATTAATCACGAAACCACCTTTGGCAGATCCCTTATAGTGACTGTAATTAGAGCGTTTCCGAAAAATATCCCCCGCACCCCCCTGTAGTCTCAATTGGCTAATTACCTCGTGGACAAGTAAGCATCGTTCCTAGGAAGGGCCCCACAGACAGGGTGATGGTTTGCAAGTCCACAGACCCATCGGTGGACTGCCATGAGCTCTAGCTGAGAACATGTGCTGCTGGAAGACAGACTCTTAATTAGCTGGAACCACTAGTTAAGGCAAATCTTGCCTGCCCTGATATTCAGTAGGTACAGCCCATTCTCTACCCCTGTGGGGCGCTGCAGGCCGGTTAGCCATCAAGGAAATCTCACGGGGTACCCCTTAAAGCGCTTTCATTTCATACACAGATAGGTTTTCAACAAAGCTAGTTCATTCAGTGAATATTTATTCAGTGCCTGGCACATGCCAAGCCCTGTTCCAGGTGCTGAAGGTGAAGTTAAAAATGAAGAAAAGAAACTTACATTAAGGAAAGCCCATTTAGGACTAATCTGCTGTTAATCAGAGTGTTAAACCACTCCGAATTCCTCCTTGCCCACCAATATTTAATCCGTCTTTAATGCTCTGAGAAAGCTATTGGGTCCATCAGAGCATTAGGGTTAGGTGATGTGGCTAGATGTTCTAAGACCATGCTGAACCCCGGAGGCTGAAAGGTTGGAGGAAATTAGTACCTCTCTTTCTCAGCCCTGGAAAATCAAATGAGCTCCATGTCCTCCTGAAGGGGGATCCCTGGAGTGATCTTAGCTCAGGGAAGCATGGTCCTCGGAAAGCTCTTGAGTTCTATCTATAACCTGACTGCTGCTTCTGGGTTGTATATGACGCCTTCCCTGTTAGAGTATGGAGTGGCCCTTTTGCCATGGTGGCAAGTCCAAAGGTAGTTGCCTAATCCAGAGCCACACCGTCTTCCTAGAATTCTTGGACATGTCAATAAAGTTGCTCCACTTGGAACACATGGGGGTTTTTTGTCTTTGAGTCAACATGGGGGAAATCTGGAGAGGCATGCCCTCACAATTCTGCTTTCCTTTTTGAGGTCACCTACCAGGCTTTTGCTCCTGGTACCCCCTTCTTGGAGGCTAAAGAGTCCTGTGCCTACAGCCATTACCTGGCATGGTGGAACTTGTCCTCATACCTTCAACACCATGCTTACATGCAGCTGTCAAAACCAGAGTGTAGACCAGACCTTAGCAAGATTCTAGCAACTGCTTTCGATGTGCTGAGGGTTTATTTTTTTATTTCTGCATCTTGGCTGTGGATGTTCTTGAATGTTCCTGACTCGGCTTCTTGGCTGTGTCTGTCTTTCCTCTTGTGTTCTTTTGAGTTCTTTTGTGGCATTAAAATACTGATTGGTCTAAGAAAGTAGGGTTGATTTGGCAAACCCCATAAAAGGACAAATGTCTGTATTCTAGTTGTGCCTACTGTCACACTTTGCAAAGGAACTGAAAGGGTCTCCTCACAAGAGCCTGGTTCCAGTCATCATGTGATTATTAGTAGGGGGCACTGGATGGGCTGTTGGGTCCTGCATACTTCAAATCCATATCTCTCTGCCTCCATCAAGGAGGGACATCTCTGAAGGTTTTGCTCACATTGACCCACCTGCTTTATTTCTTTCAATTAGCACAGCCCCACTGACAGTGCATGGAGCATAAAGACGTCGTTCAAGGGATTTTCAAGGCACGCTGGGGAAAAAAATCAGGAATATGTGGGTGCTGGTGAATGCCCTTTCAATGGAGACGAATGCCAGCTGTCAGCAACAAGGTGGATTATGATTCTTTAGTGTTCATAAGAAAGTACTTCGTTTTTCAGAAGGAGTGCTTTATGCCTATAATGGAGATGGCAGCCCCGAGCTGATCCACTAATATAGATACACCGAGATTGCCTGCATTATTAACAAATGTGCATTACATAATACGTACTTTTGGACTAGATTCTGCATTAGTAATGCACTTTCTTTGCAAGATGCATTTTAATCAGCAAATGAACATTTAACAAAACACTGCATTTTAGAGCCCTGGTCCTGTATAGTTACACATACATTTTGGTGAACATTCCGCATAGTCTCCGGGAGGAGCAGCAGGACCACACTGAAATACTGCTCCATCTCGCACTTAGGGCCGAGGTCGAGCAAATGGATCTGTGCAGAAAATGCTGTTTAAAATGCATTACGTGCACGACTTTAAAAAGTGCTTGCTGCAGAGTGAATTTCAAAAAGGAGCAAGTGGGTGATGAACAACCTCGGGTTGTTAGCAGCTAAGGAACAAGGGGCTCTGTCTGTCTGCCGGTAAATAAAGTATGGTCATATGTCACCTTTGGGCTTTGCCAGAGGGAGGCTCCCGAACCTGTTGGACAGGAAAGTGCACTTCCCAGTTCATCCGAGCATCATACAATAAGGTTCTGATTGGGATGAATTGTGAAGAATATTGTCTTCAGCCCCTTAAAGGATTGTCCTGTGGAACAGGCATTGAGATGTATTTTACGTGGCTCCAGAGGGCAAAATTATAACCTATGGGTAGTAGTTACAACAGGCAGATTTCAGCTGAACCCAAGGAAGAATATTCTAACAATTAGGGCTCTGAAATGGAATGGCTGTCAGGAGGCAGTTGGCTCTTTGTCAGAAGCGGTGTTAAATCAAAGGACAGATGAGCACATATTGGAGATGTTTTCCGTGGGACTCATGAGCCAGGCCGAGTTGGAACTCGATGCGCGCCAAAATTCTTTTCAACTCAGATTCTGATTCCATGAAAGGCATTTGGAGACCTTGGGAGAGGGGCTGGGGGCTCTATTGATGGACATGCCCTTCCGACTCTGCTTCTATTTTAGAAGCATTTGAAAGTGCAAGCGGCTCAGTGACAGGAAGGAATGTTTGGGTGGCAGTTTCAGGACATGAGCAAACAGGTGTATGCAGAGGGAACCAGCAGGGCTGCTGTGCGGCTTCTATAATCGGGCTCAGGCTCGGAGGCACTTTGTTCCATAGCCCTCTTGTCAGAGCAAAGAAATTTGTCAAGTCCGTCTAGTAATTCTTTTTTTTTTTTTTTAAAGATTTTATTTATTCATTCATGAGACACACACACACACACAGAGAAGCAGAGGCACAGACAGGGGGAGAAGCAGGCTCCATACAGGGAGCCCGATGTGGGACTCGATCCCGGGACTCCAGGGTCAGGCCCTGGGCCGAAGGCAGGTGCTAAACCGCTGAGCCACCCAGGGATCCCCTGTCTATTAATTCTATCGGTCCTTGCCTCCCCTCCCAGAGCTGTCTTGGAAATTAGGAATGAAATTGGCTATTTAGCCATCAGGAGTTGAGTCACTTGTGTGAGCAGGACGCTGTCGCAGGTGCTGTGGGGGGGCATGGCAGTAACAGAATGAACTGCAGCTCCCCCTCCGACATGCATGTCAGCGCGAAGTGCCCCCAATTCTACAAAGTGGGCTGCCAACCAGTGCCAAATAGTGAACCCTACAGTATTGGGGAAGTGCTGATACAGTCAGGGGAAGTTCATCTGTGGGGGGAGGTTTCTGGAAAAAGATGTGGTGGTGTTTTTTTTTTTTCCCCCCTGGCCTGACTTTTTAGATTTTTTTGTTTTTTTAAAAGTTCTGTGGTGAGAAGATCGCTGTGCTGGTCTCTCTGAGAGAGACCAAGAGGAATCCCATGAGTTCTCAAAAGGCTTGACAGACTATTGTCATGGGTTCCCCTAGACACCAACACAGTTTCCAAGATGAGACACGAGATAAAAGACTGGTTCTGCTCTGCCAGGTGAGTGGGTATAATCACCCTTGAACGTATTTTTTGGACAATCATTGAAAAGGACTATTTTTCGAGATGGAGAGCTTTTCAAACTTTCTTTTGGGTAGAAATGAATTCAGGGAGCTTGAAGTATTCCCCACCCCTGACTGTGGCAATCAGCCAGAAAGCCTCAGCCCTACTGAGAATTTGGCACTGTACGTCCCACTTGCCCCCAGGTCTGGGTACAGTACAAGAGCATTTGGCTCAATTCTCTGGGGCGTTATTTTGCTGTTACTCAGACTGCACTGATCCGGGTTGGCTCTCACCAGTAGAAATAGTGACAGGCCCAAACTCCTGGTTCTGTGATTTTGGGGGAATGCCATCTCGAGCTAAAAGCAAATGATAGGGTGAAATAATCACCTATTTGACATGGCCGGATGCTGTCCAGGCCACTGTTGGGATTATAATACTCTATTTGTGCCCTGTGGACAGAGCTGCTGGGAGTTGTCTTCTCGAGAATGGCCTTTCTTTCCCTTGGGTTTGGGTTCTACCAGTGTTCTCTCATCCATCCAGCACCCACTCACCTACCTGCCTACCTACGTACCCACCTCTGCCACAGGTGGAGCACTTTCTAGGCTCCTAATCCAACAGGAAGTGTCTGGTAGCTCCCTTATTTAGGCAAAGCGTACACTTGGGCACACAGGTCCTCCTTGGGCATGGTGCCTCCTTTTCTCTGCTTCTGCTCTAGCTGTCAGCTTTCATGTGGTCCCTGGTTGACAGCCTGGACTCTGGCCATTTGCCTGGCCTTGTCCTACAGAAATTAGGACTAGGTTCTCTCCATCTGCCTGCCCTCAACTTACACTTGAGCTTGCCTGGTTCTTTCCCATGGCCCGCTGAGACATTGGTGTCCCAAGATGCCCACAGCCCCTGTGATTCTAGTGTCTGATGTCCCCGCTGCCCTGCATACCAGCTTCCTCCTGGAGATGGGCTGCTGATCGCAGAGGACTCCGCTATCAGGAATGTCCTCTGGCTTGTGCTTTTAGCTCGTGTCCAGCTCTCCTGGGCATCCAGCCTTTACCTCCAGCCACCAGCACTGACAGAGAGCCTCAAAGTTGTTTTTCTCTCATCTGCTGAGAAAGTGACTCACCCCTTCAGATTTGGTGGGGGAGTGAGCAAACGAGCAACGCACCCAGAGGGGAGAAACTCTGCCTGGTGTCATGGTTCAGGCTCATGCTCACAGAAACCCTTTCAGCTCGAGCTCTTCAAAATATGATTAGACCAATTTTACATGTCTAGTCACTGAGGCTCTGGTAGATTGGGACTGTTTCTATACGTGCAAAGTGAAGTGGGGAATTGGGGCAATTATCTTCAGGCAAATGGCTCTGGGCTCTGTAATCAGTCCGGCCTGGTAACAGGGGAAATCAGCCTCATTCACTGTAACGCTGCTCTGAGTTAAAGAGGATTCTAGGTATTTGTTTGTTATTTGAGCTGGGCTTTGTTTTTCTAAAAGGCAGTCTGGTGAAGCTGCATCCCACCCTGCACAGATGTTAGGGCACGTGGCTTTTGGTGGCAGGGCACTGTTGACCAGTCAGACGTGGGGGACAGTGATATGGATCTGTATGTAATCAGCAGTTCACCTGACCACCTCTGCTTCCGGTGGAAGTAGCTCTGGGCTCGCCTGTCTTTTCTCCACACCCCTTCCCTCCTCAGGATCCATAAGGATCCTGAGACATGGGCCAGGTGATTGACAGGGTCATCCCTATGCCCGGACCATCCAGGTTCCAGCGGGGCCCACGGTCAGACATGGACTATGCATGCTACAGAAAACATCGTGAAACTAGACTAACACAACAGAAATGAACAAAATCGGAAATGAAAACTCATCAATAGGCTGGCCATGGCTTTCCCCTCTTCCACTCATGGTTTTGGCTAAACATCATTGTAAATTGGGGGTTTTCCCTTTACTGGTCTAGAAATACGCTCACAAAACACCATCACTTCCCTCCGAGCTCTTCACTCATAGAGCAAGAGAAGACTCCTGTTTTTCCAAAGCACAGAGGTCTGGTTTTGTTTTGAGGCAAGTGCGGACTTCAATCATAATTGCCCTTGAGGACAGTCCTTGCCATTAGGAAGCCAACCAGCGGGTAAGCTGGCCGCGTGGGGCCTGCTGGGGGACGCCGGGCATGGGCCCTGGCCAGGGAGCCCTGGTGGGAGATTCTTGCCTGTCCACTGCCCATGTCTCCTTCACCTACACTGGTGCTCACAGAGAACAAGAGGATCTAATTAACAAGCACCCCAGCAAGGACGCTGTGGGTCTTGAGATGACCATGGGGAAATAAACAGAGGAGGCAGAAAGGTGTTTTTTTTTTAGACTGTCAGACAACTTCATCTTTGTCACTTGGAAATTGCCTGATGTTTAGTTAAAGCTAAAACTTCCTTTCCATATTTGAGATAAGAGGGTCTTGAAAAACCTCAGGCCAGACTATTGTGACATTAGGTGGCTTGTGTATTTTTTGTTTATTGATAGCTACTTTATTCCTGCTGCGTTTGTTAAATCGTAATGTCTTTCTCCATTGTTTTACCCTGATTGATTTACAGCCTTAATGATCATCACTTTATACTATATTTTAAGATCTACTGGGGCAAATGCCTTCTTATTGGATATTATCTCAGAACCCTCTGATAGTTTTGTGCACTTATTTTCCTATAGAATTTAAGAACCACTTTTATCAAGTTCTGTAATGACCTTGGTGATCTTTTGACTGGAATTCCATTCAATCTATAAATTAAGTTGGGAAATACAGTCATCGTTTCTGCGTTTAGCCTTGAGCCCCAGTATGATCTCACTCTTCATTTACTTGAGTTTCTATCTCTCCCATTAAGGATTTGTGTTTTCATTATATAATGTCCACGTATCATATGTAGAGTTTGGTATGTGAAAATATATCATGTATTTCCCAAGTATTTGATACTTTTGTTGCTATTATGAATGGGCTCTCTCTTTTCATTTTATTTGCAGGCTGTTTACTGTGCGTTTATAGGAATGGTATTGATTTTTGTGCATTTTTCTCATATTCTGTGACTTTTAGAATTGGTTGGTTTATGAGGCAACCAGCAGCCTGCTCAAGCAAATACTCAATGAAGGTTGAAGAGGATTTTGTCGAAGGGATTCCTACATAAGAGAGAGAGGTGAACAACGTCAGTGGTCACTAAATGCAAACCCGCGGTGAAGTGTGAAAAATTAAAGACGATGGGGTGGGTTTTTCATCAGGCTCAAGTTATTCAGAGAAGGGACTTTTTTTTTTAAAGATTTTATTTTTAATGGATCTTTACTCCCAACATGGGGCTTGAACTTAATAACTCTGAGATCAACTCCACCAACTGAGCCAGCCAGGCACCCCAGGGACTATTCTTGACCACGGAGCCTGCAGAAGCTTCCCTCCTATTAGTATGTCAGTGTCACCCCCTTTTGAATCAAACAGATAGTAATGTGAGGTTTTTGTTTTAAGATTTTAGAGGTTTTTTTTCTTTAGAGCTTCACAAAATGTTTTTCATTTTTTAAAAATGATTTTACTTATATTAAAAAAATAAATTGGCTGCCCCAGATTGGCATCTCACATTTCTTTTGAAATTTTAGTGTTGTCTGAAATCTCTGAATCAGGGACTTCCACCTCATTGTCCTCTTGACAAGTGGTACAGTTTGTGATATTTGGTAATTCTGGGCTTCTCTTTTTATTTAAAAATAAGTTTGGGTTATTCTTTTATATTCTTCTGGTTAGTCACGTCATTTCATTAGATTGTGATGTTTTATGTCTTCTTTCATCCTTTTCTAGTCTCCTCACCCTCCCTGGTGCCTCCACATGCTGTCTGACAGCATATGGCAAAGAAGAGCCCTTATTCCTTTATGAAACAAGGGAATGGGAGGAGGGGGAACCTCGCTGTGTTTCTTTTTTTAAGGGATTTTCTCTTAATGTCCTTTCTCTGAGTGTATTTGGGTGGCTTCTAAGAGGAAGCAAGATGGCATCTAATAAGAGGGACTCAGTAGAAAGGCTGAGAAGTGTGAGAGGTGAGAAGCCAGTGTTGGAACCAGATGGACCCAGATGTGCATCTTATATATTCTGCTTCATAGCTGACCAGTGGCATCACCTGTCTGGACTTCCATCTCCTCCATTGCAGGAAAGGTCTTCCAAGGGTCCAAAAAACTCTCCCTTCCAGGGTTATGGAGAGCATCAAATGAGGAAAGAAATAGAAAGTGCCCAGCAAGGGTCTAGAACAGGTGAACTCTGAACCAGTAGTTTGGCTGATGGCAGCTCTCAGTGATGGTGGTGAAGTTTGTGATGTGAGTGGTGGTTGGGATGATGTAGTGACGATGATGCTGGTGCTGGTGGTGGTGCTGGTGACGGTGGTGAATGTGATGGTGGTAGTGGTGGTGATGGTGGGTTTTGTTTCCAGTTCTCTCATAGTGGCTTCCTGATGAAGGTCTTAGGAGCGGTGGTTTGATGTACAGAAGTGCACGGAATACTTGCTGTGGGCCATGCACTGTGCTAGGCACCAGGAATGTGTTGGTGAGCTAAACCAGCCTCTTGTCTCTCTACTCTTTATTCGGCGGGGGATCTGGAAATAATGAATCATCACGCTAAGGAGAGTCTCGTTACAACCTGAGCTAAGGGCACTGGAAAAGAAACTTTTTTCAGAGCGTACAGCAGAGGAAGCTGCCCTAGATCTGGGCATGTCAGGGAATACTTTCCTGGGGAAGTGATATGTGCACACTTGAGCTGTGAACTGAAGGATGAGCATGTGGCAGCGGCAGGGGTGGCCCGGGTCCAAGCGCAGGAATAGCGTGTTTGCAGGCCCTCTGCTGGAAGGGACTGGATGGATGAGGGGAACTGGCAGAAAGTCAGCAGAACCTGGGGGACAGAGTGAAGTGAGTCGGGGAGGTGGCCCCAGGGCTGGGGCCTCCTTGACCCAGCAGAACAGAATGCGGTCTTGGGTCTCCACCACCCTTAGGACGGTGGGAAGCCCTTGTCCTGGTGGCTGGGAGGTGCCACGATCAAGTTGTCTGTGACAAAACTCTCTCTGGCTGGGGGCTGGGGGTAGAATTTGGAGGCAAGCCAGAGATGGTGGGAGTAGTTGGGTCTGGGGAAGGTCATTCTAGAAATACAAAACTGGTGGCAGTGAGAGTGACCTCGAGAGTCGTTGTTGGGGACATCAGCTGACAGCTTGGCGGCAGCGTGGAGTCAGGGAGTGGGCTGTGTGAGGGGGGACACGCAGCTGGAACTGGAAGGGATAGTGGCTACCTTCCACTGAGCACGGGAAGGGCGGGGGGTGTGGAGCGCAGGGGGCTGGTGGACCTCAAGTCCTGCCGAGCCTTGTGGGGCGAGTTCTGCCCCTGGCCCATTGAGTTAGAGGCGCCTTGCATGGCCTGCGAGAAGGAATCTACTAGGCCAAAGGGTAGGATCCTCCATAGTTGGATGGAGGGGCTGTGGCGATAGCCGGGAGCCTAGTGGGAAAGCCCGGGGACGACAGGGCCCCGGAGTTGAGTTTACAGCTCCACGTGGGGCGGGAGCCCTCAAAGATCGGGTTCTTCTGCCCTGCTGCTGTCCCCGTGCGCCGCCCCGAGCCGAGGGTCTTCGCGGGGGGATGGAACATGAACCCCGCGCTCAGATGTCAGCCCCCTTGATAGCAGATCTATTTTTTGTCAGCATCCAAACGGACAATGTGCAGCTTTGCATTCTTTTCTTGATCACGTTAGAACTGACATTCTGCTGGCTTCTTGTTAGAGAAAGAGCAGGTCGAGAGCTGGCTGGACGTGGCTCGGAAGCTCGAAATAGAACTATACCATGGCCTCGCTGCTCTGGCCTGGCAGGGTCCCCGCGGCAGCCGAGGACGACTTGGGCAAGGTGAGAGCCAAGAGCACTCGGTAGCACTCTTTTCCTGCCGGTTATTCAAAAATCCAGCCAAGGCCCAAAGCGCCAGCTGTTACTTGAAGCCAGTCCCCGGGATATGGGGGAGTAGGTACAAGAAAGGCACACCCGTTTCCCTCAGAGACCCTTTTGTGAGATGCCTACTCTGAAAGCTGTGATGTCCTAGCAGCGTCTCCTCTCCGTTATGGCAAAAAATACAGCACTGCGTTACATATGGCGGGCATGAATTAGATACGTTCCATAAATTCGGTGATACTGACCGAGGCTTAAGCCTAGAGTCTGCTTTAGTGGCCCTCGTCCAGCCGCAGCCTCCGTAGCCCACCCCTCACGTTCCCCCGAGGGACCAGCTTCACACAGAATGACCTATTTCCATAGAAAACGTCTTCCTTCCACCCTTCCAGGCCCCACATCCAGTGTGGGCCCCGAACCTGTGACCCCAAGGTCAAGTGTCAGACGCTTAACCCACTGAGCCGTCCGAGTGCCCTCAAAAAGTGTCTTTTTTTTTTTTTTAAAGACAAGTAGTGACTTTGCAGCCTTTTCATTTGGCAGCGTTATCTTGCAGACCCTCGTATGTCGGTTCACATAAGATCTCTGTGGTTCTTTTTAATCGTCGCCCCATCGGCTGTGGTCCCAGTAAAGGACTGTCAATAGCCGTTTTTCCTGTTGATGTGTATTTTTGCTGTTTCGACTTGGTGCCCCGTCCTGGCACATACTTCTGCACACATTTACTAGGGTTCTCTAGGGTCAGTCCTAAGGGAGGTCACAGGTAGACACAGCGCTTTGCCTTGGTGGCCCTTTAGCCCGAGGCTACCAGGCAGCATGTGTCTGACCCTCACCTTCTCGGCACCCAGTTGCTCTGGCCAGGAGGGCAGTGGCACCAGTGCTGTACCCAGACCCCCACATGGTCTGAGGGGCATGACCTTGGCTCTGACCGGTCAGGAAGAAGAGTGAAACTTTAATGAACTACATTTCAGAGACCTGCCGCCCAGAGGGGTGGGGGGAGACCTGGCCTAGAGGCGGCCGGGGCACAGGCTGTGCACTCAGCTTCTTCCAAGTTCTGGTGAAGGGCAGCGTGCCTTTGGGGAGGCAGCATTGACAAACCGTTCTTGCTGGCGATCCCTCGAGAACTCTGAGCTGCGCTCTGGTCTTCTGATCATTTTGAACCCGCGTGGTAGGCCTCCCTGCCTAATCCCCCATCTAGGCAGTTTAAATTGGGAATGGTCACAATGGAAAGAATGCTCTCCAGCCTTCGAGATCGGGGGACCCTGTCCCCCACTCCCCTCCCTGCCCTGCTCTTTGCAGGCTAGACGAGTTAGTCATGGTGTATAACCAGGGTTACTGTGTAATTTGTCATCCAGCTGGGACGTTTTTGAGTGTGGAAGGCCGTGTTAACTGGAGGGGTTTCTGGGATGACAGGGGTAATGTAGGGCTTTCCTGCAGACCGGGTTGTACGGGCTGCCTAGCTTTTCCTCAATAGTAACGTTAATTTGTTATCCATAATGTAACATTGTAGGGAGATATATATCTACAAAGTTAATGAAATAATATGATTGACATTAATATTATGTTTAGTAGGTTTAAAAGAGTAACTTCCCATTTCCAACTAGATTTATTTATTTATTTATTTATTTATTTATTTATTTATTTATTTATTTATTTATTTATTTTTCCAACTAGTTTTAAAATAGACTTCTGTCTGAAGAGAGAAAGGTCTGCTCTTAGGAGCACCTGTTACATTGGGTGAACTATCAGCGTGAAAAGGGAAGTTTGCTCGTCTGTGTTTCTGAAGTCATCGTGGAAACGTAAAGAAGGAAAAGAGCAAACTTGGGAGAAAGAAAACACTAACTTGACCTTTCATGTGGGTTCCTGACCTGAGAGCTGGTGCGTGACCACCGGCCTAGGGGCTCCGCTCAGCATCAGCGGTGGGGACTCTGGGCTCCTTCTTTCCCGTCTCATGCACCCGGATGGGACAGAGAAGACTGGAGGTGGCTGGCCTGTGGTGTGGATGGAATGTGGTCAGAACTTTCAGAGCTCAGAAGCACTATACAAGTTAGAAAAAATTTTACAGTCCCTTAGAAATAATTGAGATTTTTGCTCAAACTTCAATTATTTCCATACCAGCTGGATGAGTTTTGCCATATTCCCGCACTATAGCTGCACTTAATGGTTTTCTTTAAATCAACTTGTTGTATCTGTGTAAATGAATTTAGTTTTAAAGGAAAATTCTACCGTTACTGCTTCGCTTCTGGCTAAGAATTTTTTAAATACTTGAGAAGATAAATCCAAAGCTCAGTTGGCCCTTGGCCCATTGGGGTTATCCTGGGCACCAGGTTCGGTTGGTCCAGTGCAGCACTGTCTTCTCCCCGGCAGACGGCGAGGAGCTGAGTCTGCTCATCCCCTTCAGGAGGTACTGGTGTGGACCCGAGAAAAGATGTCATGACAGGTGACAGCACATTCTGGTCTCCCTCGCCAACAGATATGTACCATCAAGGGGGGACAAATTAGATTTTGACCCCAGTATCTAATGAGGCAACTCTTAGCTGAGGAGTGCTGGGAAGGCCTCTGGTTCCAACCAGCTGAAGCCTGTTGAGTTTGCACAGGACTAAATTACTTGGGGCATATTTTCTTTCCATGACATTTGCCTTCTAATAATAAATCGACAGATGTAGTTGTCTTGATCTGCCTTTACCATGACATTTGCCGTCACTTCACATGTTTTTGTTTGCAGACGCAGCCAAGAAACAGGCTTATCAGTGAGGCTTTAACCCGTGCCCTTGGCCTCAGCAGAGCTCTGTCCCAAACAACAGGAGCGTGAGCTCAGGCACCTTCTCTACTTCCTGCTGGCACGTCTTGCAGGGCCCACCCACACCCTCTTTGAGCTGAGGCCTCTTCTCTCATGCTGGGCTTTTCTGGGGATTTGGGTGGGGGTAGGTGGGTCTTTCTCCCATCATGCACTTGGTTCTTGATTGGATGCCAGAAAATGCCAGAAAAGAGCCTGTGCCTAAAAATACGCCCTCAGAAGTGTGGTAGGATATGCTTTTCATACGGGTCAAAAGCCAGCAAAACTAAGCCAGTATGTACATGATAGAAGAAACACATTCACAGAAAGCAGAAAGCCTATGATAAACTAGAGATTTGTTACTGTGTTGCTGTGGCGGCGAAGGTGGGTGAGGGCAGGCGAGAAAGGCGTTCTAGTAGATGAGGTTACCGGCTGTGTCTTGCTTGGGTTGGCTCGTTGTGTATTTTTAAATACTAAATTTAAAAAAGTATGTGTTGAGGCTGTCTCCATGGGTCAATGGAATGGGACAGTTGAAACAAATCCAGGGCATTTGGGGAGGAGACCCGTTGTGCTGTGGCCAAAAGGAGGTCGTTTTCAGGCGGGGCAGTTGCTGACCGGCACACCAGCGCTCTCTGCTCACGTCTCTTTCTTTTGTACACGTTGAGAAGTGTCCCAGAAGGGTTCCTAGCACACGTGAGGTTCTCCGTGATTTGTTGATTTGTTTTTTCACATGTATGTTGTGAGTATTTTTGAGTGTGTTCAGATTTTGTTGAATTTTTGTTGAGTCTTTTTTTACATGTTGAAGCTTAACCTTGTTAGGGAAGTTTGCCAGCACACAGAGGTGGAGACGAGACCCTGGGGCCCCAGCACAGCTGTGCTAGCCCATCAGCTCTTGCTCCCTCTTTCACCCCTACTCCTTTGGGTAGCTTTATTAAGGCATGTCCCAGAAATCATACCATTTCACTCTGCTCTTTCTGGGCTCTTTTGGGCTCTGTTGAAGCCACCTTCTTTCCGTTAAGAAGAGCAAGTCACGTAACTGCCCCTGCTTTTCCCTCCTCCTCTCCATGAGACACTTAGTCACTACACAGATCTGGGGCACCCTTGAGAGGGGAGTAGACTCTAATCCCTATGAGCCCCAGGAGATCCTGGGGCTCCCACCCGTCTTCTGGATCCCTTTTTCAAGGCCCCCAAATCGGTCACTGGAGATGTTTTCCCAATTCCCGAAACAACATAGACACATTTTCAGTGACCAGGCAAATTTCAGCAATGCTCTTTCTAAAAGAATGCACATTTGGAACGTACAGAGCCCAAATCAGTGTGATGTCAGTTGTCACTGTCCGTGTGGAAAGATTTTGCCACGGCCAGCTGCTGGGCCTCTTGGCGCTATATTAATAGCAGAGCCATGGGGCCCAGTGGGGTGGGAAGCCAGGGAGGGCAGGGACAGCTGTGGCGGACATCACACCATGCTCCAGGCATGTGCTCCCGTGTCCTGGGCACACAGATGGCCCACACCTTGCCCTGCCGCTCAAAGCCCCCCGGGCCCACGCCTGTCTTCTCCTTGTAGGGGCAGGAATGGGCTCCAGCGGATGGTACACTTGACGGAGGAGCCAAATTAAGATTGGCGTGATTGGAATAGAGGGTTCGGGTGGCCCGATGTTCTGGGTCAACTTACGCTTTTACTGGAAGCACGGGCATGTGCGGGCCGAATGAGGCAGTGGTATTTAAACAGCTGGGGGTATTGGGTTCTATATGCCAAGGCTGGACAGATATTTTTAAATGTCACAGGCCAAATGGAAGCTCCGTTGGCAGCAGGATAGAGGGGCAGGGGGATTTGGAGGACACTGCATTACCATGGCTAGATATGGTCAGGAGAGCTGGGAAGGATTAGTGCCTGGGAAGGAGCCCAGCATGTGCAGTTCGGTGAAGAGGTAGCAGGAGGGTCATTTGAGTAAGCGGTAGGCGGCGGCGGGCGGGGGCGGGGGCGGATGGAAACGTGGGGAAACGCCAAGGACAAGTGTGGAGCCCAGAGGTCAGCGGGGTTGAGCCCCCTCGCTCGCAGGGACGGCCCCGGGGCGCAAGCCTTGTGGGTGAGGTCCCTGGTTCTGGTGTCACGCAGAACCGAGCGCCAACCTCAGCCCCCCGCTGTCGGCCCCGCGCCCCTGGGGGCGCCTCGATGGCCTGCCCGGTCGGTCTCCTGGTTTACGAGGAAGGAACCAAGGCTCTGCGCCCTTAAACTAGATGAGCAGCACCTGACGCCCAGAAATAAGTCCCGAAACGGTGGCCGCTATTACTACCGGCAAAAACTGATGTCGGGGAAAGCCGCCCTTCTGGAAGGGAGTTGGAAACCGCCCCGCACGCCGATCCCGCCCAGAAACGGCTTGTGCTTCAACCGCACACGACAGTCTTCCTAAGTCTCCATCATGGTAGCCGCCAGTGTTTAGGTATTAGGAGATATTACCAAAACTCGGAGGGTGGACTTCTCCTGGCCCACTCCCGGGAGCCTCTAGCCGCCCGGGGCCCTGTCCACAGGCGGCCGTCGCCGAGGGGCGGCCGCCCCCTGTCGGGGAGCCGAGGACCGCCACCGCGCTGGCCGCCACCTGGCCTCGTCACTCATCTCTGAGCAGGGCCTGGCCTCTGTAGGCATTTGCACTTGCTCTCCGTGCAGTGAAGTGGACCTATTATTATCTCCGAAGGGGCGAGGGCTGTCAGAATTAGCCACCCAACTGCTGGCTGGGGCCTCCTTGACTTTGCCATGACATTGATCTTGGGAGACCTGGGCTCATGGGAGAGCGCGGAGTGGCCCGGCCTGGGAAGGGGGCAACGAGCTCTCACGAGGGCCTCTGGCAGGCCCCTGGAGGCGGCTCGGCTGCCGGTTTCCCTCCCTGTGGCCCCTCGGTAACCTGAGTAGGAACACCACAGGGTTAGGGCGGTTTCTGTGGCCACGCCAGCATCCGTGCGGCTCTGGGCCTCTCAGCCACGAGGATGGGCTTTTGGAGGCCTGGGGAGGCCGGAGCGGGTCTGGAACCTGGATGTGGCTTCCAGAGCGGAGGAGGAAGGCAGGAGGGTGGGGGGTGGTGCTCAGGGGGCTCTTGGGGCTCTTGACTGGGGGCAGGCGGCCCTCAACTTAACCCCCGTGGCTGCGCAGAACCTCCTGTTTATCCAGGC
The DNA here is from genome assembly GCF_048164855.1 of Canis lupus baileyi. NCBI lineage: Eukaryota > Metazoa > Chordata > Mammalia > Carnivora > Canidae > Canis > Canis lupus. The sequence goes on along the minus strand of NC_132863.1, from coordinate 45,622,074 downwards.
CCCTGGGAAGAACCCGAGGCAGCCGTGGTGCGGCTGGGCCGTCGGGGCCCCGGTGTGAGGGCTGGGGAGACCACTCCTCTTCTGAAGAACCACGTCTTCTGTGGGAGAGACGCACACAACCAGCCTCACGCTCGGGAAGCCCCGCTCCTGACTTGTTTGCTCCTTTATTGGGTATGTCTCGTGGTGCCTCCCACATCCAAGGCATTAGGGAAATACAGTAATTTATACAATCTTCATAGCAACTTCACCGGGAAACTGAGGCGCCCGGGTCAGATAGCCTGTGCAAGGCCATACAGCTGGACAGTGTGGAGTCAGGATTCTAACTCCAGAGCCCACCTTCTGAACCGCTGCTTAGGGATGGGAGGGGGGAGCTCCAGGGAGGAGTCTGAGGTGGTGCTGGGGCTGAGTCAGGAGCCCCCGTGTCCCCGTGTGTCGTGTGTCGTGTCCCCGTGTGTCGTGTGTCGCACACTAGGGGAAGGGCTTGGGGTGGGAAGAGCTGGTTGCAGGAGTGAGAAGGAGGGGATGGGCTGGACCAGGGCCAGGGTCTGAATCCACCACCTCTAGCGCCCTCTCTGCTACTGTGTAAGAGGCATTGCCAGAGGCAAGAGGAGCAGCTGGGAGACCAGCTGGTCCAGAGGCCTGGCTGGTCCCGTCAGTGGGGATGGTCAGCGGGGATGATGAGTATGTTTGGGATGCATTTGGAGGCTCACAGCGCTTGCCTAAGGATGTGCTAGCGGTGAGAGGTCAATTTGATTTGAACAGAGCTGAGCTGGGGTAGCTGGGGTCTGATTTCCTGATGTGGTCCAGTCTGAAGGAGGCTTTCACTCTGAGGCCTGTTTCTTGACAGCGTAGAGGAGGGTAGGGTCCCTGTTACTTCTGGAATGTTTGTCAGCCTACGGTCAGAGCTGGTTCCTTCCAGCCTGGAGCAGACATGGCCTTGGGGCAAGGTGGCCTTGGAGCACTGACTGGGGTGTGGGATGTGACTATTAGAGTGTGGGCAGGCTGAGGGCAGAGGCCAGTGTGTGCATGGTGATCCGATTTCCAGCAGTGCCTTCCCTCTCACCTGCTCTTCTGGAAGGAGCAGTAGGACCTGTACATGTGGAGTTCCAGAGACTCCCCATTTTCACTCTCAGGTAGGGGAGGACAGTGAGCCTTGAGAGGTCAGTGCCTGAAGCCACGCCTCACGTCCCATGAAAATGGTCAACTAAGTGGGTGTGTGGGTGACCATTGCTCACTGTGGGTGCACTGTGAAGAGGTCTTCTGGACAGCCCCATGTTGGCTTGGAGCCCTGCCCTTGGTCTTCCTCTCTTTGGGTGATCGATGTTCCCAGGGGCTGGGACCGTGCCACAAAGTGCCCCAGTTCCTCACCACTAGGTGGCGCAGCTGCAGTAATGATGTCGACTGCTCTCCATGCCCCTTTCTCAGGAGAGTCCCTGGGGTGGGGGTTCCTATGGTCCCCTTGGCCCAGGGGACCTCTCGGACCTGCTCTGGACCTGGCCATGTGGTCTCAGATAAGTGGTGGCACCTGCATGTGTTTCCTTGCCTGGAATGCCAGTTGGGTACAGAGATGATGGGTTTCCATTGGCGCAGTCATTCGATGGTGAACGAGGCCACGAATTCAACTGCCTTGTGTCTTCTTGGGTTCCCTAGCCTCTGTCCCTGCTTGAAAAGATCAACAGGCCCGCCAAGTTCTGTCTCCTTCCTCTTGCCAACCAGAAAGATTTGAGAGAAGGTTTGACTTGAAATCTTGACTCCTTGTGCTTTGCTCTTGGCTGGCCGAGGCTCTGGAGTCAACTGTGGGTGGATGATCTAAGATCATCACACAGGAAGGCCTTGGAGAATGTGGCTCGCGGCTGATTTCGTGAACCACCCGTTCTCTCTCATCAGAAAAGGGGCCACGTTTCCAAAACCATTGCTGCTTCTCTCTCAGATTGACAAGAGACAATAGTCTAGAGATTGCCTGTAAATATAAGTTGCTCTGATGGCTCTTCTGGCCACTGGAGGAAAGATCAAGTAGAAAAGCCCCCTGAATGTGACCTTGGGGGTTGTGTGCATGTGTGTCTGTGTGTCTGGCTTTGTTTATCCTGTTAACCCTTCCCCTTTTCTGCTTTCTTTCTAACCCAAATCTATTTGCTCTCGGGTGTCCTTGGAACCTCCAGCAACAGTGTCCCCTTTGAAACTCCAGCACCATTGAGCCTTGTTAATGCCACCTCCTTGATTTGACATCTTAATGCTTCAGACTCTTCTCCATGGGCGTTTACCCTTTGCTCTCTGAAGGAAAGGTCAACTAAAAACATAGATTTGTGTGAACAAGGTCTTAGGAGATAAAGACTGATCTTTGCCTTCTACCGGAACCCAGCCATTCTTAAGGGTTTCTAAGGCATGTTCTCTGCAAATGTCGGTTGGGAGTTGAGTCATTTGTAGCTTTGAGCACAGGCCGGGCGGTGGCCCCTTACAGACGCCGAGTCAGAGCTCACTTTGGGTTCGCCACCGGGCTTCTGTAAGATGGCTTGATTAATTCACAGTGGCAACCCCACCACCCAAAGCCTCCTGAAATGAGAGGATTTACTGTACCAGTTTACTGCCAAGCCATATCAGGTGAAAGCAGGGAACTCCAGACCATCTGTTGTTAAAAAAAAAAAAAATTAATAACGGAACATCCATAGAGCAAACACTTTGTACTGCTGCATAATAAATGTGGAATGCAGTGACCTTGGTTGGGGTGGCCATGGGCCTGTCTCCCCACTACCTGCTTGTCTGGGGCGCCAGGCTGTTAGGTCTGTGGTCTTCTGCCCCCCGAGGAGAAGGTCCCACTCAGACGTCCTCTTCCTGATCCGGTTGCCGTCGTCATTTTCTCACTATCTCCTCTCGGCCGCAGCGAATGTTCTAGGCAGAACGTTCAGGCTCCCGTTGACACTCCTCACCCTCCAGTGCCATCAGCCTAGAACCACCCAAGTCAGCGGTGGGGGTGAGCCCTGGAGCAGGACGCGGGGCACACGGTGGGCTGAGGGCGGAGGGCAGGCTGCGCTCCCGTGGTTTTGCACCACCAGGAAGGACCAGCCTCCTGCTTCCCCAGGAGTGAACTGACAGCTCCTTTTTGATTTGCAGCTTTTGTTCAGAACGAGGCAGGGGTTCGCCGTGGTGGCAACCCTCAAGTTAGGCCATTGTTCATAGACTCTTCTCCTGGGGCCCCGCACAGAACAGCGTCGTGAGCACGCACCCGCTGCTCAAATCAAGGTGGCGACAGAACCTTCAGGGAGAAGCCTTCAGAAGATGAACTGCTGAGGCCGGCTGTCAGCGCGTGAGGCCGAGACAGAGCCGTGATGAAGTTCCTCTCCGTGGTGCTCAGAGCCTGCCGCCAAGGCCCCTGCAAACCCACGTTCAAAGGCCGTTTCTTCAAAGTCAACAGTGCTGCCTTTGAACTGGGATGGGGAGCGGGCGGTCGGAAGGCAGGCTTCGATGTGCATGTTTGAGTGGAGTGCATGAGGTTCGTGGTGGCATTAGCCCTTGGGGGGCAGAGAGGGGCCACCGGTGTCCTGTGCCGTCTCTGTCCACCTGGGGCCACCAGAGGTCCCCGTGCAGGGCCGGGCCAGGAGGGGTGATAATGAAGATGAAGGGCTCTTCCGGAGGGCACCCCCCAATCCTGTTGTGCTGGATTCAGAGGGTTGGGTGGAGGCTTTCCTGAAGGGCTGGAGGAGCGCTGCGCCCACGGGCTGGGCTGTACTGTCAGGAGGCGGGACATGGGGAGCCTGCCCCCCAACCAGCGAGTCCCCCACGTGGTGGCCTGTCCTACTGTTGTTCTGCCCCAAGCCTCCTGTGGCTACCTGCAGTACAGCCCACCCTCTGAGCTTGGCCTTGACCACCAGCATTGCCCCCAAATGCCCCCAAATGTTCCATACGCTGTTCAGCCCACAGTTGCCTGAAGACCTGCACCTGGGCCTGCTCTTCCTCTCTTGGGGGCCAGAGGGGTCTTTCTCACCCTGGCTTCCCACCTGCAGGGAGCCCCCTGCCACCCAGCTCTCACGGCCCCCATCATCCCTGTCATTTTGCTGGTAATGTTTGCTGCCCCCTATTCTAGTCCGAGAGCTTGTGGGATGGGGGCCAGAGCTGTCCTGAGGATTACTACGTTCACCAGCCTGGTCCTCTCCCAAGGTGTGCAGTGGGTGCCTAACGAATACCTGAGCTTGAGTAGGGTAGACGTCTATCTCTTTGTTCGTTCTCCATAGAGGCCTCCCTGCTCGCCTCGCACCCATGGCTCCCTCGTCTTTTCTCTGGTTCCCTGGAGCTCGTGGCTGCTGCTCTAGGGGCTCCGCAGGGAGCGTGATGCCCGGGTACCCCCCGTCCTCTCCCACGGTCACAGGTGGCTCTCTTCCTCCGTGGCACTTACCATAGCGTAGAACTTACTTTCCTAATGCCTGGCTCCCCCCCACCCCCAGACTGAACCCCCGAGGGCAGGGCCTGTCTTTGTCACACACTTGGAACGAAGCAGGCAGCTGGATGGACCGCGCCGAAAAAGTCAGACCCTTGGGACATGAAAAAGGCAATTGAAGGAGTGTCCCAAGTGCTGGGCGGCTTCCTGACAGTGCTCGGGACACTCGGGCCGCGGGCACTATGAGAGGCCGAGAGAGGAACGAAGGACAGGGCCTCTGCTCCCAGAGTGCAGCTGCGGGGGAGGCTCAGCATCAGCAGCTCTGGAGCCCGCGTCTCAGGGTGGGGGGTGGGGGTGGGTAATGGGCCTAATGGTCCGGTTCTGGGGCCAGGCACCCCCACCCACTCCCCATCGCCAGCACAGCTGTAATGCCAACCACCACCTGCTTCTCTCGCCTGTAGCTTTTCCTCCTGTCCCCAGCGAAGACTACACGCCCGTCCTTGCCAAGGCCAGCCTTCCTTCCTCGTGGCTTCTGCCCACTGTGGCCTCCTCCTCCCTGCCACCTGTTCAGCCGTGGGCACGCCGGCCCTGCCGAGCTGCACAGGAGAAGCAGGAGTCCCTTCGAGGCGTTCCCTCCGTGGGAAGTGGAAGGCTATACAGGAGAACTAGGAATTAGGTAGCATGTTAGTGTTCTGTGTACCTGCACTCGGGCGGAGCAGGAGGACAGGCTGCAGGTTTAATCTGGGGACCCCACGCTCCCCACCCTGTGTCCAGGCTCAGGGCTTCACCTTCCACATCACTGATATTGAGGCTGGCCACACCCTGGGCCTCTGCCCCCACCAGATGCCAGTGGCCGCCCCTCTGCCCATCTCCAGACATCACCTGGTGTCCTGGGAGGGATCCCACACCCCACTGGGAGACTACAGTTAAGAGACTTACCTAAGTTTTACCTTGACCTGATGGGAAGAAATAAATCAGGACAAAAAAATGTTTCACATACCGTCTGCTCTGGACTCGATCCTCCTGCCCCAGGGTAGCTGAGATGTGAAGTCTGTGCCCTTCCGCGGGTCCTGGTGTTGGAGGGCCTTTGATCCGACATTGCAGAAATAGCTCTAGATCAGTGTGCATCGTGTGCACAATACACAGACGGATTTCCCAGCTCTGCTCGGGGCCCTGGGAAGCCCTGGAAGCAGGGGCACCCCAGCAGCCGCAGCCGTGCCCCACCTCAGACTTGGTCTCCGATGCCAGTATCTGGTGGAAGGAACCAGCCTCCTTGTTACAAGAGCTTCTTCCTGGGCTGAGGCGAGGACTGTGATGAGCCTGGAGCCCAGAGTCATGGCAGAAAGTAAGGATGTGCTCAAAAACCAAAATGAGGGCCTGGCAAGGGACACAGGAGCCACCCAGAGTGCTCCCAGGGACCCAGAGTGGAACCATTCAACTCACAGGCTAGTCCGGGATTAGGATTCAGTCTACACTGTTGTAGATAACTGAATAAATAGAGGAATGCGTGTGAGAGACAAATCTCTTGTATGGAGAATTGCAAAGAATTCATATAAAAGCCCCTTTAGAAGCGGGGACACAACTACCCACCCCTTCAGTCTGGGCAATGCTCGGGGTCTTGATTCCAGAGCACAGTGGAGAACCTTGGCTGAGGGGAGCACTGCACAGCAGCCGGGGCTGAGGTTCACTTCTCCCATTGACTGTTGGTCGGGAACACAGACCCAGGTAGGGCATGATGAGTAGCCTCCACGTCCAAGAGTCCCTCCTGAACCCATCATCCCAATGATCCAAGTATAAACCCAACCCTGGGGACGTCCTACCAGCACTCCTCAGGATGGTCAAGGTCGTTAAAACAAGGGAAATCCGAGAAACTCCAAGCCAAGAGGAGACCTAACAGTAAAATGTAATGTGTCCAGGAATGGATCCTGCAACAGAAAATAAAGGGCTTTTGGTGAAACCTGAGTAACACCTGGAGTTGAGTTAATAATGTATCAGTATTGACTCAGTCACCGTGGCAAATTAGCCCAGCAATGTAACAATAGTAGGAACTGGGTGCTGGGTGCACAGAAACTCTGGACTCTCTTGGTAACTTTTCTGTAGATCTAAAACGATTTTAAAATAAAAAGCTTTTTTTTAAAATATAGGCACGTGTGGCCCAGTCTCATGAGAAATAGAAACTGAGGCACCAGGCCTTCCTGGATGCAGGTCAGCACCACAGAGAGAGAACTAAAGTAAAATCGCACCCTCTCCCATACCCATGTGGGCTCTGGATGCCCCGTCACCCCCCATCCTCATCTCTCTTCTGTGCCCTGACTCACAGCATGGTGTATTTACAGTGTAAGGGGTTCCTCTTCTGCCTGAATGCAGGCTGCACAGTATGGGGGCGCTGCTCTACTCTGCCCACTGGTGTCCCTGCATGTCCTAGGACGCTGGCACCAGCAGGTGCACAGCCAGCATCAGGAAGAAGAGACAAGAGAGGACGGTCCCTTATGTGGGGGTGACTGGACAGGAGAGAGGAAGTTGGCCCGGATACCTGGTGAGGGAGAAGAGCTGGGGCCCTGGCTGGGACCAGCGGGGCAGTGGGTAGGTCAGAGGGGTGGTGCTGAGCCCGAGGTAGGTCACAGGAGGGGGGTGGGTGGGGTCTCTTGCCCGGAAGCCCTAATACTCCAGCGTGTGCACCAGGACCTCCCGGGAAAGGCCCAGGCCTCCTTGGGCTGGAACTCCTGAGCCTCCATGACCACTTCGGGCCTGGCAGGTGCTCTCCCCATGGCCCGGAGTCAGTGGGGCCTGGGCTTCCCAGCTGCAGGCCACGGTCTGCACAAGTTGAAGAAAACCCAGAACACACTCTTGGAGGAAGGAAGTCCAGGGCAGGGGCCCTGTCTGCCCCAAAGTATCTCCCCAAACTCCCCTGATACTCTCTTCACTTTCTCAAAAGGAAGAATGTTCTTGTAATCAGGTGAATTGGGACTGATACCATCTTCTCAGAAAGAAGGTGTTCCTGTGTACTGGGCATTGGCACCTGCCTGTGAATGGGAGCCATCTGTGGCCTGTTCCTTCACAGCTAGCTGTGATGCCTGTGGTCCAGGCCAGGGTCATGAAGGGGTCCCTGTCCCCTGACCAAGGCTGGGGTGGCTGTGGTGGGGCACCCCCCAACTTGGCTTTCCTGAGCACCATCCTCCTCCTGGGAAGAGGTCCAGAAAGGGCAGGGGAAGGGAAGCAGAGGTGCCCCCCCCCCCCGGCCATCCCCACCCAGTTCTCTGGGGCCAGCCACTACCCATCCCTCCCCGCAGCAGTCTGAAGTGACGTATGCCGCAGGGACGCAGAAGAGGACAAGATGGACATGGGTCTGTGCATGTAGAGCTCAGAGCCTGTGACCCTGTGACAGGGGCTTGGCCAGGAGAAGCAGGGAGGGCTGCCTGAAGGAGGCGGCACGGACACGGACACGGACACGGAGGAGGTAGCCAGCTGGCCAGGCGGAAGGGAAGTGTGTGCCCGTGATGGGGAGGGGGAACGCATGGGGTGGTCTTGACCCTCAGGACTCCCCCAACCTACCCCACCGCCCCAGCTTGGATTTTACTGAGAGGGCAGGGATGAGCCACGTGAAGCATTTTAGACACATTGACAATCCGGCTTGCATTTGGGAAAGTTCCTTCGAGAAGCCTGGAGGCGTCACCCCTCGGTCGATGGGAGCCCGTGATGGGAGCCCCTGAACGGGGAGAGGGCGCTGGCAGAGGGAGGAGAGAGGAGTGCCAGCCCTCCGGTGCAGAGCGGGCCCCAAAGCCGCACAATGGGCACAGCTGGGGAAGGCGGTTTGGGCAGGACATGCGGCAGGTTGGCATCTCCCGCGGTCTTGGAGGCCCCTTTATGAATAGGGGAGCTTAACTGGCCGTTGGCCAAGTGCCCTCCCAGCTCGGGAGCCCGAGGTGCGGTGGACCCGTGCTGCTGCGCCCACCCGCCGCCCCAAACTTTGGGACCCACAGTGTGCGTTGCGGTCCCCTGTCTCTGAGTGAACATTTAGCCGTCCTCCACCGCAGCCCACGTCCACAGCCGCCGGGTGCCCTTTCTGCATGGGTGACTCACCAGAATTAATGTTCATTTGATTTTTACTATAAATTACGCCTCACATAATTTCTCCATTACGGGCGGAGGACGGCTCCTCGGGAAGGCTGGAGCGGGCCATTTGGTCACTCCTGCCGGGGAGGCACTGAGTCATTCCTCCTCCCCCGCGCTGGCTGGTAGCGGACGGCCATCGCAGGTGCTTAATGGATGTGTCTCCCCAATCCTCTAATGGGAGATGCTCACCTCGGTCCCCAGGAGGGGAGGAGAGGCGGGCAGAGAGTGCTGATACTCAGGTGCCACGTGAATATGGAAGACTGGGATGTTGAAGGTTAAAAAAAAAAAAAGAAAAAAAAAAAAAAAAGAAAATCACACTTCTAAAGATGAAGGGGACTCCCCTCCCGCCTTCCCTTCTTCTTGCCTTCCTTCCTTCAGATATTCATCGGCTGTGCCTCAGCCATCAGGGTGCTTATGGCCCAATGAGATTAATTGGATAATCACAGAAACACGTGTCAAACTGCCACCAATGATGACGTGCAGCAGAGGGGGCTGGTCCCGACCCAGATGATGCGCTGTGGGGCCGAGATCCAAAGGACAGGGAGGCATTACCTGGCACGGGCAGACTGCATGTGCAAAGGCCCTGTGGGAGGGAACCATGGGAGCAGGGGGGCCCAAGGAAGGTTGGGCCACCTGGGAGAAAACCAGGGTCTACGCAGGGCCTGTGGGCCCTGGAAAGAACTGCAGTTGTTACCCCGAGGCTGGGGGGTGCACTGATGTTTCAGGTAGTGGGGATCATTTTAGGAAGCAGTCAAGCTCTCCTGGTCCCACTGGGCTGGGTGAGGGGCGGGTGCTGGAGTCTGCATTTTGAGGGAGACCCAGGGGTGTGCGTGCAGAGGTGGGGGAAGGGTGTGGGTGGGGGTGGGGAGAGCAAGGAGCCAGAGGCTTTGCACCAGCATTGAAACCATACGCTACTTTGTAAAAATCCAACAACTGGAGGACTGTGACTCATCCACCCCAATTCCCCCGGCAATGGAATAAACCAATTTGCTTAAACCTCCAACTGATCTCATACATTTGTCTTTTTTTTTTTTTAATATCTAAAGCTCAAAAGAAACCAAAGTTTACACGAAAAGAAAAAACCTAGCACACTAGATTGAAGCAGACGTGTGCTTATCTGTTTTCCAAAAGAATTGAATTAAAAAACAAAGCCCACAAACAGAACCTCACGACGCTGTCTGCACCAGCCCCCTTGCTGCTCCTCTTGACTCGGTGCCTGGAATAAATCACCCTGAAACCCTGCAGCCGGCCTCGTCCCTGAGGAGGGGCCAGCCTCCCTCCAGCCCTGGGGTCCCTGCGACCAGAGCCACAGAGCCAGGCACGTGGTGACACCACCCAAGCAAGGACTTCGGACAGGCCCGTGGGGTCATTCCCGGCACAGGCGCTCTGTCCCTGTTTCTGGAGACGTCAGGTCATCTACCTGCAGCTCTGACCTCATAAACATCACAGCTGGTCCCCGCCCCCTGCCCGCAACTCTGATGCTAAATACCAAGGGACACAACAGTCAAAACCCTTACTCTTTCCGCCCCCACCTTCTCTCTCTCCAAACATTGGGTATAAACAGAGCAGTAGAATCATGATTCCATTTATCTCTGGGGTTCTCAACTAGGGTCCGTTTTGCCTCCTCCTTCTGGGGGGACATTTGGGTTCTCAGAGTTCAGGGATGGGGAGATGCTCTGAGCATCTAATGGGTAGAGGCCTGGGATGCTGCTGAGCACCCTACCATGCCCCGGACGGCCTTGCAGCAGAGCCCAGAATGTGAGGGGCAGGTGGAGAGACCCAGGAGCGGCCAGCAGGGTGTTGTGGGTAAAGTACATGCACGCCCGCATGCAGAGAGGGCTGGAAGGATCGGCACCAAAACGTCTACATTTGTTTATATCTCTTGCTGAAGGGATTTGGGTAATTTTTTATTTTTCTTCCTTATGTTTTTCTGTACCGTTTGAATTTTTTTTTTTAAAGAACAACGTGCATGTATCATTTTTATAATCAGGAAAAAAAAAAGAACTGTTTTCATTTTGTAAAAATAAAAAAAAAGGGGGGGTACTCATGACTTATCGATTCTGATCCAGTTCTCCCACTAACTAGCTGTCAGGAACAGCTCTCTGGGAAATATGTCTATCTGGAGAGTGAGAAGAGCAATCCCTTCTTGCATTATATTATAGGAATATAAAGTAACATTGTCCTGGAAAAGCTCTCTGAGCTCAGAGGAGAAAAATTGTTGAGAATACGAAGATATTGCTTCTCTCATATATTTCCCCTCTGAGCTGATGTGTACATGTTTGCAGCCTAGACTTGAGGAGACGGGGGACTCGGTGAGGGTCTAAGTGCCAGAGACCTGGAAACAGAGAAGGGGGAGTCGAGACATCAAGCACGTTTCCTGCCTTCAGGTGAGGGGACCGGGTTCTTCCACCTTTCAAAGACAGTGTTGAGGGACACCTGGGTGGCTCAGCAGTTGAGCGTCTGCCTTTGGCCCAGGGCATGGTCCCAAAGTCCTGGGATCGAGTCCCGCATCAGGCTCCCTGCATGGAGCCTGCTTCTCCCTCTGCCTACGTTTCTGCCTCTCTCTGTGTCTCTCATGAACAAATAAAATTAAAAACAAACAAACAAAGACAGCGTTGAGTCCCCAGACCATTTTTGATGGTGTTGCATGGCCGGGCCAACCCGCGCGTCACTGACATTTGGCGTGGGGTAATGCACCGCTGCCAGGAGGCATCCTGGACGTGTAGGGTACTTAGCAGCCTCTCTGGCCTCTGCCCACAGAACACGAATATTTCCCTCCTCGCCCAAGTCGTGACAACCCAAAGTGTCTCCTAGTTGAGGTCAAACAGTCTAACACGGGAGCGCCAAGATCGGGACCTGCACGGAACCACGGTGTGGGCTCTAACGTGGTGCTCTAACGTGAGGACCCCCAGAGGCGGTTCGGGCTCCTGAACCAGGACCCCACGTGTGGCCGTATTTCTGAGTCACTGCCTCTGGTGTCCGCCTTCAAAAGTCTCCCTTTGTGCCTACCGGGCCCAGGGGAGCCCCTCACGAGGGGGGGCACCCAGAGATCCAGGTGCCCCCGCGTCTTTGGGACACGTCCCACGGCCACGAGGCCACGGCGGGGCCTGAGGCTGGGGTACCAGTGATCCCGCAAATACTGCCACATGGGCAGGCCGTGCTCCAGCAGCCCCGCCAGCGGGACACCCAGAAGGAGCCCGCGTCTCTCGGGGAGCCCATAAACCCACCTCCTAAGCGTGAGGGGGCCTGGAGCGGGGCTGCTGCGGCCACTTTGCACACCCGTGCCAAAATCCGAAGCGCAAGATGAACTTTCAATTAAGTAAGATAAAACCAGTTTGGAAATTCAATATCTCACCTCCCTTCCTGTCTTTTTAAAAATCCGTAATTCATGGAGAACCCAATGGTGTGTGTGTGTGTGTGTGTGTGTGTGTGTGTGTGTGTGTGTCTCAATGGAATTCTCCATTTTTTTCCCAAAGATGGAGACTAGGAGAGGCCTGTTCTTAAATTGGAGGAAATAGAACCAGCTCTTTGGAGCTCCTGTCCCCAGACGTTGACCTCCTTGGTGGAGCCCTCCGTCCCACGAGGACAGGAACATCACAAACACGTGCGAACAACGTTCTAAGGCTCCTGCTAATTGCACTGCCAGGAACTTCTCCTTCCGATGCCCTGCCCAGGCCAGGGATGATGAATACCCAGGTTTATTCATTGCCGAGTGGTTGGTAACAGCAACAGGCTGGCAACAACGTAGATGCCTGCCATCGAGGGCTGCTTAAATAAACCCCATTCCTCCCTTGCGATGGAATTACCATGTAGCGCTAAAAACAGAACCCGGAGGCTCATTGTATAGTGAGAGGAGATGCGTCATCACATTGTTGAAGCCACGGTGGGGAACAATGTTTATAGTATGCTACCATCTGTGTTTATAAGAAAAGGAAAAAATATACACGTATGCATTGGCTTGTATATACCTAGTGTGTCCCTAGTCTGGCTGGCTCCCAGGAGGGGGGGCGGAGAGGCCAGAGAGAGAGAGGAGGGAGGCCATGGGACACCTCCCCGCACACCCTTTTGTATGTTTTGGTTTTTGAGAACCAGAAATAAGTGCTCAGAAATAAATACATGAAATTAAATTCCCTTTACAAAAAAAAAAAAAAAAAAAACAACACAAACAAACCCCACACAGTGCTAATTTGTTACGAAAAACACACCATAGGGAAGGGATGGTGAATTCCTGTGAAACAGGCAAGAGTGTCGCCTTGGGGACACCCAGGCCCCTCTCTGGCCCTCAGAATTTTTCCAAACTCTGCAGTAGTTCTCTTGCTTTGCCAATACTCTTTGGTGATACTTTGGTGTCTTCCACATTGTAACCCGGCCACCGACACCCTCTAGTCGTGTTCCAGGACCCTCGTCCCCCTAGTCCCGGGCCCCTAGGCGAGGTGGTGAGGGTTGCTGTTACCACGTTTGATAAGTATGGACTTGTTTTTATGTGTATTTCCTATTTGTGGCGAGTGATACAGATTTTTCCATTCACCGTGGTGTAGCGTAAAACATCTCTTCCAAGTAATTCATTTAAATAATGCAAGAGCAAAACAAAGTTAAGTAAATAATGGCACAATAGCTAAGCCAGCAGATACGCAGAAGCCACAGACGTGGAAACGTGGTGGGCTGAACTTTGGGGCACGCGGCTCCGTGCAGCATCCCCGCCCCCCCGCCCCCAGCAAAGTGACTTTCCGTTCAGTGGCCTGGTCTCTTGGGCTCTCTGACTCGATGGGCTCAAGAAAAGAGAAGAAATAGGCACCTGCAGTGAGCTTTCCATTTACTCCGCGGAGCAGAGTTACATGTCAGAGACCCAGGGGAGGGGCTCCAGTGGAGAAGGGACAGGGTGGTTTCTCCTGAATTCTAGCAGAGTGGGACGAGGGCCACGTGTCGCCGTCACTGCTACTCGGAGGCCGTGCTTCCTGGGTCCGCCGCACTCCCGTTCACCTTGAAGATGCCCAGAGTGTCTGCTCATTTGGAGCTGGTTACTGCACGGCCGCCTTGTGTGGGCCTTTGCACACCTTTCTGGCGGTTATTCTCTCCTGGAAAGCCCCGCCAACCCTTCTGTCCAACTTTGACTTAGGCTTGAGCTTGGGAAAGGGAAGACCAAGAGCACTCGCTTTAACCCAGATCAACACCTGCTGAGGGGGCGGGGGGCGCAGAGAGGCAGCAGAAGGGTATTTGCTGGGAGGGAGGAGGCCACCTTCTGCAGGCCCCTGGTCAGGATGACTTCGTCCTAGTTCCCGCAGGAGGGGGAGAGGGCGTGGGAGGGAGGGCTGGGAGGCAGGCCCCGGCACGACGTGGGCCCGGTTGGCCACGTGTACCGAGACATGACCGTTTTATACACCAGTGTCTAATGAAGTTTGCAGGTGAATGTGAATGGAAATAAGAAGAAAATAATTATCCAAGCCGGGAAGCCACCGAGGCTCTGGCATCTATGATTTTGGTGCTAATGGAAATGTGGCAGAGGGAGGGGTGGCCGGAAGAAGAGGCCACACTTGTACTTTCCTGAACTTGAGGTTTCTGGTTCCCAAACATTCTGGGTTGGGGAGAGGAGATGCCAGCGTCAGAAGTAGGCTCCCTCTGTTCCTCGGAAGTGGGGCAAGGTGGGAAGGAGTGAAGGTGGGATCTGACTCCGCAGACCCCAGAGGTGCTGGCTGCGAGGGGAGAGGGCCGGAAGGGCCCAGGCTTCCCACTGATCTAGCACTTTTCTATCAGGTGGGGCACCACCCCCTTCCCTCCCTCCTCTGGCCTCAGAAGAGGGCTTGGTCAGGGAGGGACCCAGGGGAGGACAGGCAGGTGCCCATGGGGGTTGGGCTGGGTGGCCTGGGGGCCATGGCTTCCGAGGCGCCCTCTGGCCCTGCCCCTGAGCCCTGCTGCCCTGCCCCCACGCTCAGGTAAGATCCAGGATTGTTTTTACGAGAGGAAGGGGCAATCCTTCCTCCAAACGACATTTGCCGCCCAGGGCTTTCAATAGCTCCAGGCTTCTTGGCGGTGCCCACTTATTGTTTCTCAAAACCTGACTGTCCATTTGGGTCAAGCTGCGAGGCAGAGATAAGACTGACCTTGAGTGCTTAGGCCCCAGCCTGGGAATTCCACCGCCCAGTGTCCTCGTCCCCTCCCCCCTTTCCTGGAGGCTGGGACAGTCATGGAACCTACAAATGGGGCGACACCGACCACGCGCTCAGCTTGTCTCCAGGACCCCCCACCCTCTTCCTGGGGGTCTGCGTTGCTGCTGAGCTTAGTGCTGTGGGAAAGGACACCCATCTTCTCGATGCTCACAGACCTTCAGCCTTTGGGATCAGCATTGGGTCTACAGGCAGCGGAGAAGCTAACCTGCCTCATCAAAGGCTTTCTTCTGTGTCTTCTGTGTGTGTGTGTGTGTGTGTGAGAGAGAGAGAGAGAGAGAGAGAGAGAAAGAGTAGGGGGAGGGGAGGGCTTGGCCACTCTGCTGGGAGACCTTTGAAAATACAGGCTCCCAGGCCCACCCCAGGCCTGCTGGTTCTAAGTCTCCTGGGGTGGGGTCCAGGGTCTGCACTCTTATTAAAAAAAAAAAAAAAAACCCCAAAAAATAAAAACAACAACCGTTCCCCCAAACCAACCTAGGAGACACCGGCCTAAGGATAATTCTAAAACAGATTCTTCATTCCAAAGGATTCAGGCTATAGTTGAGGTTGAGTGGCGAGCAACCCGCTTGATTTGCATGAGGGTCCGGGGCGAGAGAGGTTTCCACTTCCTCGAGACTTGCTCTCCGAACAACTGGAGGCAGTAATTATCCATGCAAAGTGAAGCTAAAATTTCAGAGAAGTATCTGGAGAATTCAAGTCAGAAGAAGCATGCTCATCTGAAATACCTAGATAATTAAAGAAAAAAATATATTCATTGCATAAAATCGCTCATTAATTCACTCCTCTGTGGGGGCACACAGCTTAAAAGCAGGCGCTTTGATTAATCCAAGCTATATTAAATCCTCAAGATGCTTTTTTCCCCGCTCCCCCCTCCCTCCCTGTGCCTGGATCTTCATATTTCCTTCCTCTAAAGAATCATAAATAAAAGTTGTCCCTTTGCAAAAATGCATTTCAGGTTTGGCTTGCCGGAATAAGCCCTCAAGTTGGTAGAATCAATTTGGGTGCACTTTTTCTTTTCTAAGTACACATTTTGAAATCAGATGCATTCTTTCCAGTTCACTGGAAATGCTAATTTTTTTTCCATCACATTTCGAAGTTACATTGTGTGTGGCTAAGTGAATAACACCCGGCACAATAGCACTTCAGAAAGACTGAGGAGGAACATGATCCCAATCAGAGGGAGAGCCAGAGAAATGGTTAATTTCAAAGATAGGCCACTGATTGGGGAGAAGGACCTATAGAATTATTTATTTCCAGAAAGAAAGGAAGAAAGAAAGAAAGAAAGAAAGAAAGAAAGAAAGAAAGAAAGAAAGAAAAAGAAAACCTTGAAAATTCAGAAACCACTTGGAAAGAACAAGCATCTAATCCTGACAGGTTGATTTTCAAGACCCTCTTAATGAAATTTCAGCACATCTGTTCTCCACTCATTCTCCTGCCTGGCTACCCAAGGTACCTTAGACCCAGCTCACTTCTCCTGTCTCCCTCAGCCGTTTTATTCAGGTATAATGGATTCCACTATTCCCCATCCCTTCAGCGGCTCCGGGAGGGGTAGGCCGACCCCACCTGCAGCGCCTCTTTCAGCGGGCTTGGGGGGGGGGGACAAAAACAGATGCCGAACATGTGGATTCCACTGTGTAGCCTTGAGAAAACCAGCCTTTTAATGCGTGTTGGCTTGAGCCCGAGTGTCCTCAGTGTCTTCCCAGAGATCAATATTAAATACTTGGCAGTGCCTTGTTTTACAAAGCTGGCAGAGCAAGGCAGAAACATCCGGTATCACAAAAACCCCTTTGTAGTATATACAGGAGGTGGGTAACTATGGGCAGTTTTCAGGTGCTCTAGGGATACCCCTCTCCAGGCAATGAATACGCCATTGGACTGATTGGTTGTTGGATTCAAGATTTTGCAGAGCAGTAAAAAAAAAAAAAAAAAAAAAATATATATATATATATATATATATATATATATATATATATATATATATAAAATTAGAGCGGAGCTAGCCACTTTTTATTTTATGGAGAAAGGGCATTACGAAGCAATCACCTTCCAAGGTGTGTTCCCCAGAAAAGGGGAGCATCTAGACTTTTTTTTTTTTTAAGTATTTATTTATTTATTCATGAGAGACACAGGCAGAGGGAGAAGCAAGCTCCATGCAGGGAGCCCGATGTGGGACTCGATCCCGGGACTCCAGGATCGTGCCCTGGGCCAAAGGCAGGCACGAAACCACAGAGCCACCCAGGTATCCCCCTAGACTTTCTTTTCTTTTTTTTTTTTTTTTTAATTTTTATTTATTTATGATAGTCACAGAGAGAGAGAGAGAGAGGCAGAGACACAGGCAGAAGAAGAAGCAGGCTCCATGCACTGGGAGCCCAACGTGGGATTCGATCCCGGGTCTCCAGGACCGCGCCCTGGGCTAAAGGCAGGCGCTAAACCGCTGTGCCACCCAGGGATCCCGCCCCCTAGACTTTCTAAGGGCAATGGGAGCTGGAAGCACTCAACCCCAGACCGACGTTTGCTGAGCACCCACTCTTGGGCTAGCAGCGTTCGAGGCCCCCGGGCTGCGGGGCGAACCGGGTCCCGCAGCACACACTCCCCCCTGACTGGAGAGCGTCCAGCCCCACAAAGACCTGTCTGTGCCCGTTCGGCTCACCTTCCCGTGGAGCGGCCCCACACTCGGGCCGCCGTGCTGTGCTCACTAGCGCCCTGCCGACCGAGTGCCTGCTTCTCCCCTGCGGCGGCCAGTCACGCACACTGTCGGGGTTGGGACGGGCCTCTGTCACAGCTAACCAGGCTGGACGGCGTTGCACCAGAAGGGCAGCCAGTCAGCCCACATCTCCAGGACGGCTGCGTGACAGGAGACAGGCGGAAGGGGTGGCCCACTCAATTGCTGCTCCGGAACACCTCGAGAAAGCCACCACCCTGTTGGAGGTTGTAGGATCCCCAGGGACCTAGCTGGTGCCGAGGGCAGGGCCTGGCATCACAAGGAGAGTCGCCTGTGACCTCCCGTGCTGCCGGACGGACCCCCTGCCCGTCTGTCACCTCCCCTGCTTCCTGCGAGAACGTCCTATGAGCCGTGTGGGCCACAGGGTCCTCTTCCACTAGCTGCAAAGGGCCATGTGGACCGGCTTTTGCTCAGGTCACTCAACCTTTCCTCCCCTGCAGGTAGCACGGAAGCAAGGGGCCCAGGCTGTGGGCGGGCCGGTGACTCAGTCATCACAGAAAGACCACTTGGGACCTGCCTTTATTCCTTCCCCAACAACTGTTTTCTTAAAACAAACAAACAAACAAACAAACAAACACCCACCCACCTCCCAAACTGCTCAGGCCTTATTTGAAAGGGGGCAGCGGCAGCAGTGGGATGGGGTGGACACGGGGGCAAGGAGGAGACCCCACCGGGGGGCGGGCAGGGGCTCTGGAGCAGGGCTTAGGCACACTGTGACCTGCCAGCTGAGAACGGTGTTTATATTTTTTTAAATGGCTGGGAAAAAAAATCAAAAGATTTTTTTCTTGACACACAGAAATTATTTATGGGAACTGAAATTTGAATTTCCCATAATGTTTTATTGGCATACGGCCATGCCTGTGTGTATGTATCAGCTATGGCTGCTTTTGCTGAAGATATTTATTATCTGGAGCTTTGCAGAAAAAGTTTGCTGAGCCCTGATCTAACTAAATCCTTGGATAGGCTTTCAGAGGGTTCCATGAATTCCCTGGAATTGTTGGCAGAATGGGGCCCGGGCACTTTTCCAGAAGAAAGCCTGGGGTTTCTATCAAACTCTCAAAGGGGTCCAGGTCGCCACAACACAGGGCTGCCAGTTAGCAAACTCAAATAAAGCATGCCCGGTGACACGGAATTTCAGAGAAACAACGGATACTTTTTCAGTACAAGTCTGTCCCATTTGGGAATCTGTGCTGTATTCTATGTGCCACCTGACCAGGAGAGCATCCTCTCCCCACAGCCCCACTCTCACTCCCCAGCTGACCCCCCCCTTGTAATCCCCCTCCTGGGCCTTCCCCACAAGGTTTCGTGAGCCGTGGAGAGGTCGAATAAGAACATGAAGTTACATTTATTCCCTCTAAATCGATTTTTATATATTTTTATGGCCTAAGCTCTTTTGCGATTACAATGGAAATCCATGCTCATTATAAGAAATGAAATCCTTATAAATGAAGGCAAAGTACCCACGATCTGGCCGCTGGCCACTACCTGCCACTGCCCGTGAGGATGCTCCCCCACACCCCCCAGGCCCAGGGTTTTTGTGGGCGCCTGACCATATAGACATGATTCACGGCCCATTGGCTGACCTTGGCGTCCAGCGCTTCTGGAGGTCAGGCTGATAGACTGGGTGGGCCAAGGCGCCCACAGTGAGTCATGTCATCAGCATAGACCATCAGGCGTGACCCAAGACTCCCAGGTAAACACAGGCACCCTATCAGGACATCCCTAGGGCTTAGAGATCTCCTCCTCCCAGGAGCCTGGGCTAAAGGAAGACCTCTGTTTGGACAGGTGAACCCTTCAGGCCCAGTTACTTGGCATGTCCCCAGTTTAGGGTCTTGTAACCCTCCATGGCCGATGCAGCCTGGAGGCTGTGCCTGAACACTGTGCTGGCACCCTGGGCCGTGCATCCCCGGGAGAGACCCCAGGGAAGCCTCAGGCTGGCAGAGCCACGTGAGAGTGGGAAATCCAAATTCTGTGCCCACAGTCCCGTCCTACCTGCTGTCATGTCATGTCATTCATTCACTCAACAAGCCTGAATTAAGGTCCTATAATATCCCAGACACTGGCCCAGGGGGATAGAGGGACGAGCAGAAAAGACACGGCCTCTTTTAGGGATTTTTCCCTGCAGACTGGCTTCCAATGCCCTTCTGAAGGGAAAGGGAGTCACAACGGGGTGGTGAGCGCTGAGGACAATAACCGAGGCCCAGGGGGTCTTGGAGTCTGTCGGGGGAGGCAGACCAGTAGCTGGATGGGGCAATGGCAGCACAGCAGGGAAAGGGCAGGGGGCCTTGGGACTGCACATGGGAAGCCCCTGAAGCTGACCTCGGGGGCATATTAGGGAAGAAAGGCCACCTAGGAAGCGTCTGGTCTCAGGCAGCTGGGGAGAAGGACCCCTTGCCCTATCCTCACGCCTCACCCCAAGGCAGGTCATCTACCCTCCAAGCGAAAGGCTGTTTGGAGCAGAGAAGGCTAAGGTGAGGGGTGGCTGGATGTGGGGTGTCCATGGTACAATCTCGTGACTTTCCATTTGCCTCTGCATGCAGGGTGCTGGGGATGACTGGGCTCATCAGGACCAACCGTACAGTTCTGGAGGCTCCCTGCTCTGTCCACGCAGCAAATGGCCAGAGCCTGTAAACCTTCTAATTCTGTTGCTGTCCTGCTACCCCACAACCTCAGGTAAGTTGTTCCCGGGTAGTCGGACTGTTTGTTTGCCTGCCCGCTCCTACAGAGGAAAGTAAGCTGATGAGCCAGTTCTCACTAAAGTGTGGATGGCTGATAGCGGCTTACGAGGTTTCTCCTCCCATGGTACTACACAGAGTGGGTGTGATGGTTTAGAGTGCAGGAAGGGAAGAGTAAGGAGATGGGATTGTTGCTTTAAACCGTTTGAAGGCCAACTGTGTGGCTCAGGCAATCTGCGTGTCTCCGCTTAGCTGTGGAGAACAGAAGGAAGGTGGGAGGGTGTGAGGTACGAAGAGGCAAGTTTCAGTTTATTGTGCAAAAGAGCTGTACGAGATTACAGCTGCTCATTGACGGAGACAGAGGTCCCTGAGCATCCCCCGCACAAGCCCTGTAGTGTCCTGACAGGCTCACAGAACTCCGTGGAGGTCCGGCCAAGCCTGGTAATCAGTGGGGCAGGAGCCCCAGGGAAGCGAAGGGAGTCGACCGCCCTAGTGGGAGGCAGAGCCGGAACTGGACACCCGGCTGCGTCCAGAGTCTCTGCTCTTTATAGCTTCGCCACCCCAAGTGCGATCCATGGGGCCGGACCCCCTGCACCCTAGACGCCCCCCGCCCCCGCTGGTCGGGGTCTGCGTCTACACAGGGCCCCCCAGGGCACCGTTCTCAGCAGCTCTGCCCAGCAAGCAGAACTTCCTCTGATGATGGAGGAGACGGTCTTTGTCAGGTGCCGTCAGCCGCTACCAGCCACACGTGGCTTCCGAGCGCTTGAAATGTGGCTCATGTGACTGAGGAACAGATGTCTCGTTCTACTTAATTAAGACTGAGAATTTAAAAGCTAACGCTTGACTCGCTTATCGGAAAACTTTGAAGTTTGTTGGGAGCAACTTGGGTGCCGTGTATCTGTGTTTTCGGCTTTAAATTTTATGAACTCTCAATACACATCGAGTACTTCTGTCGAGAACTTGGCGTCCAGATTGCAACACGTGATCAGAGCAAAACACGCACCAGATTTTGAGAACTTGCTACGGCGAAAAGAACGCGAGGTATCCCAACAGCTTTGCGTATCGTTGACCTGTTGAAATACTCACGTCTCGGGTGTTGTGAGCGGCCACGCGCGGCTCACAGCCCCACTCCTACCAGCAGAGTGGTCCCTGCCCCTGGAGGGCCGAGTGGAGCCCGGATTTCGAGAAGGGATTCCCAGGCTATGGCCGAGAGACCTCAGAGGCCAGGGGTTCTTGGCAGGAAAGCCTCAGTTTTAAATATTTTACCCTGAGGCCTTGTCTGGTGGAGGGCTTCTTGGGTAATGAGGGGTCTCACGGGGGGGGGGGAATCCCGTTGGTGCCTGGGGATTTGCCTTGAGGATGGAAAGAGACCGAGGTGCTCCGCACAGGGTGGCCGCGCAAAGCTGAAGACCCGTGGATCTCAGGTAAGCGAGGAGGACCGAGCAAGACATCCCTGGGGGGCACATGCCGCAGCAACCACACACTTGTCTTCTCAGACCGGCATCATGATAATAGTAACGGCTACAATCAGACCTTCATTTGTTGAGGGGCTCCTCCCTATAAGGATTCAAGTCCTTTGCATTATCCTCATCGCCGTCCTGGAGATGAGGACCAGGCCCAGAGGAGTAGGACCCACTCCGCCGATGCCTGGATCAGGTGGTAAAACCGAAATCCTAGCCCGGGCAGCGTGATATGAGAGCTTCGGCCTTCACAGCACGTGCCACGGCCTCCTCAGCAGGAGGGAGGCGGGAGTCCTGCTGTGAACGAGGCCCAACTCGAGTCCAAACTACCAGGAGAATCGCCACGTCTGCAAACTGAGATGGTGCCCACGGGCAGCCTGGCAGCGGGGGCTACGGGCCTCGGCACCCGGTGAGCGCGGGACACACAGCTCAGTGCACACAGCTTGCAGGGTTGGTGGGGAGGCAGAGAAGAGAGAAGGGGCCTGGCCTCTCTGCACGGGCCGAGTCCGGGACGCTTGCACCTGGGTGGCAGGGCTCGAGTGGCTCGCAGATGTGCTGGGGACTGCTTGGCAGGCGCTGCCCGTCTGCAGATGAGAGGTGGAGCTCCCAGAAGCAAACAACTTGCCCAAGGTCACAAACCCAGCTTCCCGAGCCCCGATGAGAAGCTGTCCGTCTTGGAAGAAAGGGTCGGGATGAGTAATTGCCCACGCCAGTCTCTCTAGGGTGATTATATTCCCACTCACCTTGGTGGGACGGCCCATCCTTTATCTCGCATCTGGTTCTGTGCACAGCCCCATGACCACGCACTCCGGCGCCCAGGCCCCGGGAAGCCCGGGATGCATCTGTCAGACACGAGGGAGAGGAAACATGCACACAGCTGGCTCCGTCCCCTGGTCCCCTGAAGCGAGAGCAAACCGGGGGACACGTTCCTTCCCTCTCGGTCCTGAGACTCCTCTGCCCGGGCGCGTTCCCGAGTTCGTCTGCTCGGAGTCTGTCACTTGGACTCAGTGACGCGTCGTGGCTGCCCCGTGGCAACCCTGCACGTGCTTGCAGACCCGGGGTGTGTCAGAGCGGCCTCGGGCGGCGCCGGCCTCCCCACCGTGCCTGGCGGGGTGCTCGGGACACGGGGCATGTCCTGCCGGCTTGTTAAGAACCCCCCCCCCCAAACCACCCCGCTTTCCCGGTTTGATTTCCCTGATCGTCCTCAGAGGCGAGAAAACAGAGGATGCAGTGCATACACTGTCGGTGAACCGACTGCTTCTCCACCCACGACGCGGGCCTAGGAGTGCCTTCGGCCTGTCTCCGAGTGCTGCCCGGGGGAGAAACGTCCCACGGCAGAATCTGCCGGACAGTTAACCAACAGCCATCAGGCCGTGCTGGTCCATGCCTGGGGGCGCCTCCCAGAGTTTCCTTACTGCCCAGGAGCAGAGGAGCTGAGACCTCCCCCGGGCCCCGGGCCCCAGATGGCCATGGGGGCCCCTCACTGCACACTGTGGCTCCTTCCACAATTCATCCCAATCAGAACCTTATTGTATGATGCTTGGATGAACCGGGAAGTGCACCTTCCTGTCCAACAGGTTCGGGAGCCTCCCTCCGACAGAGCCCGAAGGTGACATATGACCATACTTTATTTACCGGCAGACAGACAGAGCCCCTTGTTCCTTAGCTGCTAACAACCCGAGGTCGTTCATCACCAGCTTGTGCCTTTTTGAAATTCACCGAGCAGCGGGCATCTCTTTAAACTCCGGCACGTAATGCATTTTAAAGAGCATTTTCTGCACAGATCCATTTGCTTGACCTCGGCCCTGAGCGCAAGATGGAGAGGTGTTTTAGCGAGCACCCCCCACGGCCTGTTTGGAATGCATATGCCGACGGGTACATGTGGCTCCGGGCCTCCGGGGCGCCGAGGGGAGGCTCTGAGTGACGGCTCCAGGCAAGCCCCCCGGGCGCGGGGTCGTGGAGGCTACAGGGACTACAAGGCTGGGCTCCTGTCCTCTGGATTTACATCCGGCCCGGGCGCTGGAGGTGTGCTTGCGTCCCTGCTGCGCGGGGTGAGGCCTGGGAGCCGATCGGAAGCCCTTCGGGGAGGGGAGCCGCTGCCCGCTGTAGCCGGGCGCCCCTGGGTGGGTGCCGGCTGGTTCCTGCACCAAGAGCTTGGCTTCAAGCACATGTGGGTCCCCGGCCCTGTCGAGGGGAGGCGGAGGCGGCAGGAAGCCCACTCCTGGCTGCGGAAATGGTCCCCACGAAGTCTGTAGGTGCGGGTAGGAAACAGGTCGCCCTCGGGTCGGAAAAAGGCATCGGCCGAAGTGCGTCACGCTCTGGGGGGCCCTGAGACTGCACCTGCCCCCAAACCAGACTAGACGTCCCCCTGATCTGGTCTCCTTGAATGTCCCCTCTCAGGGACATGGTATTTCTGTCCCGCCAAAAGTTCTGCCAACAAGTTCCCTCCCTCAGCCTCAGGCGGAACCTAGGGCACGTAAGGATGCTGTCTCCTTGCCCTGAGTTATCCGGGAGCCCCCAGGTCCCTCTTCACCCCTGCACGCTGCACACACCTCTTCCCACCCTCCCTGGGCCTCTGCAAAGGCCCCATTGTCCTGTCCCTGCTGGTCCAGTCTCAAGATGTCCAACCCTGCTCCCTGCCCCGTGCCCCGAAAGCCTTCAGGAGCGCCCCATCGCTCTTAGGATCAAGACACTACCCTCAGCCGGGCGGCGGGCGCCAGACGATGTCTCTATCTCAGGGCAGACCTGCTTCCCCCCTTGCGTTCTGGGCCACAGGGCCCCGGACTCCTCCCTCCCCTTCCCCTCGAGACTGCGCCTGACCTTCCTGACGCCTGCGCCTCTCCCCCGGGCTCTGATCACGGCTGTAATTTCACATTGGTGCGTGTGACCCTGTGACGTCCCTCTGCTGGACAGGGGCAGGCATGGGGGGGGCTTGTTCACTGTCATATGCGCGGCACATCTCAGGCTCCTGGACAGATGGACGGAAGGACGCAGACCTTGGAGGGTGAGGCCTGTCCCCCCATTGGAGGGGTTTGGCGTTTGGATGGGCACAGGGCGGGGCCTCACAGCCGCTCCTCAGAGAAGCCACGTGCCACCCACATTCTCTTGGGGAATGTTCTTGGGGCAGGAACAATCTGGGTTGTGGCTGCAAAGCTCAGGACTTTCTGTCCCAGTTTGGCGATTTTTAGGTTCCGAATAGAAGTGAGGCCGTGCCCTGGAGCCTTCAGGACATCCGCCTTCTCCTCCCATCCTCCTGGAGATGAAGCGAGCAGCGTAAATAGGTGCTATCATCGTGCTCCTCGCTCGGACGGGGCAGCGGGGTCGTGGTGCTTAAGCAACGGCCCACACGCCACAATCCACGCCCTCGACCCCCCGATGGGGAGAGCAGCGTCTCCGGACCTCGGCACCATCAGCACTTGGAGCCTGAGGCTCCTCGCCGGGAGCTGTCCTGTGCGTTGCATGATCTGAGCAGCACCCCAGACCCCCCCACCCCGCCCCAGATGCCAGATTCATCGCCCTGGCCTTGCCCCTGTTGTGGCAGCTAATAGTGTCTCCAGACAAGTTGGGATGACCCAAAGACGTGAGGGCAGACGTCCCCATCTCCCATCCTCACTCCCATCGGGGTCACCCGCCATCTTCTCTGGTTCCCAATGACTTCTTGGGACTGTCTCTGACCAACCACATGTTACCTCCTTGACCTCTTTGGTGGCCCCTGTGATACTTGGCATGGGTGAGGCATACAGAGGGACTCGATCATGGCCTCTGGCCTGAGGGGATACCAGGGACCACTGAAAAGAGATTCCCAAGGCTGTACTGGGCTCTTGTAGTGGGGACTTCTGTCTCATTCATTTATTCTGCTAATACCTACCAAGAACCTACCAGTTGTTGGGCCCTCTAGGAGGCTCCAGGAACAGCCCCTCACAGCCACGATGTTGGCTCAAGACTGTTGGCCAGAGGTGCCACTGGGCCCAAGGACAGGCAAGGCTCATAGGATGCATGTTTTGTTCCGAGCAAAGGTGTGGGTGGGTGGCGGGCCGAAGCTGGCCGGGGCCCTCTTGTCTGGCCACGGTGGATGATTTAGGCCAGAGTCCTTGATGTGCTGACCGAGTCCGCCTGCATGTCCCAGGTCCTCTGTGCTGCCATGGGGGCCCAGTGTGGCTCTCCTGCAGGTGTCCTCTGCTCACGGGGCACATCACCACCCCCAGGGAGTCAGAGGTCATGACTCCACCTCTTCCTGGAGCTGATCACAGACACTCCCATAGGAAAGGCCTGGGTCCCCGGGAATAGCAGACCCTTATGGAGGCTTTCAGGTGAATCAGTGGGTGCAGGGAACACAAAGTCTCTAAAGGAGACCCAGAATGTTGGGAGCACTTTGTAACCTAGAGGTTGAAACTGGGGGAGGCCATCTCTTGGCCACCGTGGGGGCAGCAGGCCATGGGCTGCCTGCAGGTGAAGGCACAGGCTCTTTGCGTTGTGTGCCCAACTCTGGCACATGAACTTGGGGAGCAGAGGGAGTTTCTGGGGGTGCAGTCTGCTTAGGCTCGGGGACACAGGGAGACTGGCTGAGGAAACCCTAAGCTGGTTCTATAGATGCACTCACTCCCCTCCATGAACTCCCCACTTCTCACCAGCTGCTTTGACGGGTGCCCTTGGGGATGGCACCCTCTTGGGCATTACCTCATCCCATGGCCTTTGGATGGCCTTCATGTTCAAGGAGGTGTGTCTGTGGTCCCTGCACATGGAATGAAGGCTCAGGGAGCCCACGTGAGCTGGAGGGCCCTGCCCGGGGCCCGAGGGCAGGAGGGGTAGGCTGGAGGCCCATGTACCATCTTCACAGAGGCTTCTTTTGGGTAAAATGTGTCTTCTGCTTGTCCCTGTGGTTGGGATGGCCAAGCCTGGGTCACTATTAAAAAGGTCCTCATGTGGGAAATAATCTCGCAGGTCAAGGGGGATCTTGGAGGAGGGGCTGGGCCTCCTTGTTCATTGTCTGATGGTGGCTTCGAGAATGGGAGAGTCTCGGGACACTGAGACCCGAGTCCTGCAGCCCCAAGTGTCCAGCCACCCTGCTCGAGATGGAGCTCCGGCTGTTGGCAGAACGCAATGCCCCCAAGACCTGAAATCCAGAGGGGATTTGCGAGAGGGACCAGATCAGTGCGTGCTGCAAGGGGGAAAGCCCTGCTTGGCGGCCCTAGTGACGGGGTGACAGCTCCTGGTGGGGGAGGGAGAAGCTCGATTTGGAAACATGGTCCTAAGAAGGCTCTGGAACTCATGGTCCCCGAGATGTGCCGATGAGAGATGCATGGGCCTCTGTGTTGCCTTGCCCGCAGGTGGGGAGCATCCCCCACGCCAGCTGGTGGGGCTTTGTCCCACTGCTCTGGGTCTGGGTCACCCGGATGGTCCAGAGGGGCTGCTGCCTGGCCCTGAGTGGCTCGCCCTGCCTGGTTGGCCACACCAGCCTCCTGGCCCTCCTCAACTTCGCTGTGGGTCTCTGTCTCAGAGGAGCTGTTTGCAAGTGTGCTGGCCCCAATCCCCACCAAGCTGGATCTCAAACCCTACCCCCAGCCATGTCTCCACCTGGGTGCCAATGTAGGGTCACTCAGGGTGGGGATGGGGTCTGGGGATTTTCTGTTGCAGATCAGACCACAGCACCAGGTTTGGTCCAGTGGGGGCAGGGATGGGAGCCTGGCAGGTAGGGAATCAGAGGCCCCAGCTCCCTGGGGACCCGTGCACAGTCATCTTTGGAGCTCTGGGCTCCAGATTCCTTGACCTCTGAAATGGGGAGGAGATGGCAGCACGACCCCTCCAATCTGACATTGTGGGCTCTGTGGGGCATGACTCGAGTGGTGCGAAGCAGGTGCGCTCCAGAGCAGGGTGGACACGTCCCGGCCACCCTCCAGCCCCAGCAGTGCCCCCTCCCACAGGGCTCTGCGGCTCACACCCCCTGGGCCTCCGAAGGAAACAGAAGTCTATCTCTGCTCCTGGACTCAGTGACAGGATGGAGACTCATGATTCATATCCCAGGGAGGCTGCGGGTAAGCAATGAAGTTATCGTTTGTTTTCCACTGCAGAGTCTCTATGCATTTTTATTTTGGCTGCTGCTACGGCAGCAGGTCCTGGAGAGGCGGATGCTGGCACAGACCAAGGAAGACGTAGAGGCAAGAATTTGGAGAAGCGAGCGAGTGAGAGAGAGTCGTGAGGACCCTGGATGGCCTGCCTCCTGCCCTAGAAGCTTCAAAGGACATTTATGCGCATATTTTGAAGTTAACCATTCCTCCTGGGAATCCCAGAATCTGAGGGCAAGAGAAAGAAACTCTCTGGGCCCTTGGCCTGGCCTGCCTTCCACCGGCCCCCGTTACTCCCAGAAGCTCAGGCGGGGTCCACGGCAAGCCCCTCGACCAGGGAGGTGCCCAGCGTCAAGCAAGGTCTCTTCTGGTGCTGGGCTGTGTCCTTCAAGACTTTGAATCTAGAGCTCCCTGGCCGTGGGTGGGACATGAGCCACAGCCCCCATCCTGAAAAGAGCAATCCCCCTGGGGTGGGGGTGAACAGGGGGTCTTTGGAGGAAGCCCTCTGGCCGCTCATGGTTCTGAGTCCAGGGCCCTATCCTTTAATACACTTTCCTCCTGGCCACTGGGAAGGGGGCGAGAGGGTCTCCAGCTGACCTCCGGTACCTCTGGTCCAGTTCTCTCAGCACCCCTGTAGGCTTCTTGCCCTTGTCTGTCAGAGACATCTGACTGAGGCCACGCTAGCTCCTTTAGGAAGGGAACGCGGTAGAAACCCCAAAAATGTGAATGCTATGGCTGGTCACCCCAGGACATTGGCACCGTCTTTAGGTGCTGAGGAGGAGTTAGGGAGAGGCAAGAAAGCCAGAACTGGGGGGCCTGCCTGCCTGCTCCCCCCACCTCCCCCGCTCTGGCACAGGGCCAGTGGTGTCCTGGTGGGCATCCCAGTCTCTGTCTTCAAGGGTCTCCTGGCCAAGGACGAGCTCTACATCTGTGCTGCCATGTTTTTCACCATGGCAACGTGCAAGATCACATCCATTTCTCTCTTCCCGTCCTGTGTGACCTTATACCATTATCTTCGAGCCCCCAGCCCCTGCTCTGCTTTCCCGTCCCTGCCCCCTTGCCTGCAGCGGGTGCCCCCCAACCCCTGCACACTGACGTCCAGCCCCAGCTAGGCGGTGCCGGAGGGGAGCTCGCCGCACATGTGCTCCACCCCTGTGGTTAGCTCAGTGCCTGACCCCGAGTCGAGGGCTTCAGGGATGCACGCTTAGGCTGAGTTGGCTGGTACGTCCCGGTACCAGGTGATGTGGAGGGAACAGGGGCCTCAGTTCGGCTTCATACAGCAGCCTCTGGGGATCAGATGGGCGGAAGATGAGGCCCAGGGAGCTCGGGTCCCTCCCACCCTGACACTCTGGCTTTGTGGGCACCCGTACCATTTGCATTCCAGCGCTCTGGCCAGAGGGCCTGGAGAACCACAGAGCTAACTAAGCAGGCCAGGGGCTGGGCTTGCAGGCCTCTTCAGTGGCGAGCACGGCGCCTCCCGCAGCGAGATAGGACCATGGAGGCCTGGAGAGCCACCGCCGGGGAGTGAGAGTCCCGCACTGGGGAGTGAGGTCATACAGCCTGACCCACCACTAGACGCATCAACACTTCACTTGAGATGACCCAGCAGTTCTGGCGCCCAGGTAGAAAGACAGGGCACCTGTACGAGAGCCACACACGTGGAGGGACGTGTGGATTTCTAATACCCCACACCCTCGCTCAACAGTCACAACTCCGCACCCCGGGGCCGCAAGCTCTCTGGGTGGTGCACTTCTCAAGCTCTCGGTTTGCTTTTCTGCAGGTGACTTAGCTCAAGGCACGGACCCCAGCTTCACTTCGGCGTCTCATAAAAACTTGCTTCTACGCTCGTGTGAGAATGAGCTTGGGGTCCAGCCAGCAAAGCCTCTGTCTTTCAAAAAGATGATTTTGCACAGGGAGCTTTTCCTTCCCAACCTTCTCTTGGCCCTTCCGGTGGCAGCCGCTCCGGCCCTGGCTGGCTCTGGTGCCTGTCCATTTCTGTAATCACTGCAGTGCATTTACCGTGGTGCGTGTCTGAACTGCAGATTTGCTATAATTCATGGAGAAGTGTCCAAAGTACTCTGTGATGGCCACGGCCTCTCGTTCAGAGGTGGTCCTGAACCCGGTCTACACTTAGCACTTCAGATTGTTGCTGGATTTTCCAACCCAACTCTGGGGGCTGTCTGGGGAGGTCTGGGGAGGACTAAGAATTTGGTCCCTGAAGCGGGTGGGTAGCATCTCCCGCAGTGTTTGAAGGCTCTCAGTCCTGTCGGAACCCATGGCTTTCTGGGATGGGGACCAAATGTGGTATCAGGTGGAAACCTGCAGAGGAGATAGTGCCGTCACTCACCAGGGTGGGCGTTTGCCAAAGGAGCTGCTTGTGAGGCCCTACGGGGAGCCCCGGAGGTGAATGTGCAGGCTCGGGGCCCCTCTAGTCGGTATTGTGCTCTCTGGGCACGTCTGCGAAGCTCTCGGCTCCCCGAGGTCCGTGGCTTCCAGGTCAGAGCCCCAAATCCAGGGAGCAGGGAACCCATCCAGACTTTGCTACCAGATTACTTCTGTGGCCGGGGCCTCACCCCAACCTCGGGATTGTGCTGGACTTGCGCAGCCCTCACTCTCAATTGGGAGTCTGAATTTGCGCCGAGAGTACACGTCCCAGATGGCCTCCTGAGAGAGCTGGGCTTCCCAGGTCGCACACCCCCACACACACCCCTACCAAGGAACCCCTTGGGGCCCAAAGCTGGGCCATTGATGCCTGTGGTAGCCACGCCTGGGTCCCTTGGGATCAGGCTGAGGGGCCTGTGGGGGAAGGTGTCTTTGTCAGATGGGACCCAGGTGGGGGCCTGCCCCTGAGGCTCCTCGGCTGTCCTCCCGACCTGCTCCTGGCCGTGCCCCGCGGGCCTGGAGGAATTTGGCAGCCTAGCCCTGTGGGCTTCGGCTCAGCGCCTGCTGCCTCTCTGCCGACATGTGCCCTTCAGTGTCGCTACTCTGCTGAAGCCGCCCAAAGATCTCCAATCTGCATAATATTCCCATTAAGTGGAAGGGCACGTGTGACAGGTACCGCTGCCCCTGGGGTACCATTTGGAGATTCTGCTAATAGACTCAGGGACGGGCTCTGCTCAGGGGATGGGAATTAGATTTACTTTCCATCTGCTGAGTCATCCATTTGTGGGAATTCTTGTGAACTTGGTGGGGAAGCGGGACTCCGCACCTCTCTGCAGGGCCGGCCTGCGCTCGGGCGAGCTGGCGCTTGGCTCTCCCTCTGGCTCCTCTGGCGACACTGGGAGAGCAGTCTACTCATGGGATGTTTTATGTGCCTGAGGGTTTGTTTATTTTAGTTTTTTACCATTCTGCACTCTAAATTAAGACTCTGGCTGTGAAACTTGGCTTTTAAAGGTTTCCTAATTTTTAGACTGAGTCATTAATACGTTAGGCTATTTCGCAGAATTCTTCCTTTAAAAGGGGGGGACGCTGCCAAAGCCATTCGTTTTCTCACTAAGAAAAATGAAGCACAAGGCTGTGGTCTTCTGAAGGCCCGGATCTGTTTTTTCAGCTCCAACTGTGCAAACCCCTCACAGGTTACATGAAAAAGTACACAGAGTATTTTGTGTACTACCGCAGATTGATTCTTTTATTCCCCAGGGGTCGTAAAACATTCCTTTTTGTCAACATCGTGTGGTTTGTTTTCGGTTCTTGTTCGGATCCAAGGTGGGATGTGAAAGCTCTAAAGAAAACGGCGAGGGTGCTGGGAGCTGGAGCTAGACGGGTCCCCCGGGAGCAGGGCAGCCACACCCGGGAGCGGCGCGGCACGCTCTCCCCCTTTCCCCCCAATGACGTGCTTGGACACGCGTGACACCCAACGGAGCCCTGCTGTAGAGGAAGGACACGCCGTGGGGACAAACACCGTCTTGTGAGGCCGCCCAGGGCCCCACCGGGTCAGCTCCTGGGATGGCATGAAGGGGTGAAGGTTTTCAGAGGCGGCTGATGATGGTTGGGACCAGGTTGCCATGGTAACGCAATCCGAGCACCAGCCCCCACTGCATTGCCAACACCAGCGCCCTGTGATCTGTATCCCCCAGCAACACGCAGGAAACCGACGTGCAGCCCCTGGCAGACGTGTGAGGCTCTTCTTTAAAATTCCTGCTGCAAGGGGTTCTCTCCTGGGCGCCTTCGCCCCGCGTTGGGAGCACAAGCTCAGCCTCCCCGCTCCTGTGCGCTCGAGTGTTAATCTAGTTCTTTAAAAAAAAAAATTCCAGCAGTGGATGAATGCCTATCACTCGGGCCTGGCTAAACAAATGATGGTGTGTCTCAGCAGCGTGGCACTCTGCAGGCGCTAGAAAGAATGAGGCCGCTCCGTATATACTGATAGGGAATCAGCTTCAAGATAGAGTGCCAAGCGAAGCAAGCAAGGTGCAGAACACCGTACGTGGAACGTGCTACCATTTGTTTAAGGAAAAGATATATAGACACACACGCTCACGCATACACGGCGTAGCTCCAGAAGAATTCAGAAAAAGCCTGTAAATGGGGAGGGAGATAGAGGTGGGAAGGTCAGTTAATTTTCATCGTACACCCTTTTGTACCTTTTGAATTATTTTTTAACTATGAGCATGCACCATCTAGCCAATATAATAAATGAATACACTATTAAAAATCTATTGGAGATTTTGTTGTTCAAATAAATCCAATAGAAAACTGATGCTTTTTATAAACAGAGGAGGCTCCCTTCCTCCCTCCCACTCTCTTTCTCTCTCAGGTTTAAGGCTACATACACTCTGGAAACTTCAGAAGAAGGAAGAACCAAATAGTGAAGGAAAATGCGTTCTTCAGCTTGACGTCTGCGGTCGGCGGCACCCTGAGGAAAGCATAAATGTGACTCCTAATAGTACGGAGCAAACCAGCCCAAACAGAGGACTTGTCTAATGACCAAGCACTTGACTGTGTCCCCTACGCGTATTTCCTCGTGCCTTGGACCCATTTCATGTAGGGCTTCGATGAAACAGGCTTGCCTGTTGGCACTTGATTCCCTGTGTTTAAGCGCCTAAGGGTGCTCTACGTTAAGTTTTTAGCCTAGGACCTGGTCGGGGACGGGAGGGAGCTCCGAACTCTGCAGACAAAGCAAACAGTGTTGTGCAGAATGGATGGAAGCCAAGGGGGTGGGAAGCCGTGATGGAGGAGGTCTGGGTCGGAGATGCCATTACCCCGCCCCCCCGGCCCCAAGAAATCCTGCATGCTGCTGTCCAGCTTGCCTTCTGGTGTTTCCAAGAACCCTGGGCACATAGGCAAATAGTTGATGCATTTAAAAAAAAAATCCACCAAGGCGGTTGACTTGATTCTCTGATGCGACGCAGCCTCCGCACACCCTCCTCACATTTTATTTTAGGGGACGTGCAAGCTGTCCCAGGTGCAGGGTGCCCGGATGTCGTCCCCCCTGCCATCTGCCCACTTGCACTGGCCCACACCGCCATGTCTCTCTTCCTTCTCCAGATGGGGAGCCAGTTCCCATCCACTGGACCCACAAAGTCAGGTCTCCATGACCTTTCTGGTAGCGGCTGGGTTGACAGTTGCCGCCATACTTTCAATCACAACACAGTTTGTGAATTAAAAGTGACAGAGGTTCCTGGAATCTGTGTTGCTTCCTTCGGGAGCCAGCTGCTTGCAGGTGACTGGAGCCCACGTATGTGTCTGACTCATCCTGTGCTTCTTCGGGTCAGAAGAAGAAACGTGGAGACACTCGGTATGGTGCCTGGCCTGATCTGACGGCTTCGTACACGCCGGCTCACCGTGGTCCCTGGGCCACATCCCACCCTCCTGCTTGTGGACAAAATCACACTTACCTACCCACTGGCCGCAGGGGCTTTCTTGCTACATGGGCGGAGCTGAGTGGTGACAGAGATGGGGTGACCCCCACCCCGTGTCCATACTACCTGCCATGGGGCCCTCTGGAGGGGGATAGGAGTGTCCCCATGGGGGCTGTGTGATGGCAGACGGCCACACAGATGATGCCCAGGCAGCGGAGGGGGAGGTCAGCATGTGGATAGGCAGTTAGTATTACCGGGAAAAAGCATTCTTTAAAAAAACAACAACAAAAACAACCACTTCCTAGTACTCGGCTTTGTTCTGGCTTTCTCTCCAAGGCAGAGGCCTTTGCGTTGTTTTAAACAAGGAACTAGACCCACAGCATCACCGGGGGCAGCCAGTTAAAGCCTTTCTCTCCCCCCAGAGGAGGGAATGAGTGATTGGGACTCGGCAGTTGGCAAGCTGACTGCTGGTTTTCTGAAGCTTCTAGAAATGGTTAATGGAACTCAAGTGTTTCTGTGGTGCGTCCTGGAAACACACGTCATTAGATTTGCGTCCTCGCAGTCATCTGGCTCACGCTGCAGGAGGTCAGTGGCCTTTCAGGGGGACCAGGTGCTGTCACGTTTTGGAGGCTTAGAGTCAGATTTTGAGGCCTTTCTCTTTCTTCTGCACAACGTTGACCTCTTATTGAAGATCTGGTGGGTGTATTTTTAACTCCCATTTCCCCCCTAATTTGAAATGCTCTGATCGCCCTCAGACCTCAACGCTTTTCCGGTAGGTTTCTTTGATGAATTCCCCATTTTATACACTCCTGGTGGCAGCCACACCTTTATCCAAATCACGCCCTCCTGCATCGCCGGCCCCGTCTGCATCCCCGGCCCTGTGTTCACCCTTTGGGCATGTGTGATGCTGGCCTGCGAGATGGTGGGCCAACCATTGTCTACCCTTCACGCTGCACAGAGGAGCTCTGTTCTGAGCTGCAGCTTCTCTCCCCACTGGAGCTCCCTGGGCAGAGGCAGGGACTGAGTCTCAATGTCCCCAGCCTCTGTCTTCGTGGAGTCTTCTCCAAGGAGAGCTGCTGGACGAACCATTAAAACACAGTGATCTGGGAAAAGCTGTCTAGTGCAATGTCTGCTCTTTCAAGAGTGAGAAAATTAAGACTTGGGTGGGAGGGGTGCGAAGGATTCGCTGGAGAGCCACATTCCATCCATCTACTCCTTCCACAAATTCCACAGAAGATCTGCCCTGCTCCAGGGGCTGTGCTGGCAGTGGGGCACCCCGGGAGCCCCTGGTGATGAGATTCTGAAGGGACAGATGGGCCCCCGCAGGGACACAGAGACCATGTAATTAGAGGGAGTGGGAAGAGCTGTGAAGAAGCCAGCCCTGAGGAGGGCACAGGAAGAGTCGGGGTAGGGGCAGGACATGTAGGGGACAGGGCCTCGGGTGCCCCACTGCCCTGGCTCGTTGAAGTGCATGCAAGATGGCGAGGTGGGAACACAGCCCATCTCGGGTGGGGAGAGGGGTGGCTGGAGCAGCCATGGCCCTTGCTCACGTTGCAGGAGGCTCCAGAGTCACCTCTGTGGGGGGCCAGGCATGGAAGTGGGGGATCGTGAGAGGTGCAGCTTCCTGAGGGCCATGCCTATGAAGGCTCAGGACTTTTGTGCACAAGAGAGGCCGTACTGTGCCACCCCTCTGCAACTCCAGCCTGCCCAGGCTGGTCCAAGGCCTGCTCAGCCCACCCGGACAAGGAGCTGGAAGAGACTTTGAAAAGATGGCCTCGTTCTTAACAGGGAGCCCCTCCACCAGGCCTTCTGCTTTAAGCTGGGGAAGGAATACAGGCAGGAGGCCTGTAGGACTTGCAAAGAAGGATCAAGTCATCAGAAAGGTCTTCTGGTCCATCCTGGGCTTTCGCAGGGTGCAAGGCCCCACCTGGTCTTTTAGCCAGAGGCCCTTCCTGGGCAATCCTGCAGCTTGGGTCACTTCTAGGATCCACGGATGGGGAAGACTCACCACCAAGTGCCCTGGCATCATTTCTGTCTACCCCAAGGTGTGGAAAGGAAGCAGAATATGCCCACCAGCCAAGTTTGCCAAAGGATCGCTCCTCCACCTGCAGCTTGTGGGCCCCGCAGAGAGGTCCAGAGCCCTGAGGAGGTGTGGTGGTCACGTGTCACCTTGTCTGAAGGTGGGGGCACAGACAAGTGGGCGTCAGGGAAGCACACCCCTCTGGGATCCATACACCAGGGAGGAGATTGAAGTGCCCGGCCTAGGCCTGGCACACGGTAGGCACCTACTCAGTAAGCTTAGCATCCCCTTCCCTTCCCGGGGAGCATTACATTAAGTAATTGCTTTAGTGGCCAAGTTATATATTACTGAGAATGAACCTGGCTCCGACTTATCATTCACTTTTACTGTTTTGCCTAGAGAGGTTTCTGTGGCAGCTCGGAAAGCCAGGAATGAATAAGGACAGAGGTGACATTAAAGCCGGGCTGTTAGCAGAAGTGAAAATTAAACAACTCAGCCAAAATCGAAGCCTGGTAGCGCCTTGCCTGTATGAGCGGGGAGATTAATTGCTCCCTTTCCCCAGCCCCTTCCAAAGTGCTGGGAGTTTGCAAGGGATTCTCTCTCGTGATCCTCTTTCAGCCCAACCCCGTGGCATAAGGGTCGTAGCCCCATTTTCCAGAGGAGGATCCTGAGGGTCGGAGAGACAGAGTGCTATGTCCAAGGTCACACAGAGAAGGAACAGTGGGGCCAGAATGAGATCCCATCTCAGGGCCACCACTTAGCTGGTGGAACATCTCGTTTTGTCAGGTCACACCTGAGGAGCATGAAGCAGAGGAGACTCCCCCTCTCCCTGCCCCCCGAGCAGCAGGACAGAGGGCAGGAAGGACAGGTGCAGCAGAGTGGGATGTGCTGCTGTCCTCACTCCGGGTGCTCGGGCGCTCCCGGCTCAGCCTAGAACAAAGAGGAGGACTTAGCTAGGAAATAAAGGGAGGCCTGAGTCGCTGCCTATGCACATAGAAGCGAGCACGCTGGGCCAGAAATCTAGTGCAAGACACTGGGCAGGTGATGACCAAAAGCTGCTAATGCTTGTGTGCCAGAACCGGTTCCCTGGCATCCCCCCGCCCGGGCCGACCCCTGCCTTTGTTCAGTGAATTCTTCTTCTGGCTCTGCAAGAGGGACACTTCTCAGAAGAGCACCGTTCAATGCCGAGGGCTCGGGCCACCACTGCACAGTTCCATAGGGAGAGGCCGACCATACCGGCCTGGCTTTGGAGCCTGTTCTCGAAATGGGCTCCAGAAGGAGACAGAAGACCGACCTCGCTCATCAAGGAAGAACTGCTTGTGTTCAAAACACACTGTTAAGGCAAGGACTGCGGGGGGCCGGCGGGGGGGACAATCCATTTTTGCAAACAAGTTAAGAAGATTAACAACAAGCTTCTGTAGTGCTCCCAGGGGGCCAAGGCTCCGCAGTCTTCTAAGTGACCATGGGCAGCACCCCTTCACCCCCCTGTTCATTTCCTGGGAACTCTAGAGAGCTGGCGCCTCATTGTGAGACATTTTATTTTAAGAAGTGTCAGCCTCTGCTGGTTACCACTCGACTCCAGACCTTGCCCCCAAAAACTTATGGAATAGGATGAGCCAGCCATGCAAATCCTCAGACAGAAGTCCTATTTAGCCTTAGCCTCTAATTTGCGGAGAAGATGCATAGGACGTCCCTGTGCAGCCATGGGAGCCTGGTCAGAACAGAGAATCTCTATGAGGTTCATGAAAGACGGCGAAGAGGCCAACAGCATCTGCATAGGAATAGGGACAGTGCGCGGACCGTCTGGAGCCCCGAACAGACCTCGCTCTTCATCTCAAATAATTAGTTAGTCTCTTGCAAGGGCCCCGAGTTGAAGCACACAGGGCATACTTATGGCTATGATCTAATAAGGTAATCCTTTTCATTTCCATGTCATATAATCAATAGGGAAAATACAGCATATTTATAACCCACAATTAGGCTTTCACTGCATTGCCCCCCACCCCCCGTCGCTCATCAACAAACACCCTCTATAGACCTTATACCCTAATCTGAGTGGTTCTCATTCTATCAATCAAGTCTTCTTGGTGCAGGAAAGATTCCATAGCATGGCAATGGCATTTAAAAAAAGAAAAAAAAAAGGAGGAGGAGGAGAAGAAGAAGAAGAAGAAGAAGAAGCAGCAGCAGAAGCAGCAGCAGCAGCAGCAGCCCACTAAGGATGATTTTTAAATTCACACATCATGCAGCAAGATGGATTTGAGCATTAACCAGTAGCATTATTAAGAGCCGGCCGCTTAGAAGGGGAGGCGTCCTTGAAAGGGTGTGATGGTATACACATTGTGTTATAAAGTAATATAATCAAGCAAAGTAAATGAACTCATTATGATTGGCTTTTTATTCCCAGCTTGTCAAGAGTCATAACTGTATGAAGCATTCTCTACCTCGATCAATTGGAAAATCAATACCCTGGTATTTGTGGAGAGCATCTCTGATAGGAAGAAATGAAAGGAAGTGTTTGGGAAACATGGGGAATATGATTTAGTCCTCTGACAGCCCGGGTCTCGAAGCAGCCGCTCTTCTTTGTCAGAGCTGCTGCTGGAACGAGGGCTTTCTCTTGGGAGTACGCGGCTGGCTGGGTTGGTAAAAGGCCTTGATCATCTGAACCACGGTTTCCCCAAGGGATTGAAGATGGGGAGTATGGGTGCAAATTTCAGCTGTTTGCCAATGAGCACCCACGTGCAGTGAGGCTCCCTGCAGCGGGCACAGATTCAGGCATACTCTGCTCGCTGGGCAGCTGGCCATCTTGGGCCCCAGGACCTTGCGGGTGACAGTGGGTGGCATCAGAGGCCCATCGGCTTCCCAGCAGCCTGCTCCGCTGATACCACCACCACTCAAGGATGTCTTGACTACTGAGCACTTTGCTGTATTTAATCAACAATGGATTTCACAAGTTTGGGCGTGGGGTGACATCATTGCATATGTTCCCGCTTCCTAGATTGCTGCTTTAATTAATTTATTTATTTTGGCAAGGAAAATATCAATCGTATGTGAAAGTGGAGAGAATAGTATCATAAACCCCTACGGATCGCTCTTGGCCTTTAGCAATGATCATCTCTTGGCCAGTCTTGCTTTTATTTTCCCCAACAATGGTTCCCCCTCCCCCGCCCCAAAACCCCAACCACGGATTATTTTGAAGAAAATGCTGAACTTCATGAATATTCCCATGTATATCTCTCAAAAGTATGAACTCCTCAGAAACCATAGAAACAGTACCATCATCATACCTGAAAAGTGAGCAGCTCCTCAAATCCCCAATCCCTGTCCAGATTTTCCTAACAGGCCCAGAACCTTAATAGAAAATTTGTGCGAGTCAGGATCCAAATAAGGCCCACACGTTGTAATTGGTTCCTTGGTCGATACAGCATTTAGGCTCTTAATCTACAGATTCTACATCCCGGCAATTTATTGGTTGAAGGAACCTGATCAAATGCAGTAGGATTTTTTTTTTTCTTTTTTTTTTACTGCCTAGATGCTGTTGATTGCATCCCCACGGCGTCATTTCAAATGGTGATATTCTGGGTCTATCGTGTCTTCTTTATTAATTAACTGAAAGACTTCTATGAAGAGAAACACTCCCTCATCAACCATTCAATTTCCCTGAATACAGTTCTTATTTAAAAAACAAAGAGGCAAGAAAAATGCTTGATTTTTCACAACAGGGGCTGGTTTTGTAAGGCTCTCCCGAGGTGCTCAGCGCGTTCTCAAAGTTTCCATCTTTTGAAGCCGTTGTCTTAGCAATGCTCAGATCACCCCGTCTTCGGCCAGAGGGAACCCCTCAATTTCACAACCAGTGACCTTTGTCACAAGCTCTTGCCCTTTGTCTTCCTTTCTTCTTAAACCTCAGACCAGGGGAGAGCACTCCCCGCAGAGCGGCCCCCTGCCTCCTTATCACCTTGCGGTCGACAGACTCCGCTTCATTTTCTCCCTGGACAGTCTTTAACAAATTGTTTTCTCTCTGGACAGTCTTTAACAAATTGTGTCTTGTTATTTATCCAATTTGCTAATACGTCAAATGGTTGGAACGAATTTCCAGGCTACTGGGTGCTTCGTACAAGCAGTAAAGCCAAAACAAGTTAACGAACCCAACTCCCCACCCTCTGCAAAGCCCCAAACCTTCTTGCCCCGGGGACCGAGGTGGCCATTCCTGCCCCTGCCTTTCACTTGTTGGCGTTCATGGACATTTGTCTCATGTCTTTCATCCTGCATTTCAGCTGTGTTTTGTGGCCGCCCTCAATGCCACAGGGCAGCGCATGGATTTCTACTCCCTCATCCATTGTCATCCGGGTGATTTATTTGTTGAATCTTCAGTGGAGAAAAGCAATTGCTGAGGTCTGGCCCAGATACTGTGCTTTTTCTCGTCAGTCTTATGACCTTTCAGTATTTTCTGTGTCTGGGGCTGCCTCCTACTTTCTGCAAAGGTGAACCGAACCACTTGCCTACCCATTGGACCCTCCAGGGGAAGTGCTGAGCTCTGGCGAATGCTGACTTTGCCCTGGATGTGTTGGGTTCCCTGGGCGGGGGCACCTGGGCTCCCATGTCTCCAGCTCCTTTTTCTACAAGAATCACTGTACTGAGGAACAATAGGGCTTTGGAAGTCATTTGGCCCAACACCTGGGACTTCCTGTAGCAAGGCTGACACGGTCTGGGGACCGAGTTGAGCCCCACCAAGCCCACCCAGGCTTGCCTTGAGAGGAGCAGTTGATGCTGTTCTGTCCTAAAAAGCAAGTTCAGATGAAAGGGGCAGGGCACAGGGCAACACCTCACCCTCTTCCACCCGGGTGCACGCTGCTTCCCCAACCCTTCCTACCTCTGTCCCCAGAGATGGTCCCATGGGGACAAGTTGGCCAGAGGCCGCCATCCCCTGTGGAGGGATGGGGAAAAAGGACATTGCCACTTCCTGACTATGGTTAACAGCTCCTGTTGGTACAGGCCAAAGTGGCCCTGGGCTGCAGGTCGGGACCTGGGTAGCCTGCCTGTTCCTTGGATTGTCATGTCCTGAGTCAGATTGAAAACCTCTGTTCTCCTCTTAAGTACTGGTTCCCTAGCACCTGCAGTTCTGGTCATTACCGAGTTTCCTGGGACCATGTCTGAGGACATGTTTCTTCCTGGAGGCTCTGGTGTGCCGTGCCTCTGCCTCCCACCGGCCCACCTCGCTCTTCCCTCCACCCTTGCTCTCTCAGCCTTCCCCCAACTCTCCTTTCCTTCCTTCCTTTCCTCCTTGATGCTTCTCTTTTCTCTACTAGTTTCTCCCCCTTGCTTCCCAGGCCCCAGGGAAGAGAGGGCCACCTGGCTCTGCCACCTGTGGACCACGACCAAGGGCCCCCCAGGGAAGGCAGGCATCCTGGTGAGGTGCTCCAAACACCAAGAGGCAGAGCTGGTCCAGGCTTCCCAAGGCAAGTCACGTGGCAGGGCTCTGAGGCTGTTCTCAGCATCCTCTCAACTTGTAAAAAAAAAAAAAAAAGAAGAGTCCTTCTCTTGACCTTGACATCTCATCTGACATCTTAGACATTCCCTATGATTTGAAAGAAGCATTAACAGAACATAGACTCAATGATCTTTAGAAAAATAATGAAGACAAAAAGAAAATTGTTCCTTCCTTTACAGATTACCCACGGAGAACCACAGTACAGAAATACATTCAAATCTCATTAAGTGGTTGTATCTTCCAGACTTTGCCAAGAGCTGGATGCCAAGTTGTTACTCTGTGTGAGTACCGTGGGTGTCTGAGCGCCTCTCCACTCCGGGAACTTCAGATTGGGCAGGCAG
This sequence comes from Canis lupus baileyi, assembly GCF_048164855.1. NCBI lineage: Eukaryota > Metazoa > Chordata > Mammalia > Carnivora > Canidae > Canis > Canis lupus. The sequence goes on along the minus strand of NC_132863.1, from coordinate 45,580,868 downwards.
TTGAGAGCCTGGACGCGCCAAGGGCCATCTTCAGTCTTCCTTCCTTGCCAATCTTCTTTCCAATATTTCTCCATTTCATCTTCTTGTAATCACCCGGACAGTACTCAGAGAAGAAATATGGTTACCAGGTTCCAAGGGCTCAATCTAATTAAAAAATGCTTGCATCGGAGAGAATTTTAATTCATAAGCATTATTCCGATGGGGTGTTGGGGGGTGGGTAGGACTTTCAACAGATGATTTAAAATCCAGAGACTTACTTAGATACTAAATAAAAAGGGGATGGCTGATTTGTGAGTAAGATTTCCAAATATCGTCTCTAACAAAGACCTTCCAAAATTTGGATTTTGTAAGTTAGTGCTTGCCCATCCAAGTGGGAAACCTTTTTCTTTTAGGGGTTTGCCCTTCTCAGTCTAGAAAACATCCATCTTCTTGAAAACAGGCTGAGTCATATATGAGCAGATTTAACTGTGCACTGGGGAAATAGTCAGTTTTCATTAACTTTCCTCCCCTCCTTACGTCTTCCCTGAATTCTGTACCATGAGAAAGCCATTGTTTTCATTCACCCACCTACCCATCAAATGCTGAGAGTCCCAAATTCTGTGCCATTCACCTACCTTAGGATCAAGTTCCACCCAGGTTCCACATGGAGCAAAAAGCTCCATCTTTGCCTCTGGCTGTGAATTCACGCTTGGAGCGGGGACAGCATGCTTTGTGACCTTTAGGGATTGCTAGGGACTCCTGGAAACTCACACAGCCTTCTTGTCCTGCATTCCCTACAAAGGGGATGGTTGACGAGGGAAGCTCCCAGGTAATGTGAGAGGATGACGCAGGTGCCCTGTGAGCACTGTCTCACTGACCCCAGGGGCTCTCCCTGCCATGGTAGCTCCTTGCAGCATGGACACTCACGAGGTTACCGTTTGGGTGCCCATGTGCACTGAGCGGAGCAGCCACTGCCCTGCTAAGAACCACGAGCCCTTGTTTGGATCTTTGCAGTTGACTTCTGACTTCTCCTAGCAATGTCAAATGTTTGTGCAGGAGAACAGAGTATCGTGAGAATGTGGGCAGGGGACAATGTTGGGGTCAGCCACAAGCTAAGATCTGAAGACCTCATCCAGCTCAGCTCTGTTCCCAGCTGTAGGTTCTGCTGCTAAGAACTGAGATCCTGGTCTGAGGCACTGTCGTGGGTGGGCAGTCTTCACTCCCATACAGCATCATGAGCCCAAGAGTTACTTCCTTTGGAGAAGAAATTACTGTAATTTTTATAAATTAAAACATTTAAATTGATGCATTATTTATATGCAGTGAAATGTTCAGATCTTAATAATGACATTCAATCCATTTTCATGAGTGGGTAAGACGCAGAACACTTCCATCATCCCAGAAATTTCCCTCATTCCTTTTCCCAGTCAATTCTTTCCTGACACAACCGCTGACCTGATTTCTGCATCATAGGTTAGTTTTACTGATTCTGGAATTTCATCTCAGCGGAAGCATATGGTATGTATTTTTTGGTGTCTGCCATTTTTTGCTCACCATAATATTTTTGAGACCTATTCATTTTGTAGTATGTTTCAACAGATCATCTCTTTTTATTGCTGAGCAGTATTCCGTAGTATGGGTATTCCATATTTTGGTTATCTGTTGATGAGTTGATGAACGTCTGGGTGGTCTCCAGCTTGGAGCTAGTATGACGATCTTTCATGAACATTTTGGTTCAGAGTTTTTGTGCATATACATTTTCATTTCCCTGGATGAATATCTAGGAGTGGAATGGCTGGATCACGGGGCAAATGCACCAGAGAGTTTCCCAAAGTAGTTGTACCATATTCCATGACTTTCTGAATGCCTCCCCTCCTAGTCACGTACCATATGTTGACTGGGTCCCCACCATGTTCATTCTTGTATTCCAAAATATTTATTGATTACCTGTATGTGCCAGGCACGGTTCAAGGCATGAGGAATTCAATAGGAAAAAAGGACTCCTGCTCTTATTCTAGCAGGTTATTGTTTTTTCAAAGAAATTGGTGAATTTATATGTTCATGCTAATGTCCAAATTTAGAATACCCCAAAACATTTTGAAAAAAGAAGCATAGTGTTGGAACACTAACGCTACCTGATTTCAAGACTTACACAAAGTTTGTTTGTTTCACAAAAGACAGCCATTGAGATTGTGCATGTCATCAGTGAATGAATAGATCCAGGGAATCAATGAACAGAGAGCTCAGAAAAGACAGCCTTTCCACAAGTGGTGCTGGAACGTTTCTGGCTCTGTCTCAAGCCCCTCACAGCCCTAAAGTACACACACAAAATACCTTTACCCATACTTCATATCACATATAAAAATTAACTTGGAATGGATTATAGACCTACTTCTATGAAAAAAAAATAGGAGAAACTCTTTGTTACCTTGGGTTGGAGAAAGATTTTTTAAAAAAGAATAGGATGCAAAAAATATGAGCCATAATAGAAAAAAGTTGATCAATTAGACTCCATTGAAATATAGAAACTTCTGTTCTTGAAAAGACACCGTTAAGATCACGAGAAGATAAGCCACAGACTGGGGGAAAAGATTTACATGACTGATAAAGGGCTCGTATCTGGAATATATAAAGAATTTTTGCAGCTCAAGAAGAAAACAACACAATTTTTTAAATGGGCAAAAGATTTGAACAGACTCTTAATCAAAAAAGACAGTAAGACAATAAGCACGCTTTGAAAAGATGCTCAACATCATTAGTCATTAGGGAAATTCAAATTAAAAATTAGAACGAGATGCCACTACACACTCATTAGAATAGCTAAGATTTAAAACCAAAACACCAAAAACTTAATACCGAGCACTGGGAAGGATGCAGAGCAGCAGGAGCTCTCAATCATTGCTGGCAGGAAGGTAAAATGGCAGAGCCACTTTGGAAGATGCATTGGTGGTTGCTTAATAACATTAAATGTTCACTCCCCACCTGACCCCCCCATTCTGCTCCCAGGTATTTGCCCAAAAGAAATGGGAAGTTAGTTCCACACAGAAACCTGCACATGAATGTTTACGAACATTTGCTCATAATCACTGATAACTAGAAGTACCACAAATGCCCCATTAACTAGTGAATGCAGAGATCGTGGTACACTGTAGAAGGGAGTGGATTGCTCACGCGGGCAGTAACGTGGAGAGCCCCCAAAGGCATTCTGCTGGACACGAAAAGGTGACACACTGGGGCCATTTACATGATATTTTGGGAAAGGTGATGCTATAGGGACAGAAACCAGATCACTGGTTGCCTGGAGGTTGGCAGGAGGGCGGTAGATTGACTGGAAAGGCACTTTTGAGGGTGATAGAAACATTTCGTGTCTTGATTGCGGTGGCGGCAACAGGACTTGTACGCATTTGCCAAAACTCGAAGAACTACACAGCTAAAAACAGGTAATTTCACCCCACAAGAGTTGTACGTCCATAAGCCTGGCTTTAGAAAGCCCCTGGCGGGGCAGCCCCAGTGGCTCAGTGGTTTAGCGCTGCCTTCAGCCCAGGGCCTGATCCTGGAGACGCCAGATCGAGTCCCATATCGGGCTCCTTGCATGGAGCCTGCTTCTCCCTCTCCCTGTGTCTCTGCCTCTCTCTTTCTCTCTCTCTCTCTCTCTCATGAATAAATAAATAAAATCTTTAAAAAAAAAAAAAAAAGCCCCTGGCCTCAGGGAGCTTCCTATCTGTGGGCACCGTCCTGGGTCTCTGGGGTTCTGTAGCTCGCCGCCTCTCTCTCCCCTCCACCGATGTACATGTGCCTCGATTTTTAAGATGACCTGTGGGGGTGTGTTTGTGTCTGTCAAAAGGACATCATCTTTGCTTTTCACTTCCCTCTTCAATCCTCCAGGTCCTGTTTGGACGTGGTGGAAGTTGCTGGGGTTTGGTATCGTTTCTGGTTTGTGCTTTGCCTGGTGTTTCTTGCAGGAATGACCTGGCTCAACGTCTTGGCTGCTGGGCACCTGGTGGCCTTTGGATATTCCGAGCTGCGTGGAAGCCACCTTCTCCTGAGGCCTGTGAAATTCATCGTCTGGCCATCGGACCGCCTGCTCGCTTACTGGGCATGGGTGGTTGCCGGGAAGACTTCCCTGCGGTAGGGGATAGTCCTCCTTTCAAGGCTGCTCTTTGTTTTCCTAGCCTGACTGTCTTAATACCCTAAAAAAAGGTACTGCCAAAACCAACAGTCATCTTAAAAGGCCTTTTTCAAAGATATGTTTACCAAAGGTGGACAAATGTAAAACGATCTTCCATATGTCATGCATGATGCAGCCTGTGCTTTGGGAGTTGCTTTTGATGTTGAAGAGCTGTGAGCTTAAAGGAAACCAAGAGGCAGAAGGAAACGCAAGAGAAAGCATGCTTTCTGATCCAGCTAATATCCCGGGACGATGCCCCAGTGAATCTGCTGTTTGTTCACCATCCTAGAGGGTGTCCTGTTAGCCTGGTGTCTTTCGAAGTGCAGTCACATTTGAATAATACAGAACAAAGTGGATTAATCCAGCAGACCGAAGGCTAGTGGAGTCATGGGTCTGAAAACTGCAAGGGACTGTAGGAGAGGCCTCCTACAGGTGCCTCCCTCCCTCTCCCGTCTTGGGTCGGTAAGACTCGAGGTTTCCACGGGTTGGAGACAGAGAGGTGAGGGGCCAGCCCAGCACCGTCAGCTAGTCCCAGAGACCCTGGGCTCCCATGTCCAGACTCCCAGCGCTGGTTCTTTGCGTCATCTGCCACTCTCTGTGCACAACTCCTCACTCAGCCACACGTCAGGACTCCACTCGGCGTAGTGGGGTCATTCTGCGGAGGCCTCAAAGCCTCGGGTCGGCCCTCAGAACACTGGCCTTCCTTGGCCCGAAACTTCTGAGTGATTGCCTGTCAAATAGACCAGCCTTTACTGTAATGGTGACATTCATATTACCAATTTATCTTATTGCATCTCCGTGGGCGGCGACACCACAGTGTCCTTTACTGTAATACATCTTAGAATTTCATCCTCCTAATGGCCAACAGGACTTCCCAGATAAAAATCACTGGTCACGAGGGTGGGAAGGAGTCTTCAGAGATGACAGGGTGCTTTGCAGATGAGCACACCGAGAAGTGGGCAGGAGAAAGGCAGTGAGTGGCTCCTGGTCCCTCCACTCTTCTGCTCCGTCCTTGACACAGAAGATTCCTCTGTGGGCTCCAGGTTGCTCATCACGTTCCTTGGGGAGGAGCGTGATCAGATCTCGGCTGACGAGCATCCATGAGGCCGTGATGACAGAGGAGCGGAGACGGTGCAGGCTGGTGAGGCCGGGAGGGTCGCCGACCAAGGGCTGGCCCGTCTTTCCACCTTCTCTGCGCGGGCAGCGCGTGTGCGTCCCCGGGCGCGTCTCTCGCCCCCCACTGCCAGATGGTGCACGGTCTCAGCAGGTCCCGGCAGGTGTCGGCGAAGCCCCTGGAATGCTCGCCAGCTCAGCCCAGGTGTGGACCGGGGGAGCCGAGGATGCACAGCCCACGTGGCATGTTAGGGAAACAAGGCCAAACACACAGGAAAGCTGAAAGAGCAGCGCCCGCTTACTCAGATCGTCACTGGTGGTGCCACGTTGCTCTCCCTGCATTTGTCCACGTGTGTGTATTTTCGTTAAATCACTGGCAAGAGAGGAGCGGACCCCAAGGCCTTCTACGTGACCCAATGGTCATCAGCACACCCTCCGAAAGGTCACTCCAATCCCCAGCGTCGTCTGGGACCCGGGGCACATTCTGACACGGCTGCTCCTAGACTACTGTGGACCGTGGACAGCTGTGCCGTGACCACTGGCGTCTGGGCCCAGGATGCCATCCCAGGTCACGTGCCACATTTGCCTGTTTTGCTAGACTCCTCATTAAAGGGACATTGAGGAAAGCCCTAGTAAAAATTGGGAAAGCATCATTCCCTCCCAGGGAGAATCCAGGACCCGGTGAAAAAGGAGGAGGGGGTACAGGCCCCGGAGTCTCCGCCCTGCGGCCCAAGGTCAGGTCAAGGGCGGGGTGTCCTCCAGCCCAGCCTCCCGGCCTCAGGGCCCTTCTGCGTCTGGGCCAAGGCACTTCCGCAGCGTGCGTGGCTCCGGGCCTGTTTAGCGAGGGCGGCGCCCTGGGTTCTGCCCCAGTGCAGCTCTCACTGGCTTCCTTTTATGAATGAAGGAAAAGGAGAAATGTGTTTATTTGAACTCTTGCCTCTGAGTGACAGCCTGGGTCGGGTTCTCCTGCTTTCCTGCTCTCGCTCAGTTTGTTAAGAAAATATGTGAGAACACATCTCTCATCTCTCGCAGACAAGTTCAGAGCTCCGGGGCTTAGCGCTGGGGCCGCGGGGGTGGGGGCTGTGATGGAAGGTTCTCAAGCCCACGGATTACCTGTCCCACCCCTGTCAATCACCTCCAGTTTTTACCCCACGGGGAAGGCCAGGGCGGCTCTTGGCATGAGTCACCTCAAGGCATCAGGACAAGGGGAGACCACGGCTCCAGGGAGCTGCAGATGGAAGGCCTCAGCCTCCTCGTTCCCCTAGAAAGCCACCAGTTTGGCAGGAAGGGGAGCAGAGAACAAAAGAGCCCCAAAGGATGCAGAGCAAGGTTGGCCCAAAGGAGACCTGGCCCTTCGCAAACAAAGAGGTGGCCTCCCCAGGCACGGGCCACAGGACTCCTGGCTCCTCTGGCCTGCCATGCAGCCCTCCCAAAGGACATACCCTGTGAATTCCTGGAAAAGGAAGGAGGGGGGGGGGGCCCTTGGGATGCCGTGCGTTTTGTCTTTCTGCTAGTCCAGTGACAAATCTTCCTGAGCTCTTAGGCCCGTCTACACGGTAGCTGATCTGGAGGCCACCAAAGCCTCAGCATCCAGGTGCCAGAAACCAAGGAGAAAGACGTCTGATTTCAGGGGCTCAAATGGACAAAAAGGGATCTTCAGCCACAGGATGACAACCCTTTAGAAATCACAGAAACCTCAGATCACATCTCACCCCTCTGCTGGATGGAGGAGGAGTAGAGCTCCCAGTGGGTCACCTGCCAGGGGGCCGCTCCACCGGCTGGGCACAGGGCAGGACTGACCCCAGCCCTTCTTCCCGGGGCCTTTTCGGTGTGGCCACATCCTCCAGAGTCAGGAGCTTAGTTTTTTTATCCCCTCAGAGTCTCAAATCGTGTGGCACGATGAGATCTTGAGTGACGCTAACTTTGTAAACACAGAGGAAGGGCAAGGGCAAAAGACCGGCCACAGTCTCTGCCCACCTCTGGGTGAGTGGCAGCAGCCCTGTGGCCATGGGGGACAAGTTCAGCCGAGAGTCCAAAGGAGAGGCTGTGTAACTTCTGTGCAGAATCGGCTCAGCCCTGCTGAGGTGCAGAGGTGCAGGCCACCCCATGCAACTCCTGTCCACCGGCCTTAAGCTCGCATCCTTGTTCAAACGTCTGCTCTCCTGGCTTGCCGGGTAGCCTGACAGTGACAGATTATTCATCTGGTACTGAACGGGTCACCCAACAGCCCTGGGTCCATTTTCCTTCATTGATGGAAGCAACGGCCCAGAGAAAGGACCTCACGCTGTACTTTAACCCTGTGCCAAGGGCAAGGGACAGAGTCGGTTTCAAGGGGATAGCACCATCCATTTCGGTGGTGTGGACCAACATTCCAGAATTCAGATATGCCACCCCCCAGCAAACTGCGTCCCTTCAAACTCCACAGCCTCTCCCCCGGAGATCGTGTCCAGCACCGCCAGGCTTCCAGCACCTTGTAAGCATCTGTTCCCCTACAGGGTTTCCATGGTTTGTTGAGTGTTCTGTCCTCAATCTGTTGAGCTAAACTTGGTTTCTATGCTCTGCAGGTTTACGCTCTTTTGGAAGAAAGGGGGGTGGGGGGTGGGAAAGGATTCCTTTTGAGCAGCTTGCTAGACCTGTCTTGTTATATGAATGATCAATGCAATTCATCTTGAATTTTGATGCAAAAACTGATAGTGACATTTTACCAACAAAGATGTTACCACAAAGTTGTTACCTAGGCTAAGATGATTCCTTCAATTTATTTTTTTGCACACGGAGGGGTGCTGGGCTGTTGGAGCTGTCTTTAGGCAAGGTGTTGGAGCACTGGCAAAAAGATCAAGTCCCAACTGGCCACCATGAAGCCATTAAGTTGGCTCTGCTTTTCCCACCCTGGGAGCACAGGCCTCCCAAACAATCTGCCATCTTCTTCTTGCTCATTTCTTTCTTTGATACAGCTCTCCCCCTTTTGCTTCCTTTCTCTTATTTTTGAATTTCACCATGAGGAAGAGCCTGGGTAAGACTGGACCTATGCCAGTGTTCAGAGTGTGGGGAGCTAAGTAGCTATACATGCAGGTCGATCAGTGGATGGAAGTGACAGAAATTGCAGGGCTGATTCTTCTAGCTCAGAAAACAAAGTCAGAGCTCTTGAGTGTGGTGGGAACATGAGTTTCCCCTGGGATGACCCATCACCTGATGTAATTCATAGATGAGAAGGTGATGCTTTGAGCCTTGACAGCTCAGACCCCCTTTGGTTTGCTTTGGTTGAACTCACTGTCCCCCAAAAGTCCACTTGCTTTCCTGGGTCTGAGCCCGAGTCCAAGCTGTCCTGGTGCTACTCTAGTTGGCCAGCACCATGCCCCGTTCTCCGACGCTCTATGACACATGCACCCCTGGCTGTACCCAGGAAGGTGTCCGGTGGCACACATATGAGTATATTTTTGCTTAAAGGTCCGGTTAATTATCTTAATGCACATTTGAGGGGGGATATTTAGACCATCTAGATAGTGATTTCAAGGATTATCGCTTAGGATGAGGCTAAGTTTAAAAGGCGAATTGACTTTCATCAACTTTAAACAGTAAATAATATTGGAGAAACCATAGTGTGTACATGATTGAAGTTGGGGGTGGTGGTTACTGCTTCGCTGCTGGCTTAGGTGTGAATTCCCAAACTGTCTAAGCTCATGAAGACTCCCCAACCTGGACCCCCCCCCCCAATCTGAGGTTACCAAACCCTGCTTGTAATGTGCGCCCCATCTTCTGGAGCGGACAGCAGGTTGGCGCTCTCGTTTCCCCCACCGCCGATCCTGGGCAGCCCCTAGGACAGCATCCTGTCCACCTGGGTGCACGAGATGTTGGCTGTTGGGCACGGCGGCTGCTCTGTGGCTCTCTCTAGCTAAGGGGAACTTGGCAGCGGACGTCCGGGCGTCTCTTGCCCTGCCCCGGGATTAGGGGAAAAGGCAAGCACAGAGACTGACAAAATGGCAAAGGTGTTTTGACTGGTGGAGAAGAAAATGGCTTTCTCTGTTTGTCTTCAATTGCCAGGATGGAGAAAATCAAAGCAAAGCAAAAGAAAATTGCTGCTCTGCAGTGAGCCCGCAGGAGTCCTGACGGCTTGGCGGTTACTGTGAGCCGCCTGGCCGCAGAGGAGGCTGCGAGAAGGGTTTGCGTCAAAGGCGACCTGCCCCCAGTGGTCCTGAAACAGGGACATTACACCGACCCGCCCAGCCCCCAGCCCCTCCGGGAGCCAACAGGAACACGGCTCTCTCCCTTCAGGACCGGAATAATGGAAGTGCCCTTTTGTCTGACGCATCTCAAGGCTTCAGATTTGAAATTGTGCTTTGAGGTGAAATTCTGAACCCAACCTGAAGTCGCAGTAGGGACCCCTCCCCATTTGCAAAATAAAAACACCCCTGCTCCACAAGTGTTCTTTCTGCTCGAGCCCTGGCTCTCTGGAAATCTGTGGATTACTTAAATAACATTTTCTGCCTTCCAGTTTTGAGGTTTTTCAGAAACACGATTTCCCCAAAGGGCCAGGTGGCTAAAGAAGAAAGGCGTTTCATTTTTTATCGGTCACGAAATAAATAAAATATCTTTCCAAAGTTGTTACTTTTAAATTGGACTGGATTTTTCTTTTTCTTTCGGTTGAACAAGTTGAAGAAAATAATGTCATCTCTTGGCTACCGACCACTAAGATGATTCTGTTTTATCTGGCAATTTATATGCAGAGTGTGATGTATGGTTTAACCTTCCTAATTGGGGGACACACTGTCTGAATTAGTGACAAGTCTGAATTATGGTGCTTTTAAGAAAAAAAATATTCCATTTGAGTACTTTCAAGTCCATGAAACCATTAGAACTGGTCTTCCGAAGTAGTGTCCAGTGAAGTCTCCCTGCGAATTTTCTTGAAGCAAGGAAAAGAAGAGCTTGTCAGCTTACATGCCAGGCAGAGCACACACTTGAAAACAGCATATTATTTTAGGGTGTTTGAACAACTCCTTTCCAAATTTTATTTGCATGAACTCATTTGTCCAAATGACTAATTTGGTGAGGTGGGCGGGTGGGGGGAAGGGTGGTTAATAAGCTCCCCTGTGCTGGTTCTGATTTCTTCAGTAGAAGAGTGAATTGTATTCCAGTCCCCTTCTGAGCGACCACAACCTGATCCAGTGTGGTAACGGCCGATAGCTTTTGGGGGTCACCTTTACTGAGGTGATGTCAGCGTGATGGAAGATGCTCAAGAGGAAGCATGGCAGCAGCCTTGGGTGAGGCATCCTCCCAGTAAGGCAGGGAGTGTTCACGGTTGCCTGGAGCCGAGCCCTCTGGAAGACCCAGTACTGGGGGCCAGTTGGGCCAAGTGGTTCTCCTCCGCACCAGCGTTCCCTGACGAGGGCCCACTCTCTGGGAAATGCCTGTCATTTTAAACAAGGATGTGGCAAGGAGGCAGCCAGGTGGCTCACGCTTGCCGCCCTGCCAGGGCTATTAGAAACAAGAAGCTGAGCGCCTGCCGTCGGGGGCGGTGGGGGAGCAGGACCCCCTCCACCTACCGGGGGCCGCGTGCTGTCCTGCCGTGAACGATGTGTGCTCAGTGGCTCTGAGCTTACGCAGCAGAGACCAGAGGTCGGAGATTCCACGGCTAACAAGGTGGATGGATAGTAAAGGGAAACAGGAGTCCACAGGGGTCTAATGTGAAATATCAATACTCATACATAATTTAAATCCAGTTAGGGAAAAAGGTAAACCCGTTTTGATGGTGCTCACTTCTGCTGTAGAACGTGCCAGAAGGGAGGAAGTCTTACGCTCAAAACGACATGCCCACCGTGTCGTCGAGACATCCAAACTTGTCTCAGGCACGGCCGGACTTGTCGTGAGGTCTGTGGGCAAAGGAGCAGGAGGGAAGGTGTTCCAAGGCTTTTGAGGACACATTTCCAAGCGATCCAGGGGGTAGCCACGGCTTCTCTGCGACCCATGGCAAGGAAGAAGAACCAGCTGGAGGAGCCGAAGCAGAAATGAAAGACAATTAATTGGCCAAAGTCCAAAACAGCTTTCCAGGTGACTTTCCTTTGAACCGGACTCCAGGGCGTGTGTCCATGCAGTAGGATGCCTCTTGTGGTTTGAGGGGCAGTGAGTGAGCATCCCCCTACCATTCGGCGTCAACTGAAACGTGTGTGTGTGTGTGTGTGTGTGTGTGTGTGTGTGGGTGATTGGATCCACACGTAGATGTCAGACATTGTCTGAACAAAAGGCCAAGAGCTGAACTTCAGCCTGGGTTTATCTGGATTCCATTGGGGAATTTCTTTTTTTTTTTTTTTTTAATTTTTATTTATTTATGATAGTCACACACAGAGAGAGAGAGAGGCAGAGACACAGGCAGAGGGAGAAGCAGGCTCCATGCACCGGGAGCCCGACGTGGGATTCGATCCCGGGTCTCCAGGATCGCGCCCTGGGCCAAAGGCAGGCGCTAAACCGCTGCGCCACCCAGGGATCCCTCCATTGGGGAATTTCTAATGGTAAAAAGAACCACCGTTGCTCTGGAGGCCTGCCACGGTGGGTGCTCGGGGTGTGACGTTGACGGTGCCTTCCCTCCGAGGGGCTCCTTTCCAACTCTTGGGAAAAATCGGAGGCATCATGGGGAAGCAGATCAACTGGTCGTCTTGGTGCAAATGACTCATTGTCAGGGACACATGCAGGACCCCGTGGAGATCAGGGGGGTCATCCACCATTATCTTTGGGGTTATTTCAGACAGAAGGATAAATTCTTTGAAGAAATGTTTTAATCCTCTTCTTTGCTATGCCTTGGTTGCATGTCTCTGTTGCACTTTTACTATTTAGGGTCTTTTTTTTACTTAAGTGTGCATTTGGTCAAAAGTAATCACTCAGAAAAATATGGAAGAAAGGGAAAAAAATTCCATGTATTACTTGCTCTTTTCTCCTGTCTTAAAGGATCCCTTTTACTATTTTTTTGCAAAGCCAGAACTACTTAAAGCAGACCCAAGAAAGGCTGTCACCCCGTTTTAGCCTTTATACCAAACAGCGCTGGCTTTTCCGGGAATGAAGAGAGAGGTCATGCAGCGAAATTCCGTTTGGGGTTGACTTTGATGCTCCGACGTCTAGATGCAACTGTAAACATCTTTTAAATTCACAAACCACTCCTAAGAGCCTTTTCTCTTCTAAAAGGAAATTACTTGCAACAAATATGACATGGATTTTCCATCTCCCTTGATTAGTCTCATTTGGTCTGATTTTTATTATTTAAGGCTTACCGACAACGAGAATATACAGTTAGCAATGGTTCTAATTAGATTTTGTGACCTTTAAGGAAGAAAAGGCGGGTCTGGGTCCGGCTGGGCCTGAAACCGCCCGAGAACAGAGCCGGGTTTATGACTGCGTGTCCGCCAGCTCCCGCGGGGCGCTCCGTGTCGGCTCCCAGGACGAGGAGGGGTGCGGGAGGCGAGGGGAGAGGTGCGGGAGGGCCAGGGCGGCGCCGACGCCGAGGTGCTGTCGCCAAAGCGGGGCTTGTGTGCTGACTCCCGTCAACAGATGGTCCGCTAGGAAACAGTGGCGTCAAACAGATCTGGCTTGTGACTGGGTCCATTGAGAGCAAGTGGACTGAGCAGGAAAGATGAGGTCATGGGCACATATAGGAAGCATAGGGAATCTTTTATACGCGCTGATGAAGGGGGGGCATTATGGAGGTGTCCCCACAGCTGGGACAATGGGATATTTGCTGAAGGGCCAACTTGTTAGTCTGAGAGACTGGGGTTGGGGGTGGGATATGCATTTTTCCAAGCCTGTTTTCCATAATGGCTTGAGCTTTGGAACGCATTGACCGGACCCAGCGAGAGATAAATATGTGGTCTGTCGAGGGTCCAATCTTTCCTAAGTGAGGCATTCACAGGAGTTTCAACCCTGGGCCCCGACGAGCAGTAGACAGGAGCCAATACAAATTGGAAAGGCTTTCCTCTTTAGACAGACCTGCTTTTCCTAGCATCTGCAATGACGCTCAGGTGATTCAACATTAATGCCTGCAGGGTACCAGCGCCCCCCCAAAAAGTGCCCACGGTGTTACGTATGGCTAAGGTGGACCGTGATCTCCACGGCCCATCGACACACCCGCCCTGGACATACAGATAGCCCTGTTGGGATGGAGCAGACGTTTATGAAAACGTAAACCAAAAACAGATAAGAATCCCTAACCTGGCCACCTATCTTTGTTTTTCTTTGGTGTGATTCAGGGCTGACAAAGTCATGAGGCCGAAGCTGAAGCTGGAGCACAGAAGTCAGATGAACCCAGTAGACGTGTCTAACACAGAAGTAACTACAGAAGAAAAGGCACGTTTTTAAGCCCGTGCAGACCTCTGACAAGCTCACTCGGGGATAAACCTGGAAGATAGAGTTCAGAGACACAAGAACCAAGTAAAACCTGATCCTAAATACAAAACTATTGAGCTTTCCAGAAGGCACTCAGCTGAGTGTGCCCCAGTGTTAGCAAAGTAAGAGAAGAGAGGGGCACCCCAGCCCTTCCCAGCGTGAGGTGGGCCTTTGTTTCTGTAAAACGTGGTCTTCAGGGGCCAGAGTGGACCTTGGCTCCCTCAAAGTGCTTTCCCACTCACAAACCCATAAGAGAGAGGGCCGAAGTCACCCATGTCCCTGGGCTTGAGGAAGATGAGCGCATCTTCATGCGAAGATGGCAGCACTCAACCCAACAGCTGGCCTCACCCCGGGCCTCCCATTCACGATCTAGACAACCCCGGATTCTCCGCCCAGGTAAGGACGGTGATCCAGAGGTTAAGGAGGTTAAGTAACGGCTCAAGACCCCTCAGCTGGAACGTGCTGGATCCAGACTCAGACCCGGGACGGAGCACCAAGGTGGGCCTCCTGCTGGACACGCTCTTCTTCTGGCTCATCCCTGCCCATCTATGAGTCAGCCTTCCCAGAGTATCCCATTCCCGCTTCGTGATCTCCTAGGATCCTTCCCTCAGAGCGAGTTTGGGCGGCCCGGGATCAGATCCACCTCCACCCTCACTGGCTGGTGTGATCTTGGCTGAATCACTTAATTCTCTGCACCTCAGCTTCCCCGTCCGCACAAGGAGGCTTAACGAGTGACGCTAAGTCAGAGGGGGCTGCTGTAAGATTAGAGGGTCAAAACAGAACCACCCCAGCACCCGGTAGACAGTAAGTGGCCAATCAGTGTTACTTATGATGCAGACCTTCCCACAGCCGCCCTGTCCTCAGGGGGCGGGCGGGGTGAGGTTGGCTAAGGGCACCCCGAGAATGTCTCTCAGTTCTGTCCCGGTGCCCGCGGGCTTCACCTCAGCTCCCACTTTGGACAGGAGCCTGGGTCGTCCAGGGAAATTCCTCCCAGCACAGGGGCCCCCACCCAGCGCTCCCGGGTCCTTAGCCGGTGGACCCGACGGATGTCATTGCTCTGTCTCTGTGAGGCAAGTGGACAAAAAAGAAATAGTGACGGGCTTGGTGGGCGTCTCATGGGCAGATTGTCACCGATCCCCTGGGCCGGGTTGGTTCTGTCACCAGCAGTGGCAAGTTGATGAGCCTCAGGAGGCTCCCTGGGATCCCTCTTGCCCTCTGCCCGCAGAGATCGTGGCCCGCAGGCCGATCCCCGAGGTGCTCCCAGGCGCAGGGTGGGAAGGGGGGTCCCGGGGTCCCGTGTCGCTGTCGCGGTGGCCTTGCTGGGGAAGCATCGTGTGTGGTGGCGAGCTGTCAGGAAGGCAAGCCTTGCAACGGCAGACATGGCTTTCTCTTACGATATCAATTTCTTTTAATTATTCCATTCCAACAACTTTGAAAGTCACTCTGTAAGCTGACAGATGATTTATACCTCGCATTAGCTCCTGGCGATGATGGCTGAAGGCCTGGGCCACCGCCCTGCCGGCTCTGTGCGCCCTCCCCTCGGAGGGCTGCAGCCCCGGGGAACGGCCACCTGACGCCAGGCCTCCTGGACCCGTCCTGGGGGCCTCCCTGGGGTGGGGGGTGTCCCTGTGATGGAAAGGAGACCTCCCCCCTTCCTTCCCCTCCTTCTCTTCACTGGCTTCTCTCCATGGTTTTCCTTAAGGTTATGAAGATCTGAAATCTCTCTGAAGGGAAGAGGCTTCCACGGAGAGCCCCCTGAGACGCGGAGGCTCCCCCTTGCAAGAGGGGCCACAGCAGACCTGGGACAGGAGGTGGGGTGCACCTAGGTACTCAGGGAGTTACCTGAGTCTCAACACCTGCTCCAGGAAGACACTCGATCGCCTGACAACATGGAAACATAAAGGGCCATAGAAGAGCACCACAGACACAAACGGGACTACAGGCTGGCCCCCCAAGAGCCACCGGGGGGGGGGCCCTGATGGTGGCAGCAGGTACCCGCTGCCCCAGGAGCCTCCCTGCCCCTGGAGGGTCGCAGGTGAGGGGCCCCCTGAAATCTCTGTCTCCCTGAAGGTCAAGACTGTTTTGTGGGCCAAGGACGTTTATAGAGCTGTAAAAGGGATCATTTTTGCTAATGCCATGAAATTACCCTCTGAGTCGAGTAACAGTGGCCCACGGCAGGTACAGAAGTCATTTTCCTCGAATGTGAAATCTGGCTTTTAGAGAAGTTGGAAGCGGCTCCAGCTGATGTTGACGGGGTCCCTTTTTCTGTGCACTTTAAGTGATGCAGACGAGAGCTGTAACTTTGTAAATGGGCCACTTTAAAAAGTTGCCCGGGAGGGCTGGATGGAGCAGGTGCCATGTGCACACCTAATGGTAGAGCACGAGAGAGGGCCGTGGGGAGCAAGGGGGCCTGTCCCGGAACCTTCCTTCTGTTGCTCGGTGGCCAAGCGTGGCCGAGGCCTTGCAGGATGGAGGGAAGTGCAGACACCTGGCCACGAGGAGCCCACCCTGGGTGGGGATGTGTGCGGGTCCCCGGAATCAGGGCAGGAGCATGAGAGGAAGGCAATGATGTTATCTCTGTTTGACAGTGGAGGAAACTGAGGCCAGACAGCACCTGTTGGCTTGCCCGAGGTCACACCACCACCATACCCTGCTGCCTCAGTGCCTCTGGGGGGTGGGGTGTCTGGGGGCTCCGGGCTGCCTGTCCCCCAAACCAGGCCACCACCTGGTGCCCAAGGACGCTGGAGAAATGTGTCTGCCCGGAGACCGGAGCCGCTGCTCCCTAGGAGGCCAGCTGGCTCCCAGCCCATCCCGCGGCTGCCGCCCCGATCCCAGCTCCTGCTCAGGCCCCGGGCCCTCAGCTGGCTCACGAGCCCTTCGTGCGCTGATGGGCATCTTACTCCCGGGGAGCTCTGAGTTCTTCGAATTGTGAAATGATTCAACTTGTGCCTGGAGTGTCCCATCCCCAGGCGTCTCTGCCCGGTGGGGCTTCCACCCGGCCTTCTGGACCAATCCAGTCCCCCCTCCAGGAAGCCTCCGGGCTCTCTGCTCTCCTTTGAAGTTCCGTGCCATCTCAGCAGTGGCTGTCATCCAGACCTGGGGCTCCAGACCTTTGCGTGTCCCCAGGACGCCTCTGCTCTCGGCGACGTGCGCCTGTGCAGACAGCGGCCTGCTGTGTTCGCGCCTGTGCCTCCGGCGTGCGGTGCCCGGTCTAGGACACAGCAGCCTCTCGGTGTCAGCTGGTGGCCTCGTCAAACAAAGTGATGCAGTGTCCGTGGATAACGCAGGAATAAACCTCAGACCGTCTGAGCGATCACAATCTCCAGATGAGAGAGCCTGGAATCATTTAAAAAGTTCAGAATGCCCTTTGATGCGAGTGCAATGGATGGGCTATCAAAGGGTTAAAAAAAAAAGATGTCTTTAGGGTCTAGAGAGGCCACAGGGATGGTAATGCACGTTTTCTGGGGGCCAGCAGGGGGGGGGCGGCCCCAGCAAGAAGATGAGGAGGAGCCGACCCTGGGCAGGATGTCCCTTGCAGGCTGCAGGCCAGTGGGTCTCAGAGGCCCCCTGATAACCGGCGGCTTTCCCGTTCCCTCCCACCCATTTCGAGAATCCAAGACCGGCAACACTAGCAGAAAGGCTCCTTTCAGGGTGTTGCCAGCTAGTGATGGGAAACTGAAGAGGCAAGAGTGATCTGTGACCCAGGTCAGGGACCAGCACGTTTCTCTCGTCCAGTGCGGCAGCCCAGACTGCCGTCCTTGGGTTGGCCCGTTAAGCTAGAGGCTGTAACGCTAGACACGCTAGCAGGCAAAGCAAGTGGTTCTTTGAACTTGATTACTTGTTTGAAAATACTTTACTCAATAGAGAAATTGTGAGCAATTGAGCTTTTTTGCAAATCACATATTTTTTTTTTAAATGCATCTGGGGAGTGCCTGTTAAATAGAAAACTTTATGGCTGAGTGCTCCGGGAAAGTGAAAAATTGCTCCCCGTGTAGAGTTTGGGAAAATGGTTATGTTTACTTGTTGGGGTTTCTCAAGGTGGGGCCGTGCCCGCCTCAGCGAGGGCAGGGGGCCTGTCTTTGCCGGAGGACTCTGCACCAGGTGGTTGTGTCCAAGCCTGAGATGCTGTGCACGATGCCGAGCTATCCCGTGACCCTTACGGGTCGCATGCTCCAGGCTTCCTCCGTCCTCTGTCTTCCCCCCACCCCCACCCAAGGGGCCACACTTGCAGGCCCAGGGCCCTCCAGATGCTTTCGGACGGCAGCAATCCCTTACACAGGCAGGTGCCAAGGGGAGGGTCCCTCGCAGACACAGCTCCCGCCGACAGACGAGGGACGCCACCTACCACCGTCCCCAACACCCCGCACACCTTCAACACGACCTCACAGCTGCGGGTCTAGTGCTGGAATCGAGTTAGGATGCGGAGGGGCAGAGTCCTCAGGCTGTCTCCCTCCAGTGCTCACGCTCTCCCAAGAGTATGTTTGCTTTCGGGAGTCCGAAGGAAGTGATTTAAGGTGCTCCCGCGGCGCCCTGCACACAGGAGGTGCTCAGCAAACATTTGCTGATTGATCCCAGTGGGCTCTGGCCACGCGTGTTTCTAATATTTTGATTTAATTTTATGTTTTGGCATCTCGGACATGATTTACCACCTGCTTTCTCTCTGGTGTACTTTCTGACTCAGATGCAACATTTGTAAACTTGAAGACAGCTTGTCCGCGAAATTAATTAGAGCAAAAGTTAAGTGCCAGTCATTAGGTTCTTTCTCCCATCACATCATTTTTATAAGGCTGTCTGAATGAACTATTGGTCCCCTGCCCCCAAGCGTCCTGGGCGGGGAGGAGGGGGCGCCTCCTGGATCTGAGGCCCCTCCTTGGGAGTCACTGGAAAACCCTCGCAGGGGCAGCCACTAGCCCTGGCTCTCTCTGCTCAGGCTCCTTATGCTCCGATACCCTAGCACGGCATGAGGTAGAAGCAAGATTTGCACTGAAAAAAAAAAAAAAGAATAAATGCCATCACAAAGAATATTTTAATCCGCTGGAAGGAATGTGCTTTTAAAAGTCCGTGCTATGTTTTTTTTATTGTTATATATAAATAGATCCTCCTAATTACAAATGAAACATCTAATTTGATTTACTGCCTATTGCTAATTCCAATAAAATTTAATTCACCTAAAAGTACTCCTATAATTTTGACTTTTGGTTCATACCCTCTCTTGGTCTGGCACATCTGCATGGTTTCATGTCCTGCCCCGTCCTCTGTCCCACTGGGGTCTCTGCACAGGGGTGTGTCCCAGGTTGTCAAGAGAGGGGGCAGCGGGCCTAGCAAGAGGCGGCTGAGGTCGTTGACTGGGGTCCACATCCCCTGCCACCACGTGGATGGACAGCTGCCAGGGGTCGACAATATCTTGACATGCGTGGCCTCTTCCTAACCCCCCACGGGACCCTGGGGCAGTGGCCGAATCACCCCAAGTCCTGCCAAATCCGAGGTGGTTCTCAGGGTGAAACCCACCTGCTCCTGCCCAGGGCCCGGGAAGCTTCAGCTACTGTGCGCGGGGCCCAGCTCCGGATGGAGAGCACCGAACAGGGTGTTTTGTGGAGAGGGACCCACAGACTCCTGTCCCAGGAGGTGCCCCGTCGGGGGTTTGTGGGCCCAGAGACGGCTGTGGCGTCTCCGTTCATGGTTCACCTGAACTAGGGGGCTGATTGTCCTTCCCTGCGTGGACTGACCAGCAAAAATATGTGTTTCTGCTTAAAGAGTGATGGAGGGTCCCAATGGCAAGTGCCCCCCAGGCCCTCCAGGCCCACCCCCTGATCTTACAGACGAGGAGGCCAACAGGCAGAAGGTAAGACGGGGGCCTGACCCCACCGGAACAGGGGCTCTCCACCTGCAGGCCTGACCCCACACGGCCCAGTGCCTCCCACCCCTGAGGGGGGGCCCCCTAGGCATGAGGCAGTCTACCTGGCTAGAGAACCTGAACTTTTAGAAGTTTGTAAACTGAAGCATTAAAGAAATCCCAAGACGCTGCGTGTGCAGCTTTCCCTTCCCTGGTTTGGGATAAAGAACGGCCTCCCTCCCTGCGATGCGTGACAATCCAGCAGCGTTACCAGGTTGGGAACTTGGGGGTGAGCTTTTCCTCTTGCCAAAGGAAACAAAGCCACTTTTGAGCATTTTCAGCATAAAAAAGACAATCTCTTAAAATCACTACCCCGAGACTCGCTTGGGAGAGGGGACGGGCTGGGAGCACCGACTTAATCTGCCTGCCATGCATCAAATTGATTTAGCAGGCAACAAATGTCAGGAGAAATTAGAAAGCGGGTAATAGCTCAAAGAAATGAAAGAAGGCTGAGCGGCCTTCAGCAGCGTCGCATGGGGCCAACTTGTGTATTCACGGTGGTTTCTGTTTTTTTTTTTTTTTTTTAATTCCCCTTTAATCTCTAGCCTCTGCTGGCCACCAGAACGATCCCTTATGTTTACGAGGCCCGCCCGCACACACCAGGTGCTTTCCCGGGCCCTCACTTGTTCCAGGGCACGTGTGCGTGCATGCGCGTGTTTGCATCGGGCTGCTTGCCAGGAATTTATCTCTTTCTTCTTTTCTTCGTTAGGCCATTGTTGCGGTCAGATATTTTTTGCAGTTTGGACTCTTTCCCTGGACCACAAAACGACATGCTGGCCTCACCAGGGAGGAGCTATTCTCTCTGCCAGGCCTGGTGGGGATTGGACGGGGGGTGGCTGTGGTCGCTCACCTGCTTGCTGCCGCCCCCCTGGGCTTCCATTCTTCCCGGGCCGTCGTCTCTGGTCACCGAGGCGCGAGCTGGACCGACCAGGGCCAGAGTAGTGGTCCCGGTGCTGCCGATGAGGAGGCCCTGCCCCGGGGCCACCGCTGCAGACACTGTGCGTCCTGCGTGCCTGGTTCAGCATCTGGCTGCGCTGTTCCCGGTTCCAGGGTCTTCTCTCTTAAAGGGAGTTTTAAATGATTAGGTTTGAGGCTTTCCTGATCCCTGGCACATGCCTGCAGGAGTCGGAGCATCTCACCTCGTGCGGCCCTTGCCCGGTGCCCGACCCCGGGAGCCGTCCTTGCACCCCAGGGGGCGCCTGCCCCGCCGGTCTCCGAGCCCCCGGCTCCCTGCCCATGCACTGAGGCCCTCTGCCCGGGTCCCCTTCCTGTCCAGGGACCTATTTCATGCCTCTCTCCTCTGCATCCTCCCCACCGAAGCCTGCATGGCACCGGGAGCGAGGCTGGTCTGAGAGGTTGCCCTGTTGCACAGAAGGCGGTGCGCCCCCCGTTTCTGGAGCAGCCTGCAGAAGCGTCCTCCTGCTTCTGGGTCCTCCTTCCTCTCTGGCCTTACCGCCTCCCAGTTCCTCCCAGGCATCCCCCGGCCAGCTCTTCCCTGCAGGTGCCAGTCTAGGTGTGGGGACACAGCCATGAGAACAGTTCACCATCAGCTCCTAGGTTGCTGGAATCCCAGTGTCGGGTCCCAGGAGCGGAGGGTGAACCTGCACACCTCACACCTGTTCATCATCCGGGGACCCTCCTGCGGCCACATTCCGTCTGTCTGGTTTTGGAGCAGCCCCCAGAAGAACGTTTTTACGAGACTCTTAGAGCCTTTGCTGAGCATCAGACTAATTGATTGTTGACTCTGTGGGTGGCCAGGGTGGAGAGGCGGCCGGGCTCTAAGGCCCCCTGAGCCCTGAGGCTGAGGCCTGCTTGCCGGCCCCTCTGCCTGGCAAGGTCTGCTTCTGCGAGGGGTTCAGGGCCTTAGAGCCGCCCTTGTCCCTAAGAGGCAGGGTGCACATCCTTCTGATCCTTTCTCCCTCCCTCCTGCAAATGCCCCTGTGTCCCTGGCTGGCATCCTTCTGGCCCCTGGCTGGCTTGGGAGCAGGCGTGTGTGGTCTGCGCCCCATGCGGTAGTGGCAACGCCCCACCACCTGCCTCATCCCTCCAGGGCTTGGTGCTATGGGACCAGCCGCTGGCTGACCAGGCTTGTTGCAAAGAACAGAAAAGAACAGAAGGAAAGGAAGCAAAGCTGGCAGAGGGGCTCCAGGTGGTGGCCGCCTCCAGAGACAGGCCAGGCAGGACCAGTCATCCCAGGAACTGCCACGGCCGCTGCCACGGCCACTGCCAACCCACTGCTGGGCTTCCTGTGGGGGACAGTGGGCCATGCAAAGCAGGTGTAGGTTTGCCCTGAGCCCCTGACCTTCAAGGTCTGGCCCAACGAGGAACACTCATTAGTCTCAACCCACTTGTAGAGTCTGGAAGAGTGTGGGCCACTGGGACCCCCAAGCCCCTGGGCTGGGAGGGGTCTGTTGGCCACCGCAGACTTCCTCCTCGCCCCATGACATGTCTGTCTGCCAGCTTCCCCACCCCACCAGGCTTCTTCTCTCTAGCCTGTGGTCCAGACCAGACCCCTTGGGATCAGGGGAGGCAACAGAGCAAGCTCCTGTCCCCAGCCCAGATGCTCACGGAAGCCATGTGGCACCGGTCCCCTTTCTCCCAGCCTAGGGTGGGGAGCAGGATGGTCCTGGCTAAAGCAGCTTCTGAAAGAAAAGGTCAAGGGGAAGGTCTGTATCATTGTGTCTTGCCAGAGGTTCCCCAAGACCCAGGATCCAGGAAGAGATGGGGCCTCGTAAGGAAGTCCCCATTCAGACAAAAGCAATCCAGTAGAAGGATGCTGATCTAGAAGCCACTGGAGAAAGCCAGGAAGCTGATCATTAAAAGGTGATTAGGAAAGCTCATTCAGGAGCGGTGGGAGAGCCGAGTCTAAGAGGAAGCCGATGAGGTGGGAGTCTCCCCCTTCCTCACGAACCCCTGGCTCTAGGTAGAACTGACCTGAAAAGCAGAGGTCCACAGTTACCACGGAGCCAAGTGCTCCTGGGAGGAAGACCTGGGCCCTCAGGTCTTAGAGATGGAGTGGAGCTGGGCCATGGGAAGAGCAGACATGGGAGTCAGGTGCTAGGCTTGCATCTGCTGTTACTGAGAGCACCCACCCTTCTGTCTTGCTGGGCCCTCTGTAGGACTGCAGAAGACCATGTGTTCATCTTTGTTTTTGTCCAGGCCTTTGTCAATTCGTACTTGTCTCCTTCTGTCTGTCCAATCATTCATCATCTAACCGTCTTTGATCTGGGCAACCACCCTCCTTCTATCTTTCCATGCTTCCTCTCTTTCACTGATCTATCATCTCTATTCCAATCCAACCATCTATCCATCTCCCCAACCACTGGGCCACCCACCTTCCCTTGCACTTGCCCACCAATCCATCCATCCATCCATCCATCCATCCATCCATCCATCCATCCACTCCTCCTTCCATCCAGCCATCCACTCATCCATTCATTCATCCATCCATCCATCCATCTACTCACCTTCTATCCATCCACTCATCCATCCATCTATCCATCCATCCATCCATCCATCCATCCACTCATCCATCCACCCACTCACCTTCCATCCATCCACTCATCCATCCATCCACTTATCCTTCCATCCATCCACTTA
The DNA here is from genome assembly GCF_048164855.1 of Canis lupus baileyi. Taxonomy (NCBI): domain Eukaryota; kingdom Metazoa; phylum Chordata; class Mammalia; order Carnivora; family Canidae; genus Canis; species Canis lupus. Next base: position 45,557,751 of record NC_132863.1, on the reverse strand, counting down.
TCTGTCCACCCATCCACTCATCCTCCCACCGGGTTCCCTGTCTGCCACCCTCATGTTCATCCATAGGAGTTCCTGTATATTGCAGATAATCACACATGTGCATAGTATTTTCTCATTTCTAGTGCTGTTTCGTATTGACTCCAAAATATTATCTTCAAAGCCACCCCATGGCATAGTCAGGTCAGGGCTCATCATCCTCATTTAGCTTGGAAATAGAACAACTTACTTAGTTTCAAACAGTAAGGGTTAGAATCTGGTAGCATCCTACCACACCAGGCTGCATCTGACTTGCCTTTGGGTGAGACCCTAGAGATTTTGTGGTTGGGTTAGTTATGAGGTTTGACTAGGAGCAACCAGTCCTCATGGAAATGAAGGTATTACGAGAAAGAAGCCTAGCATTTGCTCAGAGGTTGGTCCCTGAAACCAGAGCAGCTTCCTTCTGTGCTCTTTGGAAATAAAGGTTTTGGGAAAATGAATCAGCTTTCCCACCCATCAACCAGCCTGGTGTGCAACATGTGTGTCCTCATGTTTTTGGTGGAGGCACTCAATTTTGCCATTATCCTATTTGGCTACTGGGCCTTCAAGGTAAGCCAGTAAGCCCTGGGCCCACGCATCTCTCCCCAGACTGCTAAGCTTAGCACTTTGGTTTTCTGGGAACAACTGCCCAGAACTCTGGGTTCACGGAGCTGCACTTCCCCTCTGTTGTTGGGGGGCAGGGTGGTCATCAGTTGTCTTTAATAACCCAGGAAATGACAGTACAGCTTTGCCATTGGCTGTCTTAATAGCAGAGAGCGGTCTCTCTCTCTCAATCTCTTTCTCTCTTGAATAGCAATTCCACTGACTCTATTACCGAGATGGCTCTTGCCTTCCATGTCCTGTCCAAGTTGCTATGTCGTTCTTTTATTGTTTCTCTGAAAAGCTCTCTCTAATTAAGGTAAAAGCCAGACACAAACCGGGCTGGGCTGCGTTGTGAGGCACCTGGACTGAGCTGACTGCACAGGCTGCCTTAGGGGCCCTGCAGCTGTCACTTCCTCTTTGTCCAGCGCCTCTGGCCTCCCTTGAGGATCCATTGAAGCCTGGGCCGTCACCCCAAGATGTGGGGGGCATTGGCCAGCCAGAGCGGGTCTGCTGGAAGAGACCGGACTGCCTGTAGCACCCTCCACTCTGCCTGTGTTCTGTGGCCAGAGGGCAAGGGGGGCGGTGACCATGGGAGCAGACAGGGTCCCCTCCAGCTTTGGATCTCAAGTGTTATGTCCTGTTCTATGTCTTGAGGTTCAGAGAAGTGTCAAAGGCACTGAACTGAGGAAATGGGACAGGTGTCTGGGAACAATAAGCCAACAGTCCAAGCTGGAGAGCATCCAGCACCCTAGGGCCAGGAGGCTGGTCAAGGTCCTGGGGCACTCAATGGATGATGGCTCTGCTTAGGGACAGGAGAAGAAAGGTCAGGGGTTTTTCTGGAGTCAGGAGACATTAGAAGAAGACCTTGAAGATCAAGTCAGGAGAAAGAGACAGAGAGAGCACGCGAGAGCAGGAGAAGGTGTGAGAAATGGATCCCCAGCAGTTTTTAAGGAGCAAGGGAAGGACCACACGCATGAAGGCTCATAGGGCAAAAGACCAGCAGGAATTGGAGGTTGGTGCCCAAGCACAGGTTGGAGGGCGGTGGGGACTCCAAGAATCCAAGATAAGAAGGGGACGTCTTCTGAGTCAGGAAGGTGCACTCAGCCCCGGGTTCCACTGCTCAGCCGCAGCCCCCCTCCTAGGCCAGCCCTCTGGTCCTGGTAGAAATACTCAGCCCGACATGGCCGAGTCCCCTTGGAGGACAGGGTGGCTGAAGCATTCCTGGTGATGGTGCTCATCCAGTTTGGCACAATGCTGGTGGGCCAAGCCCTCTACCTGCAGAAACCCTTGCTGGGGAAGTATGCGTCCCAGGTCACCCCAACCTCAGCACCCACTTCCGCTCTCCCTCCTGCCCCGTGTCACTGGGAGGTATCTTTGCTGGCCTGTCGGTCCTCCCTGTTCCCTGTCCCCGGGAAGAAAAAAAGAGACGAGACCCACCTGCCAAGGAAGCATCTTGTAATTCCAAAGGAGTGAAAAGCCAAAGGCTCGCTGCTCATGTGTCTCTGCAGCTCCCCCAGCCCCAGCAGCTTTGTAAATAAGCCTGAGGAATATTTATCAGGCCTCGTAAACTTCCCCCAGAGAGATTCCCCCAGGGACCACCCTGGCTCGGCCCAGCTGCACGTTGCTCCCTCCCTACAAAGCAGGCTGGCTGGGGACACAATGAGCTGTCCCCGGGTCCCAGCAAGGAAGCGGTGGGGGGACGCAAGGTGGTGTCACCTGCTGCCCTCCTCCTCCTCTAAGCCCAGATTTAGAGGAGCAGTGCTACAAACCCTCCCTGATGGGGGCCCCCGGGGCCTCACCCTAAACTCCTCTCAGGGGGAAAAAGATATTTGCAGGGAGCTTACTGGGGGGCTCGTTCCTCCCACTTGTCCGGAGCTTCCTGAAGCCCCTCCGATCAGATGGTGTCCATTGGCCCAATGAAGAAGATTTAAGGATCATCTTAATAATAAATCAGCAACCAAGCAGCAGACAGCCCCGTAGCGGCGAGGCTTTAGCACCTGCGGCCGGGGCTGCGGCTCCTTTGTCAAGAGTAGATGAGGGGGAATAAAAACTCGATTTTTTCAGGAAAGCAAAGGGAGCCCAGGTGTCCCCAGGGGCCATCTGCCAGCTGAATCATTTGGGGAAAGGTAGTTTTATGGTTTTTCTTTCTCCTCCAACTAACAATTACTCTTGAAAGCAAAACCTCCTTTTCCCTCTCGGCTTGGCTGAGCCCAGTGAGCTACGGGGGTTCCCGAGGGGTCAGGACAGCGGAGCACCGAGGCCCCGAGGCCCGGGCCCTGGGGGGAACCTGAAGGCCCAGTGGCAGTGGGATCACCAGCTCTCCGGGGCATGTGCAGGGCCTTAATCTCGACTGTGTGGCTCGGATCTGCACGGGATGAAACGCATCCACTGCGGCCAGTCTGCCCCTGCAGCCACCAAGCTGGATCCGTGGCAACTTCCTGACCCAAAACTTCAACTTGGTCAACCTCGTCTCGTTCCGAAGTGGAGGGGAGAACCAGCTTCAGATGCACCGGCTGGGACCTGCCAGGGGTGCGTGTGGCCTTCCCCGGGGCCACCTCTGGGCCCAGGTCTGGACGACTGGGGTCTGTTTGATGGGGTCCTGGCCTGAGCAGGACCCGAGACCTGAGCGCAGGCTGAACCGCAAGAGGGAGAGGCCCTGTTCCCATATCTTCTTGCACTGATTGTCCCCCTACTGGATTCAGACTGGGCGCAACGTGTCCTCCACGCCCAGAGAAGCCACCAGGCATCAATCAGTTCCCACCTCGGCATCTCTTCCCCCTACATCCCTACCAGCCATTTACACTTGATTAACACCACAGTTATTCAGGTGGGATGGGCTCGGCCCAGGAAAGGGGCCGCATCGTGCCCTGAGGCAGGGTCCCCCCGCTGCCACGCAGCTCCTAGCAAAGGACAGACCAGAGGACATCATTCTTGCAGATATCATCAGCCACGCCACCGGCCACTGGCCCCGCCAACCGAGCAGCAGCGGTCGGGCATCCCACGCCACCCCATCCACATCAGCACCTTCTGGACCAGTTGGAGGAAAAGGCATCACCCAGACCCTCAGTCCTGTTGCGACTCCCCAGCCGAGGAGTTCTGAGCCCGCGCGTGGGCAGGAATCACAGGGACTGACCTTGAATGAGGCCGCGCGGGGCTCAGGCACCGAGTCGGGCCATCCGCGCGTCCTTCCTTTCTCCGCTGCTCTTCTCTCCTCTTCCTTCTTTCAAAAAACAATTTCTATGTTAAATTTATCTGCCGTTTGCCAAACCTTTCTCTATGGTTAACTTTGGAGGATTTGTTCTATTTTAAATTCTATAATAGTTGAGAACCATGGAGTCAAGTGTATATACACTCATGTATGCATAGATATATAAAGTAAGTGCAAAGGGGGATGCATTTCCACAGGCCGAGCACACGTCGTAACTGGCACCCAGGCCCCGAAACAGACCTTGGCCATATCCCGGAGCCCCAGTCGTGCTCCCCTCGGCGGCTACCTGCCCCTCGCGATGGAACCCACCGCCCCGACTTCCAACAACGCAGATTAGGGTTTGCCTGCTTTAAAAAAAAAAAAAATCAGTCGCTATGTTTTGCTTTGTTTTACTTTGTGAGACAGAGTACCATTTGTTTTCTTTTTAATTACACGCTTAGAAAGAGCACGTTTTAAAAATGGACTTTCTGAGGGACAAACAATATGTTACTTGTCCCCAAAATACGTGGGCAATATGTTAATAGACATTTTATTATCGTTTTGCTCTATGATCTGTTTTGTGGCTTGTCGCAGATTTTCTGAGCAGTGAATCTGGAACATTAAAGGGGGTGCGCGAGGGTGCGGTGGGGCTCGCTGCAGGGGGAGCAGCAGGATGTATTTGTGGTAGCTCTTTTATCCAGGCAAGAGTTACAGGCAGTAAATCCACACACAAGTGCACAATTTAATGAGTTTCGAGTAATGCGAATGCCCGTGCACCACCACTCCCAGCAAGCCAGAGAACATTTCTATTGTCCCAGAAAGTGCCCTCGTGGTCCTTCCGGGTCACACCCACCACAACCACTGCTCCCATTTCCATCGCTGTTGATCACTCTCCCTGCGCATGAACCGCATCCACGTGTAACCAGAGAACAGGTGCTCATTTACTTTCAGACTCATCCCTACTGTTGCATGTATCAGTTTATTCTTTTTTCTTCTACATTGAGTATTTCATTGTATGAACACATACAATGTGTTTTACGTTAATAGACGTTTCAGTTGTGCCCATTTTTCGGAGGGACGTATATTCTTTTCTCTTGATGGGATGAAATTGGTCCGTGATGGGCTGGTTGTGCGTCTACCCTTGTAAGAAGCTGAGCAACAGTCTCCAGAGTGGGTGGGCCATCCTGCAGTCCTACCAGCACATTCTTGGGGAGTTGTTCCCCATCCTCACCAGCAAAACATACGATCCGTCACTTGGATGTCAACCATTCTGACCGATGCTGAGACTGTCTCATTGTGCTTTTGTGTTTGCCCGGTGACCGGTGAGACCAAGTGAGTTTGCATGGGCTTATCGCCCATTTGCGTGTCTTCCCTGTGAAGTGTCTACTCAGGTCTTGTTGTGTTTTTGTTCTATTTCTCATTGAATTTTAGGAATTCTTTATTCTGGATAGAAGTTCCTTATCAGATACATGGATTGCAAATGTTTCCTTCCTCTCCGTGACTTGCCTTGTTACATACTCGGTGTTGACTTTGAGTGAGCAGAGGTACTTGTCATTCTGAAGAAGCCAAATTGGTCAATACTTTATTTTGATGGTGAGTGCCTTTTGGATCCTCTCTAAGAAATCTGCCTGCCTCAAGATCATGAAGATACTCTTGTATGTATTCTGCTAGAAACTTTATAGTTCTAGCTTGTGTGTGTAGGTTCTCTGATCTGCTTCAAATTAAATTTTATATGTGGTGTGAACTAGAGGTCAAGGCTCATTTTTTCCTATATGTTTCCTGCTTTTCCTAGTCCATTTGCTGAAAAAACATTTCTTTCTCATTGAAGGTGCCACTGCCCTGACACCTCTGTAAAAAAATCAATTGACTGAATACATACAAATCTATCTCTGGATTCTTCATTATGATCCATTGATCTATTTCTCTGTGATTCCATCAATACCACACCATCTTGATTACGGTAGCTTTGGATGCATTTTGAAATCAGAAAGTGTGTGTTCCCCAGCTTGGGTGTTTATTTTCAAGATTGTTTTGGCTATTCTAGGTCCTTTGCATTTCCATTTTAGAAACAATTTGCCAGAAATATTCTACAAAATGTCTCACCGATATTTGGATTGGAATTCTGTTGAAACTATAAATCTCCATAGTTCGGTTTGAAAGAACTTGTGCCTTGGCAATACTGAGTCTCCGAGCCATCCACATGGTTTATCCATTTAAGATTCTTAATTTCTCTTAGCATTGTCTTCTACTTTTTTATATGCAGATGCAGGTTGGGACAACTTTTTAAAAAAAATATTTATTTATTTGATAAGGAGAAGGAGTGGAAAGAGAATGGGAGAGAAAGAAGCATGAGCTCTGGGTAAGAGGCAGAGGGAAGGGGAGAAGCAGACTCTGCCACTGAGCAGGGAGCCTGATGTGGGGCTTGATCCCAGGACCCCATAATCGTGACTTGAGCTGAAGGCAGACATTTAACCGACTGAGCCACCCAGGTGCCCCTGGTGCCCAACTTTAAAGTCATTCTCAAGTATTTCGTGTTTTTTGATGCTATTGTCAATGGAATTGTTTCAAAATTTCATTTCCAATTATTTGCTGCTAGGATAAAAAATATAATTGAAGGATCCCTGGGTGGCGCAGCGGTTTGGCGCCTGCCTTTGGCCTAGGGCACGATCCTGGAGACCAAGGATCGATTCCCACGTCGGGCTCCCGGTGCATGGAGCCTGCTTCTCTCTGCCTGTGTCTCTGCCTCTCTTTCTCTCTCTCTGACTATCATAAATAAATAAAAATTTATTAAAAAATATATATATAATTGATTTATATATTTGTATCCTATGGCCTGACTAAAAGTACTTATTAGTCCTAGTGGTTACTTTCACATATTCTTTTAAAAATTTTTTAAATTTAGGGAACCCTGGGTGGCGCAGTGGTTTAGCGCCTGCCTTTGGCCCAGGGTGTGATCCTGGAGACCCGGGATCGAATCCCACGTCGGGCTCCCGGTGCATGGAGCCTGCTTCTCCCTCTGCCTATGTCTCTGCCTCTCTCTCTCTCTCTGTGTGTGACTATCATAAATGAATAAAAATTAAAAAAAATTTTTAAAAATTTTTTAAATTTTAAATTCAATTAATTAGCATATAATGGTTATTGGTTTCAGAGGTAGAGCTCAGTGATTCATCAGTTGCATGTGACACTCAGTGCCCATTACATCATGTGGCCTCCTTAACACCCATCACCCGGTTACCCCATCTCCCCGCCCACATCCCCTCCAGCGACCCTCAGTTTGTTTCCTATGATTAAGAGTCTCTTATGGCTTTGTTTCCCCTTTGATTTCTTTTTTTTTTTAAAGATTTTATTTATTATTCATGAGAGACACACACAGAGAGAGAGAGAGAAAGAGAAAGAGAGAGAGGCAGAGACACAGGCAGAGAGAGAAGCAGGCTCCATGCAGGGAGCACAATGCGGGACTTGATCCTGGGACTCCTAGACCACACCCGGAGCTGAAGGCAGGTGCTAAACTCCTGAGCCGCCCAGGGATCCCTCCTTCTCTGATTTCATCTTGTTTTATTTTTTCCTCTCTTCTATGATTCTCTGTTTTGTTTCTTAAATTCCCCATATGAGTGAGATCATATGATAATTGTCTTTCTCTGACTTATTTCACTAGCCTCTAGTTCCATCCATGTCATTGCAAATGGAAGATTTAATTTCGTTTTGATGGCTGAGTAGTAGTCCACAGTGTGTGTGTGTGTGTGTGTGTCCCCTACATCTTCTTTTTCCGCTCATCTGCAGATGGACATCTGGACTCTTTCCATAGTTTGGCTATTGTGGACGTTGCTGCTATAAACACTGCGGTGCAGGTGCCCCTTCAGATCACTACATTTGTATCTTTGGGGTAAATATCTTAGTAGTGCAATTTCTGGGTCACAGGGTAGCTCTATTTTGAGCTTTCTCAGGACCCTCCACACTGTTCCAGAGAGGCTGCATCAGTTTGCATTTCCACCAACAGGGTAAGAGGGTTCTCCTTTCTCTGCATCCTCGCCAACATCTGTCATTTCCTGACTTGTTAATTTTGGTCATTCTGACTGGTGTGAGGTGGGATCTCATGGTGGTTTTGATTTGTATTTCCCTGATGCCGAGTGATGTGGAGCATTGTTTCATGTGCTTGTTGGCCATGTGTAGGGCTTCTTTGGAGAAATGTCTGTTCATGTCTTCTGCCCATTTCTTGACTGGATTATTTGTTCTTTGGGTGTTGAGTTTGATAAGTTCTTTACAGATTTTGGATACTAGCCCTTTATCTGACCTGTCATCTGCAGATATCTTCTGTTCTGTAGGTTGCCTTTTGGTTTTGTCGACTGTTTCCTTTGCTGTGCAAGAGCTTTTTACCTTGATGAAGTCCCAATGGTTCATTTGGCATTTACTTCCCTTGTCTTTGGAGACGTGTCTAGCAAGAAGTTGCTGTGGCTGAGGTCAAAGAGGTTGACACCTGTTTTCTCCTCTTGGATTTTAATATTTTCCTGTCTCACATTTAGGTCTTTCATCCATTTTGAGTCTATCTTTGTGTATGGTGTGAGGAAATGGTCCAGTTTCATTCTTCTGCATGTGGCTGTCCAATTTTCCCAGCACCATTTGTGGAAGAGACGGTCTTTTTACCATTGGATATTCTTTGCTGCTTTGTTGAAGATTAGTTGATCATAGGGCTAGGGTCCATTTCTGGGATCTCTATTCTGTTCCATTGATCTCTGTGTCTGTTTTTGTGTCAGGACCACACTGCCTGGATGATTACAGCTTTGTAATAGAACTTGAGGTCTGGGATTGTGACGCTACCAGTTTTGGTTTTCTTTTTCAACATTCCTCTGGCTATTCAGGATCTCTTCTGGTTCCATAGAGATTTTAGGATTATTTGTTCCAGCTCTGTGAAATAAGTTGATGGTATCCTCATAGGTATTCCACTGAATGTACAGACTGCTGTAGGTAGCAAAGATATTTTAACAATATTTGTTCTTCCAACCCATAAGTATGGAGAGTTTTTTCCATTTCTTTGTTTCTTCCTCAATTTCTTTCATGAGTATTCCATAGTTTTCTGAGTACAGATCTCTTGCCTCTTTGGTTAGGTTTATTTCTAGGTACCTTATGGTTTGGGGTGCAAATGAAAATGGAATTGATTCCTTGATTTCTCTTTCTTCTGTCTCATTGTTAGTGTATAGAAATGCCACCGATTTCCGTGCATTGATTTCATATCCTGCCACTTTGCTGAATTTCTGTATGAACTCAATTTTGGGGTCAAGTCTTTTGGGTTTTCCACATAGAGTATCATGTCAGCTGCGAAGAGTGAGAGTTTGACATCTTCTTTGCGAATTTGGATGCCTTTTATTTTCTTTTGTTGTCTGACTGCTGAGGCGAGGACTTCCAGTACTATGTTGAACAGCAGTGGTGAGAGTGGGCATCCTTGTCGTGTTCCTGACCTTAGTGGAAAAGCTTTTAATTTTTCCCCATTGAGAATGATATTCACTGTGGGCTTTTGTATATGGCTTTCTTGGTATTGAGGTGTGTTCCCTCTATCCCTACACTGTGAAGAGTTTTAATCAAGAAAGGATGCTGTACTTTGTCAAATGCTTTTTCTGCAGCTATTGAGAGAATCATATGGTTCTCGTCTTTTCTTTTATTAATGTAGTGTATCACATTGATTGATTTGTGGATGTTGAACCACCCTTGCAGCCCAGGAATAAATCCCACTTGATCGTGGTGAATAATTCTTTTAATGTACTGTTGGATCCTATTAGCTAGTATTTTGCTGACAACTTTTGCATTCATGTTCATCAGGGATATTGGCCTGTAATTGGCGAGGTCTTTCGGATCAAGGTAATTCTGGCCTCATAGAAAGACTTTGGAAGCTTTCCTTCCATTTCTATTTTTTGAAACAGCTTCAGAAGAATAGACATTAATTCTTCTTTAAATGGTAGAATTCCCCTGGGAATCCATCCGGCCCTAGACTCTTGTTTGTTGGGAGGTTTTTGATTACTGCTTCAATTTCCTTACTGGTTCTGGGTCTGGGCAGATTTTCTATTTCTTCCTGTTTCAGTTTTGGTAGTTTGTGCATCTCTAGGAATGCATCCATTTCTTCCCAATTGCCTAATTTGTTGGCACATAGTTGCTCATAACATATTCTTATAATTGTTTGTATTTCTTTGGTGTTGGTTGTGACCTCTCCTCTTTCATTCATGATTTTATTTATTTGGGTCCTTTCTCTTTTCTTCATAAGTCTGACCAGGGGTTTATAAATCTTATTAATTCCTTCAAAGAACCAGCTTAGCTTCGTTGATCTGTTCTACTGTTCTTTTGGTTTCTGTTTCATTGATTTCTGCTCTAATCTTTATTATTTCTCTTCTCCTGCTGGGTTTAGGCTTTATTTGCTGTTCTTTTTCCAGCTCTTTGAGGTGTAAGGTTAGGTTGTATATTTGAGATCTTTCTTGTTTTTTGTTTTTGTTTTTGTTTTTGTTTGAGAAAAGCTTGTGTTATTGTATACGTCCCTCTTAGACCATCTTTGCTGCATCCCAAAGGTCTGATTATTTTCACATATCCTTTAAAAGTTTTTTACATGGTCATGACATCTATATGCATAGTGACGTTTGTGTTTTCTTTCCAATCTACACAACTTTTATTTTTTCTTGCTTTATTACACTAACGGGGAATGTCAGTACAATGGTGAACAGCCAATGGTGAGGGCAGACATTCTTGCCTTGCTACCAATCTTAGAGGAAAAGCCTTCAATGTTTCAGTAATAAATAAAATGTTAACTAGGATTTTCATATATGTGTATCCCTTATCAGATTGAAAAGGTTCTCTTTTTGTCCAATTTTGGGAACAATTTTGGCCATGAATAAGCACTGAACTTTGTCAGATACCTTTTCTGTATCTTTTGAAATGATTTTACCCATTTATTTTGTTAATATGGTGAATATTGGTTGATTTAAAATCCTATACCAGCTTTGCATTCTTTGAAAAGACTCTACTTAATTATGATGTATTATCATTCTACATGTCACTGAATTCAGTTTGCTAACATTACGTTGGGATTTTTGCATCTGATGCATGAAGAATATCATGTGTATAGTTTTCTTACAATGCCTCTGTCAGGATTTGGTGTCAGGATTACACTGACTTCCTAAGATGATTTGATAAATATTTTTCTTTTGTTTTTTTCTAAAGGAGTCGTGTAAAAGTTGTATTTTTTTTTCTTTGTGTGTTTGGTAGAACTCACCAATAAAGCACTTAGGGCCTGGAATTTCCTTGTGTCATCTACATATCTTCTTTGGTAAAGTATGTGTTCAAATATTAAAGCTATTTAAAAAAATTTTTGTCATATCATTAAAGAATTATGAGTCTTGGGGATCCCTGGGTTGCTCAGTGGTTTGGCACCTGCCTTTGGCCCAGGGCGTGATCCTGGAATCCTGGGATCAAGTCCCGTGTTGGGCTCCTGGCATGGAGCCTGCTTCTCCCTCCTCCTGTGTCTCTGCCTCTCTCTCTCTCTCATAAATAAATAAATAAATAAATAAATAAATAAATCTTTAAAAAAAAGAAGTATAAGAGTCTTTATGTATTGTGGATAAGAGTCTTTTGTCAATGATGTGTTCTGCAAATATTTCTCCCAGGCCATGACTTGCCTTTGCCTTTTCTTAACAGAGTCTTTGGGGAAACAAATGTTTTAAATTGTGATGAAACCCACTAGGATAATTCTCTCGTGATCCAAGCTGTGGTGTGTTTCAACAGCTAGGTCCTTTTCACTGCTGAGTAGTATTTCACAGTATGGACATACCACAGTTTATTTAACCATGCTTCCAGTGAAGCCCATCTACGTTGTTTTCTTTTTTTTTTAAAGTAGGCTCCACACTGAGCTCAAATGTGGAGCTAAAACTTACAACCTGAGACCAAGACCTGAGCTGAGATCAAGAGCCTTCACCAGCTGAGCCACAGAGGCATCCCCATGTTGTTTCCTTTTTGTCTAGTATGAATAAATCTGCCATGAACATTTTTGTACAGGTTTTTGCATAAACGTTAAGTTTTCATTTCTCTGGGTGAACAAACGTCCAAGTGTGCGACTGCTGGGGCATGTCGCAATCAAGGTTCGTAAGAAACTGCTACATCGTTTTCCAGATTGGCCGTACCATTTCGCATTCCCACCATTGAAGTACGAGTGACCTGGTTTCTCTACATCCTTCCCAGCATTTGATATTATCACTATTTTTTAAGCCATTCGGATAGATACACCATGATAGCTCATTAGAGGTTTCATTTGCATTTCCCTAATGGCTAATGGCGCCGAGCAGCTTTCCATGTGCTTATTTGCCATCTATATACCCTTTTCAGTGAAATGTCCATTTATGTCTTTGGCCTATATGATAATTGGACTGGTTGCTTCTTACAGTTTCAAGGATTCCTTATGCATTCTAGATACAAGTCATTTGCTGAATATGTGGTTTGCAGTTATTTCCTTGCAGTGTGTAGCCCGTCTTTTTATCCTCTTAACAGTCTTTTGCAGAGGAAAATTTTAAAATTTTGATGAGGTTCACTTTATCAGTTTTTCCTTTTACAGATCATGCTTTTGGGATCAATTTGAGGAACTCTTTGCCTAGTGCTAGACTCTGAAGATTTTTCTCTTCAGCATTTTTCTAAATGCTTTATGTATAGTATTTAGCTCAATGTTCATTATTTTGCCCATGGAGATCTAATTGCCTGTCTAGCACCATTTGTAGAAAGGCTGCCCTTCCTCTGTGAAACAGCTTTTTCACCTTTGTCAAAAGTCAGTCAGGCATGCATGTGCGGGTCTATTTCTGTGTTCTCCATCCTATTCCACTCATCTATGTGCTTTTCCCTCCACCGATCCCACACTGTCTTCATTCTGTAGCTACAGCACAAGCCTTCATATCCGGTAAAGTAATTCCTCCCGCTTCGCTCTTCATTGCTGTTTTAGCTACCCAGGGCCAGTACCTACGTAAATTTTAGAATATGCTTTTTTTTTTTATGTCTATCACACAAACTTGGACTTTGATAGGAATTGCATTAAACCCATAGATCAGTTTGGGGTGAACTGACATCTTTATTACATTGAATCTTGCCATCCATAAATATGGTATGTTTCTCCATTTAGTTAGGTCTTTATTTCTTCAGCATTTTATAATTTTCAGCATATAAATCATGCCCAGGTTTTGTTCCGTTTCCACTAAGGATTTGGTTTTCCTTGGAGCAATTGTACGTACTACTGTATCGTAAATACTTTTTTCTAGAGCAGTTTTAGGTGCACAGCAAAATCAAGCAGCAGGTGTAGAGTTCTCATGTGACCCCCCGCCCCCGTGCCTGCTACACACCCCCGCTACACGCACAGCCTCCTTCATTGCCAATATCTCCCAAGAGTAGTACCTTTGATGCAGTTGATGAGCTACCCTGGCACGTCCTTACCACCCAGCATCCACAGTTTATAGTAGGTTTACTCTCAGGTTGTATGTTCTATGGGTTTAGACAAATGTGTAATGACCTGTACCACCACCCTAGTATCATACAGAGTAGTTTCACTGCCCCTCAAATCCTCTGTGCTCCATCTGTCCATCCCTCCTTGCCCCCAAGCCCCAATAACCACTGGTGCCTCCATAGTTTTGTCTTTCCCAGAATGTCATATCGTTGGATGTAGCCTTTTCAGATTGGCTTATTTCACTTAGTAATATGCATTTAAATTTCTTCTTCGTGGCTTGATAGCTCATATCCTTTTGGCCTTGAACAATATTCCATTGTTTGGATGTACTACAGGTTATTTATCCATTCCCTCACTGAAGGACACCTTGGTTGTTTCCAAGTTTTGGTCATTATCAACAAAAGCTGCTACAAATAGTTGTGTGCAGGTTCTGTGTGGAGGTTTTCAACTCATTTTGGGTAAAATACCAAGGATCATGATTGCTGGAATGGACAGTAGGAGTACGTTTAGGTTTCTAAGGCACTGCCTACCTGTCTTCCAAATGAGCTGAGCCATTTTCCATTCCCACCAGCCGTGAGCGAGCGCGTCTACTGCCCCACATCCTCGCCAGCATTTGGTGTTTTCAGTGTTCTGGATTTTAGTCTAAGAAGTGTGCAGTGGTATCTCACCGTTTCAATGTACATTCCCCAGATATGATGTGGAACATGTCTTCATACGCTTATTTGGGCGTATGGCACCTTCGGTCAAGGTCTTTGGCCCATTCTGAAAACAAGAGGTTTGTTTTCTTACTGTTGTGTTGTAAGAGTCTCCTGTATATTTCAGAGAACAATTCCTTTATCAGACATGCCTTTTGCACATAATTTCTCCCAGCCTGTGGCTTATCTTTTCATTCTTTTGGCAGTGTCTTTCACAGAGCAGAAATTTTTTAATTTTAATGAAATATAGCTTGTCAGTTTTCTTTTTATGAATTATCCTTTGGTGAACTTCAGACATGCTTCTCCTTTCCCTCCCTGCCCCCCCCCCCAAGTCCCCGTCTACCAGTGGGACAGAATGGCTCTTTTGGGCTGGAGTCAGTTATTCCCTTCCTCCAGATCAGCAAGGCTCAGGGTAAAACCCCAGCAAGTTAGGCTCCGGTTAAGTCGTTTCTCAGAGGGCTCGCGTTAGCGAGGAGAACACGAAGCTCTGTCTTATTTTCAAATGATTCCTACCCCTGCCAGGAGGATGAGGACATTTGTCTCTGATACTCACTGTGAGGACCTGGCTGACCTGAAGATGGAACACACAAAAGTGGGGGTGCCCCCAGCGACTAGATCCCCTTGGAGTCTTTATCTCTAAGACTCGCCCACACGGAGTCAATCATAGCTTGGTTTTCTTTACTTTGACCATGTCTCCTGTGGGGGTTTGTGGTTGCGGGTTTCTGCCCTGGTGAGTTGTGATGCTCCCTACTTGCCTGTTGGTATCTTCAGTTTGGGGGGGGGCCCTACAGTTTGCCCTGTGACCTCACTTCTCTAACAGATCAGAGAAGACTTGTTGATCAGTCAGCCTGTTCATCTGGGTCCTCGGTGTAGGACACAGTGGCAACTCCCAGCTTCTCACTGCCACGCTGGAAACCAGGAGTCGAGCGTTCTGTTTTAAATTTTGGTTTCCACGCGTCCTCCGTTAACGTTTACAAATGTCATTGATTTTTGCACGTAGATATTGTATCTTGCAATATTGCTGAACTTATTTATTGCTATTCAGAGGTTTTCGGGGGTGGGGGTTGGAGTTGGTTTCAAAGGTTATACTCAGATGCTCAAGTCATGTGCAAATAGAGACCGTGTCATTCATTTTTTGCACTCTGTATGCCTTTTCTTTCTTTTCCTTGCCTTATTACAGTAGCTTCAACACCCAGCACTATTTTAATCTTAAGGAGGAAACCCATCTTTTACTGTAAATTATGATGTTAGCGAAAGATTTCTGTTGTTCCTCATTGGGTTAATATCCCTTCTATTCCTAGGTGGCGGAGAGTTTTTACTGGGTATGGATATTGAATTTTGTCCAAGGCCTTTTGTGTACCTGTTGAGATGATCATATGCTTTTCGTCTATGGTCCATGGATATGAATTATGTTGATTTATTTTCTAACATCAAGGCAGGCTGAGTTCCCAGGACAAGTTTCCCCTCGTTATGAGATATTACATGTATATATGAATGGATTCAATTTGCAAGGATCTTGCAGGGGAGTTTTGCGTCTATGTTTATGAAGGATATTGTTCCGTCGTCCTCTGTTCTTGTAATGTTTGTCTGGTTCTGATTGCAAAGCACCGCTGGCTGCATACATGAGCTTTGACGTGCGTGCTCCTCTTCTATTTTCTGGATGAGTTTGCATGGAATTGGTATTATTTCTTCCGTAAATGTTCAGTAGAATTCACCAGCAAAGCTATTTGGGCCTGGAGTTGTCTTTGTGAGAAGGTTTTAAAGTTCAAATTCAATTTCTTTTAACAGTTCCAAGACTGTTCAGGCTCTGTTTCACCTTGAGTGAGTTCTGTGGTTTGTGTCTTTTAAGGAATTTGTCCATTTGATCTCAGTTACTGAATTTACCGACAAATCGTTGCTCCTAATATTCACTTGATGACATCCTTTTCACCTCTATGGGATCTCTAATTTTGATATTCTGATCTCTAATTCTGATTTTTCTCTCCCAATCAATCTGAACAGAAGTTTATCAATTTTACTGACTCAAAAAATAAACTTTTGATTTTATTGACTTTTCTATATTGTTTTTCTCCTTCCTCTTATGCTTTGGGTTTAATTTACGTTTTTTAAAAAAATGTTTTTAAGGTGGAAATTTAGGTCATTCAAGTTTTTTTCCCCACTTTTCTCATATATATTTGAAGTTTTCTTCTCAGTTCATAAATTTTAAGTCATGTTTTTTCATTCAGTTCAAATATTTTATCCTTTCTACTGTGAAATTTTCTTTAACCCATGAATTAATTAAAAGTATATATTATAGTTTTAAATATTTGTGATATTCCAGGTATTTTGATATTTATTTCTAATTTAAGTCCACTGTGGTCAGAGAAGATCATTTGTATAATTGCAATCTTTCTAAATTTATTGAAAGTTGTTTCATGGCCCACAGTGTGGTCTAATTTGACAAATGTTCCACATGCCCTTGAAGGGAACATGAATCCTACTGTTATTACTGACAGTACCATTCAAGTGTTCTAGATCTTCACTGACTTTCTGTCTGTTTTACCAATTATTAAGAGAAGGCTGTTGAAAACTGCAATTAACTCTGGATTTGCTTATTTTTCCTTGAAATCTGTCAGTTTTTGAAGCTCTGTTCCTTGGTGCATACATATTCAGGACAATTAGTTTTTCTGGGTAAATAGTCCTCCTTAGGGGCGCCTGGGTGGCTAAGCAGCTAAGCGTCTGCCATTGGTTTAGGTCGTGATCTCAGGGTCCTGGGATCAAGTCCTGCATCAGGCTCCCTGCTCTATGGGGAGTCTGCTTCTCCCTTTGCCTCTGCTCCCCCTGTCTCTAATGAATAAACAAATAAAATCTTAAAAAAAAAAACCAGTCCCCTTTATCCTTTAATATTCCTCACTCATCAACCCATGTTGTTATATTTAACCGGGAAGCTCCAGCTTCCTTTTGGTAAATTCTAGAATTGCTTCTTTCTCCATCCTTCCATTCTTCTGCATAAATCTTGCAGTAGGTTTTTTACAGTCAGTACAGAGTTGAAATTTTTTTTATATCCACTGCTACAGTCTCTTCCTTTTAACTGCTGTGTCTAGACTATTTGCATTTAATGTGAGAATTGGTGTGGTTGAGCTTAAATGATCTTGCATGTTTTTCCATCTACCCTCTGTTTGCCATTTCTTCTTCCTCCTTTTATTTATTTATTTATTCATGAGATACACACATAGAGAGGCAGAAACACAGGCAGAGGAAGAAGCAGGCTCCGTGTGGGGAGCCTGATGTGGGACTCGATCCCAGGACCCCAGGATCACGACCTGAGCCAAAGGCTGATGCTCAAGCACTGAACCCCTCAGGTGCCCCTTCTTCTTTTCTTGTGGCTGGGGAGCCTCAGGGTCACAGCACAGGGAATGGGGATGCAGACAGCAGTCCTGCTCTCCATGAGCTGAGCAGAGTTTGGGGATCAGGGAGGCCAGGTGGTGAGAATCTGTTCCAGAAGAGGGAGAGAAAGGAGAACACGGAGAACACATCAGGCATCAGGAGGGGGTTCCCCTTGAGCCTAGCCAGGAAGCGCTGGAGGCGGTGGAAAGCCATTGGGGGAAAGCCTCAGGGAGATGAGTGCCTGCAGCTCAGGCACGGCCCCCACCATGGGAACAGTCTCACGGTTGCGCGGGGCCCAGAGTACGGCACCGTGGACCACCGTCTTATTGGTGGCTTGTTTCTACGTGACCGGTTTCTGCCTTTGTTACTACTTTCTTTATCCTCTGACATGGCAGTAATTTGCTCTTCTTTTTCTAGCTTCCTGAAAGGTAAAATATATCACAGATTTTTAAACCTTTCTCTCTTTTCCAGTACGAATGAAAACAAACAGGTGTCCCTCTACCCCCTGCGCAGCCACGTCCGACAAGTTTTGACATGTTGAATTTTCATGACCATTCAGTCTAGTATTTAAAAATTTCCTTTGTGATTTTCATCTTTGATCCACGTGTTATTTAAATATGTGTTGTATCAGGGCACCTCGGTGGCTCAGTCAGCAGAGCATCTGCCTTTGGCTCAGGTCATGATCCCTGGGTCCCAGGGTCGAGCCCCACATGGGGCTCGCTGCTCATTGGGGGGTCTGCTTCTCTCTCTCCTCCCTCCTTGTGCTCTATCACTATCTCTGTCACTATCTCTCTCAAATAAATAAAAAAATCTTTAAAAAATTAAAATAATAAATATGTCTTGCATCGTTTCCAAATATTTGGGAGCTTTTCTATCTTTTTTATTGATTCCTAATTATGCACTCTGATTTCTATGCACTCTGTTCATAGAAAAATAAGACATCTGCGCAAGTTTTCAATCTTTTGAAATTTATGGAGACATTTTATGGCCCAGCATAGTGTCTATCCTGATGCATAGGCTTTGCTTGCCTAGGTCTTTCCACATCTACAAGGAAAGAACGTATATTCTGGAGTTGCTGGGTATGCTGTTCCACAAATGTCAAATAAGGAAAGGTGCTTGATAATGTTGGAATCTTTAATATGTCGATTTTGGGGGTCCAGTGTTACTATCAGTTTCAGAAAGCAAGTATTAAAAATCCATCTATGAAAAAAAATCTATCTATGATTGCGGACTTCTCTATGCTTTTGGTTCTGCTGAATTTTTCCTTCATGTATATTGAAATTTTGGTATTAGGTGCACATGCATTTACGGTTGTTATGCTTTCCTGATGGACTGTGAAATGTTTTCATTATCATTATGAAATGTTCCTTTTTATCTCTGGTAATCTTTCCTGTAGCCTACTTTGTGTGATATTAATGTGACCAGGCCAACTTAATTGTGCTCACTGTTTGCATAATCTATTTTTTCTATCCCTTTACTTATAACCTGCCGTGTCTTTATGTTTTAACTATTTCATGTACACTACATACGGTTGGATCTTGCATCTTTAAATCTAATTGAACAAGATTTGCCTTTTAATTGGAGTGTTTAGTCTACCTGTATTTTAATATAATGATTGATAAGGTCGGTTTAAATCTACCCTTTGCTAATTTGATTTTAATGTGTCATTTTCTCCCTTCTCTGCTTTTTGCCTTCTCTTGGGTTAACAACATTTTAAAAGAATTTTTAATATTCCATTTTAGTTTCCTGTTATTAAAATATGCATCTTTACACTTTGTTTTTAATGTTTTTCCAGGGATCATAATATGCACTTTTTCCCCTCAATTTTTAAAATTTATGGTAAAATATACAAGCATAAAACCATGTATTCATTTTTAAGGGCACAGTTTCAGTGGCATTAAATACATTCCTAATGTGCTATGGTCACCACCATCCACCTTCAGGGCTTTCTTCATCTGCTAAAATGGAAACTCTGTCTTTTACCACTAAGTACCATGTTAGCAGTAGTTTTATTTTGTTTTGACTTTTGTAGATGCCCTTTACTGGGTTAAGGAAGCACCCCTCCATTCCTTGTTTAAATAATTTTTGCCAAAAGTGGATGTTAAATTTGTCAAATACTTTTCCCTCAACTATTGAAATAGGACTTTCCTTCTGTAGTCTGTGAATATGGTCAATTGCATTGATTTATTTTCTAAAGTTCAACAGTCTTGCGTTCCCAACATAAACCTCATTTGGTAATTTGGTATATTATCAATATTATCATTTTATATATTGCTGGATGTGATTTACCAATATATATTCTTTTGATCCACCAATATTTTGTTGATCTTTTTGTGCATATATATTCATGAGGTACATCGATCTTTAGCCTTCTTCTAACGTCTTTGGTGGTGACATCAAGGAGATGCTGGTGCTGCAAATAAGTTCGAATGTGTTCTCGCCTCTTCTATTTTCTGGAAGAGCTTATGCAGAATTGGTATTATTACTTCATTAAATATTGGGAGAACTTGCCTTTGAAATAAGCTGGGCCTGGAGTTTTCGTTGTTGGAAGATTTTAATCTAAAAATTCAATTTCTTTAGTAGATATAGGCATATTCAGGTTATCTCTTTTGTCTTGAGTGAGTTTTGGTGTTTTGTGTCTTTCAATTAATTTGTTTGCTTCATCTAAATTGAATTTATGGCATAGAGAGATCACCTTACTATCTTTTTAATATCTGTAGCGCCTGCAGTGATATCCCATCTTTCATTTTTTTATATTTACAATTTATGTCTTTATTTTGTTCAGTTTGTCTAGAAAGTCATCAAGTGTACTGATCTTTTCAAATAACTTTTGGTTTCACTTATTTTCTCTATTTTTTGAATTCTCAATTATATTAATTTCTGCTCCTATATATTGTTTTTTCTTCCTTTCTTTCTTTGGATTTAATTTGCTCTTTTTCTAGTTTCTACAGTGGCATCCTAGATTATTTACTTAATACTTCCTGTGTGACCCACAGGTTATTTAGAGGTATGCTATTTAATTTCCAAATATTTGTGGATTTTCCAGTTGTCTTTCATTGATTTCCAGTTTAAGTCCCCTATAGTCAGAGAACATATACACTGTACAATTTTAATTCCTTTAAGGTTAATTTTGTAATGGCTCAGAATATGATTAATTTTCATGAATGCCCCATTTGCACTTGGGAAGAATAAGTGTTCTGTTACTGTTGGCGGGAGTGGTCTATAAATATCAACTAGGCCAAGCTAATGTGTTGTTCAGGTCTTCCCAAGCCTTGCTGATTTTCTGCCTTCTTCTATCGATTGCTGAGAAAGAAATGATTATGTCTCTAAATATAATTGTGGATTTGTCTATTTCTTCTTTCGCTTCAATCAGTTTTTGTCTCACCATGTCTGGTACTCTGCCATCGGGGGCGTCTGAATTTGGGACTGTTAGGTCTTGTGAGTTGATTCCTGCATCATTATGTAATGGCCTGTTTCTACCCGGTAGCTTTTTTTTTTTTTTTTTTTTTGAAGTCTTCTTTGTCTGCTATTAATGTAGCCACTTCTGCTTTATTTTGATCAGTGGTAACTTGATATATCATTTTCCATCCTTGTGCTTTTAATCTACCAACACAGGGAGCCAGCAACCTTTTTCTGTGAAGAACCAGTAAATACATATTTTAGTTTTTGTGGCTACATATGGCTTCTGTCTCCTCTTCCTCCGCCTCCTCTTCTTTGCAACCCTTAAAACTTGGGAAAACCCAAGACAGGGCACAGGCTGCATGTGGTCTGTGGGCCAGTTTGTTGCTCCCTATACAATTATATTTAAGGTGCATTTCTTACAGGCAGCATCTAACTGGGCCTTTTTTTTCTCTTTAATCCAATGTGGTGACGTCTGTTTTTAATCACCGTGTTTAGATCGTTCACATTTAATGCAATTATTGCTATAGTTGAATTTAGGTGTTTACATCTTATTTTCCTATCTTTTTCATTTTTTTCCTCCTCTGTTCCCTTTTCTGCCTTTTGATTTATTTGAAAAACTTTTTTAGTATTCCATTTATTTTGTCTATTGGCTTTTGGCTATATCTCTTTGTGTTACTTTTTAGTTGTTGCTTTAGGGACAATATACGTATCGAACATCTCACAATCTATTTAGAGTTGACGTTTTACCACTGCATGTAAAACACAATCATAGAATCACCTTTACTTTCTCCAGGTTACACCCTCACCTTCTCTCTGTTATAGTTGTCAAAGGTATTGTATCTACTTACATCCCATCTCCCAATGTCACGTTTGCTTTTTAGTCTCACATATTTTAAAGCACTACCAGGGGAAAAAAAAAAAGTAGTCCATTCACCCAGATATTTAGTTTCTTTGTTGTTCCTCTTCTTCATTTCTGATGTTCCATGTTTTATCCTGTATCATTTCCCTTTTATCTGGAGAATGTTCTTTCATATTTCTTTTGGGGCAGCTCGGCTAGTGAATGAATGAATGCCTTGGGTTTTGTTTCTTTTTTTCTTCTCAGTGTGTCTTCATTTTGCCTTCATTCTTGAAAAATACCTTTGCTGGACTTTGAATTCTCAGTTGACAGTTCTTTGGTTGCACATTTTTAAAGATGTTCTGTTTCCCTATCTTTCACCACTGTTTCCAATGACAAATCTTCCGTCATTATTTCCCTGCAGGTAAGGGATAACTTTTTCCTGCCTTCAATATTTTTCTTTATCTTTGGTTTATAGTAATTTGGTTTTGATGTGTCTGGGTGTGGTTTTCTTTGAGTTTATACTGTTTGGCATTCCGTAAGCCTCTTGAACCTGGAAATTTATGTCTTTTGATGTATTTGGGAAGGTTTGGTCATTATTTTTTTCAAAAACGTATTTTTTTCCCTTGGATGTTGGTGGAAACTGCAAATTTTGGGGCCATTTAAAATAAATATGTTCTGAAGATCCACTGTGATACAGAGGGCCTGTGATTAACAATACCGTAGTGTATAAACAGCTTGCTAAGAGTGTGAATCTTATAGGAGGTGCTCTTACCACAGAGGAGGACAGAGGAGATAGGGGACACTTAGAGGTGATGGAGGAGGTTGGCGCTGATAGTGACAATGCTGTCATGAGCATATGCTGAGCTCCAAATACACCAATTATCTATAGTTTATAATTTAAAATAGAATCTCTTACAATTTATAGATTATAAATCTATAATTCAATTCATTAAATATATATAGCTTTTTTTGGGTCAATCATACTTCAAGAGGGTGGTTAACTTTTTCTTCTGCACCAATTCCTTCCCTTTCAGGGGTTTCAATGGTAAGAGTGTTGACAAGTCCCCAAGATGCTCAGTTTTTGAAGTACTATTGTTTTTTTGCTCAGTTCTTCAGATTAGACAGTATCAATTGATATATTTTCTAGCTTCCTGTCACCTTCATTCTGCTACTAGCCTATCCAGTGAGATTTTTTACATTACATACTTTGTTTCCCAGTTCAAAAATATTGATTTAAAAAAATAAAATAAAGTAAAATAAAATAAAATATTGATTTAAAAAAATAAATTTCTTTCATAATAATTTACATACAAACATACGGAGTGTTTCCAAACAGCCCTCACCCCGTTTTCCCTAATGTGAGCATCTTACTTGGCCATGTCCTGTGGCATGTTTGTCAAAACTAAGATGCTAACATTGGCACGTGACTATTACCTAAACCCCAGACTCTCTTCAGCTTTCACCAGTTTTTACACGAATGTCCCTTTCTCGTTCCAAGATTCAATCCAGGATACCACATTGCATTCGGTTGATTCTTTGTTATAGTTTGTCTTCCTTTGCCAAAACTTCTATTTTTCCGTTCATCCCAAGGCTGTTCAGCTTTACCTCATGAAGGATAATTAGGACAGCTGCTGCTGAGTCTGTGTCTGCTAATTCCAACATCTGGGTCATCTCAGGGTTGTCATCTCTTGATTGCCTTGTCCCTGGAGGTTTGGTCAGATTTTCCTGGTTCTCGGTATGCTGAGTAATGTGGATTTTCATCCTGGACGTTTTGTTTGTTTTTGTTATGTGAGAAGACTGGATCCCGTTGAAAATGCTCTAGAGGATGTTGATCTCTCTCTCTCTCTCTCTCTGTCTCTCTCTCCCCGGCCTCCTCTTCTCCGGCCCTTCGGTGTCAGCAGGCGGTGTACCCAGCTGGGTTCACACGGCAACCCCCTGCTCTCCCCCTCACCCAGGAGGGGCACTGGCTCGTAGCGGGCACCTCCCCGTGGGCCCAGCCTGCAGGGGTGGTCAGCGGGGCAACCGGGAGGCTCACACTTTCCCTTCCCTGGCCTCTGGGGTCTGAAAATCACCGCTTTCTCTGTGAGTCTGGTTTTCTTGCTTAGGGGGCCAGGATGAAGCCGGTGCCTCAACATCATTGTGGCTGGAACGGAGGTCAGACCAAGCTGTACGGGGGTGCTGACCATGGACATTGCTTCTTTGCCTTCAGGACATGCCCTGGCCCCCGTCACCACGGCCGTCCTCTGGCCCCGCAGCCCCGAGCCCCACCCTCTCACCCCCATCCCAGGAGGACTGCGCCCCCTGCGCTAAGGGCTGGGGCCTCCCCAGCGGAGGAGTCACCTATGGGGCATCCCTCCCATGGGCTCGCCCCCCAACCGTTTCTTACCGCTCGTCACTCATCAGTAACTCCCAACGGTTGTGTGCTGTTTCTCAAGAGTTTACACTTGCTTATCCAGGGGGTTTTCTATGACCACCAACACAGTTTTGACCCTCACAACCTCCTGCGAGGTGGACGTTAGTACCACGTTCTCCTTTTCCTGGTGAAGGGGCCGAGGCTCAGGGCCATGAGGTCACACGACCAGGCAACAGCCGAGCAGGTGCCGGCAGGACCACAAAGGGCAGGGATCGTGGAGTGACCACCGCGGAGGTGGAACGTGGCTTTTAGGGTCAGGCACCTAGGAATCAAAGCCCTTCAGACGTTTGCTGTCTTAGAGCTCGGGCCTTCACTGGAGCTGGAGTTGGTCGCAGTTACTAGTGAGTGTTGTGTTGGGGGCAGACCCCTGGGGAGCTGGAGACACAGGGCTCTCTGAAAGGTGTGAATTCAACCTGTCTCTTGTCAGCTCAAAACTCCTCAATGGCTCCCATGGCCCTGAGAATAGAAACAAGTCCCGCCAGTGGCCTGCAAGACTGCGTGTGCTTCAGCCCAGCTCATCGCACCCACCCCTACCTCTCCGTACACCCACCCATCTCTCCTTTCTGGCCAACTGACCTCCTGTCTGCTCCTCTAGCTTGCTGTGGCCCAGGGCCTTTGCACACACGGTTCCCTCTACCTGAAATTATTCTTTCAGGTTCTGCATCATTTAAAACTCACTCATCCTTGCAATCTCAGTTCCGATCTCATTTCCCCAAGAAAAGCTTTCCCCAGCTGGCCCTCTCCCTTGCTGTGCCTGCCCCCTCTATCAAACCGCAGTCGGTGGGTTGTTTATTTACAGCACGTTTTCTTACTGGAGCCAGGGAGGAAATGGGACTGCGCTGTCTTGCATCCACAGGAGCAAACGGCCCTTCCTCGGGGGCCCAGCAGCCTGGCAGGACTGTGTTCACCAGGCCCTTCTGACCTAAGGCCCATTACCCGTGGATTACATTTAACTGGGCTCTGAAAAATTTCCTCCAAAAAAAGAAAGAAAGAACAGAAAAGAAAAAAAACAAAAAAAAGCCCTTTGTGGCCTGCCTGTGCTCAGAACCTCCCCAAGACGCTTTCCAGTGGGCAGCTGGTGGCGAGCGTGGGTGCCTGAGTCTTGCTGGTTAACCGAACTGCGGTCAAGCCACCGTGAACCCCCACTTGGAGCAGCCGCAGGTCGGCAGGAAGGCTAGTGTCCAGGCGCATGGCGGGCAGTGGGAAGCCAGGCTCTGACCGCCCCACGGCCTCTGCTGCGCCGAGCGTGACCCACCTGGCCTTCCTGCCCCCGGGAGCCTGCCCGCGTGCCCTCTCGCCGCTAAAGGAGGCGCAGGTGCGGCGAGGCCCATGGGAGGGCGCGCACCGGGCTGGGCTGCGCTGGAGGCAGCCGATCAGGTGCAGGGCACTGGCCACCTGGGTTGAGGGTCTTGACACCCGCCCCCCATCCTGACGCACAGGCCAGCCTCCACACCCCACATCCTGGAGGGAAATAAGATCGTTTGCTACGTACTAGGCCGACTGCTTATGAAACCTTAGCTATTCAAGTGGTTGCCAGTAAGACCCTCGTGGCTGGTGCAAGAAAGTGAGCATTGGAGGTAGGCCTGCGGAGTCCTCCTGGCCCCCGCGCCTCACTTGGCGCACACCCCTAGGGTGCTGGGGGCACGGTCTCCTTCCCAGCACTCCCCCCCCCCGCCCCAGCAGGGCTGGCTTCCCCTGTGAGGCTGCTGGAAACTACCTTGGCCAGAAGCTGGGTGCCCACAAGAGGGATGAGCTTTCCAGGTATTGCACACAGGTGGCATCTAATAAGTACTACTGGATGAGGAGGCCGTCTATCACCACGCTGGACCAGCCATGCTCATGGCCACCACTGAAAGCCACCCAGACTGTGGGAGGAGAGGGACTGTCTCGTAGTTGGGGACTCAGGGGCCGGGGGCAGAGTCCCCGCGCAGCCTGTCCCATCCACTGCTCGGCCAGAGGCCACCGCTTGTCCCCATCGTGCTGACGCTGAACGTAAACCAGGCCTCAGAGCTTTCCAGTTTGGGGATTTGGGTTTTGATTTTGTTTTCCTGCCCGAAGAAGGCTCTCTGGACTCCTCCCAAGAGCTCTCAGGACCACAGCGGGAACCCACTGGGAAACAGCCCCCCGGTGGGAGTGCGTGAGGATCTGTCCACCTCCTGGGCAGGGCTGGCTTCCCTGATGCTGATGCTCCCCTATGCTCTCGATGCTCCTGCGCTCACATACCTGGCCCCGTGGACCACCCCCGGCGGGGGGAAGGGAGGGCAGGGCAGGGGCGTGAGGGGGCGGCCTGGCCCAGGGACAGTGCGTTCTCAGAAGCCGCGCCTGGCTCGGGGCGTGGGGTGCGGGGCCGCTCCGCTCGCTCCAGGATGACAATGCCTCACATGTGCGTGGGGCCTGGTACTTTTCCAAGGGCTTTAAATGCATTATCTTGTTGGCTCATTTGAGGCAAGGACTCAGAAGCAGACTGGAAAACAAGTGATTTACTGAATTCTGAGTGGAGAGGAAGCCGAATGCAACGTGTGTGTGTGTTTTTGCTGAATTTCAAACCAAAACAACCTTTTGTTAAAGAACAAACAAATAAACAAAAATGCTGAACACCAATTCACCAGGGAACACAGTCTGAACAGAGGTTCTGGGCAGAGAATCACGCAGCAAATCTGAGTGCAGCGAACATGTGCTGGGGGAGGGGCCGCTGGGGCCCCGGAGGTGCTCCCGAGGGCCCCCCGAGAGCTGTGAGGGGGCATCCAGCGTGCACCGGGACAAGGCTGGCGCTGCCAGGCGACTGCAAACACGGGGTCCTTGGGGAGGGAGCCGGGGGGAGCCCCAGGGGAGGCCCTGCACAGGGTGAGAGGAGGGGGTGCATTTGGGGCCCCCGGCCATGCTGAGCCTGAGGGACCCTGCGCTGCCTATGGGGGCAGCACCTGAAGGTCCTGGGGCCCCGTCAGCGCCACTGGGAGCACCACGGGAGCAATTCCTCGGGGGCCGTGAGGGGCGGTGGGACGTCCTGAACTGACTGGTCAGCATTCCCCGAATGGGGTGATTTCATCCGGTTTGAATTGCTTCTTTGAAATAAGTCCATTCCCCCGATTTTGGGGGGCACAGAAATGAGAAGTGACAGCTGGAAAGGTGTGCGGGTGTTTGGGGGTCGGGCAGATCCGTGACCCAGGCCAGGCTGGAGGTGCAGTTGCTCGATGAGCCATGCTCCCCGAGCTGTGCCAAGGGGGGGCCCTGACTGTGGGGACCCTCGTCCCACGGGCACAAGGTCCCCCTGAAGGCCTGTGGTTTCTCCCCGCTGGAGGCCGACATCCCGAGGCCAGCTGCTCGGGGAGTGGGGCGTGGGCGGACGGACAGACAGCCTGGCTCTGGCCTGGGCTCCATGGCCCTAAGAACCACCCCGAGCCCTGGGGTTTTCAGACCTTCCTGGGCTCTGCCCACCGGCTCCCCAGAACTTTCCTGGGAGGGAGAGGGAGCTGGAGGCCTGTGCTCCCGACACCCTGGAAACCCGCTGGCTTCCAAGTAGGCAGGGTCTCGGCGCTGCCACAGAGGACGGTGCCACCCGCCCGCCGAGCCTGGGGGAACCGGGAATCCTCTTGGCCACTGCTGTCCTCTCCCCCAAAGAGGCATCTCCAGCGACGCCCGCCCGCAGGGCGACCTGGGACCTTGCTTCGGTCCAAGCAGTTGCCGGGGTCCCCAGGCCCACCCGCAGGAGGCTTCGGCCGCCAGGGCCCCTCCTTGCTCCTCCGCCCCCGGCCCCCAGTGGCGTGGGGCCGCGGCCTCCTGTCCCGGGGGGCTGCTGAGGCCTGCGGGGCGCCCCACCTCCGCAGGCCGAGTCCACCATCCTGGGTGCGCGGGGCTCCGCACCCACCTCCTCGGGACCACGAGCTGGGCGAGCTGCACCCTGCACCCGCCAACCTTGTGCCGCTTGCTGGAAACCACGATCAAGGGGACCCGCCGGCGCTCACCTGCCCCCCCAGCGCCGGCCGCCCCTGACCCTGCTGCTGGGGCTCCGGTGTGGCCCGGGGAAGCGGCCGCCCCGTCTTCGAGCCCTTTGGCCCTGGGCAAAGCGAGGCCTTTGGCTCACCCCCCACGGCCCCCTGACGCCCGGCGTGCGGGCCGGCCTGAGAGCCTGCAGCTGGTCCCCAGCTGGGTCCCCGGCCCTGGGGCTGCCTTTGTGCCTGCACAAGGGAGACTCAGTTCATCCCCTGCTCCTTGACCCTGCATCCTGCAGCCCCCTGGTGGGGGGAGCCGACAGTGCCAGCTGCCCGGACAGGGAGAGGGAGAGGGAGAGGGAGCCAGACCTCCTCCGTGACCTCCGCCTCCTCCAGGGCGGCTGGGGAAGCTGGAGAGAGCTGCCTAGTGCAAGGCCATTAAGCAGGCTAATGAACCGTGAAGGCTCCTGGCCCCTCCGGCCCCCCACGGTGCCTCCCCTCGGCTCACAGAGCCCGCTGCCCACCTACCACCTTGTGACTGCTATTATTGTCACTTAGCGTGTCGGGCCATGGTTTTCCCAGACAGGGCCGGGGCCTCGGAGCTGCTCCTTGCCTTTTCCGGGCCCAGCCAGCACCGCGCGCGGCAGGCAGTTAATAAATATTTGTGTGGGATCGAGCCCACAAAGTCACCTTGATTTCCAGAGCTGGGGAAGGGACTTGGGAGTCTGGGGACCCTTGAGCAGGGGGGAGGCGGTCAGTGGGCCAGGGCACAGTCGGGTGACCCGCGTCCCGCAGCCGTGGTCTCCACCTCCCTCCCAGGGGAGGCGGTGCCCGATCCCCCACACCTTCCTCTCCGTCCAGGCAGCCCACCGGGATGGAGCAGCGCAGGGCCCTGCTCGCTCTCTCGCCCCAACAGGGGGAAGCTGGCTCCCAGGTGCCCTGGGGCCTGCCTCACGTGCCACACGCGCACCCGGGAGGGGAGTGTCCGGAATCCGTGTCCTTCAGCACCCAGGCTGCGCCCAGGGGGCCTCGACACGCCTGACTCCATACAGCACCGGCCCCCTGACGAGCTCAGGGGGGAGCACACCACAGGGGCGCAGGAGAGCCCCCCAGACAGCCCCGGGGGCCTCCAGGGGAAGTCTGCTCCATGAAACCTCAGAAAACCGCCACAGCCTGGGCCAGGCAGCCACTGATGGAGACCCGGGCCCGCTCCGGCCCCCTCCCGGGCCCCAGCGCTCCCAGGAGCAACAGTGAGGTCACGCAGCCGCATCTCCATGCTGGAGGCTGGTTTTCAAGAAGGTGCGAGTATCTGGAGCCTCAGAGCCATGGACAGGCCTCAGGGTGAGAGACAGAGGAGGCGGAGGCAGAGGTGTGATGTGATACAGCTGTGTTTACTTCAACCTCCAGGGAATCCTAAGGGCCCAGAGACTCCCCTTGTGCTGTAAGATTGTGTCCCTGAAACAAGTCACCTCCAGCCTTCCAGAGGGGTGGGCTGCCTGGAGGCAGTGGCACGGGCCTGGGCTCTCTAGAATGTGGGTGCCATGGGCGGGGTCTGGGGCCGAAGACAAAGCCATGGGCACCCACCGTGTGTACTGAGCAGGGGCAGGAGGCCCAAAGGGCCACCCATGCCTCCAGGAGCCTCCGCAGGAGGGAGCAGAGTCTGTAGAGGCTCACGGAGAGGCTGGAAGATCACTGGAACAGCAGCAAGCCATAGTGCTCCCCACCCAGCAAGCCGAAGTGCTCCCCACCCATCCCAGGCCATCCTCCAGACCCTAAGCTCTCTTCTACGACAGAAGGAGCTGTTTCTACCACTGTGACAACTACAAATAAAAACAAACCAAAGCCTATCTTAAGATATAATCTTCCAATTGCTTAAAATTAATCAGTGCAAAGTGAGGTAAAGAGCCTTGTGTCACAGGGGGCCGGGGAGTGCCGGCCTCACACGAGCCTGCGCCTCTTGGAGTCCCTCTCCACGTCCCCCTCCTGGGCATCCACTTCGCAGCCGAGTGGGGACACCAGGTTCAGCAGAGGGTCCTCAGAGGCCCGGCCGAAGAGCGCCAGCAGGAGGGCGACGCCGAAGCCCGTGGCGCGCTCACCCTGGGGATGAAGGACAGGCTGGAGACCCTCTGGCAGGCTGAGCGCGGCCTCGTCAGCGAGCCCAGCTCTGCGGGAAGGCGCTCCGGGTCCAGGATGAGGGCGCACACCCCCCACTTACCCTATGGCCTCCCTCCTGCTCTCCTGTCACTCCCAGGACCCAGTGGGGGACAGGGTGGTGGGATGGCTCTGGGCATGCTGGCCCCAACCCCCAGGTCTTCTTGGGTGGGACAGGGTGAGCTGAGGGCCCTGGGCCTCCAGCTGACAGGCTGGCTAGAGAGGGGCCGCCACAGCAGCCACTCTGTTTCCAGGGACGAGGAGACCAGAGACTGGGGGCGCAGCTGGCCGGAGGTCAGGCCACAGGCAGTGTGACCCCAACACAGAACCTTCTGAGAGCCCAGCCTGGAGCCAGAGAGGGGTTCTGAATGCATGTGGGAGTGGGAGCAGCCAGGGCAGTGTGTGGGGTGTGCAGGGGGGTCTGGGCAGGTGGGGGAGGAGGGCACGGGGTAGGGGGGGCTGGACTCACGGCGTGCACTGGAGCGGCGATGTCCAGGTGGACCCAGACCCCAGGCCAGTCAAAGCCAATGTGTGAGGCGATGAAGAGCCCAGCACAGGAGCTTGGGCTGTTGTCCCGGTCCTGGGGGGGCAGAGAACACATCGTGACCTTTCTGTCCTGGGCAGTCAGGACATGGGGCAGGGGGTGCTCCGCCAAAGTGCATCCGGGGCTGCCTCCGCTTGGACTCGTGTGGACGCCCCTGTGCCCTCTCGGCCACCGCCCTCAGCCACGGCCTCCCCCCGGTGGCTACAAGAAGGGTCCTGGGGGTGGGGGCCCGCTGCCAGGACACTGCAGAGAGGGACCCCAAGGACCTCGCGCGTGGGTTGAGGGGTCTGCCTTCACCTGGGGGCCACTGGAGCCAGTGAGGCAGCCGACCCAGAGAGGGGGCACCCTTGGCTCCGGTCACCCTGGACGCGCCGGCAGGGAGACCAGCGAGAGACCCGTCCCCGCTCTGGGGGCTTCCACCCTGAGCATGGATCTGGGGCGCCCCACTATGTCCGGGGTCCCCCGGGTTTCCCCAGGCCGGGGCTCGGCGGGCGCCCTGCGAACCTACCGCCACCGAGTTCTTCATGTCGGCCACGGCCGAGGTGAACTCGCTGAAGTGCAGCTCGGGGCAGTAGACCAGGGGATGCACCAGGTCCCCGCACCTCCGCCCGGCCTTCACGCAGGCCGCCTCCCACTCGGCGCTGTTGGTGAGCACGGCGGCGTGGTACTTGCCGGTGGCGATGCCCTGGCGGGGGGGGGGGGTGGGGGAGCACAGGCAGGAGGCGGGTGAGAAGCAGAGCAAGCAACCAGAGCGTGAGCGGCCCCCCGGGGACGGCGCCCCTCGGCTGCCCGGCGCTGGGACCCAGCCCCCCAGCTCTGCCCCCCCCAGCGTGTCGAGCACCAGGGACCTGGGGCACCCCCGCCTCCTCGGCCTCTTCGGCCAGGCCGCCTGGGTTAGGACAGCTGCAGCTCCGCCTCTGGGGTCCCAGCGGCCCACCTGAGCCCCGGTCAGCGTGGCCATGTCCAGGATGATGTCGGCGCCCAGGTCCTTGCAGGCGTAGGACACACCGTCCGCCAGCACCAGCCTGCCCTCCGCGTCGGTGTTGTTGATTTCCACGGTCCTGGGCGCAGCAGACACCCCGGCTCAGGTACCCTGCTGCCTGGGGCACTGCGGGGGAGGCCCCTGGGAACCGGGGAGGCTCCACTCCCCCCTCCCCCACTGTCCTCCCCCGGGAGCCAGGGAAAGCCACCCAGCCCCCGGCGCCTCAGTTTCTTTGTCTGCAGGATGGGAGAGCAAGGCTGTGCGGGTGGCATAGACGGCACTGGGCCAGCCCTTCCCCACAAGGCCAGACGCTGGGTAAATGTAAAAGGAGAGGCATGTCTCGGGGTCACCCTGGGGACCAGCAAACCCGGATGGGGAGGTGAGTGGACTCTCCTACTGTGAGCCCAGGTCACCTGCTCCTGGGCTGCACCCGCACCCTTCTAGGGGTGTCCTTCGGCAGCCAAGAAGGAGCAGTCCCAGGGCTGACTCACCCGGAAGGGCAGGGAGGGCCCCCACAGAGGGCCTCGGAGAGGGCAGGGCTTCAGACCCACCAAGACCTTAAGGTCAGGAGGGGCTCATCCCACCACGGCAGGGTGGATCCTATGCCAGGCACCGGGAGGGAGTCCCACACCTCCACCTGCCACCTGCCTGAGAAGCGGCCACTTCCCCTCCCCCAGGGAGCAGGTGGCCTGCTGCCTCGGGGGGCGGGGGGGACAGGGCATCCTCCCCACGGGATGTCCCCAGGCTGGAGTGAGCAGGGTGAAACCAGCCCCCCAGCTGGGCGGCCCTGACAGGGAGAGGGCCCCCCTGCGAGCTGTGGCAGGGCCGGTGGCGAGGGGAACAGCCTTACTTCCCCGAGTACAGCAGGTGGATGTCGTCGGGCCTCGTAGCGTTGGGACCCACAGAGTTCTCCGCCAAGCAGAACACGGCGTGGAGGTTGTCTTTGAAACCCTGGAGGGAACAGGGGCAGAGGGAACAGAGGCTGGCCGCGCATGGGGGAGGGAGGACGGGCCGGAGTTCTCCACGCCCCTGGGCAGACGGAGGCCCGGGGGGCAGAGAGCAGACTCCCCACGGTGGGGGGCCGTGCCTCCTCCAGCAGAGCCCCCACGATGCAGCAATGAGCCAGGGGTGGGGCTGGGCTCCCCGCTGCAATCCTGGCTCTACCACCCGGCCGGGCGTGAGCCGGGCTGGAAGCTCAGTCCCTGCGGCCCGTCCACAAAGCGTGGTCAGCGGTCAGTGTCCCCGCGGCACAAACCCCCGAGCTGCGCACGGCCGCACCAAAGCAAGCTACACTCAAGCAGAGGCGTGGGGGCTGGGGACAGCTTGCCTCACAGAAATTTAGGCACGAGGTCAGGGGTCTGATGCCAAATATGACGTTTGTACGCTGAGAAGTGTGCAGGAGGCAGGCTGAGGCAGGTTCTGCCGTCCAGGGGTCCTGAACCCACCCCAGGGGGCAGTGGCAGGGCCTGGGGGCCCCACGTGCCGTCCCTGCCGGTCCTCTGCTCCTGGACACCAGCCCTTAACCGGGACGCGTCTCCTCTGGGCACCAGGCACGCCAGGCCCCCTCCTGCCCCCTCCAGCCTTACAAACAGCTCCGCCAGACACGGCGGCGTTCCCTGCCGCAGGTGCCCCTAACGCCACAGGTGCAGTCCTTCGCCTGCTCCCAGGCACTGCCCCACTCGGGTTCTAGCAGCGGTGCTCGCTCTCACCCGAGGCGGTAGTCACAGTGCTGCCTGCCCCGCAGCGACCTGCTGCTTCCATCCCTCCTCTGCAGCGGGCAACGGTAGGGGGCTCTCGAGAAACAGCGCTCCCTCCCCTACTTACTCATTCGACGCTTGGTTCGTACTTAGGGATGTACAGGTTCTTAGTTTAAGTTATAAGCCATCGCCACCATTATTTATTTTGTGGCTCACGTCAAGGTCTACAGAATTTGGAGTTAAGAGTGGAGCCTCTAGGCCGTGGCCTTTGCGGGGTAGGGGACCCTCAGCACCCCGCTGCAGCACCCTTGGAGTCCTGAGACCATTCGAGGCCACCAGCTGATGAAGCCGCGCTGCCAAGTGGCTCCCTATGAACAGGGAGTCCGAGCCCTGAGCATTCTACGTGCTGGGGCGCTTCCCAGACAGCCCGTCCTGATGCCAGGACAGACCTGGCCACTCAAGAAGAGGTGCTACTTTCAGGAGAGTGACAGCCCCAGGAGAGGTGATACTCAGGTAGTGGAGCCCTGGCGAGAGGCAGGCAGCTCTGGGAGCCCTGGGTGCCCCATGTGACAGTGCAGAGGTGGGGGAGAAGCATGGAGCCAGGGGTCATAGGAGCACCTGGGCAGGGACCTGGGGGAGGAGGGTGGACAGCTCACACCAGGGAGCCCCCCTCCGAGAGGACTGCAGAGGGCGGGGCTGCACTCACCTGCTTGATGGCAGCTCTGAAGGCCCCCAGGACGGCCGCGGCACCTCCGCAGTCCCTCTTCATCCCAGGCATGGTGGTCTGGAAGGGGCACAAAGAGCGTGAGTGGATGTTGATCTGTGGGGCCCGCTGCCAGGTCCCCACAGCACACACAGAACCCAAGAAACTCCCCCTGGTCAAGTGGCTGTTGCAATGGGACAGAATGGCCCAGAAGCAATGGGACAGAATGGCCAAAGGCGATGGGCTCTTTTTGCTGGAGCAGAGCTTTGGGGTTACCTGATGAACCAGAGGTGGGAGGGGATGGGGACCCGGGGCACCGTGGCCTGGCTCCTACGACACTGCCACCCTGGCCCGTCTCCGGGGCTGCCAAGTACCCCTGGGGTCTGTCCGCATCGGCCCTCTCTGCCCCTGTGCCCGGACTCCCTCCCTGATGCCACCACCGAGGCGGCCGTTCTGCAGCACCTCCACCCCGCCCTGGCCACCAGCCGCCGGGGGAGCGGCCCGCAACCTGCCGCCACCTGGCCTCAGCGACCCCTTCGGCCTCAGCTCTCTCTGCTCCTGACGTCACTGCCTCAAACAACCCGCCGGGGTTCACGTGAACCCTTCCCCAATGTCGCTGTCGCATCCCCATCCCACCCCACCGCCCGCCCCGTCGCTGTCTAATGAGGGCCGTGAGTGGCGCAGGCTCCCTCCCGCTGCAGCGGGAACTGTGATTTTCTACAAACCGGTTGAGAGTGGTTACACATTTTTACATTTTATAGGTTCCCAGCTCTAATTGACAAGTTCATACTTTAAATTAACAACAGGTCATCGGATGTAGGATTTGGGTTTGAAATGTACGGAGTGATTTTTTTTGAACCCTTATCGGATTACACGAGCCTCAAGTTTTAATGGAAAGTATTTTTAGACATAAACCGAGCTGCTTTTACAATTAAGTTGAGTGAAAATGACCCAGCTAGCACTATTGAAAATAAGCTGTCTCTTTGACCTAATCGGTGAGAAAGCACAGAATTGTTTAAATGGAAAAACGGGGCCTCAGATCTGGAATCAAACCACTCGCAAAACGGCCCCTACGGAGTAGCTCGAGGCGGCCACTGAGAAAACGGTGTCTGCCTGTCACCGGGGGCCTCCCAACCAGACAGAACAAACGCCAAACTGCAAATGTAACTCAATTGACTGTGTGAGCTTTGCAGACTGCCCCCCCCCCCCAGGTTACTCCTGTGTTTATGAAAGACACGATTTCCGGAGTCACTCGAAGATGTCACCTCCCGTTTCAGGGGGTTGACACCTGCCCGGCGCAGCAGAGCAACGGTGGGCCGCAGCCCCGGTGGGGACGGTCCCTGGCCTCGCCTCTGCTCTCTAGGGAAATAAAGTACCACCGACCCCACCGGAGTCTCCTCGCTGAAGCAGGAGAATCACCAACCGTTCGAAAGCTCAAGCGCCGGACGAAGGTGTTTTCAATATTGTGTGTGATGGAGGGGAAGGTTCGCGCACAGCGTCCCCCGCTGTCCCCAGGCACTGGCCGGGTGCGTAGAGCGGAAGCCTCGGACTCCACAGCACCGTCATTTCTTCAAACAACAACTGCCACGCGATGGGTTATTGGGACTCGGGTATCTAGCTGATGTCTCCTCAAAGAAGAGCAAAGTGAACCTCTCCCTTCAGGAGAACCGCTGCTGGAACTGGTGCCAGTGGTAACATTTGAGCTTTCAAGCAAACAAACAAAAAAATCGCAATCTTGAAAAACTTCTATCTGCGTCCGTGACAGCTTCTTAATAGCGATTTTTAAAATGAGGTGGATGGTGGTACCAAGCGTGACTTCCAAAAATTATCCCACGTTGGGCCAAAATGTGGAGGTTCCACAGAACTCCGGGAACCATGTCTTCTGAAGGACCCGTGCGTATTACGAAATCATGTATTCAAAGCTCAAGGTAGACCCTCGACGCTAGGGTAACCGTACAGATTCACTGTTGGTTTCTGGCCCACACGATCACTCACCTTTCAGAGCTACCCACTTGTCGAGTTTTGGTGTAATAGCAAAGAAGAATGTCCTTCGTGATCTGTAAAGGGCACTAAAATATTTCTCCCTTTTCCAACTACAAAGTGAGTGAGGCCAGATTTTCTTTTTCTATTTCGACTAAGACAACATATCACAACAGACTAAACACAGAAGCAGATACACGATCACAGCTCTCCTATCAAGGCGGATGTGCGAGAGAGATTGGCAAAATGTAAAACAATGCCACTCTTCTCAAGAACTTCTTTTTGTTTTGGAAAATCTAGTTAATTTTCATGAAATTGTCTTACTGACATTAAAGTGCAATGGATTTATATACGGTTGTTTTGCAGTACATTACTACATATCTTTCCCGGTCTTAATTTCTAATATGGTAAATATCAATAGACATCATTCTTATGAAAAAAAAAATCTCCTTGGGATCAATGCTTTCTTAAGAGAGGAAGGGGTCCTGAGATTAACACATTTGAGACCTGCATTCACATTGACTCTGGTTTGGCTTTGACGTCTTTGGACATGGAGCGGCTTGTCCTCCACAACTGGATCGGGTGCCCTCCCCCCACAGCAAAATGAGTAACTCCCAGGAGCCCCCGCTTCTCACACTGGCCCTCCAACAAGCCAGCAGCCCAAACAAGCATCAGATCCTAGGAGGAAGGAGCTTACAATTCTACCCACCAGCACTCAGGTGCCTCCAGGGCAAGAGAGAGAGGGGTGGCCTCGTGGATGAGAGAGGGCTGCCAGGACCAGGTGCAGCTAGAGGGGGCGCATTGTCTGTGGAGGGTCTGAGAACTAAATACAAGTATATTTTGTAAAAAAAAAAAAAAAAAATCAACTAAAAGTCAGTCGGCCGCTGTCATTGGTGGCAAAATGGTTCTCTTGAAAAATCTGCTGGAGTGAGTTCTAATCAGAAAGGAGGTTCAAACCCGGCTGTTTACCCAGCTGGCCCCACAGGCACAGGCTCCTCCTGGCAGGGAATGGAATCAGAGCCACGTCCACGGTGCCTGCGATGCCACACTTCTGCCGCTAGCAGTGGACTCCCAGCAAACGCACGGGTGCGGGGAGCCCGGGACTCTCAGCTTCCCCCCGTCTACGGGAGCTACTGGACTCAGGTTTAACACATCGGTACTCCACAGACCTGTGAAGGCCGCTGGACTCAGGCTCAAAGAGCTGAAGACACAGAGGGGATCAGGATCTCTGGCGTTTCTCGGGAAATGCCAGCCTCTGCCAACCGATCCTGATGGGAAAGCCTTCTCCTGGGTGTCTGTATCCTGACTGCTTCAGGCAATAGAAACTCTGCAAAATTAAAACTGATCGGGTTGTGGGACCAACCACGAGTGCAGACAGACGGACACATCTGATACCTCTGTCCACGTAGTGAATGTCAAGATGCAGAAAAGATCAGTTTTGATAAAGTCAGTGACAAATCTGCAGAAGCGACAGGCCTGAAAACAGAAACTTGGAACGCTAACATCCGTTTTACCACAATGGACCAGTAGGGAGGCATAAGTTCTTTCCATCCCCAACATCACAGTAACGTTATTTAAAAGTGTCCCAAAAAAAGTGTCCACCCGGTGCTGTTTTATGTGCACTGTAATACTTATATATTCATTTACCTATTTATTTTAAAGATTTTGCTTTTAAGTCATCTCTCCACCCAACATGAGGCTCGAACTCACGGCCCCAAGATCAAGAGTCACACACTCCACTGACCGAGCCAGTCAGGAGTCCTTGTGATATTTATTTTAATTTTTTACCAGCATGATAATATGTATGGAATTCAACAAGGGTGAATTCACTATTGGCGTTTGCTTCTTTACACCTTTATTATCGGATCATTTCCTGATTAGTCCTGAAAAGACTAATTGCTTATGGGGGGAGGGACGTTAAACAAAAGACCATCCACTCTAGGTACCAAACACACTCGGCTAATGGTGCAAATGGTCGCACACAATCTCTCCCTCAAATAGCGACTGACACTGCGGTTCAGGTCAGAAAGTGCTAGAACTGCAGCGAGCCAGACCGTGCAGGCTGCGTCCGTGGGGTGGCGCCTCTCAGCTCCCACGGGCTGCCACCAGATACCCTGAGTTTCCAAAAGGTCAGACAGCCAGTCTTCTGTGAGCATTGTTCCTGTTTTTAAAATATTGGTAAGTAATTCAGATTATAGACCAGCCCTGGGGCCAACAGGACACATCTGTGAGCACGCGGGCTGCCAGCCCTCGATGTGAGCTTGGCTTGTCTTCTCTCTTCTAGAGCTTTCTCTCTGGGAAGGCTGCCCCTCTTCTCCCAGGTCTCCAAGGGCACGGATTTCACACGTCTGCTCCTTCCCGGGCCTTCCGGGTCCTGGCACCACAGAGCCCAGGCTGGGCCCGGTGCCCAGCAGTTGCTCAACCCGAGTGTGTGACATGAGCAGATGAAGACGTGTCCCTCCTCCCCTTCCTGGTGCCACCTTGGCTCCCGACGCACAGCAGGCCCGAATGTGCCGAGCGTGGAGGCGGGCAGGTGCAGCCACAGCCGGGGTCCGTGGGGGCCCAGCCTCCCGACACGACTGGACCTAGAGGCTCCATAGGAGAGACCCCTGTGGCCGTGCCTCCTGGGAACACGGGTGGGCGGCTTGCGTGTGGGCCCACGGCCCTCGGCCTTCACAGGGCGGCCTGCACGCCAGGCTGGCTCGTGCACACCGCACCAAGCTTTCTGTCTGTGCAAACCCTGACGGTCGTGGGGACAGTGGGCACCACCCGCACCCCTCTCTTCAGACAGGACCACCGATTCCCTAAACCTTGCCTCGGTAGGCTTGTTTTTCCAGCCTTTTAATCCTGATTGTGGCTTTTCTCTGGATCCTGTCCAGACTCTTTGTTCCCAGACGCCTGCATGGAGTGTGGACACAAAACTGTCTCCCCGTGGGAAGCGGGATCAGCCCTGCTGACTCTCCTGAACCTGGCTGCCCGGAGGCATGCCCCAATGCCAAGGTCCCAGAAAATTTGCTCGCTGTCTTCCTCTGGCGCCTCTGAGAGTAACGAGGCCACCCTGAGCCCTCCCCGCCCCTGGACCTGCCCAATCACTGGGCCCCCCAGCACCTCACCTTCCCTTTG
This sequence comes from Canis lupus baileyi, assembly GCF_048164855.1. Lineage (NCBI taxonomy): Eukaryota > Metazoa > Chordata > Mammalia > Carnivora > Canidae > Canis > Canis lupus. The sequence continues at coordinate 45,518,669 of NC_132863.1, read as the reverse complement.
ATGCTGAGACCCCCGGTGTCATAGACGATCCCTTTGCCCACCCATGCAATGGTCTGGGTGGCTCCTTCTGGGGTGTGGCTGAGGACGGCCAGCGCGGGGGGGTGGAGGGCAGCTTTGCCAACACCATAGATTCCTACAGAAAGCACAGGGGGAGGGTCAGTTGGACTCAGGCTGAACTGAGCGGAGAACCCCCAGCAGCCCCCCGGAACCAACAGCTCTCCCCCCGCCCCCAAAATATCCACTGGCGTGTGAATATTTCTCCTGGAGAGTGTGCAGCCCAAGCCCGAGTTCCCCGCTCCCTCTCCTGCCCCCTGGCCAGCGTGGGATCGGGGAATGCAAATCAGTTCCAATGCTCTGGGACTGCAAACGAATTCTATGCGAAGTATCGTTAAGCAAGAAAACCCGCTGAGAAAAAAAACAAAACAAAACAAAACAAAACAAAACAAAACAAAACAAAACAAAACTGTATCATTCCCAGAAAGAAATGAACAGGATTGCAGAATGAAATGATTTTTGGATAATGCTTCAAGGCCACTCCAGCCCACGCTCGTTTTCCCCTCCCGGAGCCCTCGGTGCACTCAGAGCCACACCCCCCTTTCCGAGCCTGCTCCCCCACTGCCTCGCCGTTGGGTTCATGGGCCCCATCTTCTCAAGAAAGCCTCTTGTGGGCAGAGACCATGCCTCAAGGTCCCCCAGTAACCGAAATGAAGAATCACGAAAATCAGGATGAGAACCAATAATGGCCACCCGACAGACTCCCGTACATCCTGCAAGACCCGCTGCCAACGCCATGTCCTCTGTGAAGATTTCCCTGACGCGAGTAGCCTGTCCCTCCACATGTTGGTGCCTTACATGTTCCTTGGCAGGTCCTCTAGGAGAGTCCCCACCGATCCCCGCCTCTGCGCCTTCTGGAACACGTGGATCCCTTCACCCCAAGTGTGGACGGAACCTTAGGTGTCACTTCCCGACATGTTAGAAGTGCTGAGCTCCTACTTCCAAGATTAGTTTGCAAACAAAGACCTTGCCTCCCTCTTGCTTGCTCACTCTTCCTCTCTTCCTCACCCAGAAACCTTGCTTCGAGCGAAGCGGCAGCTACCTGTGAGCTGCTCACGGAGAGGCCCACATGACAAGGAACAGCCAGCATGGCCCCAAGGCCTGGTGACAACACTGTGAGTGAGACTGGCTGGGACCACATCACCAGCCCCAGTCGAGCCTTCAGATGACAGCCGACCTGATCAACACATCATTCTCCACCTGGGAGAGAACCCAGGCCCAGGACCCAGCCCGGCCATGCCCGATGCCCCTCGCACAGGACTGTGTGTTGCCTTCAGTCACTTCCTTCTGGAGAAGGTCGTTGGGCAGCCATGGATAAGGAATACGGTGACCACCCCAGCAGGACTGAAAGTGCCTTATCCTACTTGTCACCATACCTCCAGTGCCTGGGGGTGGGCAGGGAGGATGGGCCTGGTCAACAGGAAAGGCCCTCTGAGGAGGTGGCTTCGACCTGAGACATACAGGGTGAGATGGCCCCGCTGTGAAGTATCTCAGGAAGTGACTCCAGGGAAAGGGAGCTGTAATGATGAGGCCCTGATGTGAACGTGGGCTTGTGTAATCAAGGAGCAGAAAGGTCCCGCTGAGTTGGCCCAGCGAGCCAGGACAACAGCCCTTGTGGACAGGGAGTGGGCCGGAGAAGGACTTGGACACGGCAGCTTCCAGAATCTGAATCAGTGCCTCCTTTCTCCCCTAGAGATGGTCTGCTTCCCAAGGTCTGGCCTTGGGGTTGGACACAGGCTGGCTCCTTTCAAGGGAAGCCTGAGGCAACATAGCATGTGACCCACTGCCACCCTGCCACCCCCAGCACCCAGGACCAGCCCCAGGCCACGGCCCACAAGGCCTAGCCCGACCCACCTCCAAATCCTCTGGTTTTCAGCTCCTCATCCCGGATGATAGTTGGGGTGATCCCCAGATCTTTTCCAACTTTCTTAATCTCCTGGACACATTCGTGGAAAAAACAACACAAAAGACACGTGAAGATGGCTTAAATCAAGGCAAGGCTGAGGCTCTGGGCCAGAGATGAGCCGACGCCTGCGTGGCAGAGAGGAGTGGGCTCGGAAGCCAGGGCCTCAAGTCTCTCAGCTTTGAGCACGATGAAATCCAGGACAGAAGGTTCACCCTCCAAACTACAATTTCCTGCAGATCATGGCTGCAGGCCTGCAGAGAGGCCTTGGGGAGGAGGCTCTGTCCCCCCTCCACCCTCAGCAAAGGCCGGGGGGCCCCTCACAGCTGAGTGGACAGCAGGACCCTGCCCGCAGCAGCCCCGGGTGTCCCCGGTGCCCTCTGACTTCCGGGGGCTCCCACCACCTCTCCCACCCTGGTCCCACCCTATGACTCCCTGGGGCCACGAACCTCGAGGAAGGTGTCTGTGTTCATCTCATTGCAAGGAGTGTCCACGATCCGGGCAGCCAGCCGCACGCCTTCCGTGGCGTTTGTTAAGCACTGGGGGGAAGAAATCAGAGGCATCACTGGGGACCTAGGACCAAGGAGGAAGAGCTGTCCCTCCCTGTCCATTCCCCCGGGGACCAAAGGCATCGGCAGCACATGCCACTGTGGGGAGGTTTCGGGGCTGCTGACAGGTCATCGAGGGGCAGGTCAGGGGGAAACCAGAGCCACGGTGCCTGTGACCCACCCCGCCATCTACGGAGAGATCAACACAGCTCCGTACCTCACCTCCAGGTTACACAAAGATCCTTCGGCCTGGCATCCCCACCTGCTGTGAGTGGGGCCCCCCTTCCTTTCCAGGGCTCTCCTGCTGCTCACTCTGCTCATCCTGGTGGCAGGTGGTCCTCATACCTGGCCCTGAATGCATGCTGTGCGCTTCCACCTCAGGCTTCCCTTTCTTCCCTAGATGCCACCAACTCTCTCGGGGGAGGTGCTGTCCTTTGCTATGGGCTGAATGCCTGCACCGCCCCCCAACTCATATGTCGGAGCCCTAAACCCCGATGTGATGGAGGGTGGGCCCATGGTGGGATTAGCGTCCTCATAGGAAGAGGGAGGGCACAGCCAGAAGGCCACCCCTGCAAACCAGGAAGGGATCCTCATCAGAGCCCACCCTGATCCCAGACGTCCAGCCTTCAGAACTGTGCAAAATAAAAGTTTGTTGGTGAAGCCACCCCATCTGCAGTGTTTTGCTGTGGCCGCCCCAGCTGACCGATGCGCCCTCCCTTCGCCTCTTGTCAAGATCCTAGCCACCCTTGGTGGCACTTAAAGGCCATGCCTTCTGGAAGCTTCCTCCCAAAGGAGTAAACGTTCTCTTAGTCCTGTGCCCCTGGACCTGCTAGTCCCCCTTGTGGCCCTCTGGCCAGGGGGTAGCATTTTTCTCCTGTGGGAGTGTCATAGACTTTGCCCTTGCGCAGCTCGCACACTGGCCCAGAGCCTAGAAGGGGACAGGGACCCGACCCCATCCTGCACCCAGCCCTGGAGACAGACGTATGTGCTCCAGCATGGGGGCCACACAGGAACCCCCCCCGGTTGTCCTCCCCGGCCCCCCTGCCCCCACTTTCTGCAAAGAACCTCCGTCCTGCTTCTGCTTCGGCAAAAACCACTCCTGGAGGTTCTTGGCCCTCTCGCTCGTCTCCGCCCAGCTGCTGCCCACGGCGCCCCGTCTGCACCCCGATGCCCGCCCCCACCCCCAGCTTCGGACACGGGGCATGCCGGCCGCCTCTCTCAGTGCAGGGAAGACGCAGCATCCAGAGGGCAGAGCCACACAGGTGGAGCGGAGGCGCCGACGGCGTGGGCATCGTCGCCTTCCCGGCACCCGGCGCCCCGTCCTCTGTGGCAGCCCGGCCACCTCCCAGGCCCGGCAGGATTGCTCCGAGAGCTTCTGCCCTCCCGAGGTAATTAAACCCCAAAGCCTCAAAGGCAGAGACGCAGGACTTGACAGCTCGGATATGAGATGTGACCGTGTGGTCTCCGCCGCCTGCCAGCGGGCTCTCCTCTGGGAGGCTGAGGGTCTCTGTCTGTGGGCGTCGCGGAGACCGTGGCTCATCTGTGACGCAGCCCGTGGCTGTCTGGAAGTGCGTCAGTGCCCTAAGGCTTGTCTCTAAGGAGGCCCTCCGTGGGCTCAGAGCTCCCGAGGCAGCGCGGCCGGGCCAGAGCGCAGCCGGCACCTGCGGGGGAGGCTGGGGGCGGCCAGGGAGGCTCCCGGGGACCCTCTGCCACCATGCAGCCTCATGGCCTTGGGGAAGAGCTTGTGCCTCGTCGTATCCCAGGGTCGATCATTCATTCATTCATTCATTCATTCATTCATTCCATTCACGTTTTTATGAGCACCTACTGCATGCCAGGCTGCACACGAGACTCGGAGAATTCAAAGATGTCTAAGGTTCTCCAGTCCAGCCGAGAATCACAACACATCAGTCCATCAAACACTCCAGGGCAGGAGGGTATGAGAGACCGCAGGGACTCGGGGGGAGGAGGCCCCCAGAATATGGAAAAGGCTACACAGGGTGGCCCATGTTCCAAGACAGACAGGAGAGCAGGCTGGCGGGTGGTGGGCGCCGTTAAGACCTGGCTCGGCCTCTGGCTGGCATGGGCCCGCTCAGTCACCAACGTCTCTGAGCCTCAGTCTGCAGAGCCCTACGACGGGAGGAACAGCAGGTCCCATCTCCGAGGACCAAGCAGCTGCCTGCGTGTACACCAGCGAAGAGCAGCGGTGGGAGGGGAAGTGGAGGGAGGGCACCTGGAGGCAGCGAGACCAGCAGGGCCTGTGGGGGGTGTGGGTGGGGGCTCCCCCAGGCCGCGGCGGCACCCAAGCAGAATGCACTGGCTATGGGGGACAAGGAGACCCACCGACCCACCGGCCCTCGTCACACAGTGGGTCAACGCTGGGGCCACACACTGGGTCCTTGTCCCCGGAAGCTCCTGTCCCAGTGCAGGCCACAGAAGCTAAGCAAAGATGTGTCACATCAGGTGGGATGGCACCCAGCGGGCAGAGGGCCCGACCCCGAGGGAAGCCGTGTCAGCCCATGGCCAGCTCCCCCTGGAAGGACAGAAGCCGGATGGAGGCCAGGCAGGCCCGGAGCAGGAGGGGCCTGGAGAGGGAAGCTGAGGAGGATGGAGCCTGGAGAGGCCCTGGGCCCCGGGGTCTGCAGGGTCATGGCCCGGAACTCAAAAGGAATTCCCTGCAGCTAGAGGGCAGGGGTGGTCGTCGGCGCCCGTCGCTGGGATGGAGCCCACAGGCCCTCCAAGAACCCAGAGAAGAGGAAGCGAGCCGGGAATGCCAGACTGCTCGGGAAAGGCGGCAGGCTGGAGGGGGCATGGGAAGCAGGCACGACTCGGGGAGGGGGGGGCAGGCCCTGCAAGGAGGGATGACAAATGTTCATGTCCAGCAGACAGGGCCCTTAAAACAATGTCAGGAAGCGGGGTGGAAACTCGATTTTGGTGGGCTGAGGGGGGAAAGGGGAGGTAAGACAGACAAAGCAATTAGACCATGTTTTTTCAGAGTTTGGAGATCAGTGGAAGAAAAGAAAAGGAGCTGTTGCAAGATGGTAGACACGGAAGCGTGTCCTCTCCTGCTAGAGCAAAGAATCCAGGCGGAGGAGGCGGCGGGTGAGGGGTGCCGGCGGGACAGCAGCGCGGGGTGGGGTGGGAAGGGCAGCCGGGCCGGCCGGGAGGGTGGGGCCCCGGCCGCGGGGTCTGGGAGAGTCGCCACCAGGAAGGCACCCGATGTTGGGCCCACACCGGGACTTCTAACCCGGAATCCCTCCCCGCCCTGCTGGCCTCAAAAGGATTATTCTGAAGATCCAGTGAAGTAACACATGTCAAAGTGCGCCGCAGAGGGAACCGTGGTCCCCGCGCCGGCAGGATGCTCCGATAAGCAGCAGCGTGCCTGGTGCGGGGCAGGTGCTCGGGGGCGCCTTGGTCTAAGGCCCTGCGGTCCTGCCCAGGGCCCGGCCCGGGTCTGGAAAGGCCTCCGGGGCCTCCTCGGGGACGCCACAGCACGGCCGGCCCGTCCTCCCCGGCTCCCCTTCCAGCCGCCCCAGCTGGTGTGGGGACGCGGCGCGAGCTTGCAGACACCCACTTGCAGAGTGGACACCTCCACCGGCCCGTTGTCTTGTCCCACCAGGAAAAACTCTACCGTCACCGTCTTCTTCTCCGAGCGGCGCGAAGCCCCAGAGCGGTGGGTGAAGAGCGGGAAGGCCCGGGCCAGGGCGCAGGCGGAGGCGAAGGCGTCCGAGCGCTCGCACACCATCTGCAGCACAGAGAGGCGCCGTGACCGGGGGAGGGGGGAGGCCTGGGGAGCCCCCCGCCCCGCGAAGTGGCCTCGGTGGGGACAGTCGGGGCGGGGCGGGGGCGGCAGAGCCGCTGCGCGGGCCCTTCCCGGGGCCACCGTCTCCCCGCGGGAGAAGGCACACGTGGGCCCGGGCCTGGACTGCCTCCAAGACGGGAAGTACCACGTGGAGGGGCGTGGGCGCGGGAAGTCTGGGTCTGGGTCTCGGGGCTGCCGCCAAAGCTGATCTGGGGTAAATGGCCTGGTGTCTCTGGCCTCAGCGTCCCCGTCTGTAAGCAGGGGTGCCGCGTCCTGGGTTGGGGCCGCACGGCCTCCCCGGAGGGCCCGAGAGCCGGGGGTGCCCGGCCCCGCGGGGGGCTGAGCTCCGGAGCGGCGGGCTCCCCAGCGGCAGCAGGGCGGCCCCCGGCACTCACCAGAATGCACCGATGGGTCCCGGGGGGCAGGCAGGTCCGCACGAGCCGGGTGACGAAGTGGGCAGCCGAAGGGCTGTTGTGCCGGCTGACCCTGGAGGGCAGGGCGGCCACGGTGGCATAGTTCAGGTAGAGGGGACAGCTGTCCGTGGGGTTGGGGTTGAGCGTGCTTAGGGCGGCCTGCCAGAGCTGCAGGGGGAGACAAGGCACGGGCCCTTCACCGGCGCATGCGGGGAGCCGGGCCCTGCACGAGGCCGCTCACTGGGGCACCGCCCGCCCGCGTGGGCCGAGGCCCTGGGCATGGGGCGGCCGGGCCTCGGGCTTCAAGCGCTGCGGTCAGCCCTGCCGGCCCGGCCAGGTGCCCCGGGCGGCTTCCGGAGCTTGGCGGCTCCCGCGGGGCGGCGGGGCCCGAGGGCAGGGGGCGGGGGCCTGGGCGCCGGCGGCCGCTCACCTCCTCGGTGACCCGGGGCTGCAGCTTCCCGCGGACGTGGCTCCAGGGCACGCGGTGCAGGTGATGCAACTGCCCGAGCAGCAGCAGAGGCCGGCTCTGCGGGTCGGCGTCCCCCGCGCTCGCCTGGAACTGCAGCCCCACGTTCGCCATCTTCGCCGGCCCGCGCCCCCCCGCCCGCCCGCCCGCCGGCCGCCGCCCCGCTCCGCTCGGGCTCCGCTCCGGCCCGGCCCCGGCGCCGCCCCGGCCCTGCCCGGCCGCCCCGGCCCCGCCTCCCCCGCCGCTCCGGGCCGCTCGCGAGACGTGCAGGGCCCGCCCGGGGCGCGAGGGGGCGCGAGGGGGCGCCGGGCCGGCGGGGCGGAGCGGAGCGGCCGCCCTGACCCCGGCGCCACCGGGCCCGGAGAGCCGGGCGGCCCCGACCGCAGCCCCGGCCCGGGCAGGCCCCAGGCGCGCAGGCCCGGCCAGGCCCCGGCAGGCTGCAGGCCCCGGCAGGCCGCAGGCCCCGCAGATCCCCGGCTGGGTCCGCCGCCGCCCCGGGAGCCAACAGCTCTCCAGGCCGCCTTTCCAGGAAGCAGCCCGGGCCCCCCAGCGCCGGCGCGGCCCGGTGGCCCTGACCCCCGGCAGGTCGTCAGCAGACCCAGGCCCAACCCGAAGTGCACCCCGGCAGCTCCCGCCGGGCACCCAGCAGGCCCAGCTTCGCCGGTGGACCTGGGTGGCCCCCTGCGCTGGCAGGGCCGGCCCTTACCACACTCGCACCGCCTCCCCGGTTAGGATCTGCTCCGTGATGCCTTGGATCCGTGCCAGCTCCTGCCTGAGGCCCCTGGGCCTGGCTGGCCGGGCGGCGTGGGCAGGCCCTCTCTCCTCATTTAATGGGCTCCTTGACATTGATCGGCCCCCCACTGTTTTGCAGGCACCGTCCTGGATGTGAGTCGGGGGTCAGGATGTGGGTTTCCACCCAGGTTACTGCTTCTGGGTCGGCCGATGAGAAGCTCGGGCATCGGCCCGGCCGGTGGAGGGCCCTGCTCCCACCCACCCCCGCCAAGCTGCCCCCTGGAGCCCCCCCACCGTGCCTGGGGAGAGAGGAGGAGACAAGAGCCAGAGGAGGGGGCAGCACCAGAGCCACTCTCACCGAGGGAAGGCTCGTCAAGGAGGGTACCCGGAGGGAGGGTGTCGGGGGCGTGTGGTGGGTGGGTAAGGGGCGAGGGGGCACCTGCTGGGCGGCGGGTGTGCCGTTGGTGAGGGTCCCGGCTCCCGCTGTAACTCAGATGCATGGTTCAGGGAGTGACGGCCTAGCTGAGGAAGCTCCACCGGGACTCGTTTAAAAATAAAGATCCTGCCCACATCCTGACTGCTCAAGGGCCTGCTGGTACCCCTCTCCGTTATCTCCACGTGCCACTCTTCTCCTTTTGAGTTTCTTTTTCATTATCAACCTTAAAAAAAAAAAAATAGCAAAGCCAACTCCCGAGCATGGCCTCCAAGGCTTTCAGCCCCTACTTCCTGGCACGTCTCCCCCACTCCCTGACTTGCAACCCACCCTTGAGCCACAGCGTCATCTGCCCCGGCAGCTGCCCTGTGTGTCCCCCTCGGTTCTGAGCCAGGGTCCCTGGTGCCCGGTAGATGGTGGAAAACATCCCCGGAGACCGGAGAGCCTCCGCATTCTGAAGGCAGGGCTCGTGTCTCCTTTCTCCTCCAGGGCCTAGCACAGGGCAGGTGCCAAAAACGCAGTTGTTGAATGAGTGAAAGGAATTCCTTCGAAACCCACTGCTTTTCCAACATGAAAGTCGACGCTAATTGGATCTTATTTTCCTCAAAAGATTTTTACAGCAGCTGAATGTTTTCACACATTTGTAAAGGGTATGAAGAGCATGTATGAAGATCTATCACTCTTTCTTCTGTTTGCAAATACGCTGCAGACAGGCACAGAGCACTGAGGCGGAGGGGCCAGGCCGCAGGGGATCTTCTCGGAGGGTGAGCTCTGCCCCGATGGGTAAAACAGAACCCCCCTCAGACAAACGGGGCGGGGGAAGGCATTTGGGGAAGGGGGAAAAGCCTGGAAAGACAGCGGAGACCCACAGTGCCCACGTGGCTCTGAATCCCGTGGGTAGGAACGTGGGGTTAAGCCTAATTTTGGATGCAATACACTGAATGTTTCAAACAGAAAATGGAGTTCCTTTTACTTGGGTATGAATTTCTGAATGCAAAACAGATTTATTTTTGTTTTGATAGCTTTGGATACCCTGTGCATGGCTTCGGGACACCGGCCCCGCGGTTCTCTTCCCAGAGAACAGAGAAGGAGTGGGCTGTGGTTGCAAACCGGGGATTCACTCCACAGACTCGTGCACGCTAGGGAAGGATCCAAGACGTGTCTTGGCAAGCCAGGTCTGGCAGTGTGACGTACAGGGAGTTGGAGGGGGAGAGAAACTGTTGGTGGAGAGATCATTCTGGAGATTTTCCTTTTATAATTCTTCCATATGTAAGAATAACCCCAGCGACCCCACGGAAGGATGAACGAGATGACTCAGTTCAACCAGCATTTCTCGAACACTTATGATACACAAAGCAAAGGAAAATGTGAGATGCTTGTTAGAAGCAGATAATCCTGATTTTGGGTCTAAGCACCACCCTCCCTCCCCACCCCCCTGCCGGGTTGAAGAAATCCAAACTAAACAGAAAGCTAAGGAATTATTTCACTTCAAATGCCTGCCAATTTCCTCAAGATGTAGCTTGTGACAGATACAAATATATTCCAGGAAAGTACTTTCCCCTTTGCACTGCAGACTTTCCAGACTTCAACATAAATAAGACAGGCAGCACTTTGTTTAGATAAATTTTTATGAAGGTATTAATCCGCAGCTTGGTATATATTTCACTGTCAATGAAAAATCCACCTCCATTTAATTTTCTTTAAAAAGTGAAAATTCAAAACAACTCACCAGATCTTTAACGCAACCCAAGAAGTAACTCCTGTTTTTGATGAGGTGCGACTCGTTCTGAATTCAACCGGGCGTTGAGACTTAGCAGTTGAGGAAACAAGGCTTCAACTGCACGGAATCAGAATGAAGTCCCCAGGACTTATTAGGAAGCTTTTGGTACAGTTCACGTTCTAGAACACATTTCTGAGATCCTATCATGTAAGATGGCCCTGGGTGTACGAAGTGCGCGTTTATGTATTAATTTCGCGCCGGGAGAAAAACCTCCTCTAATGCCTGCTCGGGCTGATTGCCTCGAGATTCTCAGATTCCATTATTCTGATGTGAGAAACACTCATCCCCTTGGAGCACTTGCTGCTGCCTTCTGGTATTTTCACTCATTCCTTTATTCAATATATTTTTGTTGAATATCAGTTCCCAAGAGCTCTAGGCCAGGTCAGGCTGTGGGATCCACTGGTGCGTGCACAGCCAGGGGAGCAAATACAGCGGTAAAACCCAGCAGTCCAGTCCCGGGGAGAAGAGTGAGCTTGGATGAGCGATCCAAGGACGAGTCCAGGTGTCCCAGGCAGTCCGATCCCCGACAAGGGAGTTGTCCACGCAAGGGCTCACAATACTAAAGGGCCTGGTCCCCTTGGACCCATCACAAGCTCGTGTGCGCACACATAAAATGCTCTTGAGAAGTGGGCTGAGCCACGGAGTTTGAATTTGACCTCGTGGGTGACAAAGCCAGGGGAAGTGCCTCCGTCAAGACTAACATGGACTCGGCAGCCCCGGTGGCTCATGGTTGAGCATCTGCCTTTGGCCCAGGGCATGATCCTGGGATCCTGGGATCGAGTCCCACATCGGGCTCCCTGCAGGGAGTCTGCTTCTCCCTCTGCCTCTCTCTCTCTGTCTCTCATGAATAAATAAATAAAATCTTAAAAAAAAAAAAAAAAAAGACTAACATGGACCCAAGGTAGGGTTCATTCCTGGTGGATGGCGAGCTGCTGCTGCACATGCCAGAGGGACCAGAGGCAGGCTCAGCTCCATGACCTCCCTCCTTGGAGCAGCTGGCCTAGGTGAGGATGGAACACCTGCACGACTTCCTTCTGGGATGTGGCCTGGGGTGTGGACGTCTGCGCCTTCCCTCGCCACACCAGCGGTGGCTGCACGTCAGGGAGTGCCTGCCTTCCCTGCCTCAGTTACACTCTGTAAATTGTCAGGTGTGCCACCCAGAAGATTCGTGCTAAATGTTCCCTGAAGGGTTGAAAAGGAACTTAACTGCCGTGAAAATCTCACATTTCTCTAGAAACTTTTTTTCAGCAATGCATTAACTTATGGAAACGTTGAGGGCACCTGGGTGGCTCAGTCGGTCAAGCGTCTGCCTTTGGCTCAGGTCGTGATCCTGGAGTTCCGGGATGGAATCCCAGATCGGGCTCCCTCCTCAGTGGGGAGTCTGCTTCTTCTTCTACCCCTCACCCCACTCATACGCACGCTCTCTCTCTCAAATAAATTAAATCTTTAAAAAAAAAAGTATGGAAATGTTGAAAAATCACCACAATGAATACTTGTATACCCTTTACCTAGATCAGATGTGTGTGTGTGTGTGTGTGTACATGTATTATTTTCTGCACTATTTAGTTACCTACACTTAACCTTAAATACCTCAGTGTGAGTCTCTCTTTTAGGAACAAAGACACTAGCCCACATAATCACAATATCCTGATCAGACCCACGGAGAATTAGCATCGAAACAATGCTATTATAGAATACACAGTCCACAGTGAAATTTGTTTAATTGTCCCCAAAACGTCCTTCCTTGCCTTTTCAAAATCCAGAACCTAAATCAGGACCAGGCGTTCCGCCTGGTTGTCAATTCTCTCGGTCTCCCTGAATCCAGAACAATCCCTGCCTTTGTCCTTCCTGACATTGACATGTGGTGGAGAAGGTCCCACAGTCTGGATTTGCTGGACCATTTCCTTATGATTCAATTCGGGTGCAACACCTCGTGGCTGCCCCTGGACCTTGTCGGGAGCCTCACGACCCACGTCTCCCGTCACCCGCCAAGGTGGGCTGTTGGCTCATGGGGGCCGTCCAGATCCCTGCCCGGTAAAGGCCCGTTTCCCGCTGCGTTATTCAGAGCATTCAGCTCGGCGTCCTCTTCAAAATGCATGGAGACTCTGAGGCCGTGCAGAGTGTCGTCTCCTGACCTCTCCCCCAGAAGCTTCCATCTGATCTCTGCCTGTTGATGATCTCTGCCTGAATCAAGGTCTGGTTGCAACAGGGGGATTTTCCAGCTGGATCCTCCCTTCCATGCTCCCCTCCTGGAAGTCTCGAGTGGAGACCTCCCTCCCTCCCCTCATCCCCAGGCCCAGCTCCCATCATCTGGGGGCCAGTGCAAAAAAAGAAATCGCAGGGCCTCTTTTTCAAGAGAGAAACTTCAAGATGGTAGCAACGGGGGATTAACCTGAAACCGGGCCTGTGTCACGGGGTGGTGGCTGCAGGCTCCGGGGCTGGCCTTGCCCCAGTTCTGTCCCTATGTCTGGATCTTTCACGGTCACTGGCCCATCAGGCCAGCCAGGGCCCCATCAGGTGGGCACTCGCGTTTTTTTCACTTGTTCCTATCAGTCTCCGAGGACTCCTGTCCTCCTGGGAACAGGAAGATGATCCCAGGCTCACGCTGCTCCTTCCTCGCCCCAAATCGAGTCGGCTGGGCCTCCCAGGAGCCCTGTCTCCTGGCGATCGCGGGGGATGGCGGTTCGGATTCCCATCTGGAAATCCAGTTGGGTGTGTGGAGCGTGCTCACTGCTCCTTTGCTTGGCTTCTGATCCTTTTAGGGGAATCTGATTCCTCGGATTTGAAGCCCGAGTTGGTTACAGGGCTCTTCCTCCTGTGCCCTCCCCTGCCTCAGTGCTTCCCTCCCCCCAGTGAGAACCGGAGCTCCCAGCACTGTCCACGGACACTCGGGTGGTCTTTCCCACGGCACTCCCCACAACAAACCCACTACCTTGAGGTCGGGGGTGTTCTTGGACCGATCCCACTGGCATAGTCAACATTTACTCGGCTCTTGTGTGGTCTGTCCGTCTGACAGCTATCTAGATTCCTAGGTTTCTGTCTGTACTGAACCAGAGGGTTTGATGTTTTCTTTTCTCTTTCTTTTGTTTTTTTACATTTTCTTTTCTTAATTTGTACGTTTATGTAGCTCAAAAGTGGAAACTGCAGGAAGGGAATGCTCACAGAAGTCCCCCATCCCTTGCACTCCTTTCCCACTCATCCCCCTAGAGGTAACCATTTTTATCAGGTTTTGGTTTATCTTTCCTGGTTCTTTTTGGAAAGAAAAAAAAAAAACCCGCTTATGCACATTCACGGATCTATACAAAAGACAGCACGTTGCATGTAATCTTTTGCACTTTGCTTGAAAAGCACATTCTGTGATTTCATCTAAAGCGCTTTTTACCTTCTGATATCAGCGCGATGAGAGAATGGTGTTAATAAAAATGTACTGGAGGAACCACTTATTAACAACAAAAAGCGTTCCTTCCCACATCAGTTTTTAGGACTTTTCGATAAAATGAGGGGTTGAGCTAGTTGCTCTGGGCAGTCCCCCGCTGTTCCCGCAGTCTAAATTATCCTCCCAGGAAGGCCACCGTGTCGGACAGTAATAACCCTCCTGTCTCGGGGACCAAATTCTTATTTACTTCTGAACAGCAGCAAAATTATTTTTGTAGCTGCAGAAGTTTTCAAGGGCATGTGGGAGACCTGGGGCCTTGGGATGGGGGGGCGGGTGCAGGCAGGGAGAGAGGTCATTAACCCACCAAAGGTGGCTCTGCGTTCCTTGAGGCTACTCAGCATATGGAAATGCAGGTGTGTGGAAAGGCAGCGGGAGGGGGGAAAATGTTTATTTTGATCGAGAGAAGTCTTTTCTTTAGGAAAACCTTCACCTACAGGATCCTTTTAAGCTGTCTGTTTCTCTAGTGCGTCAAAAAAGAAGAGTCAATCTTCAAAAAACCCGAATCACATTTTTTTTTTTCTCCAGAAACACCCTCGTGGAAAGCAACCTGTCTGTCTGCATCATGTCAGTGCGGATCTTTTACACAGCAAAAACAAACAAACAAACAAAAAAACAGTCACAAATCTGTTGCTGAGGCTCGGGGCAGCTGAGCAGCATGAGCAAAGGGTGGGGGGCAGAAAAGCTAAGCAGGAATTGTTAATTTTTCTTAAGGGCCCCAAGAAGGAAATTCAATATATAGATATGTATACATATTTATCTATGTATCTATTTATATTTTTTTTCCTCCTAATTCTAGAAGGTTCCATCTCTCAGGCTGGTTCATAGTTATGGATGGATGGAAAGCACTGGATTGGAGCAACCGTACCTATGTTACAATGCAGGTTAAAATGCCAGATTGGAAATAAGATCTCTTATCCCTGGCTCAGTGATTTACAAAACTGGACTGACCTTATAACCCAAACAGAATAAAAAGCATTCCAACCGGGTTCCTGGTTCTCCTGACATCTTCCTAAATCCAAATACTTAAACGTCACCTATGAGAACCCCAAAAAGACATCTTGAAGTCCTTTTAGGAACACGTGGGGAACATGCGGTCAATACACAGTGTAAAGGACGATTTTTAAAACATGATTTCTTTGCCACCTTATAAACTCACGTGAAACCGAGTGCTTCCACGTGTACCACCCCCCAAGGGTATACACACACGAAGAACTCTCTTTTTCCTCTTTAGGTGAGGTTACTTGCTGAGCGGGGACCAGGGCTCCCCAGGGTGGGCTGTGGGAACCGGAGGGGAGGAAGCGCCGGGGCTGGGGGCGGCCTGGGGGCTGCCCGGGCCCGGGGTCACGGTCGGCTGGCGTGCGGGCACCGCAGCTGGGGACTTCGGAGGTGCATTTTTGTGCAACACGCACGACGTCTGCCTCCGCAAGGCACGATGGAAGTGCTCGAGTTCTGTGTAAATTTAATTATTAGCATGAACTGAAGGTACTGTCATTGTTTAACTCAGCCGACCTTTTAAATGGATAACCAACCTTGAGGCTTAATTGGATTTAAAAAAAAATCAATTTCTAGCCATTGCATAGTGTGGAAATGAAGTGCTACATGCTCAGGCAATTGTACAATCAGTTTTCGCTCCAGCCTATTTTTTATTATTTACAACTTTAAAATGACATCCTCTGTCTTGGGAAGCGTTCCGTGTACACATATGCCTTCCGCAAGGGCTCACCCAGACCCATGCACACGCGCCGCGTCATGTCACCCAAGAGTCACAAGAGTTCAGTGGCGGGATTAGTCAGCAGCAATCTCTTCACACCAATTACACGAAAAACTGAACTAAGGATAATGACATACCACTGTTTGCAAATCTCTCCCAGCCTCAGTCTGGTCTCGTCTTTGTAATAAGGAAAAAAATCCTTGAGGAGCCTTTACCACATCCCATCTTGACCATTAAATCTTTCTGGAAGAAGGTCATTTAATTTTATGGAAAGAAATGAACAATTAAAATGGCATAAGCAGCAATAGTGCTGGTCTGGAAATTAGAAAGTTGAAGATTCTGGTTCCTGCCCCGGGTTATACGGGTTGTGTGACCTCGGCGGGCCCACCGGAGGGCCTCAGTTTCCCTGCTTGGGGAAGCGGGGGTTGGGGCGGGGGTGGGGGAGCAGGGTTAGATGGTCTCGCTGCCCAAGCAGCAATGGGAAGGGAGATCGCGGTCATGGGGTCCTGAGTCGAACACCAAGTTAAAAAAATAAACACGTGATTCCCTCAGCACTTCCTCCGAGACACCAAATGATGCAAACCAGAGCCCCTTTTGCCTCCATTACATCTATAAAATGAGAAATAGTGATTACTAATGGCAGAATTGGGATGATTAGCTAAAAGCAATTTCAGAATAATAGTTGACAAACAGAAAACACTAAACCCAGTGGTCTACTTTCACTAAGTCTAATTTAAATGTACATTGTATTGAATGGAGTCTCATTTAAATGGTCCATTTTAGCCAGATTACGGAGCTGAAGTGGAGGCCCACACAATTATCCTACGCATTCAGGACAGTCCAGAGAGCTAATTTGGACAATTGGACAAATGATTATTTTCTTTTGCCTCAATTGACCAGATAATTGTGCACAAGTCTCTGCCATTTGACTCCATGGAATGTCCCTTTGTTGGTAAGAAGGCCTGGCCGGAGACCGGTAGAAGGAGGTCGAGGGTGGTGTGCAGCTGGGGACAAGGCTGACGCCCACGGTCTAACTCCGAGTCCCAAGTCTGGAACGCCTTCAGACGAGCTGGAAGTCTCTCGGCACGCCCACCCAGTGTGCACATGGGCTCACCCAAATACCCATTTCCCTCAATTTCAAAACAAAACTAAATGGAAACATCAGGCAACAGGGTCAGAGGTGGCATCTGGATGGTCAAGGGAATCTGGAGAGAGAAAATCAGAGGAAGTTCTGAGAGCTCACACACACCGAGATATACAGTTCCAAGCCCACGTTTATACGGACACACACTGCTCCGTTTCAACGGTAGCCAAGAGTTTGCCTACCTGGTGCTGTGCTGTCCTGCCTGCACCTGCCTATCGAACACCCGTCTGTGAAGCCGCTCCCCAGGCCTCTCCACCGAGCCCCCACGGGTTTTCACGGGGATGAGGGAGCCTGGAGAGCAAACTTAAGCCAGCGTGTTAGGATAACGCTCTCTCCTACTAAGCTGACCGATACATTACGCCAGGCTGGCAAGTCATTTTGCTGTGGCGACAAGAGACCAGCGAGAATGCTAGGTCGCTCAAATTTGGGGTGACGATCAGAGCTCTTGGAGGAGGGGTGCTAGACTGAGTGGACAAATCTACACCCAGCTGTCCTCCTACATCGGCGTGGGCCTTCAAAAGGAGCGAGGTGGCCCACGCTCCTGTGCCTCTGGGCAGGTCGCACCCGAGGGCCAGGACCGAGCCTTCGTAGTGCTCCGCTCCCCGGCCAACGTGGCTGGCGGTACCTGCACACGCCTGCGGTGCCACCCAAAATTCAGCTGGAAACACAACCCATGAGCTGCCCACAGAGGAGGCACACACACCCCCTGCAGAGCCCACAGGCCATTCACACACGTTGCCACTTACACGACCGTCCCATCATCCCATCAGGGGTGGGGGCTTTCTTCAATGCTATCGCTGGTCAGAATGTTCTTGAAGCCTGCGGTGAACGTCTATCCTTTGAGAGGTGGGTTTGATGCTTGGACAGAGCCAGCGGCTTTTGAACAAGTTGAGGAGATAGAATTTCTGGCCAAAAACCAAGGTGAGAGCACAACCAGAGAAGGTTGCTCCCTTTATGTGGTTCATCAACAGGCGCTGGAGGTAATTAATTGCTCTAAGCAACAGGAGCATCTCAGGACGAAATGCCTGGCTTGCCAAGGTGACTCCTGGGAAAAGCCCGCTCCCATGTAGTAGACTCTGGTGTTTAACTACACAAAGACAGACCTCATCACTCCTGGATGATATGAAAGGTAACGCTTGGGTGACAAAGATGCACCCCGGCCTTTGAGGAGGAGCCGAGACACAGGGACAGTCAAGGGGAAACACAGTCCTTGCTCTGACTTCAGCTGGCCAAGACCATCCCCAAGGTTTTCAGTGTAATAGAACAGGGAACATCCAAAGTCACTTAGAAATTCAAGTCTCGGGATTCCCTGGGTGGCGCAGCGGTTTAGCGCCTGCCTTTGGCCCAGGGCGCGATCCTGGAGACCCGGGATCGAATCCCACGTCGGGCTCCCGGTGCATGGAGCCTGTTTCTCCCTCTGCCTATGTCTCTGCCTCTCTCTCTCTCTGTGACTATCATCAATAAATTTAAAAAAAAAAAAAAATTCAAGTCTCCCGGAGCCTGGCTATGACTTCTCAGCAAGGCACACAGACTAAATTTTATTGGAAGATCTCCAAATATTTCTTGGTATGTATATGAAGCATACATTTTCATAAGAAAAATAATTGTCTGCCTTTTAGGCAGTTTCCCTTTTGTATACTGGATAGCAGACAGATTGGTCCCTCTGCGAGCATCCATTAGGCAGATGGATGGACTTTCAGACACTGAGGCAAGGCCTCAGACACAAAACAAATAGTCATGGGCCCAAACGATCACAGAATGGACCAGGCCCTCCCGTAACACAGATGCATTTGAAGAAAACACGAGCCCCATCGTTAAAATTAATACTAGGATTGCAGGATGTTCTTTAATCCGCATGATTGCTTTATTGTACAAAAAGTTTCCAGTAACAGTAAATTAGTTTTAAAAAAGGACAAAAAAAAAAAGTCATTTTGGATAGAAGCGCTTCACTAATTGCTTTATTTAAGCACACAAGAAAAAAAGTCTTATCTGACCAATTAGGTTGGAAGGGTTTTATTACCTTTAAGAAGCCATTAGCTAGGATAAAACACTGAAAGCACTTGTGTCAAAACAAATAAATAATGCTCTCTCAATTAGCAGAGAAAGCAGTAAATCCGTTAAATTAGAGACATACACTGCTTCACGCCCATGGCAAAGCTAGCACCCCCACCCCCAAATTAATACAAGAGACAGTAGATTTCAGTTACGACCTAGGGAAAGATCAGGAGCTTTGGAGACCTGACAGTAAACATTTACTTCTCTCGTCCCCAGTCCCATTCGAGGAGCCACCCCAGGACACGGAAGGGAGCAGGTGCTCAGTGGCTGAGCCCAGAGCTGCCCAGAAGGAGCTTTCCCTGCTGGCCCTCTTCTCTGGTTGCATCCCAGGAGAGGGGAGGGACCCCCCCCACCCCCACCCTGGAGCCCAACAGAGAGGGATGGCTTGGCCTTCCCACAGACAATGGCTGTCTGCAGGAAAAGGAGCCCCCATCGCCTTCAGCCGGGAAGAATGACCCCAAGGGTACTAGGACTCCATTACCAATTTTCTCTTACTTCCTCCAAGGCTGTTGATCTTTCCCTAAGTAAAGGCTCAAAAGAAAAATACAGTGTTTCGCACAGGCTCTGGGGCTGCTTCCCGCCTTGGGACAAGGGAATGGCAGAGACAGCTGGGGCTTTCGCTGGCACTGCACTGGCTTCACACCATTCGAGATTCTTAAAACCACTCCTATTTAGATCTATTATTTTACCCAGATGGGTTGGGGGGTGCAAAAACCAACCCCTATCACCCCCTATCAACTGAAAATAAATATAAATAAACGGTGAATTTTTTTTTTTTTTTTTTTTTTGGTGATCCTTTCTTAAAAGGTCACCTTCCTTCAAGGGAAGACTGAGCATCTTAAAAGCTTTACCAATAATCCAGCACCACCACTGCAGACTGTCAGGGAGGGAAGACCCCTGATCCTCAGGCCCCGTTCCTCGGAGCGCTGGTCTCGGGGATCGGGGATCGCCTCGACTCTGCCACTGGATTAGAATCTGCTGTGAGCAGACAATGCCTCGAGCTATTCTCAAGATCTGTAGAAGCCCCACATTTCAGGGGTGATCAGGTAGGTGGTGGATTTGTTTTCCTGACCTTTCTCCCTAATAAATAATTGTCAGGGAATACCATGCGATTTCCCGAAATGCCAGGGACACCCTTAGATCATTCCACAGCCACATCAGTAATGAGAAATCAGTGGGGGCCTGAAGTCGCAAACAACTTGGAAAGGGAAGGCTGGAGCGTGGGTTTGGGTATTAATACCATGATCTGTTTGGATGACTTGAACCTCTGGACTTGAGTTTAAGTTTCTGGAAACAACTTCAAAGTCAATTCTAAAGAGACATTTTATGTGATTGATCCAAATAAAACATAGCACATTTAATGAGGTCATGCTCTTCTTAAACGTTTTTAGGAGAGGCAAACAACAATGGAAAAGCCATCGAAAATTATACAAAGACCATTAAAAAGATACCGTTATCTCAAGACCAAATAGAACATGAACAACTTCAGCTTTCAAAGTTACCATCACCTTACACATTATTCTACAGTTCCAGGAATATATTCGAGCACCATATTGATAATAGGTAAGTAAACGGCAAAGGCCTACTTTGGCGATCTGATTCATGCTCATACAAATGAGGGATTTCCTAATCAAGATTTTCAGAATCTGCAGGAACATGCCTACTTTCGGGGCATGTTAAGTAGCAGTGGAAGAGCCGATAAATCATACCACGGTGGAATATTTTACTTTGAAATGGAGTGATGTTTGGTTAATAATTTGAGATCCACTAATCCTAAATGGGGTGACCCATTTAGAATGGCCTCTGTGTAAATTCACAGTTCATTAAATGGTGTCTGGTTTGAACAGGCCATTATGTGGTTAGTATATAAGTAATGGATTGAGCAAGGACGGCTGGGGACGAGTACAGGGACACACTGGCTGACTCTGGTGACTTTCATGACACTGCCAATCTTCTATTTTCATGTTTTCATGTGAGGTTGGTTCAAATCACCAACTTTTAAATTTAGGTGGTTTTGTGAGTAACCCCTTTTGGTTTACAGTAGAAAATGCAGGGCACAAATTCTAGATGAGGAATAGTCCATTTACAATTAATTTAAACTTATGAAGCTGTTTTAACTGGCCCATCTAAATGTGTTAATTAACATCAATGATGGTTTCTTATTTTTCACACTTTGTTACTCTGATCATTAACAGTGATGGAAAAGCTAAATTAAGTTAATGGGGAACGGATTATAAATTCTTAAAGGACTTCTCAGTTTGTTTTCAACTGGAAAATATACAGAGAAAGATGAAGAGGCATTTTTGCCTCTACTCATAAATTTTTGGTACCAAATTTTTTAAAAACCACATGGTTTTTAAAAAAATGTTTCCAAAAATTATTTTAACATGCTGCTCAGACATGACGGCTAAAAAAATAGCATATGCACATACAGTATCAACCAGCTTGTGGCGTGCCTGTAAACATTCAACTCATTTTCTCTTTCTAAAAAAAATATATGTTATAACCGATGACAGAGCTCAATCTCTATTCTGCAGCAGTAGCAAAGGTCCTTAAATTCTTGACCATGAAGGAAAACCAGAAGCCCGTTCCCTCTGCTTGAGCACGACTGCGAGGAGTCCAGGCCAGTGCTCGCTGCCCCCACGCGGTCCGCGGCCCGTGCCTCTGCTGTGCCCGCAGGGCGGCCGAGCCCCTCGCGCCGGGAGTCCAAGCAGGCGGCACACGCAGCCCCACGGACGCCTAGTGAGACTTCACGCCGATGAGGACAACAATGAGGACAACGATGAGGACAAATAATATTAAAATCACAAGCATCTTCCGATTCTTCTTTTGATACTGCTCTGCCTACAGAGAGAGGGGGGAAAAGGCCGTCATTTTCCCAAAAATCCAAAATCAAGCCTCGCTTGCTTCCAGTTCTGGGCTTGCAGTCTGTCTGTGTCACTGGCATCTCTGCTACGGGCTACGTCACATCATTATAATCCCTTCTACCAATTCAAGCAAATTTAATCAACACAGCGGACAACTTCCATGACCCTGGAGCCACCTATTTACCCCAGATGCACTAATGCAAGGGGGGGAGGGTGCTGGAATCCACTCTTAAGACAAAGGCTAGCAGGAGGAGTCCAAGGATTGGCTACGTGGCCCCGCTTCTCCTACTTCCACTGACTGGGAGGAAGCCTTCTTTCAACGAAAGCCTCCCGTCTCTGGATACAGTTCTTTGGATGAACGCACACCTCCTTCACTGTGACGTCAAAATACTGGCTAAGGTTACCCCAGCCAGCGCGTGTAGAACTGGTGGGCCCGCGGGGGGCCGTGTTCTGCCTCCCCTGATTTTGGAAATAAGAACACACTCCTCCCTTTGAAATAGCAATGGGAAGAGTGTGCCCCATGGCTCTCAAGTGCAGAAAGAACCGCCCTGAGATAATCTCTCGCTGTGTTTCTGCTTCCAGCGCTCAGCATCCTCACAGTCCTCCCCTGCAAACTTCAGCCTGGATGCCCCGGGCTGGGGTAAACCCTCAGTTACACCATGCCTCTTGTGCACAAATGCAAAAATGCCTCACCTGGGTTCCTGGGAACTGACCAGAGAAAGGAGCGTGGACAAGGAGGAGGTTCTGCGGGTGTCGCTAACCATACCTAGGGACAGCATGCCCTGCCCTTCCCCAGGCGGGGCCCTTTCCCAGGGAAGGACATGAAGGAGACAGCTGGATGGAAACGTCTGCTAAGAAAATCCAATCTTTTCTGCTTTACTTCCATGTTTCCCCACCAACCTCCTGACTGGTAGTTCTGTTACCTAAGAACTACACCCACTGGGAGCCACTCATCAGCCAGGAGGAAACATCAGGATGGACAGGTTAACCTGTCTGGAGAATCTGGCCTGCATGAAGCCACTCCCAAGGCTCAATCCTCCTTCGATGAGGTGACTGCCAAGGAAACGGCCAGCCATGCCACTGACAGCAATGTGACTTGAGAGATAAGACGGAGCATGCTTACTTTTCTAATAAGGAACCCAGAACACCAGGGAAACCAATACTAAATGATATACTTTAAAGCCTCTCAAAATGATTTATAAAGTAGAACCTAACACAAAATTTTTAGTTCCCACTAGATTTGTACACTCCTGCGGAGAAAGCTTTGCCCTTTATCTGTGCTTTATTACAAAACATGTTTCACTAGTTTTTATTTAAGAAACTTCAAAACCAATGCATAATTCAACAGCATATCAGAAACTGGATATTATAGAGTGGAAAACTCAAGTTAGTTATAACTGTTTTCATACACAAGGCTCGGCAGCAAAATGAATCTAAATGCTTAAAAAGCCCTCTGCCTACCAGAGGCAGGCCTTTTCTTTCCATCGTGCGTTAGAGTCTTATTCCCACCCTGCTGCGGCAGTGAGCACACGAAAGAGAAAGCGAAGGGTTTCTGGTCAGACCTCAGTAGGTCGGTCTCACTTTCTGTAAACCTGACACCATTCTCAGACGGGGCTGCCGGGGCTGCCGCTGCCTCAGAGGGCAACCAGCTTCAGAAAAGCGACAGAGCAGTACATTAGTGGACTGGAAAAATGCTCATTATATGGCTACAAATATCACAGGGTCTCAAAGATACAAGAAAATGGACAGAATTTATTTTACTTGTGAAGTATTAGCATTCCTTTTAAAGAAAACATGCACCCAATTATATACGAGATCCACTCAGCAGCATATGTATGTTTCTCATCACTGATGACAAGATTTCTAAGACGCTTCCCGTTTATTTTTAACAAATATCATGAAAGATATTCCGGAAATAGCTACCTTATTAGCAAAGAGTAAGAGAGCTACTCTCACTTCAACAAACTATTCTTTTCTCAAGGTAGCACACAGATATACTGCAGTAATTAAAAGGGAAAATGAGATTTTTATCTGCTCCAGAATGATCCTCTACCAGCAATTCATCAGAAAGGTGTCACAGCAAGAGACCTGAGTCAGCAGCAACAAGCACACAGAACGTTCAACACACACCTAGCAGGTGCCCATTCCCTTGATTCCCTAAAGCAAGATGATTCAAAGAATCAAAGACTTTCCAAAAGAAAGAAATGGCCAAATCTTTTATAATCTATCGTCACAGAAAGGAGTTCTCGACAACTTCAAATCGAAGTGCGAGGTGTACCTCGAACCACTCCCCACAGTACAATGGCCAACAACCCACGTGATCAGCTCTGACTAAAATGACCCCGGACACCTGGACACGTACAACATTACCTTGTGAAGCTGTTTCAAGCCATCTTCAGTTTTGATACAGGACTGCTCAACATTATAGTCAATTCTATCAAGGACTGTACCCTGGGTGATAAATGACAGTTACAGACGATCAACAACTGCAACTGGAAACGTGGAATTTCAAAACTGAGATATGCAAATTGCAGACATCATTATCCACAGGATTATCTGTTTTACTTAACTGTTGCTGTAAAGGTACACACGGAAAGCTCTGGAATCCATCATCAAGCAATATTAGGCACTCAATGGCAGAGCGCTGTGTTAGTCACAATAAAGTATAACTCATGAGAAAGAAATACTGACAAATTGAGGTTTCTTTTTTGGATTTAGCCACTCTAAGATATGCCACATTCAGACTTACTGGGGCTTTAAAAAAATATACGGTTCAGTGGAAATAGGCTCTGAGAGGCGAAAGGCTGGCTTCTGTGCCCATTTGCCGCTTAAATACTTGGATTCAAGTAAGCAGAGAGAGCTGGTTAAGCTAGACCCGGTTATGATTAGGCCTGGAAATAGACTGTCCTGTCTATAAACGTCAACACAGGTTTCCATGGGTCAGAGCAAAGACGGTGAGCTCCAATCCACCATGTAAAATTACACGTTTGCCTCAAGGAGAATTTTGTTTTTAATTGTTTAATCTGTCGGTTCAAACAGAGAGAAGGGAACACCAGGCTATGTGGAAGAACAGGGCTCTTAATGGAACACACTGTATCAGAAGAGATAGCAAGAGCAGTTCCTTGGGAACCGTGGGAGTAATTACTGTAACTAGATCTTCCATGGCCTCAACACTCCATTGTGCAGCTGGTTGCAGGGGGATCAGGACCCAAATCCCTGCTGGCAAGATAATAAAATACCCTAATCAGATTGTAACAGTGAACAAACAATTTAATTCTACTTGAAAGCTAGTGGTTCCAGTTGCCCTTACACAATAACCTGCCAAAATTAGCAGGGAAACCTTATCTATTGCCAGAATCATTGCTGAGTGGGGGCAGAACCCACCAGACCCCCGAAGTAGGGTGGTCCCATGAGCATCCTTGGTGTATGGGCAAAGAATCTGAGATCTTCTACTGATACCTATTTTTTACTTAAAAAATAAAAGGTTATCAATAGTTTTATAGGGAATGACATTAGTATATGCATATAATTTGCATATACAGATCTCTGTGCGGAGAAAATATACACATATTTGTGTGTGCATGTACACACAAAAGTGTGAGCACACACAACATACATACATACATACGTGGAAGGGCAGGAGGGTCAAATTTTGTTTCCTGACAGGAATACGGAATCAAAAGTCTCAAGAAGGACCAGATGTCATGGCAGGAAAACTCAACGATGAGGAAGGTAAACCACGTACCTGCTCCACAATCATTGCTCCTAAGTCCCTAAATAT
Organism: Canis lupus baileyi; assembly: GCF_048164855.1. Lineage (NCBI taxonomy): Eukaryota > Metazoa > Chordata > Mammalia > Carnivora > Canidae > Canis > Canis lupus. Next base: position 45,493,544 of record NC_132863.1, on the reverse strand, counting down.
TTCATTCAGGTCAGAAATGGACTGCACGATCTGGCGAATTTCCCGCTCCCTCTCCTCCACCATCAGAGTGTTCTGCTCCACCAGCACTAACTGGTCATCTGTAAAACCCTAGCAAAACAAAAAGTACAGGATTTGTGTGTCAGATTCTCTTCTCCCACCTCCAGAAAGGTATGGTGTACCGCTGTAGGTATCATTTAAAGAATGAATTCTGAAAATACTTCTATAAAGCACATAAACACAACACATAAGCACTTATTTTTCCCTAATGGGAAAGATCCAAATTCCTAAAACAAGCAGGACCTAAAGCACTAGTGGCCAAAGCAGGGGACACGAAGAGAACCCATGTCTGCAGCTACACAAGGGCTGAGTAGCAAAATCACCAGGGATAGCCTTGCACTTCTCTGGGTTCTTCCCAATGAGGGGTGTGCAGACTGCTTTCCCGAAGGTTCTGAAAGGCAGATTACAAGGCCTCCTTGTAGCCTATAGAAAGGAAGAAACAGTATGGCCCCCATGACTGTTCTTCCACTTGCTGCAAAAACTACTTGATGGATGTACAAGTCAAGCAGTGCTGACCCATTTGCATTGCACAGAAGTTACAGGTCTATGAAGAGAAGGAACAGAACTGAGCGCAAATGTACAGCAGTCAACCTTGCAGCCCCTTCACGTACCCGATCATAAAGAGTATTATCGTCTCCATCATCCATTAGTGGTACTGATGTATCAAAAAAATGCTGGGATCTTTCCTCTCGATTCTTCATGCCTATCATAGATAGGAATTCACTTTACTCGAATATGTAAACCATCCTGGTTACTGTTCCACCATTAAAAAGGGGAAATCTAGAGTAAAACTCAACAGTCAAAATGGAGATACTCTTAGCTTTACAGGAAGCCTATCTCCAACAGAGGTGGGGGGAAGAGTAAAGGATTATAAACATATAACAATATGCAAGCATTGGGGGTTATTCCAGACAAAATCACATTATAAATGTGTACTATTCACTTGATGCCAAGTGAGTGACAAAATGACACTTAAAACAATCTGAGAATCCCTAAGAGAGGCAGAAATATTTAATCTAACTGCTGCTACAAAACATTTTTTTAAATCAATATTTCTTTCCAGAAGCATCTCTAGTAACAATTCCAAATGACCCTAATCGAATTTTAGAAGTAATAAAATTAAAATACAAATATGCCAGTTGTCAGAGGGAGGGGCAATTATTATTAAATTTTTTGGAGTGTGTGGGGATATTATTGATTACAATGGCAATATAGGAAAACCCAATTTATGAGGTAATTTGAACACAGATGTGGCCAGAACCGGACTTTTCACGGCCTCCGAAGAAAAGGTAGGCTGAAATCACTTGTGCCAAAGCAGCAAGTGGCTCAACTACTCCCAAAAAAGTTTTCAGGCATTCAAATACTTCAGTTGTTATGCAAATATAAAGCTTTCATGTGATTACAACTTATTTTACTTATTTGTTAGTAGCTTCCCCCAACCCAACATCTGGAAAGCTCCATGTTTTATAAATGTGCTAGAATGATTTTCAAATTTTTGAAGCTCGACACAGAGTACGTTGTGTTTTGTTGTGTGTGAACTATTGCAACCCCGGTCCCCAGCCTCCGTCCATGGGGGCGGGGCGGGGCCAGCTGCCAGTTGCCATGGAAGGTGTGAATGTGCTCAAGGGGTTAAGGATGAGGGTACAGGAAGAAACGGAGAACTAGCAGCAAAAAGGAAGGATGAAAACAGAAAGTGGCCCATAATCCTAGTGCTGAAACTTTCATGACTCAAAATCCCTGAAATCAGCCTGGTGACACTCACGTTTGAGGTAGCCCGACTGTGCACGCCGGAAGCTGGTGGACAGCTCCTGCAGAGCCTGCGCCAGGGAGGCCACCACGTTGCGAAGGAGCCGCTCCTCCTGCTCGGAGCAGGCCCTGCGGGCCCGGCTGGGCAGAGCCTGCACCGCACGCTGGCACCTGTGAAAGAGCTGGGAGAGGAAGCACACGGCTCCCAGCGAGCCGTGAAGGGAGACCCTGAGTGCTAGTGTGTCTGCACTCACGAGTCTGAGAGACATCAAATGCTCTGTTCATCTGTTCACACGGATGAGCCTCGAGAAAGGTGACCAGATCAAAGTGATCTGAGGCCTCACTTATATGCACAGAAAGACTGATCGGGATGTGAACAAACGCTGTGTGCTTGTGCGCTGTGTGCTGGGGCACTGTGCACACATTCTCAGGCTCCATCACCACGTGTTGCTCTATTATTGCAACCTTCTCATTTAATCCCTATCACTACCCTGGGGCAGGTATTAATATTATTGTTCCCATTTTATAGACAAGAACACCAGAGTCAGAGGGCTTAAATGAGAACCACGGTGTTGTTACCCTGCTAAGAGCTGGAATTCAAACATTGCAACACCCAGGGCTTTCCTACAGCACATCACCCCTTCACCGATGACCAGCATCAGGAGACGAAGACAAATAAAAAATGTACACACTAAAGTTTACACGCTAGTCATATAATTTAAAATTACTCAAATTTAACATTTTACAAGGAATTTTTCTAAGGTACTGAGTTTCTCGAGGATACTAATATACTCAAGCCTAGGGCAACAGCTCCCAATCTTTTCCAATTATGAGGACCATTTTTTAAGATGAATAATTTTTAAGCACTAGCGTACAATAGAAGTTAGTCCGTTCACAGTGGTAACTATCACAGCTGAGAAAACAGTCTCCATTCCTCTAAGACCATGCTGATACCTGGGGGAGCTCAGGTCCTCCTGTCCCTTTGTGAACTTCAGGTTGGGAAGTGCTGCTCTGGGAAATTGGCGTGTGATCTGTTTTACAGTCTATACTTCGTGATGCCTTTTGAGGGGGTCATAAGAAGGTTGGGAAATGCCCCTTCCAACCTGGGGACCCATTTTCATCCTCACCTGAGTAATCTCTTGGGTGGTTATTTCAATGGCGTGCTCCTGCTCACTGCTGTCATCCAGGGTGGGTCTGTTTAAATGCTGGTCATGAAGGCTGGCTAATTCCTTCATCTTCAGTTTAATTCGGCCAACATCGTACTGTATCTAAACAAATGAAATCACCAGGACTCCTCTGACGCCTGCCAGGCATCTGTCTACCTCCTAGACAATTAAGCTACACTCAAGTACAGAGTTCAGGCTTCAGTCAACTTGTAGGGTAGCTGATGTGTGAGCAACTTTCAAGTCCGGTACCACGCCTCATTATACAGTTCCAGTTTCTCTCTATAATCCAAGTAGTTACTACTAACGCCAAGGTCACTAACATAACATCCCCTTTCTTTCTTGTGGTGGGTGAATTAAATAAACCTAAAGCAAAATATTTCTAGGGACATGCATTCAAGTGTAGCCAAATCAGTTTTTATGGCAGATATCTTAACAAATGTTGGCGTCATAATTACTTAAAGAAATAAAGTATGAAACTAATTCAACTTACTTCATCCACTCCATCCACCCATTTAGGAGGTGACCGTTTTGTCACACCAATTGCTGCTTCTGGATCTAAGCTAATGCCTGATACCAGAGCCATACGGTCATCAGCAAGCTACAGAGAAATAAAGGGACATTAAAAAAATTATTCATATTCCATTTTCATATGCATACTCTTACACCCTCTTAAATCTCGCTCCCTAAGAAGACAAAGAAATGGAGGAGTAAGTGCACTTGCCTGATCATAAGCTTGCTCTGATACTGCTAGGATTTGGGACTGTTTTCCTATCTTTTCATGCACCAGTTCTTAATTTTCTTGGACATACTTGTGAACATGAATTTGACTTGATCTGGCTATAGAAATGTAATAAAAAAAATCAACAAAAGATCCTTAACAGAAAGACCTCTTAGTACTAGTACTACATTTGACAGGATGGCATGAACCTCAACAATTAATGCGATCAGATACAAGTTAAAAAAAAAATACTAGGCTACAAATGGAACTCACACAAAATGTTCAATAGGAGCAAGGTTCACTTACACACATTTAGCTTATTTTGGAAATGGGGCTGATCCAGTTATCTTGGTCACAAGATCATTAACCGTGTGTTAAAATGTGTGAAAGAACTGCCTAAAACGATTAGCAAATTACCCACCATTTGGTAAAAGCAATCCTGAAAAACCTCAATGCAATCCTGACTGTCGCTTCCTTTCTTCGGCTCAATGTCCACCGGCAACGTTCTCACTTACTTTGCAATGATACCGAGAGCTCTCGTTGATTTTCCCTGTATAAGACACTGCCTTAGAAAGTCCTGAAGATGGGGAGGGAGATCGTGGGTCTGGCTTGGTTAAGCTGTTCTCTTGCCTGGAGGCAGTGAACAGGTTGAAAGAATCTTGAGGTGCCCTCCGGAGCTCAGAATTTATAATTGCCAGTTTCCAAAGATCCAAATCATGATAAAAAAAATAATGGAAAACAGTATATAAAAGTCTTGTACAGGTAATACTTTGTAAATTTTCTAAATCATAGTGTAGAAATGGATAAAGAATTTATATTGCTTTTCTCCCCCCCTTGCATTTATCTAAATTTATTTTTTCATTCATTCAGCAAATACACGTTTGCTTTTCTAATTAAGGAACACACAAAATTTAAAAATCCACAGATAAAGGGAAAAAAATAGAACATAAGGAAAAATCTACATTAAAAGAATTCTTCAAGTAATAAGCCCTAAATCCTCAACAGTTTATAGCAAGATTCCTACAAGCAAACTGGCATCTTGCATCTGCCCCCCCCCCAAAGGCCCCCACTCCCTCGCCCAGTTCTGCCCCCATGGGCTTAGGGCATTCTGTGTGTTCATGGATCACCCCGCGTGCAATGACCACACTGAAGGGACCAGAATCCTCAATAACTACTCCCAGAGCGTCTGTGAGTCGTGATTAAGTCACCAGCATTCCGCCGCCGCGTGGACCCTGCAGGACCACAGTGTCATTTCAGGTCGTAAACAAATGGTGTGTCATCCAACCTGCACGATCTGGGGCTCTGAGTCCATGAAGCGGTAATTCTCAACCACGGCCACCCTGTTTGTTTTCAAGAGTTCACTAATAGGGATCTTTGATTCTTTTTATTGTTTTAATCCTCATAGAAACTAAGTGAGCTAGGAACTATTATTTCAATCTATAAATGAGGAAATTGAAACTCAGAAAAGTTAAGTAGCTTGCCCAAGGTCACAAAGCTATTATGTGACAGATTAAAACCGGGTCGGCTGACTCCAGAAGCCCCATCTACTCCACAAGCTGCCCATCACTTTGGCAGGCCTGTGAAATATAACTGCAATTTGCTAAGAAAACAAATCAGGACAAGTCTTCAGAACGAAACACCACCAGGAAACACAGTCCTCAGACCCTCTCCGCACCAGCAGTTCCAAGGACTACAGGTCAGGCTCCCAGTAAGCGCATGTGCATCAACAAAAAGCACCTTCCCTCCCTGACCATCCACGGGTGTGGCGGTGAGGTTCAGACCTCATCCTACACAGAGCAGGGACAGACAGTGAGAAGCAGGGCCACTTATTCCTCCAAAGTCACCAAAAGATATGCAACTCTGTGCCAAGGCACAGTGACCAAAACGGGAGAGACAAACCAAAAAAGCCAATCCCAGCATCTGCCAGCTGCACAGCAGGTGCTGGACACAGAGCTGTGGGCCCTACTGGAGCAGAACTTAAACCTCAACCTCCAGCTGTTTATACCAAGCAAAACCCAAAATTGCTAAGGTACCTCTTCATGGGTCACGGCACTTCCAACGACGCCAGCTTATTATTGAATCTGCTACATTGTATTATTCTATCATTTTCAATAGAGTAATAATTTGTTTTGTTTACGGCTTTTAAATTCACAATCTCATTTTGTACCGTTTTTACTGTTTATACAAATACATTAAACTAAAAATGATATAGAGGTGATATTTACCTAAATTTATCTAGATAGTAATTAGTATCAATTTATCTGAAACAAATGAGAAATGGCAATCACACATGAAAAGTCACTTGAAGCAGATTCACCTTTTTAAGTAGTACTGAATTTTACATAAGAGTTGTGCTCCCCCCAAAAAATGCATGTAAATTAAAACTGGGGCAAACACTCTCTTTAAATGTTCTAAGGAAGCCTGTTGATGAACAGACCCCTACCCCAAGGGGACAGATGGCAGCACACGAAGCTGGCCCTAGCATCCCCGTACACTGTGTCAGGGTTTTGCCAGTAAGATAAGATTTTTTGGGACTGCCAACTTGAAATATAGGAAAAGTTGTCCCCTTTTTAATACAGTGTATAGCCACAGCTCATCAGGAAAAAGAAATTCAGCAGTACTCAAATGAAACATGTCATTTATTTTACCAGTATGAATTTAAAATTAAAAAAAAAACACCGTTTCGAGAAGGTAAACATAATTGAAAATAAATGTCAATTATTTGAAATAGGAATATGAACATTAAAAATATGTATTTTAAGTGCAAAATAATCACCCTTTCAGTTTCTAAAACCTCACTTCACATTTAAAAACACGCTTTCCTATTTTTTAAAGACCCAGGACACATCATTTTTCAAACTACCATTCTAGTCAATACAGGCTTTAAAAAAAGAAAAAGCCCAATTTTTAACTCTCTTTACTTCTCCTTGCTGAATTTTGGCTTATCCCCTCTCCGAATATAGGATACTGGTGTCTTTAAAGCTTTTCTCAAATGAACTTGTGCTTCTGCAGTAAAAAAAATCTTTCCATATTTTTTAAATTAAAAAAAGCGTTAACAGAAATTGTACGTATGAAAAGTAAGAATTTCAGAATTCTTGTCTCTGATTTGTGGCTGTGTCCTCCTAGAGCTACAGGGGTGTGCGACCCTAACCTCGATTCACCAGCGCAGGGAAATTGCAACCGAAGACCAACACAGCACACCCAAAGGCTTCTTGCTAGTCTCACTGAAGTTATCTTTTGCCCTTGGTCCACTTTAGATGTTGACATTTGTCCCTTTAAAGAGCACCAGACAGTATGGACAAGTTGTTGATCTATGGAAGGAACGTGCACACTTACATACTCTTATAAATCTGGCTGCTCCAAATATAGAGCCCTTCTACTCTTAGAAAACCCTGCCTTTACGAGAAGGCTGATTTAGTGTCCTGTAAGATTAAGGACATGGCAAAGCCTCTGTTGAGATTAGCATAGTCAGACACTCCCAGCCACCCCAAACCCACATCTAAAAAAAAATAATCTAAGTTCAACCATAATGCATTGGTAACAAGAAACAATATTGACAATTCTGGACTGTTTGTGGCAATAACATTTAAGAAGTCCAGAAAGGATGCTGAAAATCATAGCCTGGCCACTCACGCTTCCACGTGAGACTCTAGGAGCGCGTATGATGAAGTCAGGCCACGGGCATAACTCATGGGGCACGGACGGCTCGAGGACTCTGCTAATAGACAATTAGGCTTACAAAATCTCAGTTTTTTGAAGGAGTAAATAAGCACATGGATAAAAGAGAATCAAGAGATGTCAGCACTACATTGTGCTTTTAAAAATCTGTGATAAGTTTTTAAAATCGTGATTACTTTTTCTGGTTATGAAACAATAAATGTTCAAAACAGATATTTTTAAATGTACAAAAAATAGAGTAATAAAAAAATCAGAGAATCATATCATCCAGACAGATATAAATTTTGCTATTGCACTGATTTTCCTTTTTTCTCAGTTATTACACACACCCTTAAAAAAAAAATCCGTAGGGGCAATGATGGGCTGTGCTGTCGGTACTGCCCTTCCCTTCAACAAGTCTTCAGAGGGGATTGTCCTCTGAACATATTGTGCAAATATGGACACTGAGCACCCCCCACCCCTCGCCGCCCACAGCTCCCCAGCAATAGAGACTTTCTGAGCAAGAAACCAGCGGGCCCAGCCTATGGCCTGTTTCCCCACTGTATCACTTCGCCCTGCCCAGGCTATGTGGTTTGAGAGCTTGACATTTACTTCTTGTAATTTTTTATTATGTCCTATTATGAATTTAAAAAACCCAACAGCTTGGGAGATGACTTTGTTATAGGAAGGGAAGCAGATTAGAGCAGGAGCAAAGGCGAGGGGCAGATTCTTCTCTGGATAAGAGAGTAAATGGTGAGTGAGCTTCCTCCTTAGGGACACCTCACTTGGTACTTCTGGAAAACAAAGAGTAGTATCCCCAGGGTGCAGATTTTCAAGTTGATTTGAGTAGAATGATGATCTAACGTGGACACACTGCAGGATGCTACCAGATGGCTTTACTCTGGGAGACCCAAGGGATGCAGTCAGGAAATTCTGCTCAGGTCTCAACTACAAAGAGGTGGGCTTCCATCTAACTCATGCCCAGAGCTGGAGGGTCACTCTCAGTGTCCCCAGAGGGCACTGATTTGAAGCCCCACTGCAGCTCTGGTGAAGCAAGGCTCTGGATACCATTCCCAAACATTCCCAGCTCCTAACTCAGCACCTGGGAACTTAATAATGATAAATATACAATTATTAGCTGAGTCAACAAACAATAAACAAATGGAATGAAGTAAATAAAATACATTATCATGTACAGTTCTAGAAGCTATACTTCAAGATATAATGGCTCTGGATAAAGGACATGAAGGGCCAAGCGAAGTGCTGAAGAGGATGAGGTGGCCATGTGTACCCAAAACAGTGACTGGACTTTGAGTCCAGAGAATTCCAACAGCATGTGAGTTGTGTGTGGCAAACTGGCTTTCCATGTAGGGTCTCTAGTGACAGAATGTAGGGACCCCCTTTAAACACTCAGAAGCTAAGAAGAAGAAAAGCAGAAGGGCCTGCTGATTCCTACAGTGGGTGCTCAATTTGTGAAGAAGTAGGAAAGACTGGAAATGGGCTCCAAGGACAGAGCCCTAAGTAACATAGCTAGATGTGCTCCTCATCACACACTTCTTTTTGGGGGGCCACAAGCCCTGCATCTCCCAACTGTTCAGGAAGAGATAATACCTATTCTATAAGACCCACATGCATCCTATCTGCTGTGCTCCAGAGATGCTTCACTTCACTATGTGCTGCAGTGGTTTCTTCTCCCTCTAGGGCCCAAGGGCCCAGGCTCAGGCTGGGTGCTAGCAGGGAGCCCATGGTACCTGGCTCAATGAGCTACCCATTTAAGAGTAGCTGTTTTTAAATCCTACTTGTTTTTTTTAATAACAAAAGTAATACACGCACATGTTTGAAAAATAGATATCTAACCTAAGAAAAGGGCAAGTAATAGACAGGAAGTTTCCCCTCCATCCCACACCATTCCTGGAAGATGTCCACTGTTAATTGTTTATTGTATCCTTCAGAAATGTTCTAAGTACATACAAGCATCAGTGTGAGTTCTTCTTCTCAAAATCAAAAACAGAAAGAGTGGGAATCACACGTGCACACTATCTGGCAGCAGGCTCCTTGGCACTTAGTGATGGGTCTGGGAGCTGAGTCTGCTGAAGCCCACAGGGACAGGCCATGTTCTGTAAGAAGGACGGACAATCAAGACGCTACCTCATTTATTTAACTAGTTCCCGATGAAGGATATTCAAGTTGGTCCCTGTCTATTGCTATTATCAAGTAGTTAAAAAAGATTTTAGAGCTTACAGGCAGATCTTAATCTAGTTAGGAGCCTCACTGGTTTTGAAGACAGTCACCCTAATCCCACACCTCACTGGTCACACTTCTAAATTAAAACATAGCCAAAAATCACCCCCCACCACCACTCTTATTAAAAAGCCTACCCTCTGGAAAAATATTTTTACCCCTTCACGGCTGAAATAGGTAATGGAGACACGAAACGGACAGCCACAGTTCAGTCTCCTTTTTCCTCAACCCTTTCATTAGTGCTCCTAGCATAAAGTGCTATGAGTATGCACCCTCTCCATCTTCTCGGTGAACTGTTAGTAAGTCAGGAAAAGGCCAAAAGTGTTCTGCGGGAAGGGTGCAGAAAGTGGACCCCGCAATGCCAAGTTCCGTCAGCATGCACAGTGGGTCACTGGCTGCACCCCAAACCCAGGGGCCGTGAAGCCTCCTTGGCAGGTCCAGGGGGTCTAAGCCCTCCTTCCTTTAGGCTCTCCCTAGACATTGTGTCCTTTTGCACTCCACATGAGTTGCACACATAATCCAAAAAACAATCTGGCTTTTTGGAAGTTCAAGAAAAGGCTCAACCATTACTGTTGCCAAGGTTGAGACCCTTTCCTAAGAGCAGTAAATAATAATAGTTCCTTAAACCCTTCTCTAAACCACCAATTTACCTGGTGTGAAAGCATAGTAAATAAATCCTGAGGATTAAACTGTTAAACACAACAATTATAAGTAATCAAAATAAATGCTAAAATACATTTAAGCTCTGTTAGCATTCTGTATATGACCAAAGACTTCAGAAAAAACAGACATAATTTTATTAACATACAAAAATATTCAAAACACAATACCTCATCCAGCTCCTGAAGAGAGATGTTGTTCCCATCAGTCCCATCCAGTTAGGGATAGCAAAGAGAAGAGAAGGATGGGACAGACAGATAAGGTATGGTCAGTTGAGAAAATATTTTGATCTTAAACAACTCTGAAGTTGACTAAAAATAAAGATCTACTAACCAAAGCATTTAAAAAATCTCCCCCTTTTGATTGTTCCTTTAAAAAAAAAAAAAAAGCTACATCAATATACATTTACTTTTTTAATTTACTGTGATTGTTATTTCGGTGAATGAGATAGGAAACAAACAATAAACAATTGTAAAAATACAGCAAAGCAAATAAAATACACTAGCTTTAGTTTCACTAAAATATAATGCTAATCTGTTTCATAAATATAAAATATCACACACAATATTCTAAATTTCCCTTAGGAAGATAAAAATAAGGGAGCAAAGCTAAAATGCCGTTTTACTATGTCAAATAAGTGTATATTTTAGGATGCAAATCAACCCTGCAAATGCAGCAAAATTAGAAAATGAACAACCCACAAGAATCGTCTATGGCTGTATTCAGATAATATTTGAGTGACCACACATGTAAGGTCTCCACAAATTCAATCCCGCAGACACGGCTTTATCCGTGGTAATAAGCAAGCCGAGAAACCATTCTTCCCCGGAGAGAGACACAGGTGGTAAAAGAAAAGAAAAACTCTTCCCATTTGCTTGCCATGTATTATTATTAGTCTAGAAAGCACATAGTTATTTATAAAGCTATTAGAAAAGCCAGTAAACAAAACAAAACAAAAAGATTAGGAGATTTTTTTTTTAAGGGGGGTAGGAAGGAAGAAGCACCGGCAGCCAGAGGATTAAGTTTCAATTTAAAACTAAAGGTTCTTTTTCAAATCAACATGGAACTCTATCCTCTGAACAGATATTTACTAATGATAGATAATCTAAACAACTAGGTCTTTTTTTCTCTTCTACAGTATTGATCAGTGAAATAATTAGTGGTAAATTTCAATAATAAACTGTGTGGGTTTTTTAATGCTTAGCAGTACATTTAGAAAATTAAAAAACGTAACTTCCTTATTTAAAAATTAATAGTGCAAATGAAACTGGTCTATCAGGGCCAAAATATTATTAAACAATGACAGTAATAAAAAGTGTCATCGAGCAATAGTCCTCCATGTAAAAATTCAATTAGCTGATACTATAGAAAGCTGAAAGTCCTCTTCATTCCTTCCACAATTTGCTGAGAGCAAAGAGAATTATATTTGTATACACACCCTGCCCTAATAGTAGTACTAGAAGATTTTAATAGAGTAGATAGTGTCAAATGGAAATCTGATTTAATTACCTTTTACTTTAAAAAGAAAAAAAGAAAATGTTTTTATTTTTTAAAAGCTTAACATTTTTCATCAAGAAAGCACTAAAATATTTTTGTTAATAAAACAAGGCACAGGACAAAACCCCTAACTCCGGTATCTGCCTATCCATCTGCCTGTTGTGCAGCAGCTCCTGGGCATCTAATCTTTGAACAAAGTATTACTGCAAACCACGCCACGGTGAAGATCTCTGCTACACAGGAGCCTGTCCTCCTAGATTATTAACCAAGCACACACTCTGATCTTTTGGTTTCTACAATTATTAGTTGATAAGAAGTGGAATCAGAATCACGGGCTAGATAAAGCTCCTTATGTTGCAAATAAGAAAACTAAGCTTCAGAATGTATAAATCCATTTCCCTAAAGTCCCAGGGCTTAATGGCTGAGATGAGGACAGACCCAGGTGTTCAGGCCTCCTTCCACCCCACCTTCCAGCATCTCTAATGTATTAACAATTCTGGGAACTACTAGCCATAGGCACCTACTACCATACCACATTGGGAATTAAATTCAGAAGGTCATCTTTTCAAAGAGCTCCCCCCACCCCATTTTGCTACTTAAAAATAGAAGGCCTTTAAAACTCCCCCAGCCATCAAATTACCAGAAAATTCTGTCAAGACCTAAATTAAAACATTTAGAATTACCATCAGGAAAAACCAAAATACAGCCAAATGAAAACACCTTACTATACATCATCACCTTCTAAATCTTTATAATGTCTAAATCTAGGTTTCTGACCTGCCCATGGCATATAATCAAGCAAATATTGAAAACTCCAAGCAGCATGTGGAATTTATAGTCTCAAGAACTTTCTACATAAAACTGAAAAGTAAGTGGAAACCCATCTGTGTTTACTCAGGAAGTCTGGGAAAGTTAAGCAAACGGAGTTGGAAGCACAGGTCTATGCTATAGTGCTATTTACTTTATTTCCGTGACTGCCCAAATCAAAGTTTGCTTCACTTTTATCCAACAAAGTACCCTTATTCTCAAGTAAGCCTCACTGCTCATAGGGAATCTTTAGAGGCAGGAAAGCAAATGGATCTAAAGAGAAATATACAATGATTTCATACTTGGATTCTAAAGACAGAGAATGAATTTTCCAGCAGACTCAGTATGGACTAGAACCTTCAATATGCTGGTAAAAACAGACCCTGTATGGTTGCAAACTGACATATAGAAGATGCTAACCTCGTGTAAGAAGGAAAAAAAAAAACATACACACACCAAGATTTAAACAATGGGTCCTTCCATTTTGCAGGACCTGTACCACCAGTTCTGGAAAGGAAGTCAACACTACTGTGGCCCAGTGGGTTAGCACAGGGCTCTGGGGCCAGGGCCGCCAGGCAGGTGACACTGGGCAAGCTCCCTGACTCCTGCAAACCTTAGTTCCCTCATCTGCATCACGAGGAAAACAGCAGCACCTATGTGAGGATGAAATGAGGCTGCACGTGCAAAGGGCCCCTGCACCCACAGCTCAGTGCCAGGCACATGGTGAGCACTCAGTAAAACTTGGCTAATACTACAGTCTTGACTGAAGAAGGACTTTGGGTTTCTTACCACCTTAGTTAATCCTTAGTATCTTTTTTCCCCCTAAAACACACCATGTTTTATTAAAAATAATGTGCTAGTTTCAAACTAATCTAAGACCAATTAACTCTAGCTTCCATTTATAGATTATGCATTATTTTAAAGCAGAGGATAGATCAAGTGGTAAACACTAAACAAGTCGCCCCAATCCCTCTATTAGATCCATTCCAGATCAAAGGCAATCACACATCCGACAGCACCTCGTCAGATCCGAACAGCAACTCAACTACTTTTTATTCATGTCAGACTCTACACATTTTTTGGGATGATTATTTTACTTTGTAAATTCATTTCGGTTTCTTAAAGCCAAGCTGCCTATAACTGCTTGAATGAGGTGGTGTCTTAAAACCTGCACTTGGCTGAAACAATGTCAAAGTTATTTCTGCAAAGTACCGAAGCTGCTTCCCAGGATTTCTGCGTGACACTGGGCTAACGGGCACAGCGATGTTGTTGACCATTTCTCCTTTTCAAATTAAAGCTGGGGCTGTGTGCCTGGGTCAGGAGAAATAGTGCATTGGAAGAGAAATCACCTAACTCAAACTCCTCAACTTAAAAATAAGGCAAAAGATGTTAGGATTAAAAACCATGCCTACAGACACGTAATGGGTCAGCCGCAGAGCAGGACGAACCCCTAAATTCCCAGACTTTGAGTCCAGTGCTCTTTATTTCACACCTGCCCTGAGGTACAACGGTGATGGAGGAATCCAACACTGAGGCCCAAACACAATGAATGAGAAATGCCAACCACTGCATTTTGTTCCACATCTTAAAAAAAAAATTAAAAAAAAAAAAAAATCAAACCCCAGTCTAACAATTAGTTTTACTAGAATACAAGCAAAACCACAATTAAGTAGAATTTTGCTCAGCTCTGGGTGCTCAACTTGAAAGAGCAGACAGAAACACTAGATTTCATTCACAGGCAAGAAACTTAACCAGGCTGTCTGAGCCGGGGACTGCTGAGCCAGAGAAAGCTGTCGGCAACGCGAAGGCTGCAGGGTTATCATGCAGAAGAAGGAAGAGGCTTCCCGTGTCAGAGACCCTGAGGGCCTGAACGAGAGGTATGACCGCAGGATACAAGGTACAGGGTTGGGGATTCATACGGGCGAATCCTTTTTTTGGTAGCACAAGAGGTGGGGGTGAATGGCTGCTGGAATTTCCTATAGGCATCACGGAACGTGGTCAAGGACGGGAGGTAGAGGGGTTATCACAGAGGGGATGTTGGGTCAAGGACCTTTAGGTCTCTGCTGGCCCTCCGGACTTAGCTTGTTTTGTCACTGTACATCCTCCTTCAATTCCTGCTTAGCTGTGACATATTTGCCTGAATGCTGCCCAAATCTGTTTTAGTATGCATATATATAGGTCCACACAATAAGCCCACCATCACCATCACCCAACTTGTTTTTTTCCCTCTAACTAGGATGCAAAAAAAAAAAAAAAAAAAAAAAAAAAAAAAAAGAAAAGAAAGGCATGTTTAAGTTTCTTGAATGATAGGGCTTTAGGTGTACTTTGTTTTGAGGGGTGTGAGGTACATACGTGTATCAACTTTACAGTCAATTTCCACAGCCTTTTCCTTAAATAAGTTTGTGAAAATTCAGATTTAAAACTTGAAAACAAAACAAAACAAAACCTCCACAGCCTCCCCCCCAAAACTATCAGTTCAATGTGATTTAATTTGGGTTGTGTGTGAGGTAACAAGCACACTGAAATGAACTTCTGCAGCTTTTTTTTTTTCTTCTAATGAGGAATTAGAAATTTCAGGTTATGATTTTTTAAATCAAGTTAAACTCTAGAATTTGGTTGCTTCCTTTTTAATTACCTAAGTTTTAGATATTTACAAATTGTTTCTCCTTGTTTTATTCATGCCTTTAATGACCTGTATCTTTTTAAAGTTTTTACTTAAAATTTTTCAAACATACAGAAAAGTATGTAAAATGGAATAATGTCTCTCCACATGTTTCTCAGCAGACTTAACAATCAGTAACACTTTGCCTTACTGGTTTCATTTATGGAGGGTTAGTATATACAAAAGTGGCATTTTAACATTTGACTACTAAACATTTCAGTAGGTATCTCTAATAAAATTAACAAATTTAATTATCATTAGTTTAATTAATAATTTCTTAGTACCACCTAAAACCTAGTTCATGTTCAAATTTAATAGCTAGGATTTTGTTTGATTTGCTAGATGGTTTTGAAATTTGCAATTCAGAAATGAAGTATTAACATTGCTATGAGCTGGACATGCAGTGAAAAACACTGCATAAGTTATTTGATAAAGTTTTTAAAAACTGTGTTAGATGTGGCTTTCCCCCAAAAATGTTAGCACTTTCCCAACTTCCAGAAAAGTCCAAAGAATTATACCCTCCACTTAGTTAACGTCTTGCCATGTTTGATTTTGTGTGTGTTGTGTGTGCAGAATAGTTTCTGTTGAATCAACTGTAAGCAAACTGAAGATTGCCAGTTTGAATACTTTGCCCCTAAATGCTTCAGAAAAATCTGACATGCCATGTGTTTTTTTTTAATGCAAACAATCAAAAATACGAATGTGTGCTTTCTTTTTAAATTCTAACTCAAGCAAACCATTTTTGTTTAATTGCAAATTCTATTTTTTTTGATTCTCTGGACTACAAGAATGTTTTCCATGATCTGATTGCTTACAATCTGAGAAAGATTTCAAATAGACTAATCTAAGCATGTAACATTTTAAATGGTAAAGCATATAAAAAATATTTTTTAATGTTCTTAGATATGTATATTTAGTCTGATTCAGAAATCTGTTTTCAAGAAATTGTCTGAGTTTGCTATACATGTCTGTACCTTTTGTTAACATTATCTTCTTTTTTCCAAATTATATTCTCCAGCTATCCATATTTAATTATCTGCCTTAGCTTAACACATGTATTTTTTTAATTGCCTAACTTAGAAAACCATTTAAAAAATTGGTTTGACTTAGAAATGGACTTCTAAAAAGCTGCCCGGCTTAGACACCACGTTTCTAAACTGTCTGACTTAATGATTAATAATAATAATAATAAAAGTCTCATGTTACCCAACGGTTCAGGGTGTTTTGAACCTTATATGATTAAAAATTTAAAAGCAAACAACGTTTTTCAATAAAGTAAAACCAGTACCTTAGAAACATCAACGCAAGTTTTAGTCCTGTGGGGTTTTTCCCCCCCCCATCAGGTAGCATAAAATCAAGTCATGTAAGGAATATGCAATTTTGACATCTTATTTGATAAAACTAAAGTTCCATTGAGGAGTTTTATTCATTCCGTTTCTACTCTCTAATTCTTGGCTTATTTCAGAACATTCTTTCCAAAATCAGCATTGAAATTAGCCCGTGTCCACTTACACTTATTTCAGTATAGTACCATTTCTTTCAGTTAAATGCAGAAAAAAACCTTCAAATTCTCAAGTAAATAAAAATCTAAACACACTCCGTCCATGTTTTCTATGCTTTTTGGACCTGACTTTACATGATTTTATTCCTGAAACTGTTCACACGGCTTAAATTAGCTTTTCTATAGGAGCAATACGGCCAAAGACATTTTCCACTTGTGATTTACAAAAAGGAAAAACTGTCTTTGCGGATGCTCTGTCAATAATCAAGACCCATGACATGATTTTTCTGAAGCATTTAGCAAAGTCCTAAAGGAAAAAAATTAAAAGGCAATATGGTTCCTAAGAGGTGAAATAAGTGTGAGATCCCCACAGCTGTATATTTCAAGTATAATCCCTGAGAATCTGGTTTGGGGTGACTTTATTTCCCTCATCCTCCAAGCCTGTCTCTGTTCAAACCTAGCCAGTCTACAGCAAGGAGCTCCCACCCACTCCCTACCACAAACTAGTTTCATAACTTCACTTTTCAATTTAAGGTATTCCCAAGCTCATCATCGTCTTGCATAAACCATGCCTACCCGTCCCCTCATTTATCAGAGCAAGAAACTGAAGCTCAGAAAAGGAAAGGAGACCTCATCAAAAAACAAACAAAACCACCTCAGTCATCTTCCCAGGCCTTCCCTAGAACAGATTCTACCGCTGGACTAAAGAAAGGTTCAGGTTAAATAAATTAAAAAAAAAAAAAAAAAAAAGTGCTATTTTGAAGGTTAATTTTCACAGACACACATACACACCACGTTTTTTTCTTTTTCTTTTTTTTTAAGTTCGAATGGAGGGAAAAGCTTAATTTCCTGTGTGGGAAATGGAAAACGAAGAACCTAGCACCTTACAGGTCTCACAAACACGAGCCCCCAGGAAAAAAAAAAAAAAAAAACAGAGAGGCAATTATTCAGAGGGAACGCGGCCACACCGAGGAGGGCAGCGAGGCCATTAAAAGAAAACGGGTGGGAAAGGCTAAAAAAAAAAAAAAAAAAAAAAAGGCAAACAACAACACCAACCAAAAAAAAAAAAAAAAAAAAGGCGCAAAAAAAAAACCCACAACAAAACACAACACACACACACACACACACACAAAGCCTCCTCCTTTTGGGGGTGGAGGGGGTTTGGGAGGGTGTCTTTCATTTGCAAGGATCCGGGCTCTGTGATCCTGCAACCCCAGCTCTCAGAACCAAAGTGAGGCCCAGCGTGGGGGTGGGGGGAGGGGGCCTGCAACGGAAAGAAACAAAAAGGCTCCAGAAGGGCCCCCATTTCCCCCACCCCCACCCCCAATCTTCGTGTTAAAACATATGTAAATGGGAGGCGGCCAGTCGTGCGGCGACGGGCCCGAGCCCCGGCCCCGGCCCCGGCCCCGGCCCGGGCGGGGGTGGGGGTGGGGGTGGGGGTGGGGAGGTGGAGGTGGGGGCGGGGGAGGGGTGCGGAAGTGCGGAGCGCGGGCCTCCCGCTGGCGGCTCCCCGTCCAGGGTTATGGGCGCCCCCGGACCCTGCGTTTCCGGTGCCTCTGAGGCTGCTCACTCTTCTTTCCTTCCACAGAGAGACAGACAGACAGACAGACAGGCAGCCCGCAGTGCACACGGGCGTGCGTCGGGGGGGCCGCCGGGAGACTCACCGCAGCAATGCTACGTGAATGCAGAGGGCTGGAGGTGGTGTGACTACTCACTTGCTCGGCTAACAGCTGCCGGGTTTGGATGGAATTATTCCGCAACAACAAGAAAGCGTCGGTTAAACGCCTGGTGGCCATGCCTCACCCTTTGTGACCCCCCGCTCAGGGGCCCCCCGCCCACTTAGCGTCCTGGTTTGTTCACTTTCTTTCCGGCGGCCCGGCCGGGGCGGCCCACCCTGCACAGAGGCCGCGCGGGACGAGGCCTGGGGCCCCGCGGCGCCGCGTTGCGCCTCGCCGAGGCGCGGAGACCCCTCCCCAAATAACCTCCTAGGCTTGCCAATTGTCTGACTCCCCCTCCTCAAGGCCGGCCTTCGATCTCCAAGCGCCGGAATCCCCCCAATCCGGGCCTCGCTGGCCCGCGTCCCGGAGACCCCACCCCAATCCGGCCTCGGATCTACAAGCGTCTGGCCCGCCAATCCGGCCGTGCACGGGGAGGCCCTGAAGCCCCCTACCCCGCGGGCTCGGGGACCCCCGGGGGCCCGCGGCCCCTGCCCCCGCGGCCTGCCTCGGACTCAGTTTCCCCGCCAGAGGCCCGGCCCGCGCCTCCTGGTGCTGGGGACGAGCCGGGGCGGGCCCGGGCCCTGGACTCCAGGGCGCCCGGCCCCCCCCGCCCCTCGCCTGGGCCTCGTGCGGGCCTGCTCAGGCCCGGGCCCGGCCGCCTGACCCCTTCCCCTCCGGGGCGGCCTGGTCCTCCACTGCCACCGCGGCCTGCGGCTCCGGGAGGGCAGCGGGGCCTGCTCCCCGCACTCCTCACTCCCGTCCGGCTCCCTCCATCCCCGGATCTGACTGCAGCTCGGCCCCGGGCCGTTTCCGCGCTGTGGTCCCGGGCTCTGGCGTCCCCCCTGGCCCTCTTCCTGTCCGTCCCTCGCGAGTGCCCCCCTGCGACGTTCGCTAGGCTTGCTCGCAACGTTCCGGGCGCGGGAGCTCCCTGCCCGGCTGCCCCAGGGCGCGGGAGCGCTCCGCCCTCGGCTCCCGGGGCGCTCCCTGCCGGGGCGCTCCCTGCCGGGGCACGGGCCGGCCGCCGCCCGGAGCGGGCCCGGGCCCCGGGAGCGCGCGCGCGGGCGGGCTCGGGCCTCGGGGGCGCGACCCCCGGGCCGCGCGGCGCTGCCAGGGGGCCTGGGCGCGCACGTTAGAGTGGAGGCGGGCGGCAGGCAGATGCGGGCCCGCACGGAGCCCAAGTCGGAGGCGCGCGGACTTGGGGCGGGAGAGCAAAAGTTGGAGACGACTGCCTCTGGAGGCCGAGCACGCGCCACTGCAGGCCGCGGCGCGCGCTCGCTTTTTTTTTTTTTTTTTTTTTTCTTCGATTCTGAAAAAAGATGTATCCGAAAAACAACCAGGAGAGAGAGAGAGGGAGAGAGGGGGGAAAACACACAAAAACGAGCGCCAGCTCGGAGGCCGCCCGGCCGTCGGGGGTCGCGGGGGGCGCAGGCCCTCCCCCGCCGCCCGCCCTCTGTAGGGGGCACTGCAGGGTCGCGGAAGCTCGAGCCGAGAAGTTCCCCGAAGCTCGGCCGGACCCCCGCCCTGCGCGCTCAGCTCCGTCCTGCCGGGGGGCGCCGGCGCCGCCGACCGACCTGGGGGCCCCGCCCCCGCCCGGCCCCGCGCCCCCCCCCGTGCCCCTCACCCCGACCCGGCCGACCAACCCGCCCGCACCCGCCTTCCCGCGCCGGGCCCCGCGACCCCGACGCGCCGTCCGGACCGGGGCTGGGCTGCGGGCGGGGGCTCCGCGGGGGGCTCCAGGCGCCCGACCCCGACCCCGAGCCCGAGCCCCGCCGAGCGTCCGACTCGGGGCCGCTCCACGCGCGCCCCGAAGTCCAGGCCCGAGCGGGCGCCGTCTGGGCCCAGCGGCCGGGGGGTCTCGGAACCGGGCCGAGAGCGCCTCCCCGGGCCCAGGGGTCTCGGAACCCGGCCGGGAGCGCCTCCCCGGGACTCGGCGGTGGGGTCTCCGGGGCGGGAGGTCACCCCCAGCGTGCGCCGTCGGGGCCCAGCAGCCTTAGGGTCTCGGAACCGGGCCGGGAGCGCTTCCCCGGGCCTGGGGGTTTCCCAGAACCGGGCCGGGAGCGCGTCCCCAGGACTGGGGGGTCCCGGAACCGGGCCGGGAGCACCTCCCCGGGCCTGGGGGGGGTCTCGGAACCGGGCCGGGAGCGCTTCCCCGGGCCTGGGGGTTTCCCAGAACCGGGCCGGGAGCGCGTCCCCAGGACTGGGGGGTCCCGGAACCGGGCCAGGAGCGCTTCCCCGGGCCTGGGGGTTTCCCAGAACCGGGCCGGGAGCGCGTCCCCAGGACTGGAGGGTCCCGGAACCGGGCCAGGAGCGCCTCCCCGGGCCTGGGGGTTTCCCAGAACCGGGCCAGGAGCGCGTCCCCAGGACTGGGGGGTCCCGGAACCGGGCCGGGAGCACCTCCCCGGGCCTGGGGGGGGTCTCGGAACCGGGCCGGGAGCGCGTCCCCGGGGCTTCGCAGTGAGGCCTCGGCGGCGGGACGTCAAGCCGAGCGGGAGCCGTCTGGGCCCAGCGGCCCGGGATCCCGGAACCCAGCCGGGGGCGCCTCCCCGGGCCTCGGGAGTCTCGGGGTCCGGCCGGGAAGCCTCCCCGGGGCTCGGCGGTGGGGTCTCTGCGGCGGGAGGTCGCCCCGAGACCGGGGCGTTGACCCAACTTTGCCCCCGCGTGTGCCCCCGCGTGCTGCGCGCCGCGCTCCAAAGCGAGACCCCGAGGCCGGGCCGGCTCAGCGGGCAGCACGGGGGAGCCGGGCCGGGGCGACCCGCACATCTCCATCCCTGCCCAGGGGAGGACGTGCCCCTGCGGCGCTTGTGCAGCTAACAATGCCCGTGAAGAGCCCCGGGGAAGATGAAAAGGCGGAGCAGCGAGGGAAGGGAGCGGCCGGCAGCCGGGAGCAGGGCGCGCGCGGCGAGGCAGGGGCTTCGGCTCGGAGCCGGGGGGCGGCGGGGGGCGCGGACCCGGGGCGCCCCCCCTCCCCGCCCAGCCCGCGGCCGCCCCGGTGGGGGGGGGGTGCAGGCCGCCGCTGCCCGGGCGCCCACCGCACTCGGACTTCGGGGAGCCGGGCAGTGCGCACCTCCCGGGGCGAGGCGGGCGCCCCTTTGCCGATGGCGGGGCCCCCGGGCTGCGAGCCCAGGCGCGGGGCTCAGGGCCCGGTCCCCGCTCGGAGAGCACGTAGTGCGAATAACAACGGAGCCGGTGTTTGGGTTCGGGACCTCAGGTCGGGAATGTGGTCGGCGCCCTGCGCCTCGCTCTTGAGCACTCATCACCTTGCAAAGCAGAGACTTGTTTACTGGCACTGGCTCTCCTCCCCGGGCGGGAACGCGGTCTTCCTCCTAGCAGGGACCGTGTTTTATTCATCTTTGTACTCACTGCCATCTCACCTGGCTCGGAAGAGGCTCCGGATAAAGGTGTTTTCAATACGCCTATGAATGAAGGAGAGACCCACGGCTTAGTCCCCAAACTCTCTGACCTCCCTCGAGTGACTTTAAGCCTTTAGAGACCTCATCTGTTAAGAATGGGGGGGGGGGGGATGTGGGGTTTTAATAATCCTTGTAATCCGTGCCCTGTCTGCCTCTCTGGGGCTATCGTGGAGATCAAGTGGGATACGGGTGAAAACCTTTGTAAACCATCAGATGCTGAGCAAATAGTATATAGGATGGTTATTCATTCATTCCCTTCGCAGGGAAAGCTTTTAACAAAGTAATTCCTGGGCTTGTTTTTCAGCAGATGGTGGTCGCCCGTCCCGGTCAGTCTTAAATATTTATTGCAGGACAATCTCGTTCTTACATTTAGGAAATCAATCAGGCTTCCATTTCTTAGAGAGAAACGAACAGTGCTCGCGCACATAAATAATGGAAGAAAAATCCTCGTATTCCCAAAACAGCTACCTCAAGCAACCCAAGGGCCCGAGAGCAGGGAAATCATGAAGAATCCATGAGATTGGCATAGCAACTCAAAGGCAGTGCCGTACAGCTATAAGCCAGCCGCATCCAGGCATGGGGTTGTGTGCGTGAAATAGTGTTAAGTGAAAAGAAGAGAGCCCTGGATTGCACAGGCACACTAGCAGAGGTGGTGTCCATGTACGCCCTGACCCATATTGGAAGCAGAGGGGGTGGGGGGAGAGGGATGTAAATCATTATATTTGAATGTTCCTTGGCTGTTTTATTTTCCTGTCAAGTGGCTTAAGCCTGACTTTTTTTTTTTTTTTTTTAAGCATTCCCTCATGGCCAAGTATGTGTTTCCTTGGAATTGAAATCTAGGTTGATGGTTTTATATTTTAAAAGCTTTCATTGTGACTCATTCTTGGCCTAGGATAGGATTCTGTAATACTCCCCAAGCTCAAAGAGCCTGGGTGTCCTGTTTCTTGGGCTCTGTTAGTACCCACTTTCTAACATTTTGCCAATGGATCTAAGAAGTCACTCTTGGAGACAAGTGTTTCATTGTCCTCCTGTCATCTTAATCAGTGCGGAAGGGAACCATAAACATGGAATTTCCCGGCTGAAGCCAGACGACGGCAGGGGCAGGAGAAGGTTTTCAAGTGCTGACAAGTTAGTGGTTAGACAATATGGGTCAGCAGTGCGAGACTCACACCCTTCGGTGAAGAAGTGGAGATGGGACAGGGCTGGCGAGGCCCTTATTCGGGCCGGTGCGTAGTAAGTGCTCCGTAAATGGGCAGCATGGTTTATTACAGCAGCTGTCTTGCTGACACACAAAAGCTCTGCTCTCCCTGGAAGGGACCAGCTCCAAAGAGTAGGGCAGTGTGGTGGGCACTGGGTGCTCTCCAAGCACGTTTTTGGGATTTCTGCTCTGTTTGGGTTTCCAGATGTGTCTACGATGGTACTTTCACATGGACGTGGTACTCTCAAATGGACACCTTTTAACTTTGACCTTTCTAGTGCCTATTGAAAGACAGATGGTCATTCTTTTATCAAGATGAGCAGCAAAAGCCTGATAAATATCTCATTTGCACAGATCTGACACAACAGGCAGATTCTGGCCAGATTTGGGAAACAGGAGCTTTATGTTCTGTCTCTCCAAATAGCTCCTCGAAACCTCGAATGTCTCCAATCTCAGAGAACTCCTTAGCTCTGTCTTCAGCCGCGACACCCCCCGCAAGCAGAATGACTCCAAACGGAGGCAACGGTTTTTGTTTCATCCAGACTCTATTATACCAGGTCGTAATACCAGACAATTCAGTTCAATGGGCGTTTCTACGAACCTAGCAGTGGCAGTATCTAGCTCTTGCCGGGTGCTGCTAAAAGGGATGACACAGAGAGCAAAACCCTTGCCTTCAAGGAATTTGCAGTCTCTACTGACTGCGCCCGCACGCCGGTTCTCACTCTCTCTCCCACGGCCAGCCTCCCTTCCCCTCCATCCACTCTGCACGCTGCGGCCGTGTGACCTTTCCAAAGCGCAAACCTCATCATGTCACTGCCTGATTGAAGCCCTGAAAGAGCTTCCCTCTGGCCCACACCCGCGACACTCAGCAGAAAACAGGTGCTCTCTAAGCCAGGCCCTCACTAATAGTAACTAATGATGGTCTTTTCATGGTCGGCAGAAAAAAAATTAACTTAATTGATGGAATAGTCTCCATTTTAAGTGTTTCTCTCCTCACTTTTCTTAAGCCTTTGGTCCCTGCTACCACTTGGCTGTATTAGATTATACTAGAAGACTATATCTGGGGGGCACCTGGGTGGTTCAGTTGGTTAAGCGTCTGCCTTTGGCTCAGGTCATGATCCCAGGGTCTTGGGATCGAGCCCCGCATTGGGCTCCCTGCTCAGCGAGGAGTCTGCTTCTCCCTCTCCACCTGCCTCTCCCCACAGCTCATGTTCTCTCTTACTCTCTCTCTCTGTCTCTCAAATAAATAAAAAATCTTAAAAAAAAAAGACTATATCTGATTTGTCCCAGAATCATGAATTTCATGAATTTTTTTTCACATATCAACATTTCCCGTGTTCTGCATGGAGCTGTTCTGCTTTCTCAACACAGTGGAGTCTCCACTGGGATGGAGGCCTGACATTCAAGGCCATTCCCAACTGGCCCACCTAAGTGGTGAGCTTTTAAGTGCCTGGATTTCAAGTCTTGCCCATCAGCTTGTTTAACTCTTCCTTTAAGACTTAGTGCCACCTGTCCTCTGGTGTAATAAATATTTGTGGAATGGATGGTCAGTACCCTAAGAGGGTGGCATGGACAGAGTACAGTGGCCCTGTCTTCCCCATCACTTGCTGTGCTTTAGCCCCACTAACCTTCTTACTATTCCTCAAACCTTAGCACTTGCTGTCCCCTGCTCACCTAGGCTCTTCATGTGACTGGCTCCCTCTCATGATTCAGGTCTCAGACCACCCCATAAAAAGTAGCACCCCAACCTTGCCCATGCCATTGGGAAACCGCTGTCCTCTCCCAGAGCTCTAAGCCCTTCATACCATGGGCCCATGCTCAGTCAACCTCAAGACTCAATCAACATCTAACCTCATGGGTTTGGGTCTTTGAGGCCAAGAAAGAGATCTGTTTGGTAATAGCTCATGCCAGCAAAGCCTATCTTCCATATTCTTTTTTTTTCTCTCTCTCTCTCCCTCTCCAAGATGATGTTGACACATGTGTACTCAAATAAGCCAACCTTCCCATCTTAACCATCTCCCTTGGCAGGAACAATAAGTTGATGTGCCAAGTCAGGGCTGACCTGTATGACTCAACCCTTGAAAGATATAAAGGAAATCATTGTGTTTTCACCGTAAAAGGTAGTGAGGCACTGAACTCATCCATCTCGTTTCTTCCCATGACTGTAGCCACTGACCTGTTTGTGGTTCTCTGTGTGATGTGTGAATGCAGAGCTGGACTCTAGTCCTCGCCCGATGCCACCGTTGTAAGCAGCATTCTCTCATTAGCTGTGTGGCCTTGTGTGGATCAGGAGTCCTTTGGATGCAAGTAGCAGAATCCGAATCACATTGGCTTAAGCTTAAAAACAAATGCGTTGGCCCAAATAGCATTAAAAGAAAAGAAAAAAGAAAAAAACAACCCCCAAAACAACAAGTCAGCAAAGCTAGATCCGGAGGGTACACCGGTATCAACAACAGTCTCCCCGTCTGTCAGCCTTGCCTTCCTCTGCGCTGGATCATGCTCAGGCTAGTTCTCCCCAGGAGGTAGCAAATTGCTATCTGGAAGCTCTGCCCTGGCATCTCACAGCAGAGCAACCCCATAGGACAGACACTTCTCATCCCTAATGAGTCCAACAGAAGTTCTAGAATTAACTCTCATTAATGAGAGTGATGTCTTGAGTCACATCCTCATCTCTAGTCCTGAAACCCTAAACTGAGGCTGGGAAGTAGGGATCACCTAATTGGCCAGGGCTGGGTCGTGTGACCACTTCTGGACTCTGGAAGGTGAGGGAGGCCGGGTCAGAGCCACCCAAACAAAATGCTCTACAAGTCTTCCTTTCTTGAAATCTGCGTTGGATCCGAGAAAAGGGACTCTAAGTTGCTCAGATGGCGACAGATTTCTGCCTTGGGCAAGTTTTCAATCCTTCCTCCGGGCCCTTCCCACATTGCCATCTGCCTTTCCTGAAACTCACTCCTCTGGCTTCTGGAACTTTGGTGGAGACGGGTCATCCTTCACAAGCTCTCCATCACCCCGCCCCCAAATGTTGGTTTGCCTCTAGTCTTTCGTATTGGCTTTTCCTACCCTTCACCTGCCTGTGGTTTCAGGTGCTACCTACCTGCAAGCTATCTCTGCAAATGCCACCCTCTGCTCTCACCTCTCATTCTGAGCACTCCATTCCAGCCGCATGAAGCTGCCTGGATGTCCTACACATCCCACAGCGAACCTCACCTTCCCATCCAGGTATGTTCCTCCTCTTCCTCTATTACAGGGCTTCATCAATGGCACTACCAGTCATTCAGTCCCCAGAAACAGAGCCCCACCATTCCAACTCCTCTCTGCCTGAACCGATATATCATTCCTGACCAGAGTAGGGGAATGTCCACAGCCCTTCCTCCTGTCCATCCCTAGGGCTGCTCCACTGGTCTTGTCTCTTTTGCCTGGAAAATCACAACAATAGCCAGGCTACCTGGTCTCCATGCTTCCAAAGCTGGTCCCTGCTGTAGGAGAAATGATCACCTTTCTGAAAAGATCAATTGTTCACGTTCCTCTCCTGATCAGACACTTGCTTTGTTATCCCCCCACCTACAGGAAAAAAAATTAACTCCTTAACTTTGCCTCTAAAAGCTTAAAGTGCCCGTGGTCTCTCAAATCACACCTGCTGCAAATCCTTTGCTTGTGGAACATTCTCCACCCACTTCATGCTTGTGCTTTTTGTCACTTCTGACATGTACTGTCCTCTGCCTTAGGTTCCCCTATTCCCACCCTCTTCTCCTGGAACGTTCTCACTCACCTTTCAAGATCATGATGATGATGTCATTGATGAGGCCTTCCCCTTCCTCGAGGGAACATCAGTCATTTTTGCTTCTCAGAGCACAAAGCACCATGTTCATTAGTGGCTTGCAGGGTATACCACCTTGTCTTGGGTTTTCCCATGTGTCGCCTCCACTAACCGGGGAATTCGAAAAGGGCAGGCGCCGGCCTATCCACCACTGAGTCTCCAGCGCCTGCCCATGGAAGCTCTCACTCATCCTGCACCACCTAATGAATGACATGTGAGCCTCCCTCTCGGGGGATGCAGAGTGAGGTGGGCCCACCAGGATCAGAGAGGGCCGGGAGGCATCACAGGTATTCTGGTAGGGAGAAGGATCCTGGTTTACAACCACAGCCCCAGGGTCAGGATGTGAGGTTTCTGAGGCTGGGCCAAGCAGAGTCCAGGTAAATGTCTTTAGGGCCTGCTACTTGTAATCGGGAGCCATCCATAAGCCTCAAGGCCTCAAGGGGTATCTGGGCTAATGAGAAGGTTGTGATGAAGAAGACAGGGAAAGAATCTAGCTAAATTTTGTGTCTCCAATTGTCACATCTCCTCCTCCTTTTGAAAGGCCAGTTCATCCTCAGCTGGCAGTCTAAATCAATTTGAGTCTCAAGGTTGGATTGTCGGTGATAAACACATGTCCCTGGTACTCTCTTTTTCTTTTTTTCCTTCCAAAGTTCAGTAGCAAACCTAGTTAAATGTTTTCTTTGGCTCTATTAGATGTGACTTCACTATTCTCCCCTGATGGGATCCACAGCCTGTTTCATGTCTTTTTGATGGAAATAAAGACTGATTGAGTCAGACTCATGTCAAATTATCTCTGGAAATATGACTGGACGTGGGGTCTGGGTGAAGCTCATTCGATTCTCTCTGGGTGCTCCATTTCTCACGAGGAGCCAGGAAAGCAGGATGCATGTTATGTGCACCTTCCGAGGGAGAGAGGTTTTTGGGCCTATGGGGACTGCAGAGTGGTACACCTTGACATAACTGGGAGTCACTTGTGTGGAAGGCCCAATGCAAGTAGGGTGGGGAAGGGTAGGATGGGTCTAGAGAGAAGCCAAGCGCCCATGGTCTCCTCTGCATGGGTGGTATCTCCTACTACAAAGGCTATCGTGATCATGACGTTTAGCGCCTCCTCATTGCCCCGAGGACCATTTCCAGCAATCGGTATTAAGATCTGAGCCAATCAATGAAGGGACCAATTGCTTTACCAATACGGAAGAATTGAACAGCCACAATGAGCCCAGCATTGCGGGAGATGCTAGAGCTGTGTAAGACACTCTGCTCTCAAAGAACTCACAGCCTAGCTGGGGACACAAAGCCAACAGACGGGAAACAATTAGTGAGCAATGGAGCTTGAAAAAATATGCCAAAGTGACTATAAAGGCAGCAGCAGTTCAGAAAAGGGAGAGATTGATCATCTCAGCGGAAGCCTCCTTCATGAAGGAGGTAAGAGGAAGACCTACGCCTCGAAGGCCCGGAAAAAGCTTCAGAAACCCAAGGGCATGGCAGAGATGGGGGTGGGCGTGGGCCAAGCTGCAGAAGCAGTGCTCAGGGGAAGGCAGGTGAGGGACGAGGGGGGAGTGTGACAGAGCTGGGACGGGGTGGGGGGGGACCAGGTGGTGAGAGAGGAGGATGCCCCCAAATTACAGGATCTGGAGGGCCCTGAAAGTCAAGGCTTTCACTCTGATGTTTATTCAGTTCACAAACATTTATCACGTGCCAACTGTGCCCGCCACTGTGAACGGTGCTGGAGATTCAGGGATGGACGAGGCACCAGGACAGTCAGACGCGGGGACCCCTCATAGTCAGTGCTACCATGGAGGAAAGCATGAGGGGCCTGGGAGCTGAAGAGGAGCAGCCAGCCTGACTCAGCAAAGATTTAAGCAGGCCTCGTGGAGGGAATGTCAGAGAGTGCGAGGGATCGAGGGATCGGCAGGACATCAGAGGGGCAGAGGCAGGACCTGGGCAGGAACAAAGATGTTCGCTGCAGTATTGTTTATCAGAGCAAAAGAGTGAAAGCAATCTGCATTTCTAACAAAATGTGACCAGTTAAATCAATTATGGTCCCCCCATAGGAATCCCATGGAGCAATTCAAAGAATAAAGCAGTTCAGCATACATTGACTTGGAAAGGTCTCCAAGACAGAGTGTTAAGGGAAAAAACCCTGCAAGATCCAGAAAAAAAAAATACTGTTTGCCATCTTTCATGTGAGAAACATACATATAGATTTCGTTGGCAAATGAATAGATTTATCTGGAAAGAGACACGAGAAACATGGAATGATAATTGTTCCCAGGGAGGGGAAGGGAGAAGAGGACAGGGGAGGAAGGCTCATGTCACTCAGGCTCCACGTGAAATGATTCCATAAGGAGATGGTGCTAGAAATCTGAATCTTAAGAGGTGCTGAAGCCCACCCAGGTGGAAGGGCGAGGAGCAGCATTCTGGCACGGGGGACAGGCCAGATGTGACCCCTGGGGAGGGTTGGGAGGAAGGTTCTCTTGCGACAGGCGGCTAGCAGGTCAACAAAGGCTGGACCACAAAGAGAATGAGGTGCTGGGCTGAGTTCACACTTGGGTCTGAAGCCACGCACTCACCCTGTTAGCGTTAGGTGGACCTCGTAGGATGGCTTCCCCTTGTGTGAACTTGCGGTCTCACTCTGGCTGGGCTGCTATAACAGAGTACACAGACCAGGGGGTTTATAAACGGCAGAAATCCACTTCTTGCAGTTCTGGAGGCTGGAAGGCCAAGACCAAAGTGGCAGCACAGCCACATTCTGGTGGATGGAGCCGAGGAGCTCGGTGGGGTCTCTTTCATAAGAAAGGGCACTGATGGCATTTGTGAAGACTCCACCCTCATGACATAGTCTCCTCCCGAAGGCTCTGCCTCCTAACACCATCACATTGGAGGTCCGGATCTCAACAAATAAATTTCGGGGGTGGGGGGCACGCAGATGTTCAGACCACAGCACGTGGCCATGCTGAAATGCACTTCCTAGAATTTCCTTCCTCCTGTGTTGACAGCGAGTACAGGCTACCAGGAGATGCCTGCAAGATCTGGGAGGCACTGTCCTGTCCCCACCTTGGGGTACAACAAGAACAAACCAATGTGATGCTTGCCTTCCCACGGTTCACTTTCTAGCAGGGGGAAGCAGAAAATAAGCCAAAAATAAATAATGTGAGCTCAGAGATCGAGAAGTGCCAGGAGAAAACCAAAAGGGAGCTGGGGGCTGCTCTAGACAGGGAATATTTCAGGGGGGCCTCTCAGAACAAGCAACGGAGCCAAGGAGGGAGATCAAGCCGGGTGAGACCAGAGCCAAAGGTTTTGTTGGCCTTGGAAGCCAGAGTCAGGAGTTTGGATTTTATTCTAAGAGCATCCTGGAATCAAGGCATCTTTCAAAGTTGGCTGCGTGAAAGTTCCCACGTAGCTTTTTCTTTGAAAAGTGGGGATGAAACGGGGTTTTGGGGTGTGTGTGTGTGTGTGTGTGTGTGTGTGTGTCAGGGCAGGGGGTGGTGGGAAGATTTCATGTCTCTGCCTTTGCCTGGGGTTGACCTGCAGCCCTTTCCATCCTGTATCTGTGTGAGGAGGACCCGACTCCCTGCTGGTCTCACCAGAATTCTGTCTTTCCAAGAAAATCAGACTTCCTCCCGCTAAGGAGTTTTTTTCCAGGGCCCCTGATAAAAGCATCATGTGGAAGCTGAATTACTCGTGTGGTTTTATGCTTCATTTCCCTAGGATGTCATTAGCAACATCAGGCACTTCTGTCTTCATTCGATAGAATTTCCTACCCTGTTCTGCCTGGAACAGAGGGAAAACAAAAGGAAGACGTGGTGTCGGGAAGTTGGCTTGGGAGCAGTGGAGTGGCCCTTTCGGGGCTTCAGGGAGTCCAGCAGAGGGAGAGCCCCTCACAGCATGACAGATGGCAGCCATCGTCCCAAGGGGTCACTGGTCAGCCCCACGTACCCTGGCTCCTGTTCCAAACCTCTTGGCCGTAGCATTTCTAATTGATTTAGAAATAACGAATGTACTGGCTAGACGCCCAGAGACCACGCAGGCCAGAGAAGCGAGGCCATTTGTCCAAGGCCACACAGCTGCCCAGTGCCAGCGTTGGCCTTAAACCCAGTGCAAGTCCCAGAGCAGCCCTTTAGTGCACTGCCACGTCCCTCAGAGGAGAATTAGCGCCTTCCCAAAGTCCACTATGAAGACCAGTATCTCCCATGTGTGATTCTCTGGGACAACGGGCGCCGTTTCTCAGTCTGGAGACGAAATCGCTTAGACCACGATCTAGTTCAGAAGCAGGGCCTGGGGTGAGGTATGTAGGTCAGAGGGAAGAGAAGCAAAGAGCCATTTATATGCTGGTAAAAGGACTCAGACCCTCTTGCCAAGCCACCCATGTTAGAACACATCCAGCTTTCCTTGGAACCACCCGGTGTGTAGTAGGTCTTCACCTAATGTGGGGTGGATGGGTCAATAGGTGGCTGACCACCCCGTGGGAGTGCTGGCTGCACTCAACTCGTCTCCCGTCATTCAAAGACCTAAAGCTCCACCTTCACGAAGCCTTCCTGGATTGATGGAAGAATGCATGGATTCTTTGGCCTTGACTAGTGTTTCTGGACTCATTGGTCATCCCAGTAAAGGTCCCAGAGCTGAGTCTCACTGGCCTGACTTAGGTCACCCAACCCAATTGGTTGTTCTCACCCGGGGAGTGAGGCTCCGTCTGGCCCGGCCGGGTTCACCTATTTATCAGAGAGCCAGAGGTGGGCCGGCTCCCCCCGACCGCCCAGACCGAGGCAGGTGAGGGATGCTTTCCCGACGAAAATCACAGATTGCTGCCAGAAGAAGGAAGAGCAGGTGCTGGGCAGGCCAGGAGCTGTGAGCCCCAGGAACCGAAGGCAAGCACTTCCTTATCTCCCTCTCCGACCACAGAGAGCCGTGGGACTGTGTATACCCAATTCATTTCTATATTATGCTCAAGCAGAGTGAGGGCTGTGTAAATATTTGTTGAGTGAATGAAAGAATAAATGAATAGCAAATGAATGAATGAACCTCCTGAGAGCAGAGGCGGTCCTTGCGGTGGGAATAAAGCAGGGCCCCAGACCAGAGGCGCAGGGAAGGGCCCAGACCCCCACCGGGCCGCCCGGTGTGCGGAGAGCATGCGGGGCTGCAGCGGCTGGATCGCTCCCCGCGAAGGCTCTTGGGCCTGAAGTTCACCGGGAGGCCGCGCGAGCTGGCAAGCGGGGGGCAGGTCTGCGGGCTTAGGGTGCAGTGTGGTGTGAAATGAGGGGCTCTCTCCTCAAATGCCTCCGCCTTGGCCAGTGGCCCCGGTCCTGGAGGAACTTTCAAGGCAACAGATGGATCCGGAGTGATAGGAGAGAGCCCCCGGGCGTGATAATTTCCTTGCTCCTTGGAAGCTGAGCCCTTGCCAGCCCAGGATGGAGGATCATCGATAGGTATTTTTCTTGAGTCGGGGGATGGGCTGGTGGAGGCCCACATCGCATTGCATCCCGCAGCCCCGGCCTGGACGAGGCCTCCCTGGGTGGGCCTGGCCCATGTGGGCTCTCTGGGCCTGAATGAGAGCAGCAGCGCTGGGCAGATGTGACAGTGATGGGACCTGTAATTCTTCAGTTTCCAGGAAAGGGAGCTGCCGTGGACAATCGTGAATATTTAACGTTTGGAAAGGGTGAGAGGCGGGGCCGTGCGTGTCTGAGGCCGCCCTGGGATGCTTTCCCGCAAACCCCAGGGCTCGGTTTCCCATGTGGAGGGAGAAGCTTTGTCACAGCTCCTTGATCTTTGAAAATGAGAGGCACATGGAGGATGGAACAATCTGGTGGCCCCCCAAGGGCCTACTAGGAAAGGAACATCCCAGCCTCTCGGCTCACGAAGAGAAAGCACGTCGGTTTCTTGAAAACACGCCTGGCCGTGTGCCTTCTTGTGTGCATGTGTGTGTGTGCTGTGGGGGGGCTGCTGTGGCTACAGCAAGGCGAGGCTCCCGAAATGCATCGCCTCCCACAAGTGAGAAGCCAGGGCTACCACCCCCCCCACCCCCCATTTAACAGACGGAGAAGCAGGGGCATGTGACTGCTCTGAGGTCTCAGAGAGGCAGAGCCGCGCTGGGGCTCCGGTCCCACTGGCTCCAGAGTCCATGCCAAGCCCCTCAGTCATGCTGTTTCTGGCGGGGGCGGGGGCAGGGGAATCTACTCACAGCACCTATGGCGATATCAGTGAGGCCCACCCCGCTGAGGGCACCTTGTAAGAAAGTCCTCCGAGGACTGACCTCACAGAGTCCCCAGCCACAGGAGTGGGACTCAGTCATCAACAGGTATTGACTGAGCAGCGACTACATGCCAGGCACAGAGCTGGGGGGACCCCATGGTCAGCACGACCCAGGGGCCCTGCCTCAGGGCACACAAGGAGGCTCATAGGAAGGGTGATCAGGGAAGGCCTCCCAGAGGAGGTGACATGGGAGCAGAGAGACTGTCATGGCTGAGGCTATCACAAGATAGCAGGAGACAGGGGGGCAATGGGGTGAAAACGTAGCAGGGCCCAGAGGACGCGGAGCCTAAGAGGCTGTGGGAAGGGCCTTGGATTTGGCTGGATGAACCGGGCCGCTGGGACTCCTGGGGTGTTTCCATGTGGGTCCTCTCAAGCTGGGGTGCACCCAGCACCCTGAGGACGGAGGTTCCCAGCGGCACGTCCTCCGGCTGGAAGCAGTCCTCCTGGCCTTCCAGGCTGCACCCGCGGAGAAGGTTCTGAGTGGGGCGTCAGGGTGGTCTCCCTGCCCCATCCCTGCCCCTGGGCCCCTGCCCCCGCTAACCCCTGGGATGCATGGATTCCCAGGCCCTCCTCCCGAAATTCCTGTGGACGCGCTGCCTGAGCACCCGCAGGGGGCTGCTGGGCGCTCTGGCCTCTCCATGCGGGGGAAAGGCCTCACCTAAACACTTCCTTCCTGCTGGTTTCTGGGCGTCTCAAGCACACAGTTCCCCTGCTGGCTCTACTCCCCTTCCTCTGCTGCGGAAGGGGGCGGGAAGGGTTCTGGGACTCTCTCCCTCATTGGCCTTCTTGCTGAAGGTGTCCCGGGCCACCCATCCCCGGAGTAGGGAAGGGAACGGGGTGGTGGTGACGCCCGCAGGTGAGTCTTCCTGCCCACCCGACACCTCAGTTTGCTCCTGCCACGAATGGGCGTGGCTGCCCTTGACCCACGGCACAGTCCCGAGGGACGCGATTGCGGCAGGTGTCCTGCTAAAGGGAGGCGGGAGAGGACGCTCCCTGGACCGGGCCCCACCCCGGGCGCTGCGGGGCTGCGTAGTGCCCTGTGGTGTTTAGCAGCATCCCTGGTCTGCATCCATGAGATGCCAGTGGCTCCCCCCGGGACTGGGACGGCCCAAAGTGTCTCTAGACACTGCTGGATGTCCCCTGGGGGGGCAGCCCCCCTACCCCGACCGGGGTCCAGACCCACGGCTCTTCACGTCCGGGGCTCTGGATGGTGGCCCCGTGGCTGGTAACTGTCTCGACTTGATGCTCTTCAGAGAGGCTCCTGGAGACTCGGGCGCTGGGGCAGGGACACTGACCCTGCGAGGGACCAGGGAGGACTGTGGCCCCCTCACCCGCACCCTCGTGGCCATCAACCCGGACGCCTCTCCCTTGGTGTTCCTTGGCGTCCCCTCTTCTGAATGCTCAGAAAGGCGCTCGGGACACAGAGAAGGCTGCCGGGAGCATCCCGAGCGTGGACGCGACCCGAGCCGCCGGCAGGGACCGAGGGGAGTCTGCGGATCAGTCCATCCGCTCCAGCCGGGCGCGGCCGTGCTCGGGGCCTGGGCCTGGTGGGTCTTCGACGGAGCTCCCTGCTACGTGGCTCCCCAACCTGGTGGGGATGGCCTGACCTTTACTTTCCATACATGTTCAGTTCTAATTTTTTTTCCTGGTTTCTTGGCTCTGGAAAAAGTGGAAAAAACGTACACAGTGACCATACTGTTGATGTCTTGGTCAGGGAGGAGGAAAGATTTCACAGTTACTGAGAGAAAACACTGGTTGACATGTGGGCTAATAAATCACGCCCACATTTATGCATTTGCGGGTGTGGGTCTATACGGTATTTTTCCTTTCTCGAGAAGAGAATTTAAGCTCTAGACTCTCTGACAAGGCCCCATTAAATAGGGCCTTTCTCCCGCCTGCTGAGGGCTGCTTTTATAAGAGTGTTTATCAAACAGAACCTGAGCCCCCTTTCCCCTCCACCGGGAGGGCACCTCTGGGGGAGGCGAGCGCGGCTCCTTGGCATCAAGTTCACAGAACCAGAGATGGCAAAGGTGCCATCCCGAGCAGGGGCCGCGGTGCCCGGCATCTCAGACAGCACCGGGCGTCCGTCGGCACTCGGTTGGCGTAGGAAGAACGACTGCTGGTCTCCGGGTTGGCAAGAAGGTTGGCCTTTGCCCTCAGCACGTTGCCTGTCTCCTCCCTGGCAGCCGGTCCCTCCACCACCTCGCTCTCTGGTCCCCTCTCTTCATCCAGCCTGTGGTCGGTAGGCTATAAAATGACTGCTGAATAACTATCGATCAAATAACAAATATTTTTAACATCTATCATGTATATGCCACTGGGTTAAGACCTAGAAAATGTATGGGGCTTTGGGGAGGGGGAATGAGGTTCTCAGTTATGAATGATGGCGAAAACACGGCAGGCCCGTGCCCACTCTCCCCTCCCACGCTCCGAGCAGACATTGCTAATCAATCACTGTGCGGGGAGCCCCGGAATTCTGTTTGACACGGGGCCCCCGGCGGCTCCTCCCTGGGAAGGTCTATTAGTACAGAGCTCTGGGAGATAAGGGGTCACCTGCTCAATCAGCGAGAAGTGTCACATCAATCTTGGGGGATCAGCGGGATAAGAGACATCCTGTTGCCCTATTCTATCTTGGGAGGATAAGAAACCCACGTCTCGTAACATAAGGAACTTAAGAGGTGAAGCTGCAGGTGATGACGGCTAGATGAGGCTGGGAGTGGGGGGGAGCAAGAGGCCTAGACGTTCTGTGGTCCTGACACTCACCTCCACTGAGGCCACCCTGAAGGGCTTCCTGGAGGAGGTGACATGCCAGTATGATAGCAGTCTCACCTCTCCTGGGGCATTTGTCTTTGATTAAATGGCAAGCCTTCATCCCTGCCCCTCACTGGGGCCCACGGCTATCCAGCCATGGTGGTCTTGGACATATTCCTTCCAAGGGGCCCTGGCGTCTTCTGTTCCCTCTGCCTGAAATGCTCTCGCCCTCGCTCAGCCCGTGGCTGGCTCCTTCCCATTCTCCAGACCCCAGCCTGAACGGCTCCTCCTCAGGGAAGTCCTCCGGCGGCCCTCTGCCAGCAGGTCTGCGCATAAGCCTCTATCTCAGCCCCTTGGTGAGCCTTCTGCCCGCCGTTGCGGCCCCAACACCGAGCGGCAAGCACATCATAGATACTCATAAATATTTGTCCAAAGAATGAACAAGTAATAAAGCCCAGAGGGTTTCGTGGAAGGCACTGGGGACAGGGCGGCCTTTGCAAAACCTCTCCGTAGAGTAGCTAATTACAGTACATATTTCATGGAGCCCGGGTCGTACTCCGAAGCTGCCAGAGCTCTTGCGCCACAGAACTCACGCCGGAGCCCCCGTCCCCCTGCAGTGAGTCACCGGCCCTCTGTGAGGTTGGCTTCTGCATGTGCCCTGCCACCTGGACGCTCTAGGAGCCCGGCCCACATGGGGGCGAGGTTCTGGGGGATTGTCCATCCATTTCTCCCAGTGTCACCAGCCATGGGAGCCCCAGGCAGCCCAGAACAGTCCCCACCACAGCCCGGTCCACCCTCCCCTTTGCCGCTTCCTCGCCAGGGCCCAGTGCCAGACCCGAGGGTCTCAGATTTCTGCAACTTTCTCCCAACCAGGTTCAGATGAACTCCTTGGGGTTATCTTAGTTTTGTGTGGCTGTTGTAACATTGTGCCACAACCGGGTGGCTCAAGACAGCAGGGGTTTCCTCCCTCCCAGCGCTGGAGGCCTGATATCCAAAATCAAGGGCCACACAGGGCCACGCACCCTCCGCGGGCTCCAGGGGAGGGTTCGTCCATGTCTCTTCCAGACTCGGGGACTCCGCCCCCACCTTCACGAGGGCCTCTTCCCTTGTGGCTCTGGTGTCCCCTCCTCTTCCTCTAGGGACACCTGTCATTGTATTTAGGATCCACCCTCACCCAGGATAGTTTCATCTCAAGATCCTTAACTAAGTATACCCTCAAAGATGCCACTCCCAAAGAAGGCCACTGAGGTTCTGGGCGGATGTGGGATGGGGGTGTGGGGAGCACCCCTTGGTCCACTACCGGGGCATTGGCAGCCGTGGGCAGAGATGCCTAAGTACCCAGGGATGCCTGCAGAACCAGGTGCCCCCGGGGAGACGGTGGCAGCAGCAGCCAGGGCTCCCGATCCCCCCAGCGGCACACTCTCAGAGGGGCGCTCTCTCTTGGGGTGGTCTGTGCGTACCCTGTTCTCCGGGATGGCCGCGGAAGGGGTCATCTGCAGGGGCCAGCTGGAGGTCATGGCACCTTGGATTTCATCAGCATCATCACCAATTTTCACTGTTTTCATTGTGTGGGTGTGTGTTGAACTTGTTTTGTTTCTTAAAAGGCAGAGTGGGGCCAGGAAGGCGTCTTTAGGTCCTTGTAATGTTCCACGGGCTGACAGAGGATCCGTTGTCCGCAAGTCCAGGGGCCCTCTGGGGAGATGTAGGTCTCTCTCCTTCTGGGGCCTGGGGCTGGTCTCAGCTGTCCCCAAATCCGGATTTGCTGGGAAGTGGGCTGCAGAATGGACCCCGGGAGAGTCATAAACCCCAGGCAGGAATGAAGCGTGGTTTAAAATGTGAGGATTTGAATGGAATAATATACAGCCTGGGAGATAAGCCTCTTCTTATTCCGGGCCTGGATTGCTGTCACAAAGCCCGCAGATGGGATTACTGCAAAGAACGGAACCAGGAAAGAAGCATAATGACCTGCCTGCCTGCCTGCCTTCCAGGGGCAGAGACGGTCAGCCAGCCTCACCCGCGGGGGCGTGGGGGCAGCGGGGCCGGGGCCAGGGAGCCCGCGTGGGGGGAGGTCGGAAGGAGGCCTTTGCCACGTGCCAGCTTCTCTCCATCTCTTCTGCCCTGCCCCCCGCCCTGAGCTCCCGGGCACCCCCCTGCGCCCCCCAAACATCCTCCACACAGGAACCAGAGGAAGGGCTTAAAAATCGGGTGAGGGGGGTCAAATGGGCGGAGCCCCATCGGACGGTTCAGTAATAACCACTTCACGGAAAATATCAAGGATGAGTTATCTTTTAAAATATATTTAAAATATA
Source organism: Canis lupus baileyi (assembly GCF_048164855.1). NCBI lineage: Eukaryota > Metazoa > Chordata > Mammalia > Carnivora > Canidae > Canis > Canis lupus. The sequence goes on along the minus strand of NC_132863.1, from coordinate 45,455,383 downwards.
TTTCATATATTATCTGTGCCACATACATGTATATTTTTATGTTCTATCCATATGATGCTTGGAGTCTATCTGGATCTCCCTCTGGCCTGGGCCAGGAGGAGTAGATGCAGGCACAGGGAAGGAAGGTCTGCCCCCCACCTGGCAGTGAGCAGTGGGGTCCCCCCTCCCTGCAGCCCCCCGCACGCAGGGCCTCTCTCAGCTCCCCCAGGCCAGAGCACTCCCACTGCGACCCCTCCTCCCTGCTGGCCCTGCTGGGGAGAAGCTGATGCGCATCTCTGCCTACAAGCCCTCTACTCTTCAAAAGTCACGCACAGCTCTTGAGACCAAAACAACCAACTTGGCCCAGGTTTGAAGGGTCCTTGACTCTGCGAGGCCAGGGAATCAATGCATCCCTCAGGAGGGAAGAGCACCTGGAGTGGCCACCTGGATTCCAGAACACTCCAAGCAAGTCCATGGGCACCCTGGTCAGGTGGCTTCTGGAGCACCTGTGTCACACCTGGCACAAGAAAGGGGCTGATACATACCTGAGAAGACCAAACAGCAGAGACATGAACAATAGTGCCAATATTGGTGGCACGAGCAACCAATGGGGGAGCACTTCATTCTTCACAAGGAGACACGCCCCTCGGCCAGATGGTGGCAAGACCAGGTGCCTTTGGGTTAGGGGCAGGGGAGAGAGATGTGGGCCCATCGCCTGGCCCTTTGGAAGCTCACATCTAGTTAGAAAGACAAGATATTGAAAACCTCACCGCTGATAAGGGTTAAACAGCCGGTCAATACAACAATAGGAAAGATATTCAAGACATTACATGATTAATTGCCTGGAGAATCGTAGGGATGATAAATGTTTTAGGAACTCAGGGGAAGGAGCCTTTTTTTTTTTTTTTCCCAAGCTGGGCAGAATGGACACCATGGGGGCGACTGTGCCCTTTCAAAGGGGGCTGGTGGGGCTGGGGCCTAAGGGGGCCACTGTCTGGGGGACTCCCGATGGTGGGAGTTTGGGGGGAGAGCTTTATTTTTAAGGAGTGGGTCTGACATTCAGTTGCCCATGGTGGAGTCTCCAGAGAACCAGTGAATTTGTGGAAATGGGGAGCACGTCGAGGCTTGCTATTTATCGGCCGCCCCCCAGCTGTTTCGGTCTCCCCAGGACAAGCCACCCGTCTGAAATCTCCCCTCTGGATGAGGCACCAGAATTCGGCGTTTGCACTGTGGGAAACAAGGGCAAAGACGCAGGCTTTGAGCCCCGAAAACAGCTGGGGCCTCTCTCCCCTGGCAAACGGGTCCCACGTAATATTACAAAAACACATCGTTTTCATGGTTGTGATAAGACTGACAAGTGTTTGGATTTTGCCCCAAAATTTCAAGAGGCCAGAGCCGAGAAGTTTCTTTGAAGCTTTCAGAGCTCTGGATTGTGTTCAGTTTGGGTATCTATTAAGAAAACAGCCATTTCATCACGGCTAGTACCGTAAATTGGTTCGTGGATGCCCAGGGCTCTATATCATTAAATCGTGTCGCTATCTCTAAATGGCATTCGGGCGGTTTCTCTGGGAGCAAGGTTATCTGCCCGCTTAGAACCTCCAGCCCGGATTGGCGAGGCGCAGCTCTCTGCAGCCCTGGGCGAGACAGGCGGCGTTCCCAACCCCGCGAACAATCCAGAAAGGCCTGCCGTCCTTCCAGGGCCGGATGGGGTCAGGGTGCAGCTGCCCCTCGGCCCGCGGGCCCCGCCCTGGGCTCGGGCTGTCCCCGCGGTGAGAAAGCAGATGGCTGAGCATGAATCACGGGCTGTCATCTGCAGGGGCGACGTCACAGCTGGGGAGGGGGCTTCTGGAGCCAGAGCGACCCAGAGAGAAATGTGCTGGGCCCTGCATTAGCCGAGGTGCCTCCCTCTCCCGCTCGCTTGCTCTCTTTTTCTCTCACCCCTCGAACCTAACTGACTCGAATCCCTCATGAAATCCCTAGCATCTCCAGAGGGCATCTCTGTCCCCGGTGGGAAGCCGTCGGCCTGCGCCTTCCCCAGCTGCGCCTTCAAAGGACAGAACCATGGTGAGCGGTCCCACAGAGGCCGTGGAGCCGGGGCTGGGACAGAGCCCCATGGTGCAACGCCGGTTGGGCCCGGCCCCCCAGCTTCCCAGCCTGTGAAATGGGTTTGCGGTGGGGATGACATCCAATAACGCGCCTCAGCGGAGAGCCAGTCTAGACGCAGGTGGTCCTGTCCCCAGGAGAGCAATTGTACTCAGGCTTTTCCTCCAAAGCCCCTCCAAAGGCTCAGAACCCGGCAAGGGGAGGGAGAGGGGACAGGCTGGGGAGGGAGGAAGGTGGTTGGTTTGCCCAGAAGTCAGAGACGTGAGGAAGGGGGAGATGGGAAGGGTCAGCGCGTCTGTGGGGCTTTCCTGGTCCCGCCAGGGCCTTGGTGCAACCCCTGAGGCCTGGGGAAGTTTGGCCAAGCCAACGGGGCTGGCAGGGGGGTGGGGGTGGGGGTCGGTGGGGAAGATTTTCCAGGCTGGACAGAGCTACAAAGCCCCAGAGGTAGCAACAGTCCCATGTTTACGGGACAGCCAGGAGCGGTGGCAGCAGGCAGGGGAGGGGGGGAAGGAGGGAGTCTGTTGTTCTATGAAATTAAAAATAAGTTCTATATGTTGATGGTCCCCAAGGAAGGCGGCCTGGCCGCTCAAGGCCCTGGCAGGCGTTGGAAGACAGGCTCTCCGAGGGACGGGGCCTGTGGGGGGCACGCCACCAAACACGTCGTCAGCTGTTGGAGCCTTTGGAGGAAAACAGTATCCCGTGAGCTCCCCTCCCCGGCACATGATGCTGTCGGGACAGTAAGCTGGAAGGAAACAAGCAGAGGAGAGTCTTCCAGAGACCCCAGACCGGATGCTCCCCAGTGACAAGGCTGGTGAGAGAGAAGTTCCCAGAACCAGGAACAATAGCCGTCACTCTGCAGCCCTGAGGTCCTTCACCCCACTGGCCGGCAGTGACAAGACGGTGCCTTGCCCAGTACAGAAACTTTGAGGGGCTGCCGTCCCCACTCCCCAGCCTGCCAGGGAAGTCCAAACCCGTGGCCTGGTTTTGCAGGCCCTCCCCTGGGAGGTGGAAACCGCGATGGAGAGTGTGGCTCCGGAGCCCAGGTGCAGTAGGACACGGGCTCCACCACCATGCTCGGTGGCACCGCCCCCCGCACCCCTGTTCTTCCCCTGCCACCTGGAAGCCCTGGTGGAGAATCCTTCCATTGAGCCCCGGTCCTGAGGACTGAACGGTACAACATGTCACACGTGCCAGCCACTCAATAAATGTCTCCTGTTGTTCCGTTGCAAGGGAGGCACCACGTCCCCCTCTAAGTGGTGGGGAAATAGGATCCAAGGAGCTGAGGGGCTTGCCTGAGGCCTCCCAGCCAGAAAGCTGTGGAGCCAAGAGGGAGCCCAGGTCTAAATGTTCTTGCCCACCTCACTTCTTTGTCTCCCCCGGTCACCCTTCTCTTCCCCCACAGCCCTGCCGCACGCCTGGGCAGCCCACCCAGTCCCTGGCCTGGCCCACTCCGATGCCACTTCCACCCAGCACCATCTTGGTTCCCCACCTGGATCTGGGCTTCTCTCCTGGACTCTTCCACTGGCCACGCCACACTCCGCCTTGCATCCGGGCTGCCTGGGGCTGTGTCTGGCTCTCTCCTGGGAAAGTGAGCCGCCCCGCAGGTAGTTGGCACCCAACCTATGTGTGGTAAGTGGAACTGGGCATCACCTTAGTCTCGTGACCCTGGGTGGACATCACGGTGCAGTTGGCCGTGTGTATCCCACAGACTCTTCTAGAAAAGCAACTTCAGCAGATGCAATGGATCCTCTGAAGGAACACAATTCTCACTCTGAGACCAATCAAGGCAAGGGATCTGCAGAATCCACTCATGTCATGTCTGTAGAGTTCCTTGGACTCAATGCAGAGAGAGGAAGGGAAAGAGGAGCAGAGGTGGAAGGGGGTGGAGAAGAAGTAATAGAGATAAGGAAGGTGGGGGAGCAGAGGAAGCAAAGCAAAGACCCCAGAAGGAGGGCGCCAGAACAAGAGGGTCAAAGGGAAAAGTTTGAGACAATCAAGAGAGATGGAACAACCTCTGGTGGTTGGAGCTCCGCCATCTTGCAGGTTCACTCAGGAAACCCATATCTAATCCCAAAGTTGGACCATCCCTGAGTCAGGCACAGCGCGAAGCCGAAGAGCGGAACATCGCCGAGGTGCTGGGCAAAGGGAAGGCTGCGTGGCAGGAAGGCCCACGGCCACGGTGTGGCTTTAGCTCCCAGGCCCTCGAGGGCAGGCACGGGCATTTATTCCCAGCACAGCATTCTGATCAGAAATATCCGACACCCAAACCTTTCAAAGCTTTTGCCGTTAATAGCGTGATTTCTTTCTCTGTCATCAGTGGTAACAAACAGATCTATAAAGGGTTTTAAAAGTGCTACAAATAGCTCCTCCAGTCCCCCGAAGTCAAGCTCATTGGGGAAATGGCTGATTGTCTTTCTCCCCGCCGGTCTGGGTGTTTGCACACGGGTGATAGACGGCGCTCACCTCTGCGGTCTGCAGGCCGGGTGTGCCCCCCTGGGAGTGGGGGCGACTCTCCACCCCCCCCACTCTGCCCCTCTGTCCCCTGCCTCCTTCCCAGGGGTAGGGGGCGACGAGGGCGAGGCAGGCCAGGCTGGGAATGTAAAGCTTCTGCAGGTGCAGGGCCCGGCCCCCACCGGCGGCGTTCACGTCCCGGGATGTGAATAAATGTGGACGGTGTTTCCAGCGGTCCCAGCAGCTGTGATGGGACGTGGAGCAGCGCCTCTCCCCGTCGGTCTGTTTTTTGTTACATGTCTGTCTGTCTGCCCATCTGTCTCTCTGTCTGTCCACCACCTGTCCCTCGCACCAGCCCCGGGCGGCCCACTCAGGGCACGACGCGCCCCCAGGACCTCTGAGGGGACCCACCGGGGCAACGCATCCTCCGTCTCTAAGCCCATCTCTCTCCATCCTACCTCAAGAGGTGCCACTTTCAACACGACAGCAAGTGCAGGCGTGGGTGTGGGCGGCCAGGTGCGGGGGGTACAGGGGGGCCTGGGTCAAGAAGGGAGGCCAGCAGGGATTCGGTGCCAGCGCGGCCCCCACATCTGCATTCAGACGGTGAGTGACTCACCCGGCAAGCGGTGTGACTCAGCCTGGCCACACACCGATGAGACCGGCATTAAAAATGCACAGTGATAATGGGCGAGCCAGCAGATAGCCCCGGACGATGCCACACACGCACACTCACACACATCTACCTGTGCACACTCACAGCACACTCCTACGCACCCACCCATGCACGCTCTCCCACCCGACACACACATAGGTGTGCACACACACAGCTGCTTCCTTTCCTTCTTTTCCTACCCCACCCCCTTTCTGTTTCTTCCCAGAGTTGTCCCTCTCCCGTCCCTCCCGGGGACGTCACACCCCAGCCCACCACATCCCGGCCATCTGTGACCGAGACACATTACTGCAGGGCCGGGTCCCTCGGGCCCTTGTCTGTGAGACATGGAGGCTTACGAATGCCACCTCCTGCATTAAGCTCTGTGCCCAGTACTTGGAGCAAGGCCGGGCACACGGCGGGTGCCCGGGGTTGGCCTGGGCCCCTGCAGCGAGGATCACCGGTGGAGTCCTCCGTCCAGCGGGCGCCTACTGGGTGCCTGGTCTATGCCAACCATCCTCCACAGGCCCAAGGGCCGTGCGCGGAGCCGGCTGCTAAACAAGCGAATTACATGCAAGGCGGCGAGTCAATTACAGAGCTTCCCGGCTAAGTGGGGGCGGGGGGGCGCAGCAGGCCGGTCCCCGGAGGAAAACCGCAGCAGGATCGGGAGGCGGCAGCGGGGCAGGCGGACGGCCCCTGGCAGTGCCAAGTGCTGCCTGGTTTGGTTACTCCTGCAAATAGTGCGGGGACAAGAGTCCGTAGGGACTCAAGAGCTGGGGATGTGGCCTGTGGCCAGAGGGTGGGCCATCAACCCTGAGATGACCGAGGCTGGGTGGGAAGAGCACCCGCTCCCTGGGACCCTAATTTTTGTGATTCTTTGGGAGGAAGTGCAGGATATCTTCTATGAGCGATGCTCCTTTGGTTGACAAGAAAAGAAACCCAGTTCCATGGGGCTCAGGGAAAAATGTGGGATTTCAACTGATTCATGAAAGTGCACATCTAGAGTGTGAGGGTGGATTTCAGGCCCGGTAAGATCCAGAGACCTCAAAGCTGCCATGAGCATCTTGCTCCACTCTGAGCTCTGGGTTTCCTCTGCATTGACTTCATTTCTAGAAGGCTCTAGGCACGCATCACCTGCACAGTGGCTCGTGACAGGTCCTGTTTTATAGACTGTCTGATTGGCCAACCCAAGGAAAAGCCTTCCTTCATTACAGCCCCACTCAGAACCCCATGACTGCATCTTCTTGACCCACTGGGTTAGGTGCCCATCTCTAAGTGAGCCACAGTGGCCAGAGGATGGAATGCTCTGACTGACTGACCAGCTGGGGTCATAGGTTCCATGCAGACCTCATGTATTACAGATTGGGGAAGGGTAGCTCCCCTCAACCCCAAAGGAAAACCAAGGCACCACAACCAGAAGAAGGGGAAGAGATGCTGGACCATCAGAAGCAACAATGTCTTCTCCTCCAGCAGCAGGGTGACAGCCTGCCTCTAAGGGGGTGATGGAAAGCAGCCGGAGGGCGGCTGAGAGCAAGGGGGCAGAAAGTTGAGAGGGGCACCAGGGGGCAGGGGGCAGGCTGCATCCCCAGTTAGAGACTGGAGTTCAAGGTGAATGAGGATGGGGGACTATAGTGAGCCGATGGCGTTCCTTGGGGTGGGGGCAGTAGATCCCATAAGTAGGACTGGTTTCTGAGGGCTGCCAAATGACCACAAACTGCAAGGCTTTCAACAACAGAAATATCTTCTCCCACAGTTCTGGAGGCCAGAAGCCCAAAGTCAAGGTGTTGCTGGCAGGGCCGCGGTCCTCTGAGGTGTGTGGGGAAGGGTCTGTTCCAGGCCTTTCTCCCAGCTTCTGGTGGCCGCCAGCAATCCTCAGAGATCCTTGGGTAAGACGCATCGCCCCACTCCCTGCCACCATCGCAGGGCTGCCTTCCCGAGTCTGCACGTCTCCTCTCTATCTCTTATGGGGACTCATGGCATTAGCTTTGGGGTGCTCCCTAATCCAGAGGACCTCATCTCCAGACCTTAGTCACACCTGCAAAGGTCCTTATGCCGGATAAGGTCACATTGTAAGGATCTGAGTGGATATATCTTTTGGGAGGAACAATTAAAAACCCGTTCCAGGGGGCTTGATTTTTTTTTAAAGATTTTATTGGCTCCCTTGCCGATCTACCCAAATGTTACTAAGCATCAACCACGTGCATACAGTGTGTCCGGCTCGATGAGGGGGTGGCAGTGGAGGTGGTGACACCCTACCCCCCCTTGCTGGTGCTCGCCCACCAGCTGGGGGTGTGGACACTGCAACAGAGCCAATTCCAGGCACGTATGTGCCTCCCTGGCCAGTCAGCAAAGCCCCTGGAGGAGGTGGCGTGGCCAGGGTCAGCCGCGGAGGGAGGGAGAAAGTGTGCAGGACCGGATTGAACCCGGGGGACCGGGGCGGGGGGGGCGGGGGTGGTGGTGGTGTCTGAGAATAGGAGGCGCAAGCGGTGTGAAGGAGACCAGTCCCTCAGCAGGTGGGTTGGAGGGTCGGATGGGGACCCCCATCTTCGGACGGTCGCGGGGGCCTTCTGGAGGAGGCGGCTGGGGTCCAGGGCTGTGATTTCCATAGCAGCTCTAAGTGCTGCGCTTACAGCTTGAGCCCCCGGCGGGAGCCCCTGGAGCTTTAGAAAGTGTTCGCTGTGGCGCGCCCGGGCCAACAGAACGAAACTCTACACCGAGGTCAGACCCTCGTGGGGACCCAGTCTTCATTTTCTTGGGCTCCAACCTGGTGGGTCTCGTCAGCAGTCCAAGACCACCTTGTGAAACCAGAAGGCGTGACAAAGGCTTCCTGCAGGGTTCTGGGAAGCCCTGGGTCGCTGCCCTGAGCACTACCCATCTGGCCTCCCCAGGCCCGGGGAAGGAGGGAGGAAGAGGCCCCCCGACAAGGAGGAGAGGCCCTCAGCGGGGAGCTCTCAGAGCCCCAAACCCACCCCATGAGGTGGCTTGGCAAAGCAGGCTCGCCCTTCACCGGGATTCTTGTTGCTCATGGATACCGAAGGGTTTGGGGCGATCATCTCTGGGACCACCCAGGAGTGGGCCAGGTTTAGATGCCAGATTTATGAAATAGAACAACACACACATACTCACACACGAATATGCTCTCATGCTCACACATAAGCACACAATTCACTAGACAGTTCCCACTCACAGAAGAACGTGAGAGGAGAGAGGAGGGAGAAGGAAGACAAGTCACCAAACTCTCGAGATCACAAAGAACCCGCTCCTGTGAGGAGTTCCTGCAGATCTTAGATTCCCAGATGCTCACTGGGGCCTGCTGACCCATCTCCATCCCCTGATCAGGGGAAGGCTGCCTTTCAGGCCTGGAGAGAGGTGACTCTTGGCGTGTGTGTAGCCATGCCCTAGCTAAGGGAGCATCCACGTGGCCCAGGGACACTTCTGTCTCTCTCCCCAAGGCTCAGAGGACGGAGATCCCACCTACCACCACCACCTCCAAAGCAAGAACCAAAGGGGCAGACTTCCCACCAGGGCCCACCATGGCAGGGACCAGGGACCAGTCATGCTGGTTGTAACCATGCCCTGAGCTCCTCCTCACATCACACATGGGCCATAAAGGTCCAGAAATAAGGCTTGAATGAATGATCCACCTTATGGGGTAGGCAGCATTTATATTGAGGACAATGACATGTGTGTGAGGCTCACCTAAGGTCACAACCAGTATTACGTGCTAGAGCCAAGACACAGACCCAGCTCTACTAACTCTGAAGCCGTTCGTATGAATTCCCTGTTGCTGCTGTTCCAAACTACCACCAATGTAGTGGCTTAAAACAACACAGATCTAGTATCCTACAGTCCTGGACGTCAGAAGTCCAACATGGGTCTCACCAGGTGAAGCCAGCTCTTGCCAGTACCAGTTCCTCCTGGAGACTCTGAGGCACAGTCCATTTCCTTTCCTCTTCCAGATTCTAGCAGCTTCCCACATTCCTTGGTTCATGGCCCCATTCCCCCACCTGCAAATCTACAGATGTGCATCCCTGACTTTGCCTCTGCTGTTACATTTCTGTTTGACTCCAGCCTGGAATGTTCTCTGATTTTAAGGATCTGTGTCATTAGATTGGACCTAACCTTTTAACCCAGAATAATCTCCTCATCTCAAGGTCTATAATTTAATCATGTCTACAAAATTCCTTTTCACAGGTTCCAGGGATTAGGATGTGGGCAGCTCTGGGGAGCCAGAAGTCTGCTCAGGATTGTATAGCCGTGCTCTTAGCTGCTTCCCAGGCAGCCAGAACCTCCAGGAGCCTCCTGACAGAGCCCAGCTCTATCTGTAGGACACTCGGCCTAAAATCCAGGTGGAGCTAGCATGAACAGGTCACGCTGTCCCACTGGAACCCCCCCAGCAGGGCCCTGGAGGTGCGAGGCAAGGTGTCGGCAGTGAGGCTGGCAAAGAGGAGAGCAAGCATGCTGTGTGGGAGGCAGAGGGCATTTGGGGAGCGCAGGAAGGTCCCTGTGCTGGAGAGTGGGATGCAGTGCTGGCAGTCCATCAAGAGGAGGGAAGGTGGGGCTGCCAGAGGTCAGTAGAGGCTGGACCACAAAGGGCCTGTGTTGTATTCCAGAAGACTTGCTGAGGTGGTGCTTGGAGAGGGCAAGACTGGAAACTAGGGCTCCTCCCAGGAGGCTCCAGGGTGATTGAGAGGTGGGGGCAGCTCCAGGCAGGTGGTAGTGGTGGAGGTGGAGATAGAAGAATGCTTTCAAGAACTGTCAGTGGGGGAACTGACAAGTCTTGGTGATTAATTGAGTGAGAGGGTGGTCTGGGAAAGGGGGGTCAAGGACTCAGGCTGGGGCTGCCCAAAGCAAAATTGATTTGGGGATAGAACAAGTGTTTCTCCCTTTTATGAGGCAATGAGATACAACTCTGCTTGACTTGGTCCTCCAGACAAGATAAACTAGCCCCTTGACCCTAAGAACTGGGTCTGGGGAATCTGCTCCTCCTTCCTTGAGTCACCTCTTCATTTTGCTGTCCAGGCTGCACACCATGGGAGGGCTGTTATGGAGACGTACCCCATAATGACAGTCTTAAAACTCACGTGAATTAATGTTTGTCTAGGTGAAAAAGTCCTCTGGTCTTGGCTCTGAATACCACTCAGTGACCCAGTCATGCCCAGAATGGAAACCCATTCTATTCCCAGGAAGGGGTGAGAGAGGATGGGGAAAGGGGAAAATATGTATTTTCTTTCCCAAACGGACCCTAACTCAGCCTGAACCTGAACTAATATTAAACTTGATCCCAAGCCCACTGGAAACCTAACTGCAACTCCAACCACAATTCAACCCAACTCGACTTGCAGTCCCAACTCTAACTCCAGCCCTAAACCCAACTCAATTCAACCTCAACCCCAAATGTAGCCCCAATCCTAAACCCAACCCAATTCAATCTCAACCCCAACTCTAGCCCCAGCCCTAAACTCAACCAACTCAACCTCAACGCCAAATCTAGCCCTAGTCCTAAACTCAACCCAACCCAATTCATTATCACTCCAAATCTAACCCTAGCCCTAAACCCAACCCAACCCAATCCAACTCAACCTCAACCCCAAATCTAGGCCCAGACCAATCCAACATAACCCAACTCAATGTTACTCCTCTCTAAATCTATCTTAAACCCAACACGACTTTAGCCCCATCTCAACCCAACCCAATCCAGTTCTAATCCAAACTTCACTCCTGATCCTAAATCTTACTCTAACCCTGACCACAACTCAAAGCTTACACAATTCTAATTTCAAGAAGTTCTCCATTGGTGCTTTCTCAGAAAGCAGCTCCCTGTGCATTGAGGTGAAGCACACAAGCCCTATTGGCCTCATTCCCCCAAAGATAAAATGAACAAAGAGGTCGTGAGCCCCAGGAGCACCAGGACTGAAGTTCTGGCCCCTGGGACCAATGCTGGAGCCACATCCAGGACTTGGTGGGAGTCTGCCCTGGGCAGAGCCCCGGCACCTGTCTTTCGCCTCGATTGCCCGTTGGATCCTGCACCCTGTTGCTGAGACTCCCTGGCTGGGGTGGATTGAACCTCACATCGCCAGGCTGACCAAGGGAAATGGGATGACCTTGGGCCTGACTTCATGTTTTCGACAAGCTTAAGGAAGCTGGGAAGGGAGGTACAGAGAGGTGCAGAAGAGGAGCTCTGGGAAAGAGAGAGTTAGCAGTGAGAGTAGACGTGAGAGCCCTTCCAAAGGAAAGAAAATTGGGCTGTCACCAAGACGCTATTATCCTGCTTCCTCCAATCTGCTTAATCCTCTGAGTGGGGAGCTGGGGGGAGAGGAAGGCATCCAAAAAGCAGACACCCAAACCAGCATACTTCCCCGCTGAGAGAAGCAGACGAGAGTTCCAGATGCAGGCAGCAGCTGCCCATCCTCACTGCCTCCAGGCCCACGGCGTTTATCTAATCTTGGCTGCCAAGCACACGCTGGTACCTGCCGGCCCAACCGTCCCTCCCATGGGCCACCTCCTGGCCTGCCCATGGCCTGCTCTGAGGGGCAGGGGGCCATGCACACCCACCCTGGGGCAAGGTTTCTCTCCAGGGTGGGGGTGATGGGCCTGGGGCTTCTGGCCTGGGCCCCAGCATTTGAGGCATGCGCATTTGCTTGCAGGCAGCAGCCCTGACATATCTCACTGTCCTCGACCAGAGGGAAAGGTGCAGGCGGCTGCATGTTTTCCACTGTTGTCCAAGGCGGTTTGGGAGCACGAGTGTCCGGGTGTCCCCTACAAATGTCTCAGCTTCAATATAGAGCCTGAGGGATGCTGGCAGTGGCCTGCTCTGCCTGCCTGCTGCCGGATAGAACAGGTCCTGTGCTGGCTGGCCTGACACAGGACCTGCCTGGAAGAGAGGTCAGGCCTGAGCTGAGAATCCTGCCTCCACCACCAAGTCAGGAGTGTCATGGGCCTCACCGTGACTGGCCTGGAGCTACCCTACCCTCGTCCCAAGCAGTAGTGTGGGGATGAACAGGGTTGGAGCTGAGCTGCTGCAGGGGGTTGAGGGGGTCCCCACAGGCCAGGAGGGGCTCAAAGCTTGGTCCCTGCCCTCAGGGAAGAGTTGGCATCTGCACTTTATTTACAGTCTGAAAAGCATCAGCTCAGGGCATGGCCTGTGCTCGAAGGACGCTGATCCTGCTCCCAAAGCTCTCCTGGCTCTCTGCACCCACCGGGAGACACGGGGAGATGAGATCATGATAGTGCTCGCTCAGCCACCGCTCCCGACGTCAAACCAGTCAGTACACACAACGTCTGCACAGATCCAGCGCTTACCACACTACCTATTAAGCACTCAAGAAATTACTGATTATCACTATTATTGTTTTTGTCCTTGTTCCTCACCCTTTGTGGCGCGGTAAGATTGGCGGTCTCCGCCACCTTGCCTGAAGTGGGCAGGCTTTTGCTATTATCCCTCATCACGTTCTTTTCTTCTCCTTCATGGCACGTTGCACATTTGTAATTATATGTTGACGTGCCTGGTTCTCTTATTTTGTGCATTTCCTCCACCAGACTGGGGCACCGGAGGGGACGGGCTGGGTTTTGCTCCTCACTGCATGGCTGGAGCCCGGCGCAGCCTCAGTGAGCGCCGGTCCCAGTAAATATTGAACACTAATAGTATTTACCCGATCAGATGGCCGGTCCAATTTAGTAAGGGAGGGGGTTGGGGGTGGGTAGGGGTGCCAAGCCAGCTTGGCCTCACTGCACGGTGACGACCCGGCCACCTGCCTGGCCCATGAGCCCTGCAGCTGCTCTGGCCATTGACTCCAGCTCATGGGGGCCTGAATTTGGAGAAGCTTGTCCGAAGTCCAAGGCATACACCCCCAAGTAGGGCCCATGGGGAACAAATTTCTCAGTCAATACCCCAGCAATCAAATCATGCCTCAGCCCCAAAACACTGTGCAGCATCTCCAATCACACAGCCAACACATCAAAGCTAAGACAGGTCTTGAAATATGAGTATGAGCCGAACCCAGTGCCTTTCTCCTCTCGAGGTCTCCTGAGCCACCTGTGTGGCTGAAGAGCCCGGCGGCGGCCTTCTTCTTCACAGACCACAACAGGCAGAACTGCTTTCTTTGCTGAATTTGCTCAGGGCTCTGTTCTCTACAACACACCCGTTGCAGTTTCAGGGAAACAGGAAAAGGAAAGAGCCCCTCACATTCCCAACACAAAACAAGCAGACTTGCTTTTCACGGAAAAGTCCTAACAGAACAGGGTATGCTGAGTATCCAGAAAACAGATAAATCACAAGTGAAAGCCCGAAAGACAGTAAGCAGATGGCTGGAGATGTTTGCACGGTTATTACAGTGAGACTTTCTGTAAAGCTCAGGCACTTGGCAGGAAGCCAGAGGGTGACCTCGGATGGAGGGTGTGCTTTGCCCAAATCCCTGAGCTGCCCAGGGAAGGGAACTGTGCTCCAGGCCCTAAACTGGACCGAAGAACTGAGACCTCAAATGCAACAATCACACAGAGAGAGCTACTTCTAAGGAATCTGGAAGCCCCGTCAAATAAAAACACCAAGGGAGGGGCTTCCCTAAATGGACCCGCTCCCTCCGTGTCCAGGGAGCTTATATTACCAAGATGGAAAGCGTTGAGATCTTAACACACTGCAGAGCTTGGTGCTGCTTGGACAGACCTGGCTGGCCCCGAAAAGGGACTTGCCACACGTACGCGGGAGCAATTAGAAGCCCACTGCACGGGCCATTGTGTTTAATGGTTACAAAGGCGCTTGTGGCTGCTTATGTGTGTCCACTCGGTCACAAATGTCAGCTGTTCCCATCTCCATGATTTGCATGAAATCGCTCTAGACACAAGCTGGCCTGCAATTTAGGGACTGCTCACAGCTGGAGGGATCCCGTGGACTGCGAAAATAAGCTTGCCCTCGCTAGGTGCCACCTTCCCCAGGGCGGAGAGGGGGGCGTGGGGAGGATGACACAGCCCCACCTCCCATATTCACAATGTCCAGCACACAATCAGTGATCAGTAAATAGTTGGCAAAGGAGGAAAGGAAAAGTGGAGTCTCTTATCCCTCCCTCTCTTCCTACAAAACCTTTCTTATCCTTCAGGGCCCCTTCAAGGACACGATTCCCTGGAGCCAGTGCCCCTCCCAGAACTAGCCATGCCACATGGAGCTGGACGTGAGCCCTCGTCTTCACCCCAACCTCTCAAGGCAGGGCCAGACACGCAGCAGGTGCTCGGTCAAGAGCTGTCCATTGACTGTGAGTAGGGAAAGAAGAGACGTGGTCTTATCTGCTCGGACAGTCCCATCAACGCTGTGGAGTCCCGCTCGCGCAGGGCTCACGAAGCCAATGCAGGGAAACGGGAAGGACGGTCTCTGCCTTCATTTGGTAGCGGAGGAAAGGCCGTAAGTGAAAAGTGGCGGGTCCGTGCCAATCAAAACCACAGCGAGGTACCGCATCGCACCCTCCAGGATGGCTAGAATCCTAAAGACGGGCGAGAACCGGCGTTGGCGAGGGGCGGACAAACCGGAAGCCGGTGTGTTGCTGTGGGAATGAAGGAAGGTGTAGCTGCTTCGGGAAACAGTCTGCTGGTTCTTCAAAAAGTTAAAACACAGCGTTGCCCTATGATCCCGTAGTTCCACTCTCGGGTATATGCCCAAGAGAACTGAGAACACGCATCCACACCAAAACCCGCGTGAATGTTCCTAACGGCGCCGCTCACGATAGGCAAGATGTGGAACCGCCCAAATGTCCATCCGCTGATGCACTAAGAAATAAGATACAGTGTATCCACGCATTGGGATGTTATTCAGCCACAGAGGGACAGCGTGCTGGTACCTGCCAGGACGCGGAGGTACTCGGAGAACAGGACGCCAAATGACCAAAAAAAAAAAAAAAAAAAAAATCACAAAAAACCACATGTTGTATGAGCCCATTTCTAAGTAGTGTCCAGAATCCACAAGTCTCCACAGATAGAAAGCGGATCAGTGTCAGCTCAGAGGTGCAGGGGACATGGGAGAGGAGCAGGGGGTGACAGTGGGTGTTTGGGGGTGACGAAATGCTCTAGAATTTCGGTCATGCCGATGGTGGCACACCTCTGTCAGCAGGCCAAAAGCCACGGAACCGTATATTTTAAATGGCTGAATTGCATGGCTGGTGAGTTCCGTCGCAATAGGCTGTGAGAAACGAGGGATGCGGGTTCGTGTCTTGCCCTGGCCACTTCCTGACTGCCTTGAGCTCCTCACGGCATGACCAGGACGGCCATCCTGTGGGTTTGCTGGGAGATGAAACAAGAGGCGACCCACAAAAGACTTAGCTCCCTGCCAGGCACAGAGCGAGCCCCCCCTTGACGTACGTGGCACCGGCTTATGGAGCGCTTCCCCCCACCCGAGACTGGTGGGGGTCGAGACAGGGGCTCCCCTCTCAAACTGACCAGTGGCCACAGGCGCCCTCGGCTGCACACTGCCCTGCGCCTCTCATCTCCCTGGACCTTCTAAAGGACACCGACCGCCAGAGAGGGTGCCACACTTTTGGCCAAGTGTCGCCAGGAAGAAAGGCCAGGTGGGATTTAGTTAGCAGACACCCACCCCCCATCTGAGACCCCTGGAGCCCTGAGGGCAGAGGGAACCGTGGCCTGTGTATTCGACATTTCCCTGGTGTGGCTGTGGCTTCCCCACCCCACACCAGGCTCGGCCCCACACGGCCCCCTGGGCTGCGTCTCTGGCCGCACCTGGCCCAGCAGCTCTGAAGGGCAGTGACCTGCCCTGGCCTGCCCTGCCCTGCCCAGGCCTTACTCTGCCCTCGCCCCCCACCCCCCGTCCCGGGGGTGCCTACCAACCACGTGCATGTGCGTGTGTGTGCTCTGCGCCTCCTTTCCCTCATCCCATTGGTCACGGAAATCATGTCATGCCAACCCCCCTAAAAATGTGTCACAGCTGGGCCCTGGCGCCACCGTGAGCTCTCTGCCCACCTCACCTTGCTGTTCTTTTTGGGAGGAAATGCATTAAAGGAGGAAGAGCGTGCGGACAGCTCCTGATTACCATTTCCTGCGCTGCCAGCAAACACCAGCCTCAAACCCAGCCCGAGCCCTGGTGAGGTCTTTGGCCCAGGGAGCGTAGGAACCGCCTGCATCCTGCAGACAGGGCATCCCAGGGAGGGATTTGCGCCTGCCGCTTTCCAGGGGACATGTATGCAGGGTCCACGACGACCAGGAAAGCAGGCCGCGGGGGGGCCCGGGGTGGGGGTGGCGGGGGCGGGAGCGGGCGCTGCGTTGGCGTGCCCCGTGTGCGGTGCTCCGGTTCCTCATCTGTGATACAGGGATGGGAGGGCCCAGTGAGAAAGGTGTGCAAAGCCAGTGCCCCGCACCCAGAGGGCACAGCGAGTGCCGGCGGGGCCGTGGCCGCATCTCCCATTTCCACATACACAAGCTCACCTGCGGGCCCGGTGCTGGGCAACCTGCGTGTAGGCCTGGGACCCCAGCCCACCGGGGGGGGGGGGGTGCAAAGACGAACAGGGATCTTGCCCATGCCACCGGCACGGCTGGAGGCACTTCACACGTGGGAACCTCCACATCCCCGCGGTGACCCCGTAAAGCGGGGACTGCTCTTTGCCACATTTTCACAGGTGAGCAAACAGAGGCAAAGAAAGATTGAGTCATTTTGTCCAAAGATGCACAGCTCGGAAATGGCAGCGAGTCCTGGAAACTGCCTTCTAACAAAAAGCCAGCTCCCCGCCCCTCCCCTGCACTATTTATGAGCCTGGTGACTTTAGGGTGTCCCCTGCCCTCCCGGAGGAGGTGAGCCTGCCCATTTCTGATGGAACCTCCGGGTGGAGGGTACAGAAGGGCTCCAGGGGCACACACGACCCACTGCCCTAAAGCTCAAGCAGTGACCTTGCCACTCGCAGGGTTGACAGGTGGGAGGTGAGTGGCCCATGATGACGCCCCCTCCCCCTCCCATGGAGGCTGAGCAGGGGGAGGAGGGGGCCCGCAGCCCAGGATGGTGAGCGAGCTGGCGAGTGCGTGAGCAGAATGGGACCGCCTGATGGGCATGGGCCTAGGGGGTGGGTGGGCCAGCCTCTGAAACAAGGGCAACCTCGCGGGTGACCCTGGGGCCCCAGGGAGGCCTCCGTGTGCAGGCTGCCAGGCCGGGATGGCGAGGGGTCGTGCCCCTCTCCCTGTGGGCTCTCGGATGTTCTGGCGCATGCATGCATATGCGCGTGTGCGGGTTCACCGGCCCAGAGATGGGTCCCCCGAGGCCCCTCCAGGGTCAGCCTGGCCAGTGGAGCAGCTGGTTCTAAGCAGCACCTCCTGCTCCCCGCCCCCCACGGCAGACCCCGGGCCCCCCTGCTGCCCTGTTCTGAAAGCACAGTCCCCTCCTGCCGCTCACCCTGCCCATCTCCCCTCTAGCTACAGAGAGGCCCTCCTGTCCCCCGGACGACCGTGGGTGTCCCTGTTCTCTGTCCCCCAAGGCACACCCTGCTTTCCTCTAGCGCCGAGCACCTGTGGGGGCCTCGTTCCCTCTGGACTGACAGACAGCTGTGCGTCCCCGTCTCCACTGGATTCCTAACACCCAGACTCACGGAGTAATCGTGAGAGGGTGGGAGGCAAGGGGAAAGGTCTCTTTTCGGCCGAGGCAAGTGCCGAGCGGCTGCAATCACGGAGTTCCCCCTGGGGGAGTGGCTGAGAGGCCCATTCTCTGCCGCTCTTGCCCAACTAACCCAAACCAACCCAGTGGCCGTGGCAGTGCAGGCTCTGGCCACTGGGTCCCAGCAGAGCCGGGCCGCCCGGCACCCCACCACCCCCACGGCATCAGGGCATCTGTGTAAGAACAAACTCTCAGTTGGGCACCTGGGTGGCTCAGTGGCTGAGCATCTGCCTTCGGCTCAGGGCGTGATCTTGGGGTCCCGGGATCGAGTCCCGCATCGGGCTCCCCGTAGGGAGCCTGCTTCTCCCTCTGCCTGTGTTTCTGCGTCTCCCATAAATAAATACTTTTTTTTTTTTTTTTTAGAAGAACAAGTTCCCTGTGTGCTGAGGCTGCGTGTCGGGCCAACACTGACGCGGGCCCAGGGACGTGGCATCTAAGTTGGGGATCCCGATGTCGGTGGTGGGGCCGCCTCAGTGGCAGGAGGTGGTGGTGGTGGCCCCTGCGCTTCAGGACAGGTCCCCGGGCCCAGACCTTCCTCAGTTTTGTCCTCTTCGGTTAAAATCACCCCTCGCCCTTCTGGGGGCCGACGACTCAGACAGACGCTGAGCAGGTTTCATTCCAAGACTTTTGTTTTCCCTTTCCCTCCTCTTTCCTGACTGCGCATTCCTCTCCCCTCCTGAGAACAGTGGGGTCTCTGCTCGGGGAAGCCCCTTTGTCTCTTTCCCTTCTTCCCTTTCCTATTTATTTATTTATTTATTTACTTATTTATTCTAGGAAATGACCAACCACTGTCTTCTCCTCGGAGGGTCGGAAGGAGAAAGGAAGCCCTGAATGTGATGAATGCAACGTGGTCTATTTGGAGCTCCGGGAAGCCCGCGGCCTGCGAACCGTCTCCTGTTAATGCGCGGGAAGAAAAGTAGGAAAAAAAAAGCCTTTCCCCCTCCACCTCCCACCCAGCCCCCTCCTTAAAAGGCGGGGGGGATGGTTTCTGTCCATTCAGGTTCCCACAGTGATATAATGTAAGTTTTTAAAACAACACAAACATTTACCTTGGCAGATGGCCCCATGGAAAGAATAGGCATTATCGACACAACAGAATGACTTAAAACAGACAAGATGCCCTCCCCAAGGAAGCGGGAACGTGGTAGCTCCCTCCGCAGGGCTATTCACCGGCTGCCAGAGCAAACAAGGCCGGCCCGGGGCCTCCTGCAGGGGTGCAGGTCCGGGGCAGCCCCCCCATCTGCAGGGAGCTGCCCCTTGTCCATTGTCCTCTGCCCTCGGGAGCCTTGGGGCTGCTCCCTGAGAAGTGTTAGTGGTCTGAGAGGCCTAGTTACTAGAGGGGACAGGGAGGGAAGGGGGGGACGAGGACTCTGGAAGTGTGGAGGAGAAGCAGGGGGAGCGGGAGGTGGGAGCCGTCCTCTCCGGCCCCCTGAATTTTCCAAGCCAGGGGGCCGGCGGGAGAGGGGGGTAAGAAGTCGGGTGGAAAGTGCAGAAACTGCGGTCCGACTCCCCGCCCTGCCCTTCCCACCGAGCGCGCATCTCCTTCCCTTGCTGGGCCTCTGTGTGTGACCTGCCGGCTGGTGGGGCTGGTGGAAAGGGAGCTGCGGCCCCGGGTCCGCGCGGTGTCACCCGGGGGCAAGGGGCCAGAGGGCGCCCGGTCAGCACTCACAGGGGGGCCCTGAGGGAGGACCCAAGGGTTTGGAAGGTTGGCAGGAGGCTCCAGGCGCACGTTCCCTTCCACACCTGGGGAGAGCACCCCACCCCACGGGGCTCAGCGGGGAGACACGGTGGGGCCGGAACCGGGCCCCTGGGCCCTTGGCCTGTAAGGATGGAGAAACTGAGGCCCAGAGATGTTTAGGTCACTGCCCAGTTCAAGCTCACCATTCCGGCGCTGGCCGGAGACAACCTGAAGGCACTGGTGCCACCCCACTCTCCTTCCGGGCACCCCCACCAGAGGCCCCCGGGCAGGAGCACCCACGGGCGGTCTCTGTGGCCCATGCATGTCCCCCTACGACTCCTGGGCGGGGAGGGTGCTGGCTGGCGGCCATCCTTCCAAGAGGCCCATCTGCTTGGGGCCCAGGAGGAAGGAAGTCTGCAGGGAGGTGCTCTAAGCTCACAGAGCCCGGGGGCCCTCCGAGGCCTTGTCTGAGCGTCAGTTTTCATTAGTGCCACCTGTCCCGTTTGTCCGGATCTTTCTGCCTAATTGAATTCTGGGTCGCTGCACAGCCCTGCTCACTTGTGGAGACGCAACAGGGAGGTTTTAAGAAAATGCCCCTTTAGGAGAAATGGGAAAACTGCGGCCCGGATCCCACTCTTGCAGCTCTGAGGCTTCCCTTCCTGCCCCGCCTTTCCCTGGATCCCAGGTGAGGGTCCTGGGCATTTCCCCGAGTGATGACACACGTGAGGGGTCCCCACTCTCACAGCACACATCTGTAAGGTGGGGGTGACAGCTGCGGTCAATCACCAGGGCGGTAAAAGACCTTGGCTGGGCCTCCTGCCCATACAAGCAGGTCCTGAGGACCTCCCAGGCCCAGCCCTAGACCAGGAGCTGGGGGCACTCGAAAGCCCCTGCCCCCGTGGAGCTTATCATGTCACACAGGAGAAGGACGAGAAAAGGGCACACAAAGAAAAAAGCAGAATTGTTATTCATGATTAAAGCAATAAAAAAATGAAGTCAAGCAGGACTGGGCAGCATAGGGAGCCCGCCTCAGATCTGGTGGTCTGGGAAGGGACAGGTGAGCTGTGGCTTGGAGGCTGAGAAGAACACAGACCTGGGAAGAGGGTTCTAGGCAGTGGAATAGCATGTGCAAAGGCCCTGAGGCAGGACAGGCTTGGTGGCCCATGTGCTGGAGCCCACTCAGGGAGGAGGGCAGTAGGAGAGGGGGCAGAGGAAGGAACCAGGGCTGGACCACCCGGGGACCAGGGCGACCTTTCTTTCCTAAGACTGTGAATCCTCACCAAGCTCTGAAGGTCCAGATCAGGAGAGTGAGGGGCTTACCTTCTGCCTAGGGAGTCATGGGAACGGTGCAAACCCTTCCCTCTCTGCCTTTGCCAGGCCAAAGCATACAGAGGGTCAGGGGGACAGCTGGGTACAGTGGCCATAAGGCTGGGGATGGTGACCCTGGCTCCTGCGTGTGACAGCTGGTTATGCCCCTCCGATACCGCTGTGGTCCCCAGCGGGGACCCAAGGACAGGCCCCGGGGGTGGTGGTGACGCTGGAACCAGTCCGGACACCCAGCAGAAACAAGTCCTGGAGGGCTCACCTGGGAACGCACCACCTCCCCCTAGGACGACTGGCCCAGGTCCCTGCGCGAACGATAATAACAGTTTCAGTAATAATAGCAGCGGCTCGCTCACTGAGCGCTTACGATGGGCCCCGCGCTGCGCCGTACACGCTATGCCAATCGACTCACGTCATCTAGACAGTAACCACGTGAGAGAGCTCCAAGCCACTTGCCTGAGGTCACACAGCTGGAGAGTGACAGAGGCGGGATTGGACCCCCGGTCCCCGGTGGGTGGCTCCCAAACCCAAGCTCCTGAGGGCTCCTCCAGCACCCCTGCTGCCGGCAGCAGTCTCGGGAAAGCAGCCAGGGTTCACTGAGCACATCCTCCAGGCCGGGGTGCTCCCTGCACCCCCCCACATCTGGCGTTCCGGAACCTTCCGGAACCCCCCTGAGGAGCATTTCCCCGTGATCTTTCCCAGCTGCCCCTCCCATGAAGTCTCAGCGCCACAGATAAACTGGGCATCTCTTTATGCGTCTGTGCTTTGTCCCTAGAGAGCAAAATCTGTGCCCCGCGTCCAGGAGGCGGACTCGGCTCCCCGGGTGGCAGGTGGTAGCGAGATGCCACGCTCTGCCTCAGTGGGCCCGGGGGTCCCACGACCACTCTGCGGCCCACGTGACTGCTGGGCTAGCTCTGCGGGGAGCCTGAGGCTCGAGGGGGTGCGAGTCCTGCTCCCGGGTCGCAGGGCAGAGCCAGGGTCTGACCGCGGGGCCGCGGCCAGGCGGGCGACACGGTACACGCGGAGATGACACACACATCCCGGGACCGAGGGATCGGGGCCACCCGCTCCCCGAAACCCAGTGCGACGTGTTCGCACGTGCCATTCCCAGAAGGGCGTTGCCCCTGGGAGGACCTGACCCCGAGCAAGGCCCCAGGGTGGCCCCTGAGGGAGGAAAACACTGTCACCCGCTGGGCCCCAGGCTGGCGGCACTGACGCCGGGCCCCCTCCCTCCTTCGGGGAGGAAGTCGGGAACGCCGTGGGAAACGGAGCCAACGGGACTGATTTACCTCCCCGGCCGGGCCCACTGACCTTTCTCCTGAGAAAAATGCTCACAGCAAGCAAATCCAGGCCTTCACCCGGCCCCCGAAATAGCTGGCACCTCCGGCCTGGGCCTCCACGTCCTGAGGAAGCTCCTTGGAGTGGCCGAGGAACAATGGGGCATTGTGCGGCCCGGGGCCTCCCAGACAGGAAGCCGGGTCCCGCAGAGCCATCCGACGGTGACCCCGCCGCCCCGGGGCCCACACGTGTGACCCAGATGCCAGGTGTGGCCTGGCTTCCACCAGCTGGAGCAGGGCGAGGAGAGGGAGGGCAGGAAGCACCAGATGGCCGCCTCACCCCTGCGTCGCAGGGCCTGGGCAGAAGCGTGGCGGGCGATGCAGGAGTGAAGGCACGGACAGCCAGGGAGGCAGGGAGTCATGCCAAGCCCTGGCTGGACCCTGGCTGGACCCTGGCTGGGAAGTCCCTCCAGAAGGCTCTTCGAGATGTTGGGGACAAAGCCCAGTTCCAAAGGCCAACAGCTGGCAAGCATCTGCTGTGCCAAAGGCTGCATCATGCGTGGTGACGCGCCATGTCCCTAGGCTCTCCTCCCCCGCATTCCCCGCTCTTACTTCGGCTGCCCTGACCCCTTGCCATTCCTTGAATGCGCTGTGCACCCCGGGGCCTTTGCATTTGCAGCTCCAGCCCCTGGAATGCCCTTCTTCCAGCTTCCGATGCCATCTCTGCAGAGAGCCTTCCCTGACCAGGTCCTCCCTCTCTATCCCCTCGCCTCACGTCTTCGGTGGTGCACCAACCTTGAGGCATCACGGTGGCCTTTGTTTTGCAGTTGATTTCTGCCTCTTGCCCTCGAACGTCAGCTCTGAGGGGACAGAGGCTCTGCCGGCGTGCTCCTGGCCGGGTCCCCATGTCTGCACACAGAGGGGTTCAGTTGGCATTTGTTGAATGGACGCGTTGGCACATCT
Organism: Canis lupus baileyi; assembly: GCF_048164855.1. Classification (NCBI taxonomy): domain Eukaryota; kingdom Metazoa; phylum Chordata; class Mammalia; order Carnivora; family Canidae; genus Canis; species Canis lupus. The sequence continues at coordinate 45,432,329 of NC_132863.1, read as the reverse complement.
GCTTGGTTTGTGCAGTGTTTGCCTCTTCCCCGGTTTAAAGAGGAGCACGTTCACGCCACCAAAGAGGAACTAGCAAAAATGCAGTGTGGCTCAAGCGTAGGGAGCGTCAGGCAAGGAGGTGAGATCTTCTGAGTCCTGCTGGGGGGTGGGCACGCAACCCGAAGGGCCGAGACCAGCTGGAAAGCCGGGGAGACACAGCAGGCAAGAGATGAAGGTGGCCTGGCCGGGGAGCCACAGGGCCCTGGACGGACGGCAGCGGCACACGCCAGGACCACTGAGGCCTCCTCGGAGCCCCCAAGCTCACCTGCCGTTCTTGGGGCTGCTGCTGTGTGACCTCCCGTGAGATGCTTACCCTCTCTGAAACGCACACGGGACAATGGTGGCAGCTGTGCTATGGGATGCCGTTGGGACGTCCTGCCTCTGCCATCAGAGCCCTGGGAAGGTTGAACCCTAGGAAACTGCTCTTTTATATGGATCCGAAATGCCAAATATTGGCCATTTCCCACGGTTAACAGTATTAACCATGTGAGATGTCAGCTGTCATTTAAAGTCAGCTGCGCTTTCACACGAAATGCCTCCAGGGTACCCAGGGGGACACTGCAAAGTCACATATGAAAGTGCTTAGCTAACTCTCGGAGTGAAGCAAATATTATTTACAAACATGAGTATGGACTGCACTTTGAAATAAAGCCCAGAGCCTGGTCCCTGAATTCATAAGGAATGGGGGTTCGGTCACCCAAAAAGAGCCCCCCGAGGGGGAAGACCAGACCTTTTTAGGCACAGATATTAAGCTCACACACGTGCCCCAGATACAACTGGTCTTTTGGGATGAAGTCACAGTCACCAAACTCACAGGAGACTGAGGTCTAACCTCCCCCCCAACCCCCACCTGTTTGCTTCTCCATCTGAAGGGACAAACGTGCCTCCTGGCAGGACTGGGATCCGTGGGTTTGGTCTCCGCAGCTTCTGCTTGTCGCCCTGAAGGACTCCGGAGAGTCAAACGGGCCTTCGAAAGACTGATGTAGGCACAAGAGTCAGAGAAGCACCACCCAGGAGACGGAAACACCCGCGAGACAATCCACGGGCTCCAGCAGGGGCGGATGAACATGATTCGCACCAGGAGGTACCAGGAAGCACGGCCCAAGACCTGGCGACTCTCCTTGACAGGCGTTGGCTACGTGTGAGCAAGCCCCTGGGCTCTGACCCCTCCTCTGTCCCCAGCACCCCACGCCCTCCCCTCACCCTCTTGTCATCGCCTGGAGCTCCCAAACCTCCTGGTGGGAATCGGTGTGAGGTCGAACGTTTTGATGGTGATGCTCAGGATCTCAGAAGGGACCAGAACGAAGGGAGGCAGGAGCACAATTTAGGGTCTGGGCCTGAACACAGGCCTGGTGCTCACCGTGTCCCACGTGCCTCCTCCTTCCCTGCAGCCCCCACCCACCCTCCTAGGAATTCACCTGAACGTGAAATGAGCCCCCCAAAGCCATGATTGAGCTGGGGATTTTCCCCCAAACCATCTCCTGTTCTTGGGAGCCCTTGCCTGCACCAGCGTGGGGCGGGTGGGGGGCCCTGGGAGCCTCCTGCCCGCGGCCTCCCCCTCGGCCTCATCCTGACCGTGTGGGCTGGTGTCCCCTGGGCCCTGGGGAAGGGAGTCGGAGCGGATGTGGCCAGGAGGCAGGTGCAGCCAGGGGATGCTCTGCCCTCCCGCTGCTGCGCAGACCGTGCCCGGGGCCCTGGGCCCAGCGGGAACGAGCCGACTGGCGTGTGGCTGGGGTACCCGAGCCAGGGGCCCGGCCCCAGGGCAGAGGGCTCTGCTGCGGCCGGCGGGAGGCGAGGCAGGAGACGGGGACCGCGTCTATTTTGGCACCAGCCGCCTCAGCAAAGCCACAGAGAACATTTCACCACAAACTAGCAGGACCCAGGCGGCAAATGGCCTCCTTTCCCTTCCTCCCTCAGACCCCACAGCCCTTGGTTGGCTGTGGAAGGGACCCAGAGCACCGGATTCTCGGGCCTTCATCCTTCTGCTCCTTCCACCCAGGGACCCACGTGGATCGGAGGTGCTGGAGATTGTGACGAGCAAAAGGACACACGGCCCCCGCCCTCTCAGAGCTCATGGACCAGCGGGGAGGGAATGAAACCATTCTGCCTCTGCCTCTCTTCATTCTGGTCCCTTCTGAGATACCAAGTGTCACACCAAAAACGTCCGACTCCACACCTTGCTCTGGGTGGGCATCAAGCCATAGCTCTGAGTCCAACGAAGGAGGAGTGTGGGGTGCTACTGGCAATTAAATTAGAGGGGACAGGCATAGTCAGGGGGCTCAGGAAAGAGAGGGCCTTGTAAGCAGAGGAAACAGCATGTGCAAAGGCCCTGAGGCAGGAGGAAGCAAACGCGGCTGGTAATAGGGGGCCGTGATATGTTTTTTGAACCATCCTCAGGTCATCGTGGAGAATGGACCAGAGAGGGCTGGAGGGGAAACATGGAGACCTCAGCGGAGGGGTGATGTCAACACCCTCTCTCAGCCAAGCCCTTTGCAGCTGACCACGTTCTCTACCCAACTGTTTTCATTCTTAGAACCACAACAGCCCTGGGAGGTGAGTTTTGAACCTCCACTCATCACAGGAGTAAAGTGAGGATCAGAGAGGGTCCCAGAGCTGCTGTGGGTAGAAATCAGGACCCTAACCCAGGACAGACTGGTGTTGGCACCCCCACGTCCCCTTCCTGGGTCCCCACAGGCCGTTTTCTCTGATCACAGCCAGCCACAGCGTGTTTGGGATGCCCACATCGAGGCTTTCATAGCACAGAGGTCGGGGGGTGCTGGCTGGCCCACTCTCTTCACAAACCCCACACCCAGGGCCAGTGGCGACCTGCCAGTGAGGCCACACAAGCATCCCTTTCTCTTCCAAGAGGAACCTTCCTGGGCCGGTGTCCCTTTGGTCCACCAGCCACAGGCCCGAGCTGCCAGGCCAGTCAGTTTAGCTCAGGGGGGTCCACCTCTGACTCTCACTGTCATTTTCCCAGGTTTATTTCATGCCCTGGGGTCCCCTGTGTCCTCACTTACATCTGGACTTGGGAGCGGCACGACTGATTCTAACAGCCACGGGTCCCGAGCATCTCATGCCACGATGAACCGTGGGGCCTGAGAGCCCAATGCCACGCCAGCCAGCCTGGCTCTCAGCAGAGCTGTCGCCTCGAGCGAGCATATTGCTCCTGTCTGGGCCTCAGGGTCTCCATGTGTTAAATGGGGTTGGCACAGAGCGGATCCCTAGGCTGCTATATACAGATGTTCAGGCCGTCCACTGCACAACCCCACTCACCGTGCCTGCGGCCAGCCTGGTTGGGATGAGGATTCTCTGAGCTAATGTAAACAGAGGACCTGTAACGACGCCAGGCACAGGGGCGTGCTCGGTGTGTGTTAGCGGGGATTGTTATTATTACTATGCTCCTGCTATCAATCATCATTATGTTTCAGTGCTGTGCTCAGCGCTTTCCACGTGGGAGCTCCATTCTTCTGACAACCAGACGTCTCTGCACAGAAAACTGGGGGCCAGAGAGAGGTTGACTTGCTCGAAGTCACACAGTGAGTTGGGGAGCCAGGACTCGAAGCCAGGACCACCCGACCATATTCCAAGGCTTTAAGGCAGGACACGGAGCTGCCCCAGGGTCCCACGCCAGCCCCGTTGACAGAAGTGGTGAGGGGAAGGCCTGCTGCCGCGTTCACATGCAGCTCCCGAGCTTGGCCCGCCGGAGACTGAAAGACCCCGTGAGGAGGGAGGTCCAGAAAATGGGAGCAAAATGCAGATTGCTAAGCCCCACCCCACATGGGTCATGAGTGCCCTGGGTCTCTGCATGGCTGATACCTTCCCAGGGTTGGGATTTAGCAAAGGAAATGCAGGATGCACAGTTAAACATGAACTTCAGGTGAACACCGAATAACTTTTCAGCATAAGTATGTCCCCAACAGTTTGGGGGCTATACTCATACTAAGAGACTATTTGTAGTTTATCAGACATTCAGAGGTACCCGGGCGACCTGCATTCACCTTGGCAACGCTTTCCCCAGGCGATACAGGTGCCTGAGGAATAATGACTCTCACAACGCCTGGTGCTTTGGGAACCCAAATTGGGCAGATCCCGATGGAGTCCGCAGCTGGGCGCCTTCCCCAGCATGTGCTCGAGGCCCCAGCTTGAGTAACCCGGGCGAGGTCCCTGCTCTCGGGGAGCTCACACTCCAGCTCGCATGGAGGCTCAGGCATGCTTGTGGAGGTCCCCATCGAGGAGCTCGGGCCTGAGGCAGGCCTTCCCGGTAGTCAGGGGCCATCTGGGCTCAGACTCAGACACCTGGCATCTCCCGAGCGGGAAACGGCCCCCCCTGCGCCCCTGCCCCGGGATGCTTTCCCGCCTGCGTTGGCCAGATGGCCCAGCAGAGCACGGTGGGGGCTGCGGGCCGGGGAGGGGTGGGGGACTATGCACTAGAGCCAGCCCAGATGCCTTCGCAGGGCAAGTGTTTTTATTCCGGCTTTGGAGATTGGCCCCGTTTCTGGGAAGGGGAAAGCATATGCATGTACAACACCCTGCAGCCCTCTGGCTGTTTCATTTCAAAGAAACCCAGTGTTTAGAAAGAATCTAATCACGCATCTCCTGTGCAGTCTTATCTTGCATGGGATGGAAGTGCTCATGAGTCCTGGCTCATCGCGGACCAGGTGCTGGGGGTCAGTGGCTCCACTGAGATGTGTGTGCGGAGGGGGCTCTCCCACAGGGCTTCTTTTGGACAATGCTAGAACTTGTGAGCCAGCCCTCTCCCCCTCCCAAACACTATCACAGGTTCTTCAGCAGTTTTAGAAGTTGACTGTCTTCCCCAGGTCACCAGAGCCAGACAGCACTGGGTTTGAAGCCTCCTGACTGAATGTACAACCTCGGGCAAGTCCTTTGCTCTTTCTGAACCTTCGTAAAATCTGTAAAATGGAGCTGATCATTGTTGTGTTCTAGAATTGTTGCAGGAATACATGAAACACAGGCCTGTCACATCGTCAGTACCCAGCGAGTCATGGGCGCTATTCTGATGTTTCCATTCCCTATAAGTTTTGGTTTCCCTCCCATAACCCATAACAAGCTCCACAAGGATGGGACCTTTATTTTGTCCGCTGCTGGATCATGAGCACCGAGCCCCTGGAAAAGCTTTGGGCTCGTGGTAGCTTTCCCGTCAATAAATGCACAAGAGAATGAACGCCCCAATGCTCTGCTTAGCTTCAAGTTGCTGAATGCAACCTTCAAGGAGTGTGGGCTGAGGCGGGATGAGGGTCTGCCAACAGGTCCACAAAGTGCTTTCAAAAGTGTTCTCAAAGTGGGATCATCCTCCCCATTTTCAGATAAGGAAACTAGTGCTCAGAAGGGAGCCTCAAATCCCCCAGGGGACTAAGAGGATGGAAATACACATATGGTCCAAGGTCACCACGGTCCCCAAGGACTCCCACCTCTTACTACTCATTCACATCCTTATATAATCTACTTCTATCCTGAGTAGAGCAGACCTGTGTAAACCTCCACAGGATTTCTTGGAAATGACTACGTGTGAGGCCATCTCAGAAAACATTCGGTCTCCATCTTGCCTTCTCTTAGACTGTTCCTCAGGAGGACACCAGCCACTGTGTTGTGAGGACACTCAGTGCTCTGGAGCAGCCCCTATGACAACCAGCACCACGTGAGTGTGCCCTCTTGACGGCAGATCTCCAGCCCCGGTCGAGCCTTCAGACAACGAAACCATGGCCAACACCTTAGCTGAAACCTCGTCAGAGATCCCAAGCCAGAACCACCTGGCTGAGCTGTTTCTGAGTTCATAAGCCACAGAAATTACATGAGATAATAAGTGTTCATCATTATAACCACCAAGTTTGGAGTTAATCTGTTACGTGGTGATAGATACAACAAACCACAATTGGGAGAAAATGCTTGCCAGGCACATATCTGGTAACATGTAGCTAGAATATGTGAAGAACTCTCACAACACAATATCCAAAAAACAAAGAACTCAAGAAAATGAGCAAAGATTTGAACTGGCATTTCACAAAGGGATATGTGGATAGCCAATAAACATGTGGAAAGATGCTCAACATCATAAGTCGTTTGAGAAATTCAAATCCAAGTCACACTGAGATACGTCTCTATGCCCATTTTTTTTAAGATTTTATTTATTTATTCATGAGAGACACAGAGAGAGAAAGAGGCAGAGACACAGGCAGAGGGAGAAGCAGTCTCCCTCCAGGGAGCCCAAAGTAAGACTCGATCCCCAGACCCTGGGATCATGCCCCGAGTCGAAGGCAGATGCTCAACCACTGAGCCACCCAGGCATCTCTACACACCCATTAGAGCAGAAAACATTTTAAAATATGATAATACCACATGATTACAAGGATATAGAGTAACCAGAACTCTCGTTTTTGCAGGTGGGAATGTAACATGCTACAGCCACCTTGGGAAACTGTGCGGCAGTTTCTTATGAAGTTAAATATATATCAATCACATAACCCAACGATCTCAATCACAGGCACTTACCCAAGAAAAATGAGAACTCACACTCACACACACAAAAAATGTGGGCATAAATGTTAAAAGCCGCTTTATTTGTGATTGCCAAGTCAAACAATCCAAATGTCCCCTTCAAAGTGGTGGTATATCCCTACAGTGGGACACGACGCATCCAGAAAGAGGAACAGAACGCCGATATACACACAGCATGGTTGAGTATCAGAGGCATTCTACTAAGTGAAGGAAGCCAGACTCAAAAGGCTATGGTATGATCCCATTTATGTGATACGCTGGAAAAGGCAAAACTACACGGACAGGAAACAGGCTGGTGGTTTCCAGGGACGAGGGTTAGGGAGAGAGCTTGACTATACAAAGAGGCAGAAGGCAACTTGGCGGGGCTGCAAAGCTGTTCTGGACCTTGTTTGTGGCTGTGGTTACTCGGCTGTATGGGTTTGTCAAAAATTCATGGAACTGTGCGCAGAAAGAGTGAACTTGAAGTCAATTCTACCTCAATAAACTTGACCTTAGAAGAGGTCCCTCAAGAAATGAGCAAAGAAAGACCTCTCCGATGATGACTCCAACATCCAGAAGTCGTTGAAAGGAAGACTAAGTACAACCACATAATCGAAATTGTGATGTGATACAACAAAACCAACCAGAGAATCAAACCCAAAAATCCTGTAAGCAACATCGAAAGGCAAGTGACAGATTGGTAAAGATATCTGAGATTTACATGGTAGAAAATGGCCTAATATCCCTAAAATATAAAGCACATTTCAACAAATAAGAATAATAAAAATACATAAAGGATATGAATGGATAATCCACCAAAAAGGAAATTTAAATTTGTCTTAAATGTATGTGAAAGAAGTATAATCTCATTCATAACATAAAGAATAAAGATTAAAACTACACTGAACTGCTTATTTTTACCTGGCAGATGGATAAAGAGGCGAAAATTTGATAATTCACTATGTTGGTTAAACTTTGGAAAAACAGGCACTCTAATACATAGCTGGTGGGCGTATAGCTTGGCACAGGCCCTGATGGAATGTAATTACAACAAATTTGTAATATACTTTTGGAATTAGCTATTCCAATCTTAAAATTTCATTCTATAGCAGTACTTGCACATATGAAAACTGGTGTGTGTACATAGTTATTTGCTGAATTATTTTTAACAGCATAAAAATAGAAAACAATCCAATGAAATATTATGCAGCTATAAAATAGAGAGACAGAGAGAGAGAGAGAGAGAGAGAGAGAGAGAGAAGGACCCTACCCCTGTCTGCTCAGTGGTTTTTTGTTTTTTTTTTTTTAGTAGCTCTTTACCTACCTCCAGTTGGAAATCTCAAAAGTTACTCTTTGGTATTTTGGGGACTTCTCAAGAATCATATCCAAGTGCCAATGACCAGAAGCATAGGTTTTTTTTTTATTTTTATTTATTTTTATTTTATTTTATTTTATTTTTTTTTATTGGTGTTCAATTTACTAACATACAGAATAACCCCCAGTGCCCGTCACCCATTCACTCCCACCCCCCGCCCTCCTCCCCTTCCAACACCCCTAGTTCGTTTCCCAGGGTTTTTAAACTTAACTTACGGATCAGTCTTCAAGAACAACAACAAAAAGGATTGGTTTTGCTTATTACAATCTGTTATATATATAAACTTGTAAAATAATTATAGTTAGATATAAAGTCACCCACTGGGATGCCTGGGTGGCTCAGCGGTTGAGCGTCTGCCTTCGGCTCAGAGTGTAATCCCAGAGTCCCGGGATTGAGTCCCACATCGGGCTCTTTGTGTGGAACCTGCTTCTTCCTCCGTCTGTGTCTCTGCCTCTCTCTCTCTCTGTCATGAATAAATAAATAAAATCTTAGAAAAAAAAAGTCACTGACTACTCACCTCTCTGTTTTAAAATACAGGAATAAGGGGTGCCTGGGTGGCTCAGTTGGTGAAGCATCTGCCTTCAGCTCAAGTCATGATTCCAGGGTCCTGGGATTGAGCCCCACGTGGGGTTCTCTGCTTAGCAGGGAGTCTGCTTCTCCCTCTCCCTCTGCCTGCTGCTCCCCTTGCTTGTGCTTTCTCTCTCTGTCAAATAAATAAATACATAATCTTTAAAAAAATAAGAGACCCCCCCCACTTTTAACAAGGGTGCTAAAGTGATCCAATGGGAAAAGAATAGTCTTTTCAACAGCTTGCATTTGAGACAGCTGGATATCCACATGCAAAGCAATGGTTGAATCCTTACCTCACACTGTATACAGAAATCGATTCAAAATGGATCAGAAATCTAAATGCAAGGACAAAACTATAAAACTCTTAGAAGAAAATATAGGGACAAATCTTCATGACTTTTGCTTGGCAAAGGATTTTTAGACATGACACTAAAAGCATAAGCAATAACAATAAAAATAGTTAAAGTGGACTTCTCTAAACTAAAAATGTTTGTGCCTGAAAGGACACCATCAAAAAAGTGATAAGACTACACACAGTATGGGAGAAAATATCTGCAAATCATATATCTAATATGAGACTAGTACCCAGAATATATAAAGAATGCTCACAGCTCAACAATAAAAAGACAGATAACCCAAAGTTTAAAATGAACAAAGGATCAGAATAGACGTTTTTCCAGGGAAGGTATACCAATGGCCAATAAAAGCACATAAAAAGGTACTCAGAAGTATTAGTAATCAGGGAAATGCAAATCAGAACTATAGTAAGATACCACGTCATACCCACAAGGTGGCTAGAATCCCAAAGTCCAATAACCAGGGTTGGCAAGGATATGGGTAAATGGAACCCTCATATGCTGCTGGTGGGATTTAAACTGGTTCAGCTGCTTTGGAAAACAGTATAGCTTAAACATAGGATTACCATAGGACCTAGCAATTCCAGCTCCAGGTATGCAAGAGACACAAAAACATATGCAACTTGCACTCAGATATCTATAGAAGCATTATGCATAACAGCCAAAAACAGCCCAGATTTCCATCAACTGAATAATGGATAAACAGAGTGTGGCTCATCCAGACTATGGCCTATTTATTATTCGGCCACGAAAAGGAACGAAGTGCCCATTCATGCTACGCCACGGATGAACCTTAAAAACATCATGGTGCCTAAAAAAAGTCAGACACAAGAGACAGTGTCTGATTCCATGCATGTGAGAGTCAAGAACAGGGAAATCAAAAAGATTAGTGGTTATTTAGGGCTGGGGGTGGGGCTCAGGGGCTAAGGGTGTGAGAGCTCAAGGTTATAAGGTTTTGTTTTTTTTTTCTGAGATGATGAAAATGGTTTAAAAATGACCAAAGTCATGGTTGCATGTGTCTGAATATACTAACGACCATTGGGCGACACACTTAAAATTGGTGAACTGTACGACATATGAATTATACCTCAATAAAGTGCTTTAAAAAAGAGGTGGGGGCAGGTGAAAGAAAAAAGATACCGCCAGGTCCTGCTGGGTGGAAGACTGGAACCTGCAGGCAAGTGGCCCAGGTAAGGCTTCTGTGTTCAGTGGGAGAGCCTACCACCTGTCTTCCTGGCTAAAAATCCATCTTCATGGTAATATTTTCAAGACGTTCCCTTCCCATATTTTTTCCAACTCTGTGGAATATGTGGCCAGAAACCAGAAATTCTACTTTTGGGGTGAATCCTGGACCACACTTGAACACTGTAACAACCCCTAGGTTATGGCCCTGGGGGTGCGATTTGAGAGAATTCACGAAGACTCCAAACTTCCACCCCTAGCAATGCCCTGTCTGCTGGGCAAGGCTCCCACCTTTGGTTCTACCCCGCCTTCTCCAGAGAGCTGTTTTGAGTGCAATTATCCCAGGGAGGACAGAAGGTACCAGGCTCTTTGGGGAAGATTTGGGTAATCAGATCATTTTTTCTCCTTGACAAGGAAGAGCCAGGGACAGCTGGGGGATGCTGGAGGCCTATCAGCTCTTTGAGGGGAAAATGAAATCTTCATTACAACTCAGGTCCTGCTAATGGTTGAACAGAAGAACAGATGACCTAACGCAGGGTGCTCAAAGCGGAGTCTCCTGCAACAGCTGCATTACCTGGAAGCAAATTAACAATGCAAATTCTCAGGCCTTTCCCCAGACCTGCTGGGTCAGAAACTCCAAGTGGGACCCAACAATCTGTGCTTTAAGAAGCCCTCCAGGTGATTCTGATGTAAGCTCATGTTTGAGAAGCCCCAAACTAATGGGTGATTTCATTCATTCATCCAGCCATTCAATAAATATTTACTGAATGCTCCCAGATGTACTTGGAATTACTGGAGGCACAAAAGTTAACTACATCAGTGAACAAGACGTAGTGGGTTGAATGGTGGTTCCCCCAAAAGACATGTCTCCGGAAACCGTGATTGTGACTGCTCAGAAAAAGGGTTTTTACAGACATTAATAATTAAGTTAAAGATCTTGAGATCATTTTGGATTACCTGGATGGACCCTAAGCCCAAGGTCAAATGTCCTTAAAAGAGGCGGAAGAGGAGAGATGCAGAGAGGTCCACGCCAACACAGAGGCACAGAGCGGGACAGAGTAGCTGCAAGTCAAGGAGCAACTGGGACCACCCCATCTGGGAGACGGGCAGGAGGGTTCTTCTTCCCTCTTGCCTCTAGAGGCAATGTGGACATGCCAACACTTTGATTTCAGCACCTCTGTGCCCCACGACTGTGAGAGAATAAATTTCTGTTATTTTAAACCACCTAGTTTGTGGCAATTTGTTACAGCCACCACAGGAAACTAATCTACAGGACAAAATAAGGGTCATGACTTTAAAAGTCTTATATTCTAGTGGGGAATGTAGATGAGATTATGCATAGATGATAGATGATATAGATCAATGGACGGATGGATAGATAAATACAATAGATACGATAGAGGATACAGATGGATGGATGGACAGACAGAGAGCTAGGCAGGCAGTATAAATAAGTGACTAAGATAATCTCACACAGTCAAAGCACTATCATGGCATTAAAACAGCATGATGTACTAGAGAGAATCCAAAAAGGGGATACTTAGTTGAGCCCCAGAGGACGTGGCTACAGGCCCAGGAGCTTACAGACACGAGGCACAGGGCACAGAGAAGCGTGGTGCAGAAGCATGGCCTGGGGGTCAGAGCGAGTGGGGAAGGGGAGTGGGGGGAGTTTGGTCAGGGAGCCCTTGGAAGGTTAGAAGCAGGAAGCTGGTGGGAAGGGACGGGGCCTGTGGAGTAGAGCCCAAGAGGTCAGGAGGGGCTCTGCAGGTGTGCAGGGGGACGCTCCCGTGGACAGCCTTATAACCTAATCTCAGCAGTGGCCTCCCATCACTCCTGCCTCATTCCACCGGTTACCGGGAGTCACTAGGTCCCACCCACACTCAAGGGGATGGGGCCGCGCCACGGCGTGAGTGCTGGGATCACTGCGAGCCCATTTCCGTGCTCCCTACCACACCGGGGGGACACAACAAGTCTCATTGAGCACATGGTAAGGTTTAGCTGCTTCTACGTGGTCACTTCAGATTGTAGCATCACGGACGGTCAACGGGTAGTCGAAAGATGAAGGAAGGAATGAACGGGCAAGGAGACAGCCTGGCAGACAGTGATGGACGGTCTGTTGCCGAAGGCTGGTGGGTCGTGCCCAAATGACTTCAAAGACCCCTGCCCCCAGGCCCCCAAGGGCAAGCTCTTTGGGGATCGGTGGCCTTCCTCGATCGTGGACCCTCCCTGCCCCCCTTCTCCCCCTGCCTGTGTGGAACAAGCTCCTGGGAAGATGAGCTCAGAGGCGGGTTTCTGTCCGGCCGTATGGAAACCCGGGCTTCCATCCTGCTGCAGAAACGTCAGCGTGCGGGGTCCGCAGAGGGGGGCGCCCACTGCCTTGGAGGAGCTGCTGATGGATCCTGGAGCTCCGCCGGCCACGCCATCATGTTCAGGCCCCCGAGCTTGAATTATGACAGAGAATCGGAGCGGTGGGAGCTCGGAGGTCACCCACGAAGACGTTTGCACATGTGTTTCCTATCTACAGCCTCGCCTTCCAGCCGCGTGGCGCGCTTAATCCAACCCGGAGTGCAGCCTATTACATTTTCTCTGTGATCCCAGGCCCGTCTCATTCTCCAACCAACTTTGGCACCCAGTGGGCACTTTCTTTGATTTCTCTCGGTGCGTCGATGTGCGCGGCTTAAGCCCGCATTTTGTATTCTGTGCTCGGTCCTCCCTCAGGAGGCCGTGCTGGGAGGCTGGCGGGAACGGGGGCCGCGGAGCCAGACGCACGCACAGCGCCCGTCAGCGAGGCAGGCTCCGGGGGCTGGGGCCCAGACAGGCATGCCAAAGATAATTGGTATGGCCAGGGCAAGACGGAGGCTTTTCCAGCTTAACCAGGCTACTGGGGGTGAAGATTCTGAGCTTCAAAAGAAGCTTCTCGAACTTAAGGCTATTAAGTGATTATGGCTGATTACATGCAGAGGGCCCTCGGCCGACGCGCCTCTAACTGGCAGCACTCCTGTGATTTTATGGGAACGGGGCCGGGCTGGGGGGAGGCTGAGATCACCGGGAAAAGCAGCCCGGCCCACGGAGGCCAGATGAACAGGGTTTGGAATTTTAATTCTAGCAGCCCGGCTGGAATCCCAGCGGCCCCCGGGTCTTCGCAGGTGGCCCCCTGCACAGGGCAGGGGAGGCCGAGATGAGGGCCAGGAGTCGCCGTTGGTCCTGGCTGGCCCTACGAGCACCCCCTTTGCCCACCAGTCCTTTCTCCACCAGGAAACACATGTTGGGACCTGTGACAGGAAGGGAGCCAGCAGCTGGCGCGAGGGAGGAGGGCCGGTGGTCGGAGGACGAAGCCGCGGGGGCACGCAGAGAAGCGCAGAGCAGAGCGGCAGCACTGGGCCCCAGAACCTCCAAATGGAAAGAGCTTGGAGCTTCATTTGCATCACAAAATCTATGGTTTTTATTTAGATTGTAGGTTGATTTGGGGAGGGCCTGGGGGGGGAACCTTAAATTATAAGTTTGGCTGCTGTAAGGAAAGGACCCAGAAAGAGTAGTGGCTTAACCAACCAAGAAAGTCATTTCTGTCTTCCTTAAAGGTCTAGGGTCACAGTCCAGGGTGGTGGAACAGTCATCAGAGATTCGAGACTCTTGGCCTCACTCCGCTGTGTCTCACACGCACCCCTTCCATTTCAAGATGCAAAATGGCTGCCCTGATTCCTGCCATTACTTCTGCATCCCAGGGAGGGCAAAGGAATGCAAGGGCAAGGAGTGGGCCCGCCTCTTCCCTTTAAGAGCGCAATTTTGGAAAAGGCTTTAGACCCTTCCACCAACATCACCATGGCCTAAACGTATGGCATGGCCACATGTAGCAACAAGGAAAGTTGGGAAGTGTGCTCTTTACGCTGGGTGATCACAGACCCAGCTGTACTGTGTTAATGCAGAAGACGGAAACTCATCAGAACCAGGGGCTCCAGCCCCAGCCTCCTTTGGGGACAATACAGCCCCTGAGCTACCCGGATGGCTCCCCTCTCTTCCGTCAGCATTCAGGGCAGCATGGAAAATGCACCTCCTACTGGCAGACTCCTGGGATTAACGACTCCCCTTGCCGGCCAGTGGTGGCTCTCCTGCCCACCCTTCCCCTCTGGGGGATCCCTGGCTATTTGGACCCCGGGGCATGTCTGTGCAGTCGGCTCCATCCTCCTTAGGAGACTCGATGCTTCCTGAGTCAGGGACCCAATTTCCCTCCTCACCATCTACCCAACCAGAAGCCGTCCCTGGGGATGGGAGAGGAAGTTGTTCTTAGAGGCTGAAGGACTGAGCCAGGCCAGCAGCCCTAAAACGGGTCTCTTTCAGAGCTGGATGTGAGCTCTTCCGGCACCTTCTCCCATGCCCAGGCTATTACCCCCACTCCAGCCCCACCTTAGTGCTGCTCCAGGCTCCCCACCTCCAACCCAGGCCCTTCTTTTTTGTTTTCAATAATAAAGGGTCAGCAAACTCCGGCCTGCATGTACTTCTGCAAATCAAGTTTTATTGGCCCACAGCTACAGCCACCGTTTGCATATTGTCCACAGCTGCTTTTTGAGATGACCAGGCTGAGGGGTGGGAACAGGGACCTTCTGGCCCCCAGAGGCCAAAAATATATACTAGGTCGCTCTCCGCAGAAAAGACGGCTCATCCTGCTTTGGATGCCCATCACCTCACACCTGCCTGGGTCACAGGAGCCCTCGGCAAACAGGTGGTGGCGGGGATCATGGGGATCGCCCCATGTGGCCTCCGCCCCTCTGCCCCACACAGTCCCGCCACGCTCTCACTTTGCTTGTGACCAGGGCTGGACACCTGACCCGCGGGGCACGTGGAATTGGGACACGGCCTCCCTGTCCACCTCAGGCTGAGGACGCGCAGACATGGGAGGGGGGACCTGCTGTACTCCTGCTCCAGGGACCCGCGACGCCCCTCTGCCAGCTGCTCGATGGCTTGGCTCCCTCTCCCCAAGATACGTCCTGTGGACTTTTCTCTTTTCGCACCACGGAGCCCAGGTGAGCCGGCTTTGCCTCCCTCTGCAGGCAGCGAGCCCCCCCACCCCGGGCGGCAGCCAGCCACCCCCACTGGCCTCCTTCCTCCTGCTGGGGCCCCTCTCTCACTGTTCAAGGGCTCATTTTTCTGGAGTAGCTCAGGACATTACCCAGCTAAATGAAGAATGTGGAATACTTGAAATTTCCACTCACACACTCCTTGGAAAAAACACATTAACCTTTAAGAAGGGAATAATAGCTTCGTTTTCAAGTGACCTTATGTATTAGCTCTCACTGAGCACTTTCTGGAGGGAGCCATGGCCCATGGCAGGGGCCCAGCGGGTGCAAAAGATAAGAAAACATAAAGCCCAGCAGAATCCTTTGCTGGCTCTGAACTGAGGCAGACAATTGTGGACCAACAACAGGGATCACATCCCTCAGTCCTGCAAGACACCAAGTCTGCCTAACGGGACGATGGCACCTGCTTTCCTGCCTTCGCTCCCTCCTGGGGCTGAGGGAGCAGCTGGGGCTTGGCCGGCGGGCCCTCTGCTCTCTCTTGTACTTGCCAGACCAGAAGGAGCCCTCTCTCCCCAAACCAGCCTCCCCCAGGAAAAGATATTTCCCGGGCCTGCTCCGCTGCACCTCCTCCTCGAAACGCAGACGCCACGGTCCACACGTTGCAGAAAACTGCATAAACTACACTCTTTCGGGGCGGGGGGAGGCGGTGGTCGGCGGGATTTGCAAAGCCCATCAGCACAGTAAAGGCTCTGAGAAGTCCTGCCAGGAAGAAGCCTGTTTAACTTTGTGGAACACTGGTATTTTCCGAACTCTACTGGCACGGGAAGCCCCCACCTTTTTGTATTTTTTGGATGACACCTGTGAATGTTTGGCAGCACCGCTTATCCACGGAGCACGCTCTAGGAGCCGCAGACCATAGAGCATGCCTTCTCCAGGATCATTTGAGCTGCAGAAAAGACCAGAGCTCAGTCTTCACTCTCCAATTCATCTATTGATTTATTGAGCATGCATTCATTCCTTCCTTCATCATTCATTCGTCCACACTGGGTTGGGAGGCCAGGCGCTTCTGCTTTTCCCAGCTTTCTGGATGGCAGGGAAGAGAGGCGACGCTCACAGGCTCTGGAATAGAAGACGGAGGCGCCGCCAATGTCGTCGTGCTCCCACACATCAAAGGAGCAACTCCCAGAGGTGCTTTTTGAAGATAATGAGGGGGCAGACGATTTCGCAAGTCCACCACAAAGGGCCAAAATCTAGACAGTCAGGAAGGAGCTAGAAGGAGAGGGCAAGAGGCCCAAGCAGAGCCTGGGAAGGCCGCTTGTCATCCGCCGCGCTGTCCCCGTGGAGCTTCGGCGGAGAGCCGGCTCTGTGCCTGGCCCTGTGCTGAGCTGTGCACGTGCCTCACCCACTCAGCAAACATCTAGAAGGTGCTTCTCACGGGCCACGTGCTGGGGATGGTGTGGCGAGCACGACTGAGCTCCCCTCAGAACAAGCCGGGCAGAGAGAATGTCCCCCAAGAGCCACAGGGAGGTGCGTGGCTGCCGAGGGCGTGGCTCAGAGGCTTGCTCAAAGCCACAAAGCTGGAAGAAGGCCAAGCAGGGGGGTCCGGGGTAGGACCCCTGCCTCCCAAGTCATTTCCCTGCTGGACTAGGAGGCAAAGGGACAACAAGCTTAAAACAGAACCAATCCTATTAGAAAATCAGCGATATGCCCGGGAAGGAGCCGCGTTGGCAGAGAGTGCGCTGAACGCTCATGATGGATGCGAAGGTGCAAAGGTACAGGCGGGGACAGAGCAGGCTCCAGGGACCCGGGCCTTCCTGTGACAGCAGCATGTCACCCCGGGGCCAGCTAATTCCATCATGGTCCACCTCCTTCCCAGCAAGCTGACCGCCAGCGAGCACGGGCCCTGCCCGCAGCCCCTCTGCCCTCACCCCTCAGCAAGGGGGCTGGGAGCAGCTCCAGGAGAGCCGCGTGTTCTCCGTCGTTCCTCTGCTCCTTTAACGGAAGCCCCTGTGCCCCTGTCCCCAGTGGAGCCCCACGTTGGGAGGCTGCTGGGGGCAGAACCCTGCCCCTGTTAGCAGCCGATGGTGCCTTGAAGCAGGGGATGGCCACCTGCGTGTGGTCCCAGAGGGGTCAGCTCAGCCCTGGCAGCCGTGGCCTGTATCCCCCATGCCCCCGGCTCCCCCAAGACCCCCAAAACCCTGGTGGGAAACCCACCCTCTGGTGCCATGGTTCAGGCATCATCTTTCCAGAGATGGTCTGTATGAGCTTCCTCTTGTTGCTATAACAACGTGTCAGAAACCCAGTGACGCAGGACACACACATATTTTATCCTCCAGTTCTAGAAGCCCTAAAGTCAGGGCGTCAGCAAGGCTGGTTCCTTCCGGAGGCAGAGAATCCATTTCCCGTGTTTCCCGGTTCCCCGGGTGCCTGCAGGCCGAGGCTCACCCCCTCCCTCTCTTCCCAGGGGGCAGCGCAGCCCCTGCCCGCCTCCCCGACTCTGATCCTCCTCCCTCCTCTCCTAGGGAGCCCTGCGAGGGTGTAGGGCGCACCCGGATAACCGGGGATAGCCTCCTCTTCCCGGGGTCCTTTATCACATCTGCAAGTCCTTTTGCCATGTAAGGTCACATGTCCACAAGTCCGGGCTTCAGGCAGTGGCCGTCACTGGGCGGGGGGCGTTATTCGTCCAACCCCGGAGGCCGGCCCAGGCTCTGTCCTACGGCTACAGGCTCTGGCCAGGGCGGGGGGCCCGGGGGCTGCAGCAGAGGGCGGGGGCCCAGGAGAGCACAGGAGGGCGGTTCGTCTCGCCGGCCTGGCTCCCCCAGAGAGCGGGGAGTGCGGGGTCAGGCTGAGCGGATCCTCAGGCCGTGGACTCGGGTTCTCAGCAGCAGGCGGGGCCAGCCGGGTGCTCACGAGGGCCCTACTCCGTGGCCGTCGGGAGCGTCAAGTGGTACGAGCACCCGCCCGGGCTGCCGTGGGATCAGCGTGGGTCATTCTGTGCCAAGGGACGGTGGGACTCCAGGGCAAGATGCTGTGAGCCTCCATGTCCCCGTCTGTGTTCGACCCCGCCCCACCCCTCGGGGGGCGGCTGAAGGCGGCTGGCACCGCAGAGGGGGGCAAGACATGTGAGCACTTTCCATTCCAATTTTGATGCATTTTACTTATTCTTTTATTTATTTATATTTAGGGATTATATGTATTTATTGATATTTAGGCACAACCTCCCTTCGCCTCCCGAACCACCGCCGTAGCCCAGGCCCTCTGCCCATGGGAACGCGGGACGGCACGGCCAGTGACCCCCAGCACCCGAGCCCCTTACTGGGTTCTCCACACTCCTGGGGCGTCACTCCCGGTCACACGTGGGGGGAGCTGAGAGGAGGGCAGTGGCAGCCATGAAGTGGCTTTACCGCCAAGCCTTCGCTTCCAGCGTCCATGCAGCGCCCCAGCCGAGCGTGGTGAGCAGCCGCTGTCTGGCGCAGGCACAGCTTTGCACGGCCCACATCCCGAGTGACCCGTGTCCGTGCGGCTGGAAGCCGGAGAATGAGAACACCATAACCCACAACCTCATCCATCCTTGCACCTGTGCGGTCCACACGGACCTTTGGAAAGCCCTCTGCGCGCCAGCACCGGGCTGGGGGCCGCGGCCACACACCAGGCGACGGCTCTCCCAGGGGCTGGGGAAAGGGCGAGGCAGCCAGGCCGGGACGAGCCCCTGAGCATCGAGCCTCCCAAGCTGGGCTGCGCTCGGCACACAGCAGCGTGGGGCACCGCAGGGACAGCAGCCGGGGCGCGGGGCTCCAGGGACATGCCTCGGCCACAGCGCGGGCTGAACGGGGGTGGGGAAGGGCCGCCCCGCCTGGCTCCCCTCCCCCCAGGGCGGTATGGACGCCCCCCTCCTGCGGCCCCCCAGCCTTCAGCTGCGCCAACACGGCGGCCCCCAAAGACCAATCGATTCCGTCCACGGCCCTTTGCCTAGCAACCCAGGCAGATTGGATTCTTGACACCAGCGTGTTGATTCCCTGGCTGCCCCAGAAACCTGTGCTCTGTCCCCATAGTCTCAACCGCTATCTCTTTGCAAAAAAAGGAACCAGCCTCCGTTGCCGCAGGCTCAGACCCTCCGTTTGCCTTCAGGATGACCGGGAGGGGAATCTGAGCCCCTGCCTCTCCCGGGGCCAGAGCAGCAGGGACAGACTCCCTGGTGGCCCCCGGGGTCTCCAGCCATTTGCCATTCGCTCACTCATCCCATAGACACTTCCTGCCACCAGCTTTGTGTTCGGCACCTGCTACGCGCTGGGGGCCCCGTGCAAACTATGTGGACAGGACCCCGGTCCCTGGCGTGTGCAGGGGAGACACACCCACACCGGCCCCCCAGCCCCCCAGGGCCTCTCCTCGGCCTGCGGACAAGCACGCGCAGCCCGGACTGCCGGGGCCCGGCCCAGCACGTGGCTCAGCACACTCTCGGCGAGGCGGTGACGGCCTCTGTGTGCCTCCCATCCCGGGGCAGGTGGGGATCGTTCCCAGAGCTCAGAGAGGTGCAGTGACGAGTGACTTGCCCGAGGCTGCACAGCTAATAAGTAGTCAAGTCAGGACTTCAACTCATCACCTGATTCCAGAAGCTCACGGTCTCAACCATTAGGCTATCTGGCCTCTAACCTCCAGCTGACCTGAGAGGAGGGACCTGTGTCCCTGTCCATGGACAAGAGGCCAAGTAAGCAAGGGGACCTAGAACCAAGGGACCGTGTGTTAACACAGAAACTCTGAAAGGGTCGGAGTACACGGTGGTGAAGACCCTCCAGGCAGGGCCAGCGGGGAGCCACCCGGGATTGCAAGACGGTCGAGCAGTGGACGCCACCCCCCGCTGCCCACCGTGGGCCTGGCCGGCGTCTGCCGAGAGCAGGCCCTGGGGCCGGGGCCTGTGCTGACTAGGACGGTTACATCGGCTCAGCAGGTCCTGGCTGTCACCCCCACAGTGGCTCCAAAATCATATCCATCTTCTCACACCGAATTCGCGATAAAAATAATCCACCGGGGGGTCACGTTTTATTGATGAGGGTTACCATCCATCATTAAGATCCATCAAAATGTACTTAAAATACTAAAGCCATCCTTTTAAGGGACGCACTCTCGGAGCCAGCCCTTCCACTTCCAGGAATTGGTTCTAAAGAAATCACTGTGGATGTTCCCAAAGGCCCATAAACAGCGATATTCACCGCGGCATTGTTTGCAATAATGAAAAATTGGAAACAGCCTAAATGTCCCAAAGAAAATCGGTTAAACTAATGACAATACATTCCCACAATGTGATCCTGAGCAGGCCGCGGACACAGGTGCGTGGGAGCCCCATATTTATTGACACAGAGCAGTGGTTGGAACAGGCTTGTCAAGGGGAAGCAGAAAGTCGCAATGGGACGTTTAGGGGACCTTGTTTTCAGTTAAAATATATGTAGAGACGAGAGACCGATGTGATCGACGGATGACAGAGAGATGTAGGGTAGGTGGGCAGGTGGCTGGGGAGATACGCGCGCCCGCAGAACTCGGGAGAGACCCTACAAATATTTACTGCACGTCTAAGCACCAAGAGCACCGCCACGAGCTGGGACGCGGTAACGGGCGACACAACCTGACGTGCCTGAGGGGACGGGGCCCGCGTCCTGGAGGCACAGAGAGGCAGTGCGTCTGCAGCAGGGGAGTGGGGTCCAGTGGGAGCAGGGCTGCAAGCTCCAGCACCCACACGTGGTGGTGATGCAAGGCTCGGCGGCGGCATCCAGAGCTTGAGGGGCAGAGGGGAGCCGGGATGGGCCGCGCTGGTGCGTGATGGGTGTGCAGGGGCTCGAGAGACTCTCCCTCTCCTCCCACACACATGTGAAATTTTCTGGAATAACCATGGGGAGCAAGTGTGGGAGGCAGCTCCCTGGTGAGACGGTCCAGGTTCACAGGCCATCTCCCGGCTCTGGGTCAGGTGAGAGCCCTCGCCTCTCCCCCTGCTCCTCACCTGGGGGGGTGGTGCGGGCATCCGTCCTCCCACCTGCAGGGTAGCGGGGGGCACCCGCGTGAGCCCTCGGCAGGTCAGCAGGTCGGGGATGGGACGGTGTGTGCAGTTGTGCCGGAAAAGCCAGGAGCCCAGGCACGTTTGCAGGCGGGGAGTCAAGGCAACTGGGTTTCTTGACCTGTACCTTCCCCAGTTTTGTCCTCAGCTGCGGCTAACTGGGATGGTGAAGGTGTAACTGGGGGTGGGGCACAGGGAGCACGGGGTGGGGGGGTGTACTGGGCGGGAGAGGCGGGCCTAGGGGTGTGGGCACAGGGAGCACGGGGTGGGGTGCGGTGAGGAGAGGCGGGCCAGGGGAGGGGCAGCAGGTAAGAGTATGGGTTTGGAATCCAAGGACCCGGTTCAAAACCTAGACACCAGCTGTCTGCTTCTTCTCCCTGTGACCTTGGGCCCCTGCGTCCGTGTCACAGTCACCCCGTTCTCTGCAAGCACGCTCCTGGGGCGCTGCCGGGGGGGCAGCCGTCTCTGGGCAAGTCCTGTGAGCACCATCCAAGCCCCCCGCTGCCCCTCCTGTAGTGCTACCATGCAGAGTCAAGGCTCTGGCAAGTCCCGCAGTGTGGACGGCTGTTGGATTTTGCTGAATGCCGTCTGTAATCCCCAGGGCTGAGGCATCGCTGGGTTGGGTTGAGTCCCCGGAAAGATGCCTGAAGACAGGGATGGGAGGAGAGGGATTTCTTAGGAAGCATTTCAAGGAGGGACCAACAGGGAGTGGGCCTAAGCGACTCACTCGGGTAGCAGGCTCTGGGAGGCAGTGGGGGCCTCTCGCTGGGTTGTCCCCATGAGAATGGGGCTACCTGTACCCTCACATGCACACTCCCTAGTTGTCAGTTAAAGGCTGCTCCCGGGGAAGAGGCTGTGAATCCCCAGGTACTTCCCGCTCATCATGGCCACAAAGTAAGTTCTGGAAGCCTGAGGGGGGCCTTCAGCAGAGACACACGGGTGCTGGACCCGGGGGGTGGAAGCTCCCAGGAATGGGCAAGAAAGTAGCAAAAGCACCAGAGAGAAGAGCAGGTCACTGACAGTGTCAAGGCTCTGACAAGTCCTGCAGGACGAGCCGCTTTCTGACTGGCTTAACCCAGGGCTCTGGGGGCACGAGCCCCGCGGAGGAGAAACAAAACGCGTCTCTCCGAGAAGAAAACGAATCCCTTCGCGACTTTTGGGAGCTGCAGTTCCACAGCTGACGGGGGTGGCCGGGACAGAACCGGGCCCCCTTGGAAAATGTGAGGCCTATGTGTCGTCCCTGGAGCCCAGGCTCTGCAGACGGGACACAAACCCGTGACGTCAGGAGAGCCGCCGCCCTCTCGCTGGAGCTCCCTGGGAGCCGTGGCATTGGAGGAGAGAACTCTCTGGAAGGCCCCCCCCCCCAGTGTGACCTTGGACTCGAGGCCACCAAGGGCCTGCGACCACTGCCACCCCTAAGTCTGTCACGATGGCCAGAGGACCTGGGAGCCTTACTATGAGGCTGGGGGTCGTCCCAGAGGAAGACCCTGGCATCTCCTCTCTGCTCTGACCCTTTAGAACAAAATCCAAACTCCTCACCAGGCCCTGTGGGACTTGTCCCCCTGACCTGTGTGCATCTCCACGTCCCCACCCTCTGCTCCACCCACCATCCACCCCCATCCCCAGCCCCATCAGCCTTTTTTCTGTGCCTCCCAACCACCAGGCTTGCTCCTGCCTCAGGGCCTTTGCACTTGCTGTCCCCACTACTGGGAAAGCTGTGCCCCAGAGCTTTACCTGCAGGATCTTTCTCATCCATTCAGGTCTTAGCTCCAACTCTCCTCTTTGGGGGCCCCACCGGCACCCCCCACCCCCTTGTAATGGAGCCTCCAAGCTCTTCCATTTTCTGAAATTCTTTTTTTTTTTTTTTTTCTTAAAGTATTGCCTAGAATCGGCCTCCAGGGAGGCAGGGACCGTACCTGTCTTTGCCGCCGCTGGGCCCCACCGCGTGGAGAACCACAGAAGTGTTCAAAAAGCCCGTTGATGATGGAGGGGAGGAGGGAAGGGAGGAGGGAAGGGAGGAGGGAAGGGAGGAGGAAGGGAGGGAAAGAGGGAAGGAAGGATCATCCGGCCGACCTGTGCTGCACGGTGCGGGCTTCTTGGCTGAGGCCAGGGACACGGCAGTAGAAATGATGCAACCCACGGGCATCCACATGCGTGGTGTGGGCGCGTCCCAGGGAGGAACCGGGCAGGGCAGCGGCAAAGGCCGTGGGACATGAGCACCACGGGGGCTGCCCCCTGACCTTGCAGCAGGTCGTGCTCGTGCACCCACTTCACAGATGGGGGACCGAGGTGCGGAGACCTGGACCATGTCTCCCGAGGTCACACAGCGCTGGGCGCACTGACGCCGTCGGCCTCCCACCCGGACAGGGGAGCACAGCCCCTGGCACTAACGCCTCGTCGCCTCGCCCTGCCCCTTGGCGTGAACCGCCCCCCCCCCCCCCCGCCATGATGCAAGGCCCGCATTTCCAGCCAAGGGACCGGGAGTGAAGTATCGCAGCGGCCCCGGGAGTCCGCAGCCGCATCCACGCAGGCCCAGCTCCGCGATCCGCTCCGCAGGGCTAGGCCCTGCTCCCCCCGCGGCTGCCCCTGCCCGGGGTAAGGGGGGGGAAGTGTCAACAGGAGCCTTTGCTGGGAGCCCTACTCAGAAACCACCCTATTGAGTTTTTTAAATTAAATCTATTTATAATTTATACCCTGCCTGCCTCCAAAAAGGATTTGAGGTGGTTTACGATAAACGACACATAAAATGGAAAGGCTGTTAACTAGAAGAGAGAGATCAAGACCACCAGGCGGCTCGAGGGGGCAGGAAATCTCCTGAGGGCCGAGGGCCGGGGCTTAGGGACAAGGTGACAGATGACGCGTTGCAGTCTGACTCCCTGCGGCCCCGCGGCTAATGCGAAATGGGCCATCGTTGCCTGGAGCCCCGGCCCCCCCCCAGCCCCCCCACCCCGGGGCAACCTGGAAGCACAGCCACCTCCAGACTGAAGCGGGAAGGCACCCGACTCTGGGGGCCGCGGCCCCCCCTTCTCTGACTTCCTGCCCCGCTCTTACTGGTTCTCAGCAAACGGGCCCTACCCTCGGGGACCGGGGACCTCAGCCCCTCCTGCTCCCTGACGCCCCACCTACGTGCCGAGCCAATGAATAAGCATCTCCCCTCCCTCGTTTCACAGGTGAGCACCCCAAGGCTCCGAGAGGGCAAAGCAGGCACCCGAGGCCACACAGCCCAGCCCGCGGCGGAGCCGGGATGCGTATGCAGGCGGTCGGGCTCCCCAGCAAACACCCGCACCTTGCACCCTCGTCCTGCCATCCCTCTAAATCGGGTGGCCCGGCCCACGCGGGAAACTGAGCAATGGCACGTGCCGGGCCTGTTTCCGACTTGCCGGTGGACATCTGAGTCTTCCCTCCCTCCGGCCTCTTCGAGCGCTGTGCTGTTCGCCCTCGTCCCGTTGACGGTTCCTCGCTTCCCCGGCTAACACCTGTGCCTTTACTCACCCACGAACACAAACCGAAACACTGTGGTGGCGCCGTGTGAATCACTGGGAACCACACATCCCATCAGCCTGGGTGGGGACAGGGTGGGGCCCCCTGGGGGGCCCTTTCCATGTGCACTTGGGTCCACCAGCACTTCTGTGTCTACGCAGCCGTCCCGGAGAAGCAGTCACACGGGTGCCCGGAGCCAGGATGATACACGCGCATCAGATCGTCGTGCTGCGCGTGTGCCTTAGCTCATGCAATGTTCTACGTCAGTTAGATCTCGATAAAGCTAGAAAGGCGAACGAATGAGCCAAAATAGCAGTTTTTAAAACAGCAGAGCAGCAAACCACCTCCATCTCCATCGGCAGAGGAGGGAAATCCGCCCTGGCGCTCACGGCCCGGAATACTACGCAACAGGTACAAAAGAACCCGGGGTGCCTCGAGACGTTTCCACATGACTGGAAACATCCCTCCAGTGTCCTGGAAGTCTCCCCAGGTTTGGACCGAGAGGGTTTACACCCATTTTTTTTGTTTTAAGTGAAGTGCACCAGTTAGTTTTTACTGTGCTTTTTGTCATATTTAAGTTGTGATAAAATACACGTAACATGAAATTTACCACTGTAATCAAAAGATGCGACTCGTGGCATTAAGTATATTCACGCTGTGCAATCATCACCACCACCTCGTCCCACAAAGGGAAACCCTGTGCCATGAGGCAGGCACTCCCCACCCCCACCCGCCCCAGGCGACCACAAATCCACTTTCTGTGGCTCTGGATTTGCCTGTTCTGGCCATTTCACGTGAATGGAACCCGACAAGACGTAGCCTCGTGTGTCTGGCTCCTTTCACCGAGCATAACATGCTTGAGGCCGCTCCGCGCCACAGCAGGTGCCAATACCTCATTCCTTATTATGACTGAATAAGTCCAGTGAAAGGGCGAGCCCCATTCCGCTTATCCATCCATCCGTCTGTGCAGGGATGCCTGGAACGTGTCCACCTTCGGCCCCTGAGAATCGTCTGCTGTGAACATTCACGTACAGGGTTTTGTGGGGACCCCTGCTTTCACGTGTCTCGGGTTCTTCCTGGGAGCGGAGCTGCCAGCCACGTGGAAACTTCTTGAAGCATCCTGCGTTCTTTCTACCTGCTGTGTAGTATTCCAGGCCGCAGGCGCCTGGCGGGTTTCCCCGCTCCTCTGCCGATGGAGATGGAGGCGGTTTGCTGCTCTGCCGTCGTAAACATTTGCTGTCCTAGCTTTACTGAGATATAGATGACGTAGAACGTGGCGTAAGTGGGAGACACAGGTTGCAGGGTAATGCTGACAATACGGTCTAGTTAATGGAAGAAAATGACTCAGATGTATTTGAAATGTGAACAGTTCGTGTGTGATAAATGGGGGTGAGCTTTGGGGGCAGTGAAGGGGTGAAGGGGGAGGAAGAAGGGGAATCTCCTCTTTGAATCCTTTTGGGAAACATTCTGTGACAAGAGCCCACGCTGGTGCCCCAGGTCCACGGCCAGCTCCGCGCTCACCGCCTTTCCTCCCTGCGGTCAATCCCTCCGGGCATCCTGGCCTTTCCAGGGACCCTGTCACCTCTCCCAGGTCCTCTCCTCTCCCATCACGCACGTGGCCGACCTCGCTGAAGCTTACTCCGCGTAGTCCACAACCCCCCCACCCCCACCCCAGGGAGCTTGAAGTCCAGAGGCGAGACCAGCCTCCACCACGGACCATCTTTCGTTTCGCTCTCTGGAGCATCAAATTCAGTGTTGCTCTCCAGGGAGAAGATTCTGGAAGAGCCCCCAGGAGACCTGAAGCATGGACCCGCACAATCACCTGGGAGGCTCCTTAAAGCCCTCTCCCCTCCCCCGATCCCAAGCTGCACCCCAGATCTGCTGAGTCAGAATCCACAGCCTGGGGGTTCCTTCCCAAGACCAGTTTGGGGAGCGCAGCCGCCAGCCACACAGCAGCTGCCTGCGCTCCCGCTGCCACCGCCGCGTCCCCTGTGCTGCGGCCGAGAGCCCCGCCTGCATCCGCAGCCCTCCCTGCGTCCTGCTGGGCCCTGCTGCCTCACATCTGCTTTCTTCCCTCTGGCCCCACAGAGGCACCTGCAAAATATTAATGCCCCAAGTTGGGAAACTTTGGAGCCACACGAGGGGCCTCGCGCCTAAGGCAGATGACGCTCCTCGGCCAGATCGATAACCTGTAGCTGGAAATGATTTGGGTTTAGGAAATGAACGTGACGCCGGATCAGAGCTGTCAATTAGCCCGCAGACCCGGCCCCGGCCGGCGGGCCTGTTTGCTCAAGGTGACGGTCTGCTTATGGAGGTTATGAGCTCTTTATGTGCCAACCTGTGCCCTCCTGGCCTCTTCGCCAGGCCATTTGGCTGTGTCTAAATCAAGACATCTCAGTCCGCAGCCACCGTTAGGTATTCACGCGCCGGGCCGCCTTTCTTCCCCTTGTAATCGAAATCTAATTTATTGGCCCAGGGATGTAGGGAGCAGCCTACGCACATAGCTGGTGTGCAGTGAAGAATATAATATACAACGTTCCCGTGTAATAAGGCTCTTTATAGAAGGCATTAAGTAGGGGCTGGCTCAGAGCACCGACGCAGCGATGATTAATTCCTGCCTGGAAAATATCTACGTTGCAGACCTCAGAAAGCTCTGTGGGGGCAGGACGGGGCCTGGCGCCTCCGAATTCTCTGGCCGGTTTTACATCTGGGTGGTTTATAAGATTAGATGTGATTAAGCTCCCTGAGGGCAGGAGTCATGTTTTATAGGGTCCCTCGCCCCGTCTAGCCATGATGAAAGGTGTGCAATAAACTCTCGTGGAATTAATCTGGATGGAATTGAAGTGAAAAGTTATTCTTTATGCACTTGCTATGACTTTGGGTTTGGCTTCCTCAGCTGATGAAGAACTGCACGCACCCTCCTGCCTCCGAAGGCCCGAGAACCGGGGTGGCACAACAGCCGGGAAGCCTGGCTCCTGCCTCAGCCACTGCGGCCGCGCGGCCTGAACGAAGCCTTGATCTCCTGGGGTCTCAGTTTCCACGCAGGTACCGGGAGGGGGGGCGCGGTGGTGTGGTTCCCTCTGGGGAGGATTAAAGGCTGCTCCGAGCACATTCACAGAACACGCGTGGGACTCCGTGCGAGGTATTTGTCTTCCCTGCTGACCACTCGGGAGCACGAGCGACGCAAGCATTCACTCATCACCCAGCAAATACCAAATCTCCTTGACTCTAAGGAGCCTGGTTTTTCACCTCATTAGTCTTTTTGACGCCAGGATGCCTCATAACATCGATATTTTTGAATCTACAGGAGTCCATAAACAAAAGGCCCCCCGCCCCGGGCCCAAATCCAGCCCATCGCCTGCGTTTGTAAATAAAGTTTTATTGGGACACAGTCAGGCCCACATGTGTATGGACTGACAAGGGCGGCCCTCGGGGCCACAGAGACTCTAGAGCCTGCAGAAGTATCCACTATCTGGCCCTTTACAGAACAAGCTCCTGGGCCCCTGCATCTGGGGTTTCCGAGGCCCCTGCAGCGGGAGCTGTCTGCATGGTGGTCAGAGCCAGCGCGGGGGCTCCAGGCACAGGCAGGACGGGTGCAAATCCTGTTTCCACCCCTGAGCAGCTGTGCAGCCTCCAGCGAGCTCCTCTCTGAGCCCCAGATTCTGATCTGTAAAAGGGGGACATGGCGAAGATTGAAGGAAATCTGGGGGCCTGGCAGTCACTAGGGTTGTTTTGAGGGGACATGCCAGAGACTGGGCGACACAGGGTTGGGAGTGGAGTCATGCACAGAACCGGCTCTCTTGGGGCACCAGAGTCAACACATTTGACTCTTGCTCTCGGCTCAGGTCTCCATCTCAGGGTCACGAGTCCGAGCCCCGCACTAAGCTTCATGCCCGGCGTGGAGTCTACTTAATAAAAACCAAACCAGGGGATCCCTGGGTGGTGCAGCAGTTTGGCGCCTGCCTTTGGCCCAGGGCGCGATCCTGGAGACCCGGGATCGAATCCCACGTCGGGCTCCCGGTGCATGGAGCCTGCTTCTCCCTCTGCCTGTGTCTCTGCCTCTCTCTCTCTCTCTCTGTGTGACTATCATAAATAAATAAAAATTAAAAAAAATAAAAATAAAAAATAAATAAAAAATAAAAAAATAAAAACCAAACCAATCAACAAAACAGACTCTGCCTTTGAGGTGGACTTTACAACTGAGGTATGAGGAACGAGACAGAAAAAGGCAGAACAGAGACCTAGGTCCTGGGTAGAGAATCCAGGGGCCTGAGGAGCCCAAAGGCAGCACCTAACCTGGCTGGTGGGTAAGTCAGGGAGGGTTTCTTGGAGGAAGTGGGATCTATGCTCAAATAGAAATGATACCTAGGGATGAGTTAGTGTTCAAGCCACGAGCAAGGGTCTTGAGGATCTGTCAGGCCTGGGGTTGAGTCCCCACTGCAGGACTTCCCGGCTGGGCCATCTTCACCACCCCGTGCTTCTGTGTCCCCATTTATGGGTGACGACCGTGATGACATCAGCTCTAATACTAGAGGTGGCCCTGACCCCACACCCCTGCGCCCTCTGCAGCAGGAGCATGAGTACAGTTGGGTGGTGGACATGTGCCCGCCTCGCCACCCCCGCTGCCCCCAGCCAGCCCCTCAGGAGGGACATCCAGCCCACAGATGAATTTCATTCGTCCTGCCCACAAAGTCTTTTCTTTTCAAAAATTTGACTTTACTTACAGCTAAAACCAAGAGCTTCTAAATGCCCAGCTTTGGTTTCTACTCAAACACCTGAAGGCCTGGTCACCTGGGGCCACCTTCCCTCCGGGGTGAACACGTAGTTGGTCATCCTTGCTCCCTCCCTCTCATCCTCACACACCTGTTACCTGCCAGCCCCGCAGGCCCCTGTGTTCAAACCCCCAAACCAGGTGCGGACGGTCCTGTGGGAGCAGAACCCCCGGGGCCACACCTGCCCTCTCCTCCTTGCTCGGGGCTCCCGGAGGCTGCTCCTTACAGACCGGTCAGCAGGCCCCCTGGCTTCTGGGTGTTTCACCCAGGGAAGGCACCCCCTGGAGGCCTGGGGAGATTGACCCTCCGGATTCTCTTCTGGCCACACCTCCTGCCACGCAGCCCCCCAAGGGCTCTGGTCCTCACTGCATCCCCTCCAGCCTGTGGCTCGGGGTGAGAACCGCCCCATGCCTTGTAAAGCGACTCCTCATTGAAACTTCTCAAAGGACCTTCATTCCCACCTGACTCTGATCCGAGGGTTTGTCCCGTGGGGGGTGCTCAGGGCACGGACACTGCATGAACAAATGCCCCATTGCCACTGTGTCCTCTGGGCTTGTCCCCAAGGCTGAATCAACATGAGAGCCGGTCATCTGTATCCCGCACCCCCAGCCCGCGACAACCACTGCTCCCACCTCCGCAGACTCAGAGCTGGGCCCCAGAAACGCCTCCGTCCCAGAACCGTACCCCCTTCCTGCCCAGAATTCACTGGGACGCTTCAAATGCAAGTCTCGTCCGCTGTGCAAGAGCATAAACAAAGCGGGTTTTAAATCATGTCGGGACGCGGGGCCAGTGCTCATTACCAGGTCTCCGGGAGGGAGTTCCAGCTGTCATCAGGTATTTTAACATGGCCCCAGAAAGCCACAGGCAGGCTCAGTCAGAGGCACGGCCTTTGCTGGGTGACACGCAGAGGCCGTCACAGTGGCAGCGAGGCCTGGCCACCGGGCCCAGGTGAGCGATTTCCTATACCTTTGAGGACAGAAGCAGAGGAGAAAGCACCCCTCACCCGCACCTGGCTCCCGGGAAAGGCCCTTGCTCCAAAGCCCCATTGAGTCCTCCTCAGAGCCCAAACTTTGCCTTCAGTCAAAGCGCAGTGACGCTAAATCTCGCTATGATGCGCGAGCACCTACAGCACGGCCACTGTGTTATCTCAGTTTGTAGAAGCATTAACTGGGGCCCAGCGATGACAAAGGTCTCTCCCAGGATCACAAAGCAGGCTGGAGGAGGGGTACAGTGAGACCGCCCAGCCCATCAGAGGGTGCCAGCCCAGGAGCGGGCGCGCAGGGCCCCGCGAGGTCAGGACGCTGCTGGGAGACTCCGCCCGGCCCACTGATGCTGATCTGATGGAAGACACCAGACCGCAGGGCAGTGAAGCGTGAAGCTCCACACCCATCGCAGGTCACACGAGCCATCAGCAGATACCTGCTTTCGCGAGGCTCCTTGGATGGCCTTGAAGAATTGATGGAGCCAGAGATGAGGCCAGCCTGGCATGGGGAAGATGAAACTCTGACATTGAATAACCCGAGTGGAGCAGCTGCTCCATTTCTGGAGGAGCAGGACGTGAAACGAAGCATGAGCTCGGAGAACGGTTCCTCCAAGGCGTCTTACGGAGGGCGCTAACAGTATGGGCACCAAACACGTGGGCCCGTACTAAGTGCCAGCCCTATACTAGGTGCCGGGACTAGACACCAGCGGAGTCCCTGCCCTCAGACAGCGCACGGGCCACAGATGGAGCAGACGGTAGGCGGAGGCCCCACTTAAGCCAGGGTGATCTTGCCAAGAGGGTAAGCCTGTGAACCCCAGTGTCCCCAGCTCCTCAGGGCCAGGCCTTGGAGATACCCGCTCAGGGATTCCAAACAGCCAAAGCTTATTCAAGAAATTAAGAAATAATGTCAGTCTAATTTGCTTCTTGCTTCTGTTCTATCACAAGGTAGAAGGAAGCTTCCTCCCACCCCCACCCCCCACCTTCCTTCTTCCTCTCTCTTTTTCTCTTCCTTCTTCTCCTTCTCCTTCCCCTTCTCTTGGTCGAAGACCTGTGTTTAGACATTTTGGGCCTAGTGGAGATCATCGTGGCAACAGAGTAGAGTTTGGGATTGAGATAGCCATAGAGCCTGAAAAGCTAACGTGTCCACTAGAAATTATAGATCGCATTACAGATACAGAACATACATGAACTAAATTTCAGACTCCTTTTCTTCAGGAAGAGAAGACTCAGAGTCTGGAGATGAAAGCGCCTCCTGGCATCGCTGCTGATGTTCACAGAGTGGCTGTGGTGGACTTGCAGCGACATTGTCTGTGTTTCACCCTGAAATAAAATCTCAGTCTCTGGTGAGCTCTTGCTGGCCCCTGGAGATTTGAGAAACACCTTTCACCCCCTGTTCCTCTCCTGTGCACTCCTTCCGAGCACCTCGCTCACTTCACCTCCACAAACTTCACTCTTGCCCCAACACCACGTGGGAAACTTGTCTGTTTCCTCTTCCCTTCCTCTCCTAGTCCTGCTTTATGTCCATATGGAGCCCTCTCACCAAAGAAAAGGAGTCTCTTCCTTCCCCTTTGCCCCGAGCCTTCCCAGCTCATCCTCCAAATCCTGGCATCCAGGGTGAGCACGCCTCTCCATTGAGCTGGGCCAGTCCTGGCGTGGGCCTGTACCCCTGGAAAAATTTCCAATAGCTTCCCTTTCCATCCTCAAAAGTGTCTCGGTTTGAACAATATGTTCTTTCTGCTAATACATCCCCTTTTGGCAAGGACTGCTCCTCCGAAAACCTTCATTAGGTAGGCCCCGCTGATCTTCTCTTTCCAAATGGCCTGCTCTTTTTCCACATGGTCTTACTTTGAAATTCACTGTTTTGTTTGAGAGAAGGGCATCTCTTTTGTTTTCCACCTACCTGAAGTGCTTGGTTCCTAGTAAACCACCAAACACACATGTGGTAGAGGGATGGATGGACTGACAGATCGAGGGAGGGATAGACAGGATGGAAGGGGATAGATGGATGGATGGTGGGGCAGATGGATGGATGGATGGGTTTTGGGAAAACCAGATGTGAACTTATTATAACCATCCAAGGGAAAGAGGGTGGTGACCTGGAAGGAGATGCTGGTAGAGAGAATGGATGATTTGGAGTTATTTGGGGTAGTAGTTTGGTGACCTCTGCTTTAGGATAAAGAACGGAAATTCTTTAGGTGCACATTTTACCTCAAACATCAGCCGTCAGATTTGTACACATCAAAGAGTTGGAAAATGGGCAGTTACAGCAGTCTGTGTGATGGTCCCAGTATTTCCCGTGAGAAGATGTGTGAGGAATCGCTTCTTGGTATTTCTCTGTGGGAGACACTGAGGTGGGTTTTCTGTCTGGATGCTAAGCATCCATGGAGAGGTCTTTTCCCTTCCCGCTTTCAGCATCTTTTAGGAAAAACAAACCATTCTTTCTGCCTGGGTGAGAAAGAAAAGCAGTGCTGGACTCAGAGAGTTAAGTCATCTCAATTACTCAACCGGTCGCCATCTTGAGCTTACGCTTCTCCTGGGACTACATCGGTTATGTGAGTAAATGTGATTTTTGGTGGAAGGAAAATCCAAATGTGTTCTTCAGATGAACATATTGCTTCTGGACACCAGTTCTGAGCCGTCTTAGAAATATTTTCCAGAGAGTAGGGCTGGGGGCAGTGAGGCGACTCTATGACTAGACCTTAGATCTTCTGCCCTTTTTCCATTGAGCCGGTGGCTTCCAAAATCACCACCGCGTAGGTAGCAGGAAGGAATGGGGTGGGGGAGGGGGCACAGAAACTGGATTTTTTTGGGGGGGGGGGGACTGTCGGCACATTTATAACAGAATTGTAACCGTATAATGTTATTGTATCATTTAACTGACATGTCTACTTTGGAATGTTTATAACTACCGTAAATCAAGAGGCCGCCAAGCCAGGGCAGCGGCCGCACATAGACATTCCAAGGAAAACGTATAAAATAAATAAGACAATCACACAGTATCAACGTTCCATTCCCGCTCAGAAAACGGAAAATTAACAGCTCCCGCACAAATGCGAGTGCCCAACACTGAGTCTGGGAGCGGAGGTGGCCCGGGCCTCCTTGCTAGCTCTCAATAAAGATGTCAAGTGAGGAAAAAGTCATGAAGGCAGTAAGGACAAAATGCTTGACCCCCGACAGCGGCCTCCGCCCCGCCACCTGGCTTCTCGGGCATCCCCTGTGCCGGGCGGGGACGGCGGGGGACACCCTGATTTCTCCATCTTCAGTCTGTGATTTCCTGCCCTGGGGAGGGAAGTGGGAAATCACAACAGTTTTGCCCTTGCCCTGTTTTATGACTTCTGTCCCATTTACATCATCTTAAAGAAAAAGATTTGCTACCCCCAAGGCAGAAACGTCGATGGATTTACACACTGCTTGAGATTTTGGACCTTAGTGATTGTTTTAGGGCCTCAGCTACTTTTGTGTTTTGACTGGCGGCTTATAAAAATACACATCTAGATGAATTCTGGCTAGATAAACATCTGGTCCTTAAAACTATGCGGGCTCCTGCTTTGAAGTCGGTAGCTCTACAACCCTCCCAGGATCGGTCATCAGCACTTTTCGGACACCTGAGCTGGTCTTTCCTTGCTCCATCCGCCGGGACGTGTCAGAGCAGTGGGTCAGAGCAATGGGTCCGAAAACTTTAGGTGGTTGGGGTTTATTTTTTCCTTTCAGTGTTTGCAGGACACTTGGGGGGCTCAGGCGGTTGAACGTCCGACTCTTGATCTCAGCTCAGGTCTTGATCTCAGGGTCGTGAGTTTGGATCCCACATTGGGGTCCAAGCTGGGTATGGGAGCTGCTTAAAATTTTTTTTTTTTCCAAAACTCTTCTGCTCCATCTGTCCCGTCATGGGGCCTTTGAGGTAGGAGGTACTAGCTAGGCTAATAAAAACTACCAAAAGTTAAAGATTAATAACCACCAGGGATTAATCACCTCGTGGAGGGCTTTGAGGGAGCTTTTTCTTTCTCTCAGGAGAGGGTCTCTGCTTTTCAACAGCACTGGAAGAAAATGCTAGGCTCGATTCTCCTAAAGTGTTCAAGAGGACAATTGCAAGGTATTTTCAAACACTCTATTTTCGTCTTTTTGAGTTCAATTTTTCTTTGCACATCAAATCAAGAAAATGGATAGACTTTGGATATTTCTGGAGCATGGATCTGGGAATAGGAAGGTGGGGAGGAGGGGAATACATTTTTGTCCCCACCTCTTTGGTGGCCTGAGAGATGTTTCGAAAGTTTAAGATAAAAAAAAAAAATCTTTTTTTTTTTTAAAGATTTATTTATTTATTCACGAGAGACACACAAAGAGAGGCAGAGACATAGAAAGAAGGAGAAGCAGGCTCCTCACAGGGAGCCCAATGTGGGACTCGATTCCCCAACCTAGGATCACGCCCTGAGCCTAAGGCAGACACTCAACCGCTGAGCTACCCAGGTGTCCCAAAAAAGCCATTTTTAAGAAAGACTTCAAACATCTCCATGGCCAACCCCAAACACAAGGGAAAGAGAATTTCCAGCGGGAGCTGGTGCTGGTAACAGAGACCCAGAGTCATTCCTGCCCCTTGGTGGGCAGAGCATCTTCTCTCTCCCTGGGCTGGGCCTTCATTTCAGAAGGAAAAAAAAAAAATCTTCAAACTCGGATCTAGAATTCATATAGCCCGGGACAAAAATGCAGGGACAAGTCCAAATATTTGACCAAGTCTGGCTTCTTTCTTGGTGCTTTTCAGACCACGTCCGTTCTCAGTGTTTTTTGCAGGTCTCTGCCTGTCTGGGTTTTGGACGCTCGTTCCTTCGGACCGTGAGTCAACGAGGACGGGGCCTGGTGGGGGCCCTGTACCCTTGGAGCTTCTCGTGTGACAATTGGACCAACAGAACTGTGCCCCCTCCATACCTGTCCTTCCCCAAATGCCTTGCTCTCTGCCCATGGATGGGAACGAAACGGTGCTTGATCTGCATTAACAGACAGGGGCCTAGGGCAGCCCCGGTGGCTCAGCGGTTTAGCGCCGCCTTCAGCCCAGGGTGTGATCCTGGGGTCCTGGGATCGAGTCCCACGTCGGGCTCCCTGCACAGAGTCTGCTTCTCCCTCTGCCTGTGTCTCTGCCTCTCTTTCTCTCTCTCTCTGTGTGTGTCTCTAATAAACAAATAAAATCTTTAAAAAAAAGCAACAACAGGGGTTTAGACTGCAGAATTCCAGATGTTGATATTTGTATTATTGGACCATAATTACATTTCAAAACAATGACTGCTCCCTGGAAGTTAGAGCAACTGTCCCTCTTTGTCCTTTGTTGTCTGCCCCTCAAGCGGCTCTCGGGGACCCCCAGGGGACACGGCCTGTCTGGAAGGGTCCTGTGGTTAGAACAGACTTGGCCCGGGTCGGAAGGTACCCTCGGACAGCAGGGGAAACCCCTGGTGAAGTTAATCAACATCCAGCCCGGAGCGGCTCAGGGAGCCTGGGCTGGAATCGGGGCGGGGGACCTGGCCTCGTAGTGATCCGATTTCTCCATGAATGAGCAGATTTGCTGCATCCCCAAGCCCCCTGCCCCCGGCGGGTCCCCTCCAGGGGAAGAAATCATGTTTTTAGAACATTTACAGTTCTGATCTTAGCCCCACTCCCAAATGAAATGCCGGAAATCCATTCTCAGTGGAGGGATGCCTTAACAACAACAAAAAAATCAGTTAGCTTGGGACACGGTCATTTCTACCCCCGTCCCCATGGCTGGTGAGTGGAGGGGGAGACTTCAAACATCTCCATGGCCAATGCCAGGTTAGCCAGCTGAGGTGGCAACGGTGTCCGCGCCGGAGTCCGGGGACTGTTTATTAAGATGTAAGAGGCAAAAGGAAAAACCAACAGGTACGTTCCAAGTTGCCCCTGACGTTTCTAGGTAAGGCAACGTGTCCTAACGCCGCTCAAGGGGCCCGTCCACGGGGCCATCCTGGGCGACACTTCGGAGCTCGGGCAGCCTGCGAAGCCGTACCCCCGCTATTGCATCCCGGGTCCTCACAGTGTAGACGATTGTAACTAGCAACGGTGTCTGAGATGATCAGCAACTGCCCAGGACCCCCGAAACGTCCCTTCCCTGCGACTTGTCTCTGATTAAAGGGACACAACCAGGTGGGTGGAGGTGACCACAAACAACCTGCTCGGGGTCACGGTTCTTAAGAAGGATGGTGGGTGGGCAGTGGTGTGAAAAGCAGCCGGTGTTTGGAAATCATCCTTAATCCCATTTGAAAATGCCCAGAAACACCAAAGGCAGCATCTGGCCCTTCCTCCCCATTCAGGGAAGGGAGGGAGGAGGGGGGCCCCTCCCGGGTCGGCGCGCAGGGCTCCCCGAAGCTCGGGGCTGGCAGCCTTTCATGTAACTAAGCTGGTCTTACCAGCCCCGGGCACACACCGGATGGAGCTTTCCTGCGGCTTCCAGCACCGAGACAATGTGGGCAGAGGGCTGAGCCAGGATAAGTACAATTTCAGTGACTGCCTGTCTCCAGCTCTATATTAATCTTTCAAAAAGGCTTCGCTCTGGAGGCAAGGTATTAGGTGGCTCAGCCAACTTCTTAAAAACGTTCCTGTTTCTTTACAGAATGTCAAGTGAGATTTCAAGGGGGCATACTTCATAAGCGAACTATGTTTTCCTTGGGGCAATAAACCGCGGCTCCGCGCCTCTGCCCCCCGCCCCGCCCCGCCAGCCGCCGGCCTGCCAGCCACAGGCTTCATCTGCTTTCCAGAGACACAAAACCAAACAAAAAAAAAACAACAAAAAACCTGTAGATGGTTTTTTTGGGGGTTGTTGTTGTTGTTATTGTTTGTTGTTTTTTATCCCCCGAGCGCAGCGAAGGTCCCTCCTGGGCAGCAGAATGAAAGTTAGGCTAACTTTATGCACCTCGAGGAGAGCGGATTTTGGCAGCGGACAGAAGTCGGGGGGTTCTTCTCTCGGCATCCTGGGCCGTGGGACCGAGAGGGGCCCTGCAGCCCCGGGGGTACAGAGCGCTGGCTGGGCCCAAGCCAGGCCTCCTGACTCCAGGGCGCCCCCCCGGAAGGGGAAGAGGGGGGCCCGGGGGGAGGCTTACGGGAGCCCGGCCCACATGACTGTACCCCATCCTGGGACCCACCCGGGGCCAACTCAGGGGACGGAATAGGAGCACGTGCCAAAGAAAGACACCTGGTGCGATGTGCCTGTGCCCTGGACTGCACGCCCCTCCCGGAGGAATCACACCGTGAAAGGCCACGCTCGATGCCAAAGGGACATCTGGGCACGCGAGGGGGCTGGCGGGGCGGCGGGCAGGGCCCCGGGAGCCCGCGGCCGCAGGGCTGGGAGGGGCAGCCGGGACTCGCCCAAGGTCACAAAGTGAGTTAGGAAGAAACAATCCGCTCCTACTCTGTCCCTAACAAGCAGAATCCTATAAAGAAGAAGAAAATGACTCTGGGGATTTGAACAAAGAAGCCAGACTATAAATCCACTCTCCACACAGCTGCGGTTCATCTCCTGAAATGCAAATCAGATGCCGCCCCCCAGCAACGCGATGCCCTTCAGAGGCAGCGCCCTGGGAAGAAGGACCCGCGTCCTGAGCCCCAGCCGCAGGGCCAGGCGGTCTGTGACGCCACGGCCCGCCCCCGGCCCCCCATCCCGGCCCCCCACACCCCCGCATACAACCTTTCCTGGAATTGTCTTCTTTCTCTGCGTGTCTCTGTCTCTGTCTCTCTCTCACCCAGAAACTCATTCATTCATGCAACAAGGGTCTCCCAAGCACCCCCTTCATCCCTGGCCCTGTGCTAAGCACCGAGGGTACAATAAAGGAACAAAATGAAACACAACCTCGTCCTCTTGGATCCAGCAAGACGTTAACCAAATAATCACAGAAATATTTTAAATATAAAACTATATACAGGTACATGTTTTTAAAAATCCCAGTGCAGGGGACACCCGGGTGGCTCAGTCGGGGAAGCATCTGCCTTCGGGTCCCAGGATCACATCCCGCCTCGAGCTCCCTGCTCAGCCAGGAGCCTGCTTCTCCCTCTGCCCCTGCTCCTGCTCTCTCTCAAGCCCACTCTCCCTCTCAAATGAATAAGTAAAATATTTAAAAAGAAATACCAGCGCAGAAAAGTACAAAGAGAACGGGGGGTCCTGCGGAGGCCCTGCTTTAGAGAGGAATGGGGGGACGTGTCCTTGGGAAAGGACTTCTGGGAACTGCAGGGTGATCAGACCGGAGGCAGGAGGGGGCAGGTGTATTCCCTGGGGAGCCTGGAGCAGAGAGGGAGGAGGGGCCGGGAAGATGGAGGCTGGGTGGAGCCTGGGGGTCTTGGTGGGGGGCGTCCCAGTCTGGAGCTGGAGCATTGTGTGCACGACCCCGTCCTGCTCTGGCCTTCCATATGGAGCAGCATCAGGTCTGGGCTTAGTACTCACACCCATTCAACCCCTGCACTGTCCCCTGGCATCCCCGGCACAGCCTTCCGGGGGCTGCTGAGGGGAGACCCAGGGTAGTTCACGCTCAGAAACGTGTCCAGTTACAAACCTAGTAAGCAGCAGAGCTGGGATTTGAACCCGAGACTTTGGGACGCCACAGACTGCTTTCCCTAGGCCCTGCTCCTGCCCCGCACCCCTGCCTCCCCAGCACCTGGTGCATCAGAAAAGGAGCATCCGTGGGAATGAATGAGCAATGCTTCTCCGGGGATGGCCGGGCCTCCGTTCCTGGGCCGTGGTGTCCCGGGGCTGAGAAGGGAACGGCCTTCTGGAGGGACGGGAAGCCGGCTCCCGCCAGAGCCTTCAGAGGCCGCAGAAGAAAAGGTCCCTCTCGACGTGCGGCGGCCCCACGGAGAAGGGGCGCAGGCCCGAGGGGCAGCGTGAGCTTTGAAGGAGCGGCGAGCAGCCCTCGGGATGGAAGATGCCCCGAAGCCCGTGGACGGGACGTGCGAGCCGCCGTCGAGCCGCAGACCTCGCTCAGGGGGAGACAGTACGTGAAGACTGTACGATCTGCGGTGCGGAAAAGTTTTAAATCCAGAATCGTACCTTAAGAAGCTAGAAAAAGACGCACATGTTGAAGCCAAAATAAACATAAAAGGGGAGCCGGGGGGTGGGGGGGGGCTCAGGAAGAGAAGCTGAAGGGGAATCTAGACACACATCCCCCCGCCTCCAGTCCAGGTGAGCTGGGACCTGACTGGGTTTGACCACAGAGGCAGGGGACCGGAGGTGCGGGGCGCAGAGGCCCTGGTCCCCCCATCCTGTGGGTGATCCCAGCATGCGAACGGCGGCAGGCACGGGGACGGCGCAGACCTTGGGCGGCCCCCGAGGACTGGCCAGCTTCTCTACGGGAGGGACACCCGGGGCCTGGCACGTAGGAGGGACCTGCCCTTAGTTTAAGGCTCCGCTGCCATCAACTCGAAATTCTCAAATACTTTCTGAACCAACAACCCTGCCTCCTCATTTTGCCACCAAGGCCTGTGGTCACCTGGCATTCAAGGCCTGGCACAACCCGGCACTACGTTTGCAGTGGGCTCTCCCCGCGTCCCACCAGGTCCCCACCAGGCTGACCCTCTGGGGCGCCTCTAGTGGGGCTTTTCTCTGCCACACGGGACCCTGGGGTCCGGGTCCCATTCATTCCACCTGCTGTGGGAAGCCCGCCTGACTGCCTGGCGCCTCCCCGTCCTCCCCCGGTTGGTGCCCATCCATGCCTCGGGGTGGGGGGGCGACAGTCGAGCTCTTGGTGTCAGAACATGCCCGAGCCAGACCCCCAGGGGTCACAGACCCAGCGCGGTGCCCGAGCTGGAGACCCAGCGGTAAATGAGAGTGACGCTCTCTG
Source organism: Canis lupus baileyi (assembly GCF_048164855.1). Lineage (NCBI taxonomy): Eukaryota > Metazoa > Chordata > Mammalia > Carnivora > Canidae > Canis > Canis lupus. The sequence goes on along the minus strand of NC_132863.1, from coordinate 45,392,202 downwards.
CCTGGCAGGTGACAGGAGAGCACGTGAGAGGCCAGGAGAACAGGAGCCCTCGGCGCACCCTGGCTTCCACGAAGGACAGGGGACGAGAAGGAACCACAGGAGGGAGGAGAGAGGTGCTGCAGATCGGACCGCTGGGTGCAGCCGCCACAGCAGGTCGGCCAGAAAAACTATCGACGTGAGACACAGGGGCACCCAGGGGGCTCAGGTCATGATCCCCGGGTCCTGGGATCGGGCCCCGCATCGGGCTCCCTGCTCACGGGGAGGCTGCCTCTCCCTCTCCCTCTGCCCCTTCCCTGCTTGTGCTCTTTCTCTCATTCTCTCTCTCAAATACATAAAATCTAAAAAAAAAAAAAAAAAAAAAAAAAAAAGACACACACACACACACACACACAAGCGTGTCAGAAGCCCTAGCCATCTGAGACAGAGCAGGACAACGCAGGTCCAAACCCTGAAGGGACCACAGCGGCCACAGCAGACCCGCATGGCCGGTGGGCACGGCCAGCACTTGGGCACAGGCGCCAGGTGGGAAGCTGGAGCACGTGAGGATGTTTCAGTTCTCAGGAAGCCACTAGACCCCTTCCCAGCCCTCATCCTTCCACACCCTCACCACCGCTCGGCATCGTTGGTCCTCCTAAGACTCTTGGCCATCCCGGGGCGTGTAGTGCGTGGTATCACCTGTGGTTTTCATTTTCATTTTCCTGATGATTAGTGATGCTCGACGTCTTCCCGTGTACGAATCGGCCGTGACGTGTTTTCCTCGGTGACGTGTCTTTTTCAAGTCCTCCTTCATTTTACAAGTGGTTGCTCCTTTTTATGATTGAACAGTAAGTTATTTACAAATCGTAGAGACACGTCCTTGGTCGGATACGCATGTCCCATGTTTTCTCCTAGTCTGTGTCTTTGTCTTTTCGTTGACTTAATAGTGTCAGAAAGTCTTCTTTTTTTTTCATTCCAGAAAGTTCCTTCATGACCGTTCTTAATCAACCGTCTCCCTCCACCCACGGCGTTGCTTTTTCCGGAATGTGAATGTTGTGTAAATAGAATCTACGGGTTCAGTAGCCTATGGAGCTTCTCTCCACCCGCTCATCGCAAAACCCTCAACATCCACCTGCGTGGCCGAGCCAGGCCTTCGTCCCTCCCGACTGCTCAGTAGCTGCATTGTGGAAATTCCTTTCGTGTGGAGGCACCACCCATTCATCAGCGGACAGATATCCACTGTCAACACTCGGGGACATGACATGTTTTTATGCACGTCTGTTCTTAGTTCCTCGGGGCAAATATCTAGAAGTGAGGTTGCTGGGTCTTCGGGTACACGTACATTCACCTCGGTAAGAAACTGCCTGACGATTCGCCCAAGTGGCCATCCTGTTGGGCATTCCCATCAGCAAGGGTTGGGAATTCCAGTCGCTTCTCATGCTCACCAGCACTTAAGTCGGTATCTTTGGTTTTTGGATTTAACCTGCTTTATCTTGGTGAATATTCCACACGTATTTAAAAGAAAAGTGTGTTCTGCTGTTGGGTAGCGTTCTGTACTAAAAAATGTCAACGAGACCAAGGTGGTTGAAAACCTTGTTCAGGTCTTCCATTTCCTTACCAGTTTTCTTCCCACTTCTATTGATTCCGGGGTGTTGCCATTTCCAACTATAATTCTGGATTCATCCATTTCTCTTTCCAGCTCAAGTACTTTTTGTTTCAAGTATTTTGTATCTCTTATTTCTGTGTGTATATTTAGGATTCTCACGCCTTCTTGTGAGTTGACTTCTGTAGCGTTAAAAATGTCTCTATTCAGCTCTAGTAATATTTCCTGCTCTGAATTCTACTTAATAGACCACTTCAGCCTACTTTGGATTTGCATCCGGACAGCCCATCTTCTTCCAGCATTTGACTTTGACTCATCTGTCTTCACAGTAAAAGTGGCTTTCTGGAAGACGCTGTGTGGTGGTGTCTTGCTTTTATCCCCAATCTGATCATCTCTGTCCTTTAATTGGGGTATTTTGATCGTTGCATTCCATATTAATTTCATATCATTATTGATGCAGTTGGGTTTATATCCACCATCTTGCTGATATATGTTAATGATTCCATTTTATTTCCACCACTGGCTCACAAGCTAGAGCCCTTTCTTTTATTTTTACAAATTTGCATCTTTAGCTTATCCTCATCTAGGCGACTCACTTATGATGAGATACTTTATCACAATAGCCTTTCATTGCCTCTCTCATCTTCTGTGCTTCTGTAGTCACATATTTTACTTTTCCATGTTATAAACCCACTGCACATTGCTATTGTTTGAGGTAGTCAATTATTTTTTTTTCTTTTTTCCTTTTTTTTTTTTTTTTTTTTTGAGAAGTCTCCATGTCCAGCATGGAGCCCAACACGCGACTTGAACTCTGGACCCTGAGATCAAGACCTGAGCTGAAGTCAAGAATTGGACGCTTAACCAACTGAGCCACCTGGGGGCCTCTAGTCCATTATATTTTAAAATAATTTTTGAATGTGAAATGAATATCTCATATTTACACACACAGTTGCCATTCATTCCTTTCGTAGCTAAGTTTCTACCTGGCATCATCATCTTTCTGCTCTGAGGACGTTAGTGCCATGCTTCTTTATTGCCGACAGGTTGCCGCCAATTCTATCTTGCTTTTTCCTTGTCCAAAGAGTCTTTATTCTGCTATTATTTTGAATAATATTTTTGCTGGGTATAGATAGATTGTTTTCTTTAAAGATGTCATTCCATCATTATTCTCTGGTTTTTTACTTACTTGTGTGGATTTCTTGTTCCTCTTAACATAATGTGTCACTTTTCCCTGGATATTTAATGTTTTTCTTGTCCCTGTTTTCGCCACTTCAGTTATTATGTATGTCAGTGTGGATTTGGGAGGGGGAGGTTGTTTTTTGGTTTTGTTTGTTTTGTTTTGGTGTTTATCCGGTTTGTGGCTAGCAGGGCTTCTGGGATCTGAGCATTACATTCATAAAATTTGGAAAATAGTCATTATTCCTTCAAATTAATTTCTGCCCTCCACTCTCCTCCCACAAACATACTTTTCTTCTTGGACTCCCAACCCCACATGCTTGGTACTGTCCGCGGGTCTCTGAAGGTCTGTTCCATTTGTTTCCAGTCTTTTTTTTCCTTGTTCCATTTCAGAGTATTTCTGTCTTCAAGTTGACCAATCTTTCGACTGCATTTTCTAATCTGAGGTTAATACCATTTGGCAAATTTTACCTTTCTGATATTGCATTTTTCAACACTGGAAATTCTATGTGGTTCCTTTGCTCTCTTAAATTTCTTCCTTAAATACTGTTTTCCTTAAGTATTGAATTTCCTTAAATATTGAATGTACATTTAACGACTGTTTTAATGTTATTGTTTGCTAATTCCATGATCCCTGTCGTTTCTGGGACCATTTCTGCTGACTCTCTCTAGATTATGGGTCACATTGTTCTCCTGATTAATAAATCTAGTGATTTTTGATTGGAGGTTGGACATGATGATTATTACACTAAGTCCAGATTTGGTTGTCTTCCTTTAAGCATGTGGGGCTTGTTTTGGCAGGCAGATGTCAAAATAAAGACTTTTGTGGACAAAGACTATTTCAGACTTTATAAGTTCAGTTTGACCTTGTGAGGCTTGTTTTTAATCTTTGTTAGGGTGGGTCTAATGTAGTCTTTATTCTAGGATTAATTTAGGCCACTATGGAGGTGTGGCCCTCTGGTTTCTCCAATGAATGCTAACTGGTCAGTGAGGACTCTACTCTGGTTAATCTAAATTTGAAACCTCCCCGCCCCCCAAAAAAACACACACACATGCGCGCACACACACACGTACACATACACACACATATGTCGTTGTGTTAGCCCCTAGGAGCTGTTTAGCTTGGAGCTCCTGAGCCATTACACACACGGCTTCATGAAGTTTCATCCTATACACATGGACCTTAATGTGCAGCTAAGATCCAAGACCAATACTAACTTCTGGAGTTCTTACACTGCATGGCCCCTCCTCTATGTAATCTGTCCCACATATCCTAGGCTCTTTGGCCACCCCCAGTCCCCTTGAAGCCAGGAAGTGGCTTCAAGCAGAAAGTCAAGGTGATTGTAGGGCTAACCCAAATGGTTTCCTTCTCTGTGGTCACAGGCATGGACTGCCCATTGCCCAATGTCTGACAACCGTTGTTTCACTTACTTTATCTAGGTTTCTGGTTACCCATTTAGCTCATTATCCACCATGGCCACAAGGTTAAAACACATCATGACTAACTCTTGCTCAACATACTCTCCATCACTCAGAAGATAAAGGCCACAGTCCACACCACTTGCCCTAAGGTACTGTCTGAACTGCCCCCTGCCCCCTCTATCCCCTCACTCTCCTCTTCATCTGTGTGGGTTTTGAAAATGCAGGCCCTCTACCCAGAACACTCTTCCTGCCCTCACCACCTAACTCCTACTCATTCTTCATTTCTCTGATCAATTGGGGAAGACCTATTGGACTATGTCTCCCTATTATATCCATTCATAGCCCCTTATACCTCTCCTTCAAAGAACACAGATTCTACACAATGTGACTGCCATTTGATTATCCTGCAAGAATACAAGTCCCATTAGGCATAGATTCTCTCTCCCCAGCACCTACCAGACTGCCAATCCCACAGTAGGTGCTTGGTGAGGATTACTGAAGAGAGAGGCATCTACTAACAGGTCTATCACCTGTCCCTTTCTCTCCATTCCCCTTTCCTTAGTTTAGACTCTCCCCATGTGTGGCTTAGACCACACAAAGTCTCCTTTGTGACAACCACCTGACCACCACCTTGGCTACAGCATTATCCTTCCACGCTGTAGCCAGGGAAGCCTTCCCACACACAGGACTGACCGTGTCACTCGCCTGAATAAAACCGTCCTGGTACTTGTCTTTCTCTCACTGGCTTCACTCATATATGGAATTTAACAAACAAAACAAATGAACAAAGGAAAAAAAGAGACAAACAAAAAACCCAACTCTTAAATACAGAGAACAACACAGTGGCTCCCCAAGGGGAGGGGAAGTGATGGGCATTGAGAGGATACTTGTCACATTGAGCACTGAGCAATATATAGAATTCTTGAATCACTCCATTGTACACCCGAAGCTAACATAACACTGAATTTAATTATATTTGAATACAAAATCATAATAGTTTAAAAAAAATAATAACCCCCGAAAAAGATACCTTGTGGAGCTTCCTACCACCTCTGGGGAGAAAAGGGAGTTTAAAAATTTGACCTTCCCCAACTCTCTGCCTTTTCACATCCCATCCCATCCTTGACCCTCCAGCAGCATCCTCTGATTTGCATCCCCCCGACACGGCACAATGGGAAGCCTCCGTGCTGCTGTCCAGGTGGTCCTTGCTGCATGACGAAACACAGATGTGTCTCTGAGGAAGCTGCAATTGTGCCAGCCTTTCTGCAAACTGTGCCAGTGCAAAGCAGGGGGAGCAGATAAACCAGAGGGGCTAAAGTTCCAATGAGGGGGCCCCGCTGCCTCTGAGCCATGCGCCCACTCACAAGGCCCCAGAGCTGGCGGCCCATCGCTGGAGATGACCCTTCATCAGCAAGACACCCAGGGATCCTCCCTCGGCACCCACGGGGCTCCCTAGGGAGTTCTGGGCCCCCTGGGCCTGGTGGGAGGGCACGCTGTGACTGATGTGCGCCACTCTGTGCCCAGCAAGGACTCCGCAGCCAGACACATCACCTCTGCTTCCTGCCTTCAGGTCACATCACCTCTTGTGGCCTCGGTGGCTTGGCCAGTACCGGTACTCCTCCTGAAAAAGCCTCCCTCAGCAGGCTATGAGGACCCAGATGCAGCAGGCTCCTACCCCAGCCCCGACCTCCATCTCCCTGGTGCACACCCGGTGCTGGCACGCCCGCCGTCTCCTCCCGCTCAGCCCCCTGGGGACACTCGGCAGCCACCACCGCTCACACCCTCTGACTCTGCGGGTGGGTGGAGGCGAGGCATCCTGCTGTGTAGACACGGGGAGCAGGCATTGCAGCCACCCAAGGAGCCTGGGTCGGCTTGGCCCCTCTGCTAACGTGGAGGCTCCGATCTGGGGGGGCTTCCACGAGGGGGCGGGAGGAGGAGGGGGGGCTTAGAACCCAGCAGCAAGGCAGAGGCTCGCAGGCAAAGCGCAGCACCCCCTCCCCGCTGGCTCTGCTGCTCTTTGACTCCCTTGGAAAAAGCAATCCAATAATGTCAATATGACCCATGGCAGGAGTTGACCTTCCCGGCCCTGGGGAAGGTTCCGGCTGACCAGACAGGTTCCTGACAAATCAGAATTTCTCCTGCGCTCGGTGAGGGCAGGTTTGGAGGTGAGCAAGCCATAAACCACTGTGGTGCCTTCAAAAAATGAGATAATGCAGTCAAGCGACACCAGCATTAGGCGGATTGAGGGATGCCTGACACACCATTTCCTTGGAAGGAGTGGGGGCGGCCAGCCCCCAGCCCAGGGGGTGCAGGGAGCAAGGAAGTCGTGGGGGGGTGGCCAATTCACAGCCGCTTGGACTCTGGGAACTTTTCCTCGAAGCAAATGATAACTTAATGGGGCGAAAAACTTGGGTGGTTTTGAAATTCCAGCACAACATCCCCCCCACACACACACACAGTGGAGCCAAGGGCTCAGGCTTCAGCCGTGGTCACTGATGCTGAAGTCAGCCCATGGTCCTGATCGGACATCTGGGGGGCCAGGGGGTGTTGGCCATGGGGGGACCGTGGACAACAGCGACAGAGGAGATTTAGCTGGAATGACGGCAGTGACCAGCCATGTGGCTGTGACTCAGGTCCAATTTCTCCCTCTCCGCCTCTTGCCTTGGATAAACTCCATGTAGGTGACACCAGAGTGATTGCCTGGCTGCCATTTGAAGGCACCGTGACATATAATAAGCCACTCAAACCATAAGTCAACATTTATCTGTAGGGAGCCACATTCTGCACGTCTAGAAAAGGCGAATTTTCCAGATGAGAAGGACCTTGAAGATTTTCTACTTCAGCGGTTTCCACCCTCCTGGCTGCCCGGCATCACTTTTGTTCTTTCCCCCGCCAGGCCTCATGTTTGCAAAGATTGTGTGGCCCAAACTGCCTCCGTTAAGTAATAATTAATTTGTTTCCCAATTGTTTAATTAATCAAAGACATAAATAACTGCCAACCTGAGCTTTTAATCAGTGTGGGGGGAGAGAGGGCCAAAATGCTGACACTTATTAAGCACCTGCCACGCACCAGTCACTGGCCAGACACCCCCCTGTTGTCTTTCATCTTGTCCTCGCACAACCCTTCTGTGCAGGGACGTGGAGGCGCAAAGGAGTCCTCCCCTTGTCCAAGGTCACACGGGCAGCCAGAGGCAAAGCCAGACCTGGTTCCTGGGTCTGCTTGATGTCACAGGGTCCCATGCTTTCTACCACCCTGTTACTACCTCTATGGTCACCACCACCCCGAGATGCTATAAAACCAGCCCAGGGGCAGAGGAAAGGCAGCCTGAAAATCTGAACACGTCTCCCCTGTGTTGGGTCAAGACTCTTTTCGCTGCAAGTGACAAAAGCCTGACTCAAACTGCCCTGGAAAAGACACAGGGAATAGGAACTGGTTGGCTCACATGACTAGAGTCAAGGTAGTCGAGCTTCAGGCATGGCCAGATCCAGGAGCTCAAATAAAGTTGTGTACTCTCTGGGTATCCAATACCCAGCATCCAAGCCTGCTGTAGATCCTGCTGGCGCAGCCTCCACAGCAGACCCCTCGAGCCCCTTGACAACCGCCCCCCACACGCTAAGGCTTCTGGGCCCTCCCTGCCCGCTGGGCCCCGGCGTCTACTCCCACCCCCACATATCCTCTCAACTCCGCAGCCAGAGAAAGATTTCAAAATGAACCACGGTCAGCCTTCTGCTGCATTTAAATTCAGAACTCCTTCCCGTGATCAGCAGGCCCTACACCATTTGGCCCCGACCTGCCTTACCGGCAACCCTCTGGACACTCGCCTCACCTTGCTGGGGAGCCTCTGCCACAATGACATTTCCATCTCTCCAAATGCCTCCACTTCCACCTGCCTCAGGGGCTTTGCACTGGCTGCTCCCCTCCCTAGGCTGGTCCCTCGTCATTCATGTGTCAGCTCCCATGTCACCTCCTCGGGAAGCCTTCCCTGAGCTCCCCACCTAATATCGTCGTCCCCTGAGGTTACCCTCCAGTAGATCCCTCAAATTTTATTGTCACATGTAATTATCTCATTATTTGGTGGCTCATGGTCTTTCCCTTAGAAGGTAACTTCCAGGGCAACAACCTTTGCACCCCAAGCTCAGGAACTGGCTCCCACTACACCTTCCTTGACTCTCTGTGGAATGGTGAGCAAACGGGTCTATTGGGCAAACATGTGACTTCTGTGCAGAGTTACCAAGGATCTTGCACTGGCTATGCATGGGGATGTCACCAACTCTGCTGCCCCATGGTAAAACCTGGAAGAGCCAGTGTCTGGAACCCCGGTGAGAGGTGTGTACTGCTGGGCAGTGCCTCCTTCCTGTTCCAACGCGGCTGAAGGTGGGTGCTGGGGGCCTGTCTGTGGGTGCCGTGATGACAAACACACTTCAGCCTCTGATTCTAAATGGGACTGCACATTTCTGAAGCCAGCACCAAAGGAAAGGCATGCCAGCAAAAGAATTAGGCCTCGTTAGAGACATTCTTGCCGGTAACGAGGCATCTGGGCAGTAGCCTTTTATCAACACTGTAGTCACGACTCAGCCAAGCAGAGATTCAAGGAAGGAGGGGCAGTCAGGCCAGCTCCCTCTGCTCGCCCTGTCACAGCTCTGGCTCTCGGTTCACTCCAGTCTCACCAGCAGGGACCCCTGGCCCCCAGCTTCTACCTCTCCATGTCTGAATCCCTCCTCCAAGTAAAAATGCCACCTCCTCCACAAAGCCCTCAAGGATTCACCTGAGGAGATGAGCTCTCTCCCTTCTTTTGTTACTAGTACTTAATTTCCCCCAAGGACAAAAATCATTTTCTACCCATAAATCTGGTTACTTGGACACAGGAGATAGATTGTACTAGACCAGAAGCTCCCAAAAGATATCTTAGACGTACCGAAGCCCTAGTGTCCCAGAGTATGGAAAGGCCTATTTGGAAGATGTTTGTTGGCTGGATGCTGCTTGCTTGGATGTACAAATGATGAGTGGATGGTTGGATGGATGGATGGATGGATGGTTGGATGGATGGGTAGATGGGTGGGCAGATGGGTGGATGAGCTGGTGGGTGGATAGATGGGTGGAAAGACAGATGACTGGATGGTTAGTTGAATAAGTGGTAGAGCGGATGAATGAATGGTTGCTTGCTGCCATTTTTAAAAGTTATTCTTCAAGACAACAATGGCGACAGGGCGATAATGTCAGTTTCCAGCAGTGTATCCCAAAGGGATTTCCATGAAATCTCGAGTCCTTAAGATGTACCTCAAAGTAAGCATTTGAACTTAAGAAACATTACAAATTCTACGTCCCCTATGGGGGGTGGTCATGATACTCATTAGCATGCAACAGCCCTGAGAATTCCTGCAGCACGGGAACATGTTTAGCTCAGCATACGTTGTTAAATATTGGCTTAAAGCCTTTGTGATGAACTCACTCACAGAGCAGCCCTCCTCCAAGGTTTTTAAAGCTGGTTAACATTCCAAGCAGGTGAATGAGAGGGTGAAGCCCCCCGGCTCACGCGGACTGGGGCCGGCTAGCTGAGAGTCTGCAATGTGGGGGCAGGGGACCAGGGAGGAAGGTGCTCTTGCCCCCAGGTTGTTGTAGGAGAGGGGAGCTTGTTGTCTCACTTTCCTGAGCTTTCACGACCCAAAACTGAGTCATCCCACTTTATCTTCCCTTTGTTACATTGGCAAGCATTCAGATGGCTTTAGCTGTAGCTATGATACAATGCCGCAATGATAAAATACTGTCTATTCTCCTTGGAACAAGAGGTCGTGAGGAATCTGATCATTTTTCCTGAAGAAATCATCTTACATTTCAAACTGAAGACTCTCCAACCTCTCCAGTGGCTACAGCATACAAAAACTTAAGATGCAAATGCTGGGAGACTGCAGGAGAAGCCTACCTGTCTCCCCCTTCCCTGGAGAGGGGGGGAAGGGTCTCTAGCCCCTGCCTCGGGCGCCGCCAGGGAGGGTCCTAACTGACCCACCTGAAACGGTGACGCTGGCCCTCCGGCACCTGCCCCACTGCCCTTTCCAGCCACATGGACCTTAGGCCCATCTCCCAAACGCCCCAGTGGATCACCTTCCATCCACGTGGCAGAGTGGCCTCTGAGCATCCCCCAGTCGGCTCACTTATCTCCTCCAAAGCAAGCTTATACTGACCACCCTCATCTGCCCCCTTCCTTCTATCAGAGTTTCATCCATTTTGGAGTTTTCGCATCGATTTGTCTCGGTTTTGCCCTCACGGGCCACACTCTCACGATGACTAGACCTGTACCTATTGGACCTCGCATCACAAAGTACCCATCCCTGGCACAGTGCTCAATAAAGATTGGCTGCACTGCTAACTCCCTAAAAGTGGCATTTCCAGCATCACGAGAGGACAATATTATTTGCAGAATGGTGCTACCCATCACCTCTCAAAAATCTACCTGCATGCAGTGCCATCTCTCCCATCAAGCTCACTTATGGGACCGGACGAGGACATTGGAAACCCAGCTTTCCCCTCTCTCTCTCTCCTTCCTTCTGACCAGCCACAGGTCCAAATGTTCATTCCTGGAGGAATTTTACTTTTGTCCTCAACTGGAAAAGGCCCCTTGTCCAGACCCAGGATGAGAGGCTGGAGCAGGAGGCTCAGCCATGGGGCCTCCTTCCTTCTGGGCCACCTTGACACGTGCGTGAAGGTTTCCACGCAACTGCCCAGAGGCCCCGGCAACTACCCCGAGAGGGACGGCGGGCACCAGTCGTGGCCTCCGGGTCTGCAGTTGGAGATGGCTCAGTCCTGGCGGCTTAGACACTGAAGCTGCTCTGCACCCCCACCCTGCCCGCTGCCCACTGAGGAACCCAGCCTTAGGGAACGCTGCTCTGTAATTAGACCCCTCCGGTGGGACTCGGCTGGAGCCACGTCAGAATTCTCCCTCGCTACTTCAAAGCTTTGGGAGTCCCCCACCCTCCCTTAATGAGATAATGACAGAGCGAGGCTTTTCGGCTTGTGGCTTTGCTCTCACTCCTTGGAGAATCCATTTTTAGCTTCCAGAAGAGGGTAAGGGCACCAAGCCTAAAAATTTTCAAAGCAATTTTCAGTTCCGGGAGCCCTGGTGAGATCCCATCCCAGGAAAAGGCTACTGTCCCCACTCTGACAAAGCAGGGCTGAATGAGGAGCAGGCCACCGTGATGTTTCTTCAAGCTCTCTCTCTCCTTCCCCTATTAGCCCCACCTCCTAAACATCAGCTACTCTGCAAGTCCTATCGTGCCCTGGATACATGAACCCCAAACCCAGCTTTGAGCCTTTGCATACTCAGCTTCCATGCCCGGGAAGAGCTGCCCGCCCTTTACTGGACTCAAGGACTCCTATGCACCCATCAAAACCCAGCCTCCATATCCCCCCTTCCAAGAGCTTCCCTCGATTTGCCCCGGCAGATTTGGGTGACTTTCTCTGTGCTTCCACAGCCCAGCACACACGGTCCAAATTGTCCTCCAGCCCAGCAGTGTGACAAAACGGTCTTCGTACAAACCCTGCGCCAGCCCACATCAGAGGGCTTCCGAGGGTACCTGGCACAGCAGGGGCGCCGCCAGTTCCTACTGGGCTCCTGGCTGAGCACTGCATTTGGAGTTCCAAGTCCTAGTTTAAGCCGTGAATTTGGTCCTGATCACCTGTACGACTTCAGGCAAGTCCTCTACTCCTTAGGCTCCCCAATTTCTTGTCAGGGGAGTGAGGAGCCAAAACCTGCCTCCCAGGACCATGGTGAGGGTGGAGAGGAAGAGGCATGGAAGTAAGGGGGAGCACCTTTTCTTGCTCATTACTTGGACCGATACAGGGCTTGTTCCTGCCCCCATCTCCCCCTGTCCTCCCTGCTTCCTGCATCACACAAACAGGGTCTTTGGGAAAATGCTCCCCGGGCCACCAGGAAAAGCCCCAGCTTGAATCCCAGGGGCCGTGCTGTCGCCCCGGGTGAAGCTCTGCTGGTGCTGGGAGCAGTTGCTGCACCATCTCACCACTCTGTTAAGACCCGATCGATCTCTCCAGCAAAACCTCCTGCAACAGCAAAACTGCGGCCAACAGATGATGGGAGGATTAATCACGGCCGCCCCCGCACTCCCACGACATGCGGTACCCACCCCTCTAAGTGCAGTTAATCAGACAATGTGCAGAGGGCCTCCCCCCACCCGCCTCAGTGACTTCACTTTGTGCTCCGAGACGCCACTCAGGCATTGCCTCTTGGGAAAACCCTCCCCGAGCCCCCTCCCCAGCTGAGCGCCCCCCCTCGCACTGCACGCACCCCCATTGTCATGCTGTCTGGCTGGGCTTTCCGCTGACTTCTCCTTGGCTTTGACAGTCTACACGCCCGGGTAGCAGGTGCAGGGCTTAGAGACCATCCTCCCAGGGTCCCCAGGCATCCTTAGACCCACTCAAGAGGGGTGTGTTACAAAACGCAGGTGCAGGAAACCCCCATCTCTTGAACCCCCCGGCATTTGTGTAAGAACAGAGGTTTCCGCAGAAGACCCAGACATGCCATTTACCTTCTCTGCGCCTCAGTATCCTTATCTGCTAAATGGGGGTCACGATCCTCTAGCCTCTTGGGGTTAATATGAGCTGTTGTAAGTAAGGCTCAAGCATGAGGCCTGAACGCCCCCACCCCACCCCACCCCAAGCTCAATAAATATGAGCAAATCCCGTTACTGTTATTATCAAGACAAATGCAAATTGATACATCTCATGGGGAAAACAGGAGCCCTGGAGGGGGAAAGAAAGGAATCACTTTATTTTCATGGATGAAATGCAGTCGCTTCAACTATTACCATGATTTTAAGTGGGGGTGTGATAGGGATAAAGGAGCTCAGGCAGCGCTCGTCCCTTGGGGAATTTCTGCAGCTCAACCTCCCACTGAAATTGCGGTCGAATTTCACTGCCGTCAGGTTCTAGCAGGGAGCGAGCAGCACCCTCTGGACCCATCCTCCCGGGCAACACCCGAGCCCTTTGACCACTGAGGAATCCGAGGATCAGAAAGGGCCAGCCAGAGGAGGGACGAACGTGCTGGCACACGACGCAGCACAGAGGGACCCTGGGGACGCGGCGCTGAGCGAACGCAGCCCGACACAGAGAGCAGCGCTGTAGGGTCCCATCGACAGGACGGGCCCACAAGAGGCCTGTCTACAGAGGCAGCAAGCAGATCAGAGGTTGCTTAGGGCTGAAGGGGGTGGGGGCAGGGGTGGTAGGGACCGGGTCCAAGGTTTCTCTCTGAGATGATAAGAACGTTCCCGCATCCACGGCAGTGGTGGTTGCGCCCACCTGTGAATACGTTAAGAACCACGCACTTTACACTTTTCATGGGTGAACTATACGGTATGGGAGTGATATCTAGATACAGCTGTTTATGTTTTTAAAAAGATGGTCTTTTTCATTTGAAAGAGAGAGAGAGAGCATGAGCAGGGGAAGGGGCAGAGAGAGAAGCAGACTCCCCACAGAGCAGGGAGCCCGATGCGGGGCTCCATCCCAGGACCCCGGGGTCATGACCTGAGCTGAAGGCAGACGCCTGACCGGCTGAGCCACCCAGGGGCCCCTACATACAGCTGTTTAAAACAAAGACAGATGAGAAAGGGGAAGGCAAGCTCAAGACCACAGAGCCAGAGGGTCTCGGAGGCACAACTCAATCTGGGTCCGCTGAGACCCCCACCCGCCCGCCCGCCCCACGTTGTTTCTGCAGCCTCTGGCCTCACGGACAAGGCCCGGCTCTCAGCACCCGGAGAGCATCCGCCCAAGGGCAGAGCCCACCACCCCGTGTCTCCCACCCCACCAGAGCCCTGTTTGCAAAAGCGCAAGCCGACGATCCATTTCCCGATCACATAAACAGTCTGAGGACGGTACTTTCTGGAAGCCCCCCACGTCCACAAGCCCCGGCTTATCAGATCTGGTGCAGACGACTCTAAATAAACAGTTACAGACTGCCCTGTCTGGATGAGCCATTTTCCGAGATCATATGAACTTGCTTTTAAGTAGCAGCTTCTCACAGACCGGTTGCTATGAGGCACTTTATTAAAAACCACCCATTTGCAGCTAAAATCCGGCTCTGACCAAATCCAATTTTCGTATCTACTGCTTTTTTAGACATAATGATGAGGACATCGTTTCTGTTTCTATGGGGAAGAATGGATTCAAAGGGCTGTTTTTCTCTGTGTTTTCTCTTTTTTAACAGGCAGGTGGACTATGCATGTTTCAGGCTGTTGTTTGCCACAATCCTAGAGACCTTCAATAGAGAACAAATATTTATGCTTTGTTAGCGCACAGACGTTCTCGGCAATGTTGATTAGCGCTTGGGGCTCATCCTTCCAAGGTCGGGAACTCATGCCCCCACCCCCTCCCCAGACCGGGCCCATTAGCTTCTCTTAGAGGTAAAGTTTCTCCTTCAGCACCCCCAACCCCAGCCTCTCTCTGCCTAACACAGATTAGTGGCCACGTTGGAGTTCGAATGAAGACAGAGGTGGGTAGAAAATTCCCTGCACCAGGGCAAAAACAAACAACATGCCCTTTTCAAAACAGGTCCTGCATGGGACCCGTACATCATGCAACCTTTCTAGAAGCCCAGAGACAACATGCGTGGCAGTGGGCGGCAGGGGTTTGAGTCCACCAGCCTGGACTCGATGGCCCAGCTCAGGCCTTCCTGAGCCGTGTGACGGCATCTGAGGCCTTCTGACCTGCTGCTGCCAGTGTCCACCGAGGCTCGGGAGGGCGGAGCGCGCTTCGGGGGAGCACAGGAGGGCAAAACAAGCTAAGGCAAGCAAAGCCCACGACTGCGACCCGACCGGATGCTTCGTCCCTGGGGGCCATGACGACAACGATGATTGCCGCATCCCCGAGGTGGCCTATGTGATACCGACACCCTTTCCAGCCCTTGTTTTCAAAATTGCCATTTGGTTTCGTCTTTTGCAATGAAATCGATCCGCTCTGATTTGAATTGGAAGCTGGTCCTTTGCCTCCTGTTTATCAGACCCTCCTCCTCCTCGTCTTTCTCCCCCACCTCCTGGATTCGAACCCACGAGCCGTCGTGTAATAAATATCAGCAGAGACCTACTGTGTGTCCTGCCATTCGTTAGGGGGAAATTCAAATGAGCAGGGGCAGACCAGGCTTCAGGGCCTCTCCATCAGAGAGCTACTGGGTGCCCTTGGGGGAAGGGGGAAGGGAAGGGGCCTCAGAAGTAACCCCCTGATCAAGGTTTTAAAGTCTGCAGAGGAGCCACCACAGGGACAGGCTGGGAAAAGGGGCGCTGCAGGAGGACCGTCCAACGGGAAGAGCAGTGAGAGGGTCTGGGGCTCAGAGGAGAAATGAGCACCGACCGGCACCAGAGATCTGGAGGCCGCAGGTCTGCAGATGGCGGGAGGGGGGGGGGGCTGGGGAGAACCAGGCGGGAGGGAGGTGTGTTGAGGGGTCAGGAAGGGTGCAGGGGAGGGGGCTTCACGGCAGGAACACAAGGAGGCTTCCCTTCCAGAGGACTAGGGGATTTTCCCTGTGGGCTTCCTGCCATTTCCTGATTCATTGCTCACTCACTTTGCATTTTGAAAGGTGACTCGTGCTGGCTCTGTCGCCTTCAGGGAGCCCTTCTGTGCTCCTCTACCCTCATCCTACCAAAGCAGCAGCAGCAGCAGCGCGGGGCCGCTTGCGGTGGCTTCGCCCGGACAGCCGCCTCCGGACTTGAGCGTTTGCAGCGATATGGCTGCTACTTAAAAAAATTAAAACACTCAGTCATCAGGCTGAAACACAAGTCTGGTCTCCGCCAACAACTTCAAAATAGAGATTAAGGGCTGATCTTAACACTTAAAGGCACCTGGTTGACGGCTTTGGGTGGGAGCCTGTTTCTGCAGAATTAATAGTAACAGCAATTCTAGAAACAGGTTATAATAACAGCACTCACCAGAGACTCGCCCCGTGCCGAGGTCTCTGGATGATAAAGTGGATGGAAATAGCTTATTTCCATCCCCAAATTCGCTAACAGAGAGCAGTTAGCCAGGGCAGATCATGGGTAATGACGCTCGGTTGTCTGCGAATTAATTTCTGGACAGGACTGCCAGGAGCTAATGCATTTTTCAGCGAAGAGGAGCGTCAAGAAATCTCGATGCTGGTGCGGATTGGTTAATCATTATATTTACATCGTCTCGGTGGGGTGAGGGGCCAGCTGGAATGTCCTCTGGGGTTAATGGACATTTTGGAAAATGTAAGGATGCAGGCTTGGCAGGGCAAAGACACGTAAGCCGTCTATTCCAACCCCGGGGCCGAGACACTCTGCCTGCTGTCAGGACTGCTGAATTGCCGGTCGGTCGTTTCGGAATTAAAAATGCATCTACTTTCTGATTAGCAGAGTTCAGCTTCTTTTGTGAAACTTCCCAGACAGTTTTATTCCCTGGTTACCTCCACATTTATTCTCAAATCTCTCCTCGGAGGAGAGGTTGGTGTCAGGGCAGAATTGATTTGGCAGCTTAGTGTTAACGTGATTTATCGATAGCGGTGTGAGATAGTATACAAATTTGGCTTATCATTTTGATGTATTGGCCATACCTGATGATAAGGTATGCATTACTATAAAAATAAACTCATTGTGGCTCCTGAATGCCTTTTTATTTTTTCTTTTTGGCTGCACAGCATTCCCGGGAAATGATTAATAAGATGTTTCATTTAAGTACCGAGCAATCTAGAAACTGAGCAGGAGCACAGGCGCCCGGATGCAGGAAAGCTTGAAATTAACAGGCAGCCATAGAAAGTATAAGATTAATTTCATTTTCTTTTCTTATCTTATGCTCTTTTTTATGTCTTTCCCCATGTAAAGGGGGAGATTAATTAATCCAGGAACGATCTTTTTGTTGGCAATTTTATATTCTGTTTGACTACTTAATAGAAATCTGAACTATAGCGAGGCGCCATGCGGAAAGCATATCCCGAAGGACAGAAGGAGAAGTCATTTTTGAGCGGAGTCGGCAGATTTCACGGCTACTGTCAGACGCCGTGGCCGGGAGAGTAAAGCAAATGCCACAAGGCGTTCATTCATTCACGGATTCATTCATTCCACCGACGTTCCCTGACACCTGCCGCGGGGCCTCCCTCTCTCTGCCGTCTCCTTGAGAGAACCTTCGGGCCGCACCTGACCAAGTTTTTAGGATGATTTGGAACCGATCTGAAATTCAATTCCATTCGGTAAATATTTATTGAGCAGCAGCCATATGTTCAGCACCATCCTGGCTGTGTGGGGAATATCAAAAGGGGCGAGGCATGGTGGCTGTCACCAAGGATCTCGCATCTAATTGGGGAGATGAGAGATACACACACAATACAAGGCAATTATGGTAATAGCACGCATTTAAATACCACTCTCCTGTTTACCCACATTTTCATATCACTCTCTCATACATTGTCGGAGCCTCTCAACAACTCGGGGAGGGGAGGCAGGGCAGATATGATGAGTCTCATTTTGCAAATGAGGGATCGGAGGCTTGGCAGGGTGGGGAGGCTGGCCTCAAATCACCCAGCCATAAATGGCAGTGGCGGGCTGCCAGCCGGGGTCCTCGACCATTCTGTGGTGTGTTTCAACTAATCAACTACACTGATTAAACACCCAAAGAGGGGGCGCAGAGGGCGAGCTGGAGGAGCGCTGCGACCCCTCAGCTGCCCCCGTGGGGAGAAGCTGGCCTCATCCGGGAGGTCAGCTCTCGGCCTAGTTCTGGGAGGCGACGGGATGGGTGACGACGACCTCTCTTGTTTCTGAGCCCTGCCCCAATTTTCCAGCAAAGACCCTGACGGTAGCACTGAAGAAGGGCCCCCTTCTCTGCGGCACCCTACTTCTAGAAGAATCCTGCCCAACCCAGCTGGAGGAGACCAGGCAGCAAGAAAGCACAGGCCCTCCCGAGGGCGGCCCAGGGAACAGGTGTCTGGTCCAAGCACCGGTTGTCGAGCAGTGGCGCCGATCCCTTGCAGACCCCCTGACCCTCTCTCTACCATCGGGGGCAGGCATCCATTTTGGGGGACCATGTCAGCAAGGGCACAGATGATGCCGGAACCCAGGTCTTCCCAGGATCCCGGCCTGGGCACAGCGAGGGTACGCTCAGTAGAGACTCCTGGACGAGCGCCTGCATGCCCGAGCCTGACCACCTACTTGCTCCCAGGAGGGTGCTTTCAGACACCCAGCCCCCAGCCTATCTTCGCTTGGTCTCTCCCGCCTCTCATTCTGAGTGAGAAGGACAATCAAACCAGCCCTACTCAGGCCCATTAACCACATGGATCGATAGCAAGGAATAAAGTTTGGATTTTTCAAAAATCTTCGCAGCAGACGGCCCCGGGAGACCAATTGCAGGCTCAAATATGACAAGATTCCTAATTAAATATAATTAAATAAGCATTAAGAGAGAGACTGATGCCCTCCTCCACACATTACACCACTATGTGCCCAAAGAATACAAAACTGAGAATGTCATTCTCTGGGAGGGAAAAAAAAAAAAAAAAAACCCACACACACAGAAAGACTGTACAGCCCAACTCCCTGGTGACCCAGCTGGGGAAACTGAGAACAGAGGGATTTATGAATTCATTGAGGGCCAGCCGGGGAGGGAGGGCCGAGGACAGGAGGCTGATGGAGAAGAGCAGACCCCCATACAAGTCCCATCTGGGGGTGATGCTGGCAGTATCTAAACCACCCCCCACACACACCGCTAGCATGCTGTGTGACCTGGGGCAAGTTATTTAACCTCTCTGTGCCTCTTTTCTTCCTGTAGGCCAGCGCCACGCGACAGAAATAAAATGGGAGTCACGTCTGTCGCTTGTCTTCTAGCAGACAAATTGAATGCAGTAGAAACAAAAGGACAAAGTAAAAATACAACGTGATAATACATTTTATGTAACGCAACGTGTCCAACCAA
This sequence comes from Canis lupus baileyi, assembly GCF_048164855.1. Classification (NCBI taxonomy): domain Eukaryota; kingdom Metazoa; phylum Chordata; class Mammalia; order Carnivora; family Canidae; genus Canis; species Canis lupus. The sequence goes on along the minus strand of NC_132863.1, from coordinate 45,373,111 downwards.
AACAGTCTCCCTGCACACGCCAGCATTGGGATCAATATAAGAAAATCTCCAATTAAATAGTTTTCGGTTGTGTTTGGTGTGGTGGTTTTCACCCTCCGCCTGAGTCCGGTGTGTTCTACACGGCAGCTCCTTTCGGGGTGGACCGGCCACCTTCAGGGGCTCGGGAGCCGCTCGCGGTGACTGGCTGCCACCCCGGCCGGGGCAGGCCCAGAGCGACCGCCCAAGAACCAGGTCTGACCCATTGTTTCCTGCTTTCAAGCCACCACGCCGTGCAAGGCTCGGAGCAGCCCCCTTGAGTGTCATTAGCGCCCCGTGAGCACCAGCAGAGCCTGTTCCCAGGAAGCCGGGTCCCCACTCCCCACGGCTCACCCAGCCGAGGCGACGGTTCATGGCTCCTGCTTATGAAATGTTCCCTTTCAAATCCCTTCCACCAAAACAACCCCCCGGACCCTGCCGCTGGGAGGGGGTGGGATTTCTTCCGCCTCGTGGGTTAAAGCTCTGGAAAACCAGTGGTGGCTTCTGGGGCTCACCCTTCAAGCAGTCGGTGGATCCCCAGATTAAAATTCAAGTGTGGCCAGATTCTGTTATGAACGGCTCGGCCCCACCTGGGGCCTGGAAGCCGGGCAGATGTAATCCCCTCTCCTGGGCATAGGCTGATGAAACCCCGCCTGCCTCCATCCCCCGAGCTCTAAATCAGCCGTCATCATCCCGGGGCCTGAGCGGGAGGGTCTCTAAAGCTCTCTCAATTCCACGGCGGCAGGGGCTTCCTAAGGCCTGTCCTTAGCCGGCAATCCAAATAAAAACAGCGTTATTGATCACAAAGGCATCAATAACGTCAGCCCTCAAGCCACTCGTGCACATTTTTAATTGTCCTGTCCCTTTTTATATCTTTAAATATTACCATACGCTTCTAGGAGGCGCGTTACCTCTGCTTGGGAGGGAGGGAGTCACCCCGGTGGCCGGGTCCCACACGTCTGAAGGCAGCAGGGCACCTTGCGCTGGGAAGGACGGTGAGGTCCCTTTTTGTACAAAAGAAAACACCAGCTAATCCCAGTTTGGGCTCGGTGTTCTCACGCGTCAGGAAATGCCGCCCAATTACGCCTAATTTCTCACTGTTTTTCCGACTGGTTCGCATGCTGGCAATTAGGCTTCATTTGCTGTAACAGAGAAAAGTAAAATCCCCAGCTGGTAGGCAATTTCCCCGTGATTAAAGCATCGGGCTGATCAGAAAGTTGACGTCCAATAAATTAATCAAGAAATAAGGAATGAACACCCATGTTTGATGGTTGCAAATCGCACATGTGGATCACCAGATGTTTCGACTTAATATTTACCACCACGAAAACTAAGTTAGAGAAAACTGGGAGTGACCCCCAAAGGCAGGCGAGCCCCTGCCCTGCCCCGGCCCCGACAGCACGGCGACGGCGAGGCAGCCTCTGGAAACTTCTCACCTCTGCCGAGGGCGAGGCTCCTCCTCACAGCCGCACGCGTGGGCCTTTCCGGGCCTGTGCCAGTGTGTGCCGTGTGGAGAAAAATTATCGCCTCCAAAATTCAACAAGAAAGCAGCAAAATCAAAATTAATAAATGCTTCATTAAACGCCTGCCAAATGCAGCAATGAGGCCTGCTTGCCGTTGTTGGGTGCAGTATTCATGATGTAGTAGTCATAAAAACTTCATTACATTTGAGAAAACAGTTGCAGGAATTCCTACGGATGCTATTGGTTGTGGGGGAAATCACAGGTAATTGCGACTTTGATGAATTACCCACCGCCAGATAATTTAAGAAGCAAAATCATTAAACTCCTTTCAAATATTTTTACTGCAAATAAATTATAGTTAAAGTATAAGTGTGGGTGTGTTTTAATTTGTCGGAGATGGTGGGGATCGAGATCTCCAACGGGAAGATTGCCTGGAGCGTACAAAAGGCTTACAAGAAACTGGAGTGAGCATCCTGCAAGGCCTGCCCCAATGTGGGGCCTGGCTCCCGCCCCCCACCTTGTACCCCAAACCTGGAAGTTCAGGTAACCCTAGCCATCTACGGGGCCCCAGCAGCCGGCTCCTCACTTCCTGTCATCTTTGACACTGTCATCCTGCTTCAAAGGCTCTCTCGGGCTCCCCCACCCCCACGCGACCGCAACAAGGCTACCCGTGTCTCCCACTATTCTCCCCATGCCTGCGGCCCAGGGTGCAAGCTGTAATTACATGCTCGCTTAGGCAGTGACACTTCCAAGCAGCGCTGGAGAGCTGATTAACCACCTGGTTTGCAGGCACAATTCAAATGGGCACCTGGGAGGCAGGCGACACTGCCGGGCGGTGTGGTGGCCCAGACGTGTGCACAGGACACCAGGATGCTCTCGGAGCCCGAGCAGCTCCCGCAGCCTTGCTCCCCCAGCCAGAGGTCTCGAAGCTTCTAGCCTCTCCCAGCCCCGTGAGGGGAGGTCAAGGGGCAGCCTCAGGACATACAGCCCTGCGAATTGCTCCCCAGGTGATATTCATCCCCCACCCTGGGGTGGTTTGGCAGTGTCTGAAGAGACGTGGGGTTGTCACAACTGAGGACAGGGGGCAGCTAATGGCATCTAGTGGGTCGAGGCCAGGGATGCTGCTAAACATCCTACACTGTGATGTAGGCCCCGCGACGCTGGACGATTCCATCCCTAGTGTCTGTAGCAGGGCGGTTAGGAACCCCCGCCCGAGAGAAGCATCCCAACCAAAGCAGCCTGCCTCCCGAAGGGTCTTTCTCATGGACTATTTACAGCTCTGAGGGCAAGAAATCTCAGGTTGGGGGACCTCACAGATTCACAGTAGACCGTATACCCAGATCTCCAGGCTGGAGGGGAGACTGTGTGGGGTCTTGCCGGCTGCAGGAAACCCACTTTTTTGGCAGTTCCTGCGACTGGACATATTTTTGATGGAGTCAGACCCAGATGAGGTCGTGAATCATCAACTTCCAAGAAGAAAGGGCTCTCCATTCCTAAGCCATAAATTAAGGATCAGGCCTCTCTGCGTCCTCCCTGGCCTCCAGCCTCCCCCAGGGTGTTCACGCCCGTTCCCCTCCGTGAGCAACACTCCCTACTTTAGCCCAGATTTCTCTTTTCAGGAGAGTTTATTCTGTCTGGGGCTGGTTTTAGATTATTCTCTCAAATAAAATAACATCAGAAGAGATTAATCATAGCCTGAAATTGAAAGGGATGGAGCCACATCCCATTGTGACCCTTATAATTTTCCTCGTGATTGCCTGCCCAGCCTCAGATGAAGGCTGGCCCTGGGGTGGGTGGTAATTTTTTCAAAGTGGCCCTCAGCTCTGAACCCCACTCGCTGCAGTGAGCCTGACAGCTTCTTGGATTTATGAATTAAGTGGCGACCTCATAAGTATTAGTTTGGAGCCTCACAATGGAAATGGTGATAAGAAATAATGCTCATCAGCAACTGCGCTATCAGATATAATTTGGGGGCTGGTGGTGGAATTGCCTTCTGCTGGCAAAGGTATGAGATGAACACCCTGTGAAACAGTGACTAATTCTCGTGTTAGTGTGAGCATGGGAGATATTAACTCTATTTTCCAGGGGATGAAGCCGACACGGGAAGGTGAGGCAAGGCCTGCCCTGGGCCGTGGGGAACCAGTCCTGGGTGCAAATGAGAACCCCAATGTTATGGGCACCAAATAAGAGATAAAACCTTCATCCACATGATAAATTACAGTTTGAAAACTCCCTGCATCAGTGTTGAGGCATGAGAGAACACACAACCCCTGATTCGAATAAAAATAAGGATGGAGGAGAGAACAGGAGGGGGAAGGGAGGGGGAGAAGATGTGAAGGTGTGGATCTATCGGCCCTATGGTGAGCATCTCTCCGTCCTACACACAGGCTTCTTCCCCCATTCCAAACCCCTTCTCTAGAAACAGGCGACTCCGAGAGGCATCCTGGAAGCGGAGCCAGTCAGCTAATTCCAGAGCTCCCAGCTCAGCTGCAAGATGCAGGATGGACTCAAGCCTGATGATTATAAATTGTGAGGAGGAGAGGCCTGAAAAATGGCCCCTTGCCTGCTTTCATAACTTTTCAGGAAACGTGGCACAATTATCCTTTCTCTTCCCTCGCTTAAAAGTTGAACTGAAATTAATTTTTTTTAAACGAGCCAGTTATAAAAGAAAACTATAATGCCTTGCCACTGGGTAATTCCTTCTTGATTAAAGACGGGGGCTGTTGATAAAATTGATGCCCACTAAGCTCAGAATGGATGAAGATCTGTGTCTGATGTTCATTTATGGCTGGATGGGTTTCCAGGCAGGGAATGAGCATTTTATAAGAAAGTGGCACAAAGCAAACCAAAGTGAATGGGGGAGAGGGTAGTGCCCTGGACAGGAGGTAAGGACAGGGGATGGGACAGCTGGTGGGTTTTTTCCTGCCTGGAATTAACTCACCCTTTTGCTAGAAACAGCCTCTCAATTTTACTTTGAAGGCTCTCAGTCCATGAGGCTCATATGAGGAGACCCTGTAGCCACCCCAGGCACCCTCTCAGCCTCCAGGGAAGGACACACTTGGTTATTCCCTCTCAAATTTCCTACTCCAATTATGGGGGGAAAGGTGGTACCAGGACCACCTTCAAAAATAAAAGGAGGGAGTGGTCAGGAGATCCTCTCTGGAGGAGAATCAGCTAGTGGTGAGATTGACCTCATCATAGGGGGTCGGTCTCTCTCTCTCTCTCTCAGCAAAGCCCAGAGATGCTGTCAAAGGAACATTGAGAGAACTAGACTTTTTCAAATGTACCTTGTTTTATAGTTTTGGCCTTAATGCAATGAAATTGTTTACAAAATTATAAAAACAAGGAAAATTTAAATGAAAAAGCAAACCGTTTAAATGAAAATAATTGCAAATAAAGAGAAAGTATATGGGGATCCCTGGGTGGCGCAGCGGTTTAGCGCCTGCCTTTGGCCCAGGGCGCGATCCTGGAGACCCGGTATTGAATCCCACATCGGGCTCCCGGTGCATGGAGCCTGCTTCTCCCTCTGCCTATGTCTCTGCCTCTCTCTCTCTCTGTGTGACTATCATAAATAAATAAAAATTTTTAAAAAATTAAAAAAAAAGAAAGTATCAGTATGAACACATTCTGTCTCTTCCTCTTATCTATGTCCAGGCTCGGTCCACTGAAACAGCCTGGAAATGATGACCAGTCTGGTCGTGCTGAGCACCCACACTATGCAGACTGCAGTCTCTAAATACTAATTTTCACTAGAAAGAACTAGGGCTCCTTGGAGAAATGTCTGGTTCCAAGGCTGGAACAAGGCATGTGCACCATGCTCCTGGAACATCTCATCACCCCAGGAAGCAAGGAAGCCATGAGACTCCAGGGGTGGTGGGGTGGGGCGGGGGCATCAAAAAAACATAGAAAGCAACTTTAAGAGGCTTCCACTGGCCAAGGGTAGGACAGTGTTAACATCAAGAAAGATAATCACTGCACTTAATTAAAGCACATCAAATATGTTAAAATCATGAGCTCCTAATGATTCTTAAATTTAAAAAAAAGTTGGTCCCCTTCAGAGGTGGCTAAGGGTCTAACTCATTATCCTGAAAACTGGTAAATACAGAGAAAGATTAAAGCATTTAGCCTGCCTTTCCTGTCCCAACTATAGTTCAGGGTAGCTGAATAGTTAATGAGGAAATGTTCTTGATAGAAGAGTTCCAGCTAATAAATGCAGAAAGAATAATACAATTTGAATATTGCCATTTTGCAATCCCTGGTGATATGATGGATGTCATTAATGATCATCACTAGCTGATAAAACCATGATGTGAGAGGCTAATGGTCCACTTGCTAAAGGATATGGATCAGGCTGACAATACCTGATGCCCTTTAACAATCTTAACGTCACCGAAAGACAGACAAGCCGACATCATGTGCCTCCTGGTATGATGCGATCGCCAGTTCACAATACCACCTCTGAAGTATTCTTGTCAAAAAATCTAATGAGTCTCTCCAAACTCCTAGATCTTAACTGAAAGCTAACTACCAGTTTGCAAGAAGCACAGAGCATGGGAGACATGTCAAAAGACACCACGCATATGGAATCAGCAACATCCAGACCACGGCAAATACTACAGGGCAAATGATGTGGTTTTCAACAACAACAGCAAAAGCAGGAACATTAAAAAGAGGAGGGAGACTCATTAAAGATTTTTGGAGACAAACCAACCAAACGCAATGTGTGCATCTTGTTTAGATCTTAATTTGAACACAGCACTGTGAAAAGACATTTATGAGGCAACCAATCAGACTGGACTATTAACTAGGTATCACACAACATTAAGAAAATGTCAGTCATTTTTTTTTTTTAAGTACAGCAATGATGTTACATTCTGTTTACAAAGTCCTTATCTTTTAGAGATACATAGTAAATTATTTTTGAACGAAATGATATTATATGTTGGATTTCCTCTAAAATAATTGGTGAGGAGGAAATGTAGGAGTTAGATAAATTGCAAAATTTTTAAAAAAGGAGTTAGATAAAACAAGATTGACATGTTGTTAACTATCGAAGCTGGGTGATGGGTACATGAGGATTTACTATACTATTCTACTTTTTTATAGACTCCAAAATTTCAACAATGAATAAATGGGGGGAAACGGCATCTAAAGACGACATGATGAAGAATCCAGGACCTCTTCCACTGGACCTCAATGTACCTCAATAACTGACTGGTACAGACTCTAACTCCCCATAGACGGGATTGAAAACTCAACTGTCTACGGGGAGCAAGTAAGAGAAACAGAGAGATACCAAGGAATGATTCAGACAGGTCTCTGCCCTTGTAGAATTCATATTCTTGTGTAGGAAACAAATAATAATCAGATCATTATACAAACAGACAACTACATACTAAGGTGTGTTTGAGAAAGGAAAGCAGAGGATCAGAGCTTGCAGTAGAGTGGCTGACTGATAGTTCAGGGCTCAGGCAAGGTGTCATTCGTCTTTGATACTACTCTCCAAACATTCCAGTCCTTTCTTCTTCTAAACACATGGCAGGGCTGAACTTTCTAGCCTCCTGTGGGTGGTGTGGCCATGTGACTAATTCTGGCCAATGAGGTGAGAGGGGAAGAGAGATGAGTGTCATTTCTGGGCTAAGCACTTCCTTTCTGGTGTGAGACTTGCCAGAGCCCTCCTTTCCCTCTGCCACTCTGCCTGGTGGTGTTCCAGGTATTGGCCAATCCACAGGACCAGAACCTGGAACAAGGATGTAAAAAGTTGAGAGCAGAGCCCCCAGCCAACCCACAATGGATATGCAGTCTGAGGGAACTAAATCCCCTTACCATAAGCTAAGCACTGTCTAAGCTCTCCCATACATCACCTCCTCACAGCAACTCTATGAGGCACAATGATCACCATCATCACTGTACACCTGAGGAATGAGACCCAAAGCAGTCTGGCTCCAGAGTCTCTGCCGTCAGCCTCTAAGCTACTCTGTCTTTTGTGGGATTCTGGAGGAGACGCAGCAGAGTGTTCAAGGGAGTCCAGTGTGGCTAAAGGAGAGAAGTCAGAGAATGGGTGGCCCCAGGGGAGGCTGGAGACGTAAGCAGGCCAGAACACGGAGGAACTTTCCACATGCTGATATAAAGAAGGACACCCCATGAGGGTGACATGATCAGATTTTTCTTTTGAGCGGGCTCACTTTGATCATTGAATCATATATGAAGGATAAAGGACAAATCCAGATGAAGAATTACTACAAGACAAGGAGAAAATACAAATAACTTGATACAAAAATGGGCAAAAGTCTTGAACAGTCACTTCACAAAAAGAGATCCAAGTGGCCAAAAGCACACGAAAAGAGACTCAATCTAATTAGCCCTTAGGGAAATGCAAATTAAAAGTACAGTAAGATATTGTACGCACCCAGAGAATGGCAAACCAAAGAAACAAAAATAAGGGATCCCTGGGTGGCGCAGCGGTTTGGCGCCTGCCTTTGGCCTAGGGCGCGATCCTGGAGACCCAGGATCGATTCCCATGTCGGGCTCCCGGTGCATGGAGCCTGCTTCTCTCTGCCTGTGTCTCTGCCTCTCTTTCTCTGTGACTATCATAAATAAATAAAAATTAAAAAAAAAAACCCACAAAACCGCTGGACGATAGTAAGTATTTCAAGGGCACAGAACAACTAGCACTCTTGCACCTGCAGGCAGGAGGGTAGCACAGGACTACTGCTATTCCGCTAAACTGTTTGGCAACGTCTATAAAAACATACCAGACCCTCTAGCGCAGTGAATCAACCTCTGTCCTTCAGAAACAAAACTGTACAAGAATGTTTATGTAAGTGTTGGTGGTAGTAGCAAAATGGAAACAACCAACCCAAATATCCATTAAGCACATGGATAAACAAATCACAGCATTTTCATAAACAGAACACTCTCCGGCAAAGACCATGGAAGAACTAGAGCCACACAAGAGCTTGCTTGAGTCTCATCTTAAAAATGTTATGCAAGGGGTGCCTAGGTGGCTCAGTCAGTAGAGCATCCAACTCTTGATCTCAGGATTATGAGTTTAAGCCCCACGTTGGGTGTGGAGCCTACTCAAAGAAAAATGTTATGCAAAAGAACAGGGTCTGAATTAGTCCATTTAAAGAAAGCCCCAAATCAGGCAAAGTGAAGCAATAACGCTGGGTGTCAAGACAGTGGTTCTCTTTGGGGAGTAAGGAGAGGGCAGTTCCTAAGATGGAGCAAGGTGACCTCGTGATCCGGGTTGAGGTTCCACAGAGGAGCACTGTGTGACTATTTCATGAACTCCTCTTCTGCATTAGGTTACAGTTCAACTAGGGAAAATAAAATTTACCTTGGCTTTGGTGGGAAGTAGAATGTGGGTGGAACCTGGGCAGGAACGGAAGCAGGGAGACCATTTCAGAGGCTGTGGTACTTGTCAAGCGAGAGGGGAGGATGGCTTGGGCTGCGATGGGGCGGCAGGAAGACATAAGGCAGATGAGTGAACGTGGACTAGATGAGACGGGCCTGACATGGTGGTGCCAGCAGAGAGGGCCAAGCACGGTGCCTGGGCTTATCCATGCCGAGTACCTCCGCCCTCCTCATTTCTTTCAAGAGGGAGCCTGTTTTGTACCTGGGCTATGTGGCCTTTTAAGAAAAGGTTTGTCAATTCCTCATTTAACCCATCCAAGAAGACTTGTTTCCAGTGTTTTTAAAATACACTGACATGCATCCCTGGCGGGATAAACAGAAAGGATAAGAAGTCTTAAACTGCCTTTAGGAATAATAATATTGTTAGTAATAACATTGGTATTGTCATTTTGAAGTAGACAGACAGAACCAATAAGCAATTCTTTAAATTGAGCCTAAGAGAGAAAAGGAACACAAACACAAAACCAAGGCAATCAAGTATCCATAGTCAGGAGCCAATCTGCATGTGTTGGCTGGGAGCACCCCGCAGTTCCAGGCCCTGAGTGGGGCCTGTGCTTATGCTTGTCCTTCTCTCCAAAATAGGCTTCCGGAGCTCACCCACTCTGCCCCACCACCCTTGCCCGAGTACTCCCGCTCATCCTTCAAACCTCAGCAACGAGCTCACATTTTCAAGGAAACTTCCCCCAAACCCCTAGACTCTGCTGGTCCGCTATTATGAGCTGTCATGTCACCCTATGAAATCACGGTTTGTCATCAGCTCTGTGTGTGCCTGTGTGTGAGTCTGTGCATGTGTGCAAGTGCTGGTTACCATAATCCCCAGTGAACACACCACGACTTAACAAAGCCTGGCACGTGACAGAAGCTTAATACATATATATTGAGTGAGATTTTGGAGACATCATAAATAGCTAATGTTTTCTGAGCACTTATGAAGAGCCAAGCTATTGTGAGAATTCTCTCATCTAATCCTCTTAGTGACAATAATAACTTTTATGAGAGTGCATATTCTACGCCAGGTCCCATCCTAAACACTTTACATATAGTACCTCTTCTGTTCTTTGCATCCATCTTATACCATCTGTCATGGTCAGCATCATGTGTCAACCTGGCTGGGCTATTGGACCATATTATTCCATCAAACACTAACCTCAGCGTTACTATGAAGGTATTTTATACATAAGTTAGCATCAACAGATGACTTAAAATAAAGGAGATGATCCTTAATAATTTGGAGGGCCTCATCCAATCAGTTGAAAGGCAAAACTTGAGTTTCCTTGAGGAAGAAGAAATTCCGCCCATGGACAGCGGCCTCAGCTCCTGCCCGAAGGTCTTCAGCCTGCTGGCCTGCCCTGCAGATTTCAACTTACCTAGCCAGACCCCCATCCCATGAGCTGGTTCCTCAACATGCATCTCCTAATACATATATCCTATTGGTTCTGTTTCTCTGGTATTACCCTGACCAATACACCATTTAAATTTTAAACAGGGAAACTGAGGCAGCAGTAGGTTTCTATAGCTTCTCCAAGGTCATCCATATATGTATGTGTGTTTATGCCAGAGCTAGGATTGGAATCCAGGCAGCGAGGCTCTGGAGTCCACACCATCACCTACCACGGTGCTCATCCTCTAGCAGTGAAACCTTCCATCCCCACCCGTCCTCTTGACTAAAGAGAGGGATGGTCACCAGAGGACTGTGGGGTGAGGAAGAGGCTGTGGTAAAGTCAGTGAAGTTCTACTACAGCAAAAGTTGAGTTAGAAATTCCTGCTGCTTTGGATACAGGTTGAGTTGGGTCAAGGGTGGCAATCAATAAGATTAATAAAGCACAACTTGAGTTTTTATTCCTCCTGTTGTGATGGATGAGGCCTTTGAAGCAACTAGCGGAGGCCTCAGCCTGAGCATCCAGGAGAGATTTGTGGACACATTTATATGAAGGATCTCCTTCCAGCTCCCACGAGCGTTTAAGTTGACTTGCTTCAAACCAAGATCAAAGAACGGGCCGGAGATATTGTTTCGCCGATTTGTATAAATCAGCCAGACAAACTGTGGCCTCGACAACTACTGATGTTTCTCCAGTTGGAGGTAACTTGTTAAGAAACACGTCGGGCAGCCACAAAAATCTGAGTGCCTCCTTGGGATAGAAACTTCTGGAAGAATTGATCACTTGCTGCCTGACTTTACCTTAACTATTTCTGAAGCTGTAATTGAAAAGGCCCCAAGGTCCACTTCTCACGTATCCTTCAACCTTTCAGAATGGATTTGAGTGATCATTTTTAACACTAAGGCCTTATGTTTGTAGAGTTTTCAGATGGTCACAGACATCCTCTTGTCTCAACTTCATAACAATGATATAAGGTGAGGGAGGGCAGCAGAGATTTCTGCCATCTTGCTGATGAGAAACTGAGGCTCAGAGAAGTCAAGGGTCTCGCCCAAGGTCAACCAGACACAGGGCTGATAAAAATGAGACTAAGCTGGAGGTCTGTTCCCTGCCCCAGCCTCTATCTGCAGATTTCTTTCTTGTCATTTTGCCAGTGTTTACTGAGTGCTTTCTAGGTGCCCAGTGCTGGGCTATACCTCCACTCTCTCTTGCTCTCTTTAAATATTTCCTGACCTATACATTTTCTTTTGCCTTAGGATATGCTTTCAGGGTAGAAGTCGTGACAGAAGCTGCTTCAGAGAATTACATCAAAGCCTCGAACTCACATGCTGCACAGACACACACACACACACACACACACACCAGCCAGAGTCCAGAAGATGTGGGAATCATACAGAAGAAAAAAACCACTTCATTTCTCATCTGTGTACATTCTGGAACCGCCTCCTATACCACAGAGATGGTCTTAGATCTATGAAAATTAATAACCACCATTTATGGAGCACTTAACATGAGCCAAGCCCCATGCCAAGCTCTGTTTATATATTAGCTCTTTTAATCCTCAGGTGTAGATTACATTTGATCTCCATTGTACCAAAGAGGAAAAGGAAAAAGAAACTAAAACTCAGCAAGGTCAAGTGTCTTACCCAAGGTCAAATACACAGCATGAGATGGGTGGACACAGGTTCCGAAGCTCTTATCCCTAATCATTTCCCCAGATCACAGCTTCACCAACCACCTCTACTATCTGCACCTTGGCTTTGTATCATTAACTTACTATTTAAAAGACACATTATTTTTACTGGAAAACAATTTATTTTTTTTTTTTAAGTCAGACAACTTCAGATGTAGAAAGCTGGGAAGAGCATCATTCCCATTCTTACCACTACAAGAAAACAGCCCAGATAATTTGAAATCTTGCAACTTTTCTTTAATCCAGCAGAGAGCTGAGGTTGCCAGGCAACCAACTAACCTGAAATATAAGAAAAGATAGGTGCCTCTAAGGAGAAACAGGAACACTTGCTTACCTGGGGTAAATGCCACTGGACACTGGTAGGAAAAATAAGCTAAAATATTTAACAAATTGCTAAAGATTGAGTGTGGGCTAGTGAGGCAATCTAGCACTTCTGAGAGCCATATACACAAGAGGGATTCATTCTATACATAGGTTTGTTCCCACGGCTAAACTGACACTCACAAAAAGATAAGAAAGGGCAGGGTGAGAATCCTGAGGATGTTCCCTCTCTGTGTATTTCTGAAGCTGGAGAACAACAGCCACCATAGGGAAAACACAAAGCCCCACCTAAATCCTTCTCCCCCTTAGGGCATCAGTTAAACCAATGTAACTGACTCCAGGAAACTACAACAAAAACCCTCTATTCCTGGGGTGGATAGGATGGGCAGGAAGACATCCTGAGCTCAGACCTATAGCTGGGAGTTGGACAGGATCACACAGTGCCTAGATGAGATGGAGGCATATTCAGAACAGCAAAGAACACTCCCACTAGGCAAATCAGCATCTACTGCTGGCAGAGGGGCAAGAGTGTAGAGACAGATACTCACTTTGGCAAAATGCAAAAAAAAAAAAAAAAAAAAAAGACTTAAAACTGAGAGCACAGCAAACATTGTGGAAAGCCCTCTAGCAAGCCAGCCCCCAACCTAAACCAAAGCCCAGACAAGAGGTCTTTGAAGCTAGTGGTACACTGAGGGTAACCATAGCTACAACAAACCTAAACCCAGCTTGACTCCTGAGTAAATTGCCTCAACTCCTCCATACTAAAAGTCTAGCAGAAATAAAGGCATGCTCCATTTCAGACATAAATATTATTTACCTCTGTTTCTACTGTCCTATACCAGATGTCTGGCTTTCAATAAAAAGTTGTGAGTCTTTCAAAAAAGTGAGAAAATGCAACACACTGTCAAGGGACAAAAGACTCAACAGAATTGGACTCAGATATGGTACGGATGTTGGAATTATCGGACAGGAACTTAAAATAACTATGATTAGCATGTTAAAGTCTCTAGGGAAAGTAAGGACACCGTGAGTCATCCTGTGGGTAATTTCAACAAAGGAGTTGGAGCTACAAGAGAAAAATCAAAAGGAAATGCTAAAAATAAAAACCTAGGGACATCTGAGTGACTCAGTGGTTGAGTGTCTGCCTTCAGCTCAGGGCGTGATCCTAGAGTTCTAGGATCAAGTCCCACATTGAGCCCCACTCAGGGAGCCTGCTTCTCCCTCTGCCTATGTCCCTGCCTCTCTCTGTGTGTCTCTCAATAAATAAATGAAATACTAAAAAAAAAAAGAAAAAGAAAAACCTATTAGCAAAGATAAAGCATGACTTTGACAGCCTCATTAGTAAACTTAACACAGGTAATAAAATTGAAGATAGGTCAAAAGAAATTATTCAGATTGAAACTCAAACAGGAAAAGAGTTTTTTTTATTAAAGGAGAAGCAGAGCATTCAAGAATTGTGGGACAATAGTAAATGGTGTAACAGAATGTAATTGGATTTTCAGGACAAGAAAGAATGAGGCAGAAAAAAAGGATTTGAAGAAATAATCCTCTAAATGACATTTATAGAAAACTCTACCTAACTACACAAGGAACATTCACCAGGATAAACCATATTCTAGACCATGAAACTAATGTTAAGATTTTAAAATACTTAAAATAATTGAATTTATACAATAAGCATTTTCTAAAATTAATGATAGACACCAAATCACAGATCCAAGAAGCTCAGAGAACATCAACCAGGGTAAGTTAAACAAAAACACTCAGGCTACCCGATAAGCACTGCTGAAAATGAAGAAGGAAGGACAAGGAGAAAAATCAGAGGTAAGCAGGCGGGGGGAAATGCATTACATACAGAGGAATAAAGATATGAATTATGTCAGAATTCTCATGAGAAACTATACAAGCCAAAAAACAATAGAAATGATGTCTTTAAAGTGCTAAAAGGAAAAAATGATCGACTCAAGATTTCCAGCTTGTGGACCATATATAGCCTGCTGTCCATTTTTGTAAATACAGTTGTATTGAATTTATAAAATTCAGATATGTATTGTCGATGGCCACTTTCACACTACAATGGCAGAGTCAAGAAGTTGTGACAAAACCCACATGGTCTGTAAAACCTAAAAGTGTTATTACAGGACTTTTTACAGAGTTTGCCAACTCCTGTTCTAAAGGATAACTGACTTTCAAAAGAGTAGTAGCAAAAGCAAAAGCTGTAGCAAGCTGTAGCTATATGCTTATGGCATATGCAAGAGTAGAATATATGGCACCCATGGCACAGAGCATTAGAGGGAAGAATTATTAGCATATTGTTGTAAGTTTCTTAGACTAGACATAAAGCAGTATCCTATTATTTGAAGTGAGAATTTTTAATTAAAGATTCATATTATAAAACCTAGGGCAACCACTAAAAATGTTTAAAGAGATATAAACAATAAGCCAATAGTGAAGAATCATAAACAGAAGGAGGGAAATAATAATGAGCAGAAATTATTGAAATTGTTAGCAGAAAAAATAATAGAGAAAATAAATAAAACCCAAAGCTGCTTCTTTGAAAAAAGATAAATAAAACTGATAAAACTTTAATCAGACTAACCAAGAAAAAAGAGAATAACAGAAATGATCAATTTTAGGAATGCAACATCAGACATCACATCACAAAGATTCAGAAATAGTAAGATAATATTACAATCATCTCTATGCCCCCAAATTTGACAACTTAAATGAAATAGAGAAGTTCCTTGAAAGACACAAAATATCAAAGCTCACTCAAGAAGAAATAAATAAGCTGAATACTTCTTTTATCTTTTAAAGAAATTAAATGCATAGTTAAAACCTTCCAAAAAATAAAGTTCCAGACCCAGGTGGCTTCACTGGTGAATTCCACCAAATATTTAAGAAAGAAATAATACAAATTTCACACATATTTCTCCTGGAATACAAAAGAGGAGGGAATACTTCCAAACTCATTTTATGAGACCAGCATTCATCCTGATGCCAAAATCACACAAAAACATTACAACAAAAATACAGGTCAGTAGCCTTCATGAATATAGATAAAATCCTTAACAAAATATGAGCAAATCAAATCCAACAATATATAAGAAGGATAATTCATCACAGCCAAGTAGGATTTATCTTAGGAATGCAAGGCTGGTTCAACATTCAAAAGTCAATCAGTGTGATTCACCATGTCAGTAGGCTAAAGAAGAAAACTCATATCATCATCACAAGAGATACCAAAAAAAGCATTTTATTTTATTTTTTTTTCAAAAAAAGCATTTTAGACACACACATTCATGATAAAAACTTTCAGAAAGCAAGGGCTTACAACCTACAACAAACATCACATATAATGATGAAAGACTGCTTTTCCCCAAGATTAAGATCAAGAACAAAGCAAAGATACTGGCTCTCCTCCCTCCTACTCAATATTGCACTAATGCACTAAGTCAAAGAGGCAAAAAAATCCGTCCACATTGAAAAGGAAGGAATAAAACTATCTTTATGCATAGACTCCATGATTGTCTACATATAAAATTCCAAAGTATCTATTCAAAAGCTACTACACAGGGGCACCTGGGTGGCTCAGCTGTTGAATGTCTGCCTTTGGCTCAGGATGTGATCCTGGGGTCCTGGGATGGAGTCCTGCATCGGGCTCCCCACAGAGAGCCTGTTTCTCCCTCTGCCTGTGTCTCTGTCTCTGCCTCTCTCTCTCTCTCACACACACAAATAAAATCTTAAAAAATAAAAGAAAAAGAAAAAGCTACTAGACCTAAAAACTGAATTTAGCAAGGTCAGAGAATACAAAGTCCACATACAAAAGTTAATTATATTTCTACATACTAGCAATGAACAGTTGAAAATTTAAATTTTCAGGGTACCATTTACAAGAGCACAAACCCATGAATACTGAAGTATGAACCTGAAAAAAAAAATACATGTGTACTCTCTATGCTGTACACCAAAAACCAGTGATGAAAGAAATCAAAGACCTAACTAGACAGAGAGATATGTCATGTTGATGGTTTAGAAGACAATTTTGTTAAGGTGCCAATTCTTCCAAAACCAACCCCTATAATCAACACAATTCCAATCAAAACCTGAGCAGGATTTTTTTTGGTAGAAATTGTTAATTCAATTCTAAAATGTATATGCAAAGGCAAAGGGAGATTAACGGAAACAGTTTTGAAAAGGAAGAAAAGGAAGAATAAGGTTAGAATAAAATAACATATGTTAGAGAATAGAATCAAACTACCTGATTTCCAATCTTACTATAAGGCTACCAGCTAATGTAGTCAAGATAGTGGAGAAATAATTGGAGAAAAGGTAGATAGATGGGAAAATGGAATAGAATAGAAAGTCCAGAAATACACCTACCCATTTGGGTCAATTAATTTCCAATAAAGGTGCAAAGAAAAATAAATGGAGACAGGACACTTTTGTCAATAAATGTTATAGGAACAATTAGCTATCCATCAAAAAAACCCGAAATGTATCTCCTACCATATTAAAGAAAACTCACTCAAAATAGATCCGATCTAAATGTAAAACTCAAACTATTAAAAAAAACTCTAGGAAAACACATAGAAGAAAATCTTTGTGATCTTGGATTAGACAAATATTTTGTAGGCATGGACCCAGAAGTACAATCTATAAAAGAAAAAAAAAAACGATAAAGTATACTTCACAATTAACAATTTATGCATTTCAAAGGGCACCATTAATAGGAATGCTCAGAATGGGAGAGAATATTTGCCAGTCGCATATTAAGGAAAGGGCTTATATCCAGAATACATAAAGAACGCTCAGAGCTCAATAAAAAGAAAGCAAACCACCCAAATAAAGAAATGGGCCCAGATCTAAACAGATACCTCATGAAAGGAAACAGATGGATCCTAGATAAACCCATGAGAAAGTGCTAAGCCTCGTTAGTTATCAGAGAAACACAAGTTAAAACTCCGGGCTCCTTTCCCTCGGTTAAATGGAGAGCTTGCAGGCATCGAAGTGGTGTCGGAGACACACCAGCACCCAACAGAGACGTTCTCTTTGGTGGAACATATGCCATGAGATTTCATGCCTGGTCTACACAGCAGCTGGGAAAAGACTTTTTTTTTTGGGTGGGGGGGGGAGACTTTTGAACTGCTGCCTCCACTCTGGGCTCTCCTCCTGCCCTCTCCCAAGCGGCTGTCAAACGAATGGCTGATAATGAATAGACACCCTCTGGCCTTCCTGGGCATGCTTTTCTGTTTTTCGTGGTTTTCCATTACAGGAAGATGTTTTATGTGGGAATCCGGAAAAAAAGAGAGGAAAGAAACCTGCGCCCCAGGAGTCTGGAAGTCGTGGGGTGTCTGTTCTTCTCAAGATCGGCAGTTATGTCTCACACCTCCTTCCCATGTGCTTCAGGTGCTTTATGAATGAACAATCTGACCCAGAGGGGACAGGGACTTGCCAGGGGCACACGGGAGTCAGGACTCCCGACTCCCCTCCTCACTGCAGCTGACATTATCCAATGACCACCTTGTGCCACACACTGGGTTATGGCTTTGCCCGTCTTCTTTATCCAGAGTAGCCCTCCGAGAAACACAAATTCGGCTCAGGGTGGCACACTAGCCTACTAGCAGGGGCCCGTGGGACCCGTGTCCGTCCTGGGGCAGAGCTCCCCGCAGGAGGCAGGCCCACCAGTGCTATTTCTCTCGGGCCCCTGCCCCACGGTGACATCTCTGGTAGAGACCGTGGAAATCCATCCTCTGCTCTGCTTCCCAACAAACCACCACGGCCTTGAAGACACAGCAGCCACCAGTGGATTTACCTGGGGCACAGGGGCAGGCCGCCCAGTGCCACCTTGGGGACCAGCTTCCAAGGAAATGCCTGCTGGTCTTGGGGGTCTGCAGGTGGGTGGGTCCTGGCACGCAGAGGCCTCCCCGCTTCCCCTCCATGGCCAGGCCCGGGGTCTGGTCATGTGGCCCCAGAAACACCTTCCGTCGCCCTTCCACTGTAGCCAGTAGGCCACAAATGAACGTCGGAGAGATGAGAAATGTGGAGAAGGTACGGGAAGGACGGGTCCCTCACAGCCCTCCGCGACACTGGGGCTACCCTCCCCGCCACGGCCCCTCGGCCTCGGCCAGCAGCTCCCGTAAGGAGGCCCGGGCCGCGAAGGGCAGGCTCTGCACCCAGATCCAGGCCTTCGCCCGGAGGTCGGGTGTTAGTGTGTTGAAGTGTCTGCTAAAACCAATGGCACGTTTCTTAATTTCCTGGAGCTTTGGGGATAACGGACCAGGAAAAAAAAAAATCAGCCTCCGATTCATGGTCTCACCACCTTCTGCAAACGAAAAAGCTGAAGGAGTGTCTGTGGCTGATAAATGCCGAGTGGCTTACATCAAAGCCCTCGTTCCCCACGACAAAGGACGGCGCAGCTCCCAAGGGACTGGGAGGTTTCAACCCAAGCACCCCGCCCGCCAGAGGCCACGCAACCTCAGCTGCGGTGAACCCAAGAGTTGGCCGCCTTGAACCCCGGGTGGGAAGGAAGACTCTTGGAGTGGGAGTGGGGGTGGGGAAGAAGGGGGAGGAAGGAACCGTATCTTGTCCATCCTTTTTCTTTTGGGGCATTTTGCACCATGACCACCATCCCGCACCCATTTACCTTGACTTTGAAGGATTGGGACATTCTACAGTACAGGCTATAAATCCTTTTTTTAAGCTTAGCAGGAGCCAAGTATAACAGGTATCTGTCCCGGCCTGTTTAAGAAGGAAAAACCCCAGCTAAGCACATAAATAACCCCCCACTGCGTTTTATCATATAAACACGGCCAAACACAGGTTCTTACTGTTATCTCATTAAGCCCATTAAATATGTAGGAAAGAAAATGCCTTCACATCTTGGGTCTGGTTTAAACTATCAGGGAACAGATTAGAGTTAATTAATGCCGTGAACTCTGAAACCGCCAGCCGGGAGGCTCCCATCGGAATCCACACCTGTCACAGCCGCGATTTAGAAAATCTAAGTGGACACGGATGCGTGCCCCCTCCCATCCCCGCATCCCCCAACGCTAGAACCCTGAGCGCCTAATCTGTAACTCCCGAATCTGGATCAAGAGATAACCCCACCCCGGAGACAGCAAGTCGGTGGACTCCAAGCAGAAACTGTGCAAAGGTCTCTTGCCGGCGCTCAGGAAATTGCCATGGGTTCCAGGCCGCAAGGCGAGACTGCTAAGTTGCTTCTGGCAAGTTGGAAAGAGCTTATCAATTATTCATGCAACTGGATAAACAGGGATTTTATCTTGTAGCATGAATCAAGAGATAAAAATTCCATTTCAAGAGGGAGGGTGTAGACGAAACCCTGAATGTTAATTGTGAACTGAAAAAAAAAAGAAAGAAAGAAGGAAAGAAAACAGAAGTACAGGCCTCGTGCCTTGGTCGTGCCATGAGCACTTGTAGGATCCTCGGCCCCCAAATTTGTCTTTGACCTTGAATGCGGCTCACCTCCTCCCGGACGCCGCACCAAGCCTCTCTATTGACTGGTCGTTGATGGGGGGGAGGAGGGGGCACCTTTGGATGGATTTTTAAACTCCCAAACAACACCACCTGTCAGGTATTTCTATTTAAAATCAATCTGCTGCCTCCAGACCGAAATCGGAAGCAGAGGGAAGTTTGCTGCCTCCCAGGTAAGGTGAAAGGTTCAGACAAAACAAAACACCGCAAAGCCAAGGCGCAGGGGGATCTGCATCAAAAAAGAATGACTGCTTTCAGCAGTCTCCCCGCCCCCCCAAGCCCCATGACCTAGCACTTGCCCGGTCCTTAAAGGCTGGTGAATTAGCCCGGAAGACGAAATTGGGGAATTGGAGGTTTTAGTTAGACATTCACATTATTAAATTTGACCACAGATTGGAGAAAAATATGCGTAAGTGGAGAAAAAAGTCATAATGGCATCAGGGCTTGTCCTCAGGTGGGAATGCGCGTGACTTTCATTTGCAGCCTTTCTCTCTGCATTTTCCAAAGAGTGTATTAGGAGCACTGTTAATTTTATAATGGGAGAGAAATAATAAACTTTGTGCTTTCTAAATGTATTAGATATATTAGCTAATAAATTAGCTCTATTAGGTGCTTTTCATAATGGGAAGAGAACAGTAAAGTTTATTGCTGGAAAAAAAAATCAACAGTCGGAAGCCATGCATGTGGCCTTCTTTTTTTATTTGCCTCTTCCATGAGAAGTCCCTCAGACCAGAGGAATTGTCACAGTGGTTTCTTTCACACCACCCAGCTGGTGGCTGCGGACAGGTGAGACACCCCGCCTCCCCATCTCTGGGCAGCCTTCTGCAAACCCCTGTGGGAATGAAAAGAAACCTGTCCCTTGGGTCGGGGCTGCTGGGCCGAGAGGCACAGAGGGGAGGATGCTGACTCTAGGGTGATACCCCACCGTCACCTTGGCGGCCCCTCTGCCCCTGGCTGTGCCTCAGTTTCTCCATATTTGAGAAGAGCCAGTTGGTGGTCTCTCACCTCTTTTGCTCACCTGTGCAGAGCTTCCAGATGCAGACAGTTGTGATGACATCACTGAATTTCTGTGTGCTAATGACCTCGGCCCGTGTAAGGCCCCTCACGTGTTATTTATGATAATCCCTCCCTTCCCATCTCCGATTTCCATGGCTATTTCCCTGCTGGAGGCATCCGCTCAAACTTGTCTGATGTCCTGTCTCAGATACACACATACATGGAAAGCATGCTGTGGGCTGCGTGCAGACCTGTGTTTGGAGTTGACATGAGCGAGCTCTTCTTCTCTCCTGAGACATGGAGCCTTCTAGATCTTTCCGTACTGTGTGTGTGTCTCATTCATTGCTCCAACAGGAACACCTAGGAGACAGCCACTGCTCTCCCCACAAAGAGGACCCTGCTGCAGCTGAGGCTGCCTGGGAGGAGGGAGTGCTGCCTCCATTCCTGTCTCCTCCTCCTGAGGAGGCCTCCAAAGCACCATTTGAAAAGCAGTGAGCTGGATGACCTCGAGGCTCTCCAACTCCGACAGCCTGCAGGTCTGAGCCCGGCGTGAAGCATCTCTGTGTTTGGGGGACACATCCACAGATGGGGACGGCTCCCATCTTACCAAGAGCATACCACCTGCCAGGTCCCACACTAAGAGTTTCACTGCGTCACCTCCCAGGATCCTCCCCCCAAACCCTCTAAGGATTCTCACTTTTGATGCGCCAAAGGCTCAGAGGCGTTGCCCATGCTTCTCAGGTAAAACGGAACGAACCAAACCATTCTCTCTACAATCTGCCTGTGAACCCCGGTGTGTCTAAATAGCTCCAACCTGTCCATCGATGGACAGGGTGTTCTATAGACAAAGTTACTGGCATCTGGACTGGGTGGCTCATCCAGTCATCCCACCACCAAGCATGAGCAGCCCTGGCATCAGAGGGGATGACCACCCCCAAGCCTCCCAGACAAGCAAGCCTGGTAACCTAACAAATCAAAATCTGCTCTTCACTCACCAAAGCACTTACCCATTAAGTCAGGCTCTGTGTCTACTCCTAGGGGAACACCAGGTCCCACCTAGTGGAAGAGTGACCCTTCAGTGTAGGGACTATGATGTATCTCCACAGTTTAGGAATTTGTAATCCAAGGGTGAGTTCATGCATTAATGATTATTACTAATAAATAAATAAATGTAACGATAGAAGGAACAAACCATTCAGCTTAGGCACCACCCAGAACAACTGTGACAACTGCGATGCTAGTCATTCTACCCATCCAACCACCTGCCCACTGTGTCATCCATCCATCCATCCATCCATCCAACCATCCATCCAACCATCCATCCATCCATCCATCCATCCACCCATCCATCCACCCAGTCCTCTGCCCATCCATCTATCTATCCATCCATCCCTCTATCCTTCCATTCCTCCATCCATCCAGCTTCCCACCCACCTGCTCATCCATCCATCTAACCAGTTACCCACAAACCCACCCACCCACCACCCACAACATGTCCACTGAACACCTCTGTGCCAGGTGCTGGGTTAAGCCCTTCAGTGCCTCCCAGCTCCTACCACAGCCTGATAGAGCATGAAGACTGAGGCAGGTGCGAGGACTGGTGGGGGCGGAATTTCTGGGACGCCCAAGGCATTTTCACAATCTGCCTCCCCCAGAGGCGGGTGGACAAGAAGCCATTCGGGACCAAAGCAGTTTAGAGTCAGGCTAAGCAGCCAGACTTCAAGTCCCAGATTCAACACGTAGGGGGAAGCTTGCTCCCAAGCTTGTCGAGGAGGTTGGGAGTGAGTGACCCCCTAGTGCGGAGCCCTGAGTGTCTCCCTTCCCTCACCCTAGCCCCACAGCCCCAGTGAGGGGCTAAGCGGTAGCATTAAGATGTGTGACCACATTTTCTAAGGCAAAACCAGTGCTCATCCTGTATAGTTGATCTGCTCATTCATTCATTCAGCAAGTCTGTAGTGAGCCTCCATCACACAAGGCATGTGCTGAGCGTGGGCCTGGGAAGTAAGGCTGATACCGTGGCAATCACCAGAGGGAACAAATGAGCATCACTTACCTAATGGCCATGGGCTTCCCTGAAGGGCAGGAACATGGGTTCCCTGCCTCAGTTTCTCCCCTGGAACATGCGGGTGATTGTGAGGATCTGGCCAGGGTGACACGCTATAGGCCTGAATGGTCATCAAGAGGGGTCTGGCCACTCTGGCTGTCCCTCATTTCATCCAGAGCTGCCCCCACCCACCCTTCCCAACCCAGGAAGCCGGCCTGGTTGTTTATGTGGTTATTAGATAACCAGGTCTGGGCACCGTTTCTTTGATCAGACACCCCTGATAACAAGCAGAG